>NW_028225186.1:39818366-40425866 GCF_052327205.1 Somniosus microcephalus | reverse complement strand
TTAAAAACAGATTGTAAGAGCTTTAATTGTGTAAATAGGAAGAGATTATTGAAATTAAAGGTGGGTCCCTTAGAGGCAGAGACAAGAGAAATTATAATGTGGAATAAGGAAATGGCATGACGTGGATCAACATATTGTATCTGTCATTGCAGTAGAAGACACAAAGAACATAGCTCAAGTTATGTGGAACCAAGACTCTAATTAGATCGAGGAACTTAAAGTGTTTAATATTAGTAAAGCAAAAGAACTGGAGAAATGAAAGGGACAAAAAGCCGACAAATGCCCGGGACTTGATGGCCTGCATCCTTCGGTTTTAAAACAGCTGGCTGCAGAGAGATTGCGTGCATTGGCTTTGATCTTCCAGAATCCCCTAGATTCTAGAACGGTCCCCGTGGACTGGAAGGTATCAAATGTTACCCCGCTGTTCAAGAAAGGTGGGAGAGGGAAAAAAGAGAACATTAGACCAGTTAGCCTTACATCATTAGTAGGGAAAATGCTGGAATCCATTATTAAGGACGTGGTAGGAGGGCACTTGGAAAATCAGATTAGGCGGAGCCAACATTGTTTTATGAAAGAGAAATCGTGTTTCACACAGCAATCAGAATTTTTTGAGCGTGTAACTATTGGGGTAGACAAGGGGGAACCAGTGGATGTAATATATTTGGATTTTCAAAAGGCGTTCAATAACGTGCCACTCAACAGGTTGTTACATGTGCTCATTGGATTGGGGGGTAATATAGTAGCATGGATTGATGATTGGTTAACGGACAGAAAGCAGAGAGCAGGAATAAACGGGTGACTTTAACAATGGCAGGTTGTAACCGGTGGAGTGCTGAAAGATCAGTGCTTGATCCTCAGCCATTTACAATCTATATCAATGACTTAGATGAGGGGCCGAGTGTAATATATTCAAGTTTGCTGATGGTACAAAGTTAAGTGGGCAAGGATGCTGTGAGGAAAAAGCAAATAGGTTGCAAAGGAATATAGACTGGTTAAGTGAATAGGCAAGAAGTTGTCAGATGAAGTATAATGTGGGGAAGTGTGATATTATCCACTTTGCTAGGACGTATGGAATTACAGTAGATTTTTTTTAATGGTGAGAAAGTAGTGAGTTTTCGGATTCAGAGGCGTTTGGATGTCCTTCTACAAGAATCACAGAACGTTAACATTCAGCTACAGCAAGCAATTTGGAATGTAAATGGGATTTTAGCCTTTAGAACAAGGGCGTTGCAGTACGAGAGTAAGGATGCCTTGCTGCAATTATTTAGGGCTTTGCTGAGAACACATCTAGAGCACTATGTACACTTTTTGTTAACCTTACCAAAGGAAGGATATAGTTGCCTTGGAGCGGGTGGAATGAATGTTCACTAGATTGATTTCTGGGAAGGGAGGGCTGCCAGATGAGGAGAAATTGAGTAGAATGGGTCTATTTTTACTGGCGTTTAGAAGAATGAGAGATGATCTCATTGAAATGTGTATAATTCTTAAAGGGCTTGTCAGCGTTGATGCTGAGCTGCTGTTTGCCCTGATTGGAGAGTCAAGAACTAGGGGGCAGAGTCTCAGGATAAGGGGTCGGCCATTTGGGACTGAGATGGGGAGAAATTTCTTCACCCAGAGGGATTTGAATCGTTAGAATTCTCTAACCCAGAGGGCCGAGGATGTTCAGTCAATTAGTATATTCAAGACTGACATCGATAGATCTTAGGGCACTAAGGGAACCATGAGAAAGGGGATAGTGCGGGAAAGTGGCATTGATGTATAAGTTCAACCATGATCTTACTGAATGTCGGTGCAGGCTGCACGGAGCGTATCGTCTACCCTTGCTCCTATTTAATATAAGTTTGTGTTCCGTGACTCACAGCACACCAATTTTGAACAGGCACGGGGTGATCTGGGACTGAGAGCTACCCCATTTTAAGATGACACAGAATGATCTAGAATGACAGTAAACCCGTGTCAAACAGATTCAGAATGTTCCATGACTAACAGCAAACCCCTTTAAAGCAGACACGGAATGATCAAAGAATGATTCACTTAATGTGAACTGAGACAAAGAAGTCGTTTGCAGCTGTCAATCAAAACACATTTGGAAGGAACATTCTACATTTACTGAACCAGAAACAGCCTTCAGCTGTCAATCAACCCTGCCCCGCCTACACCACCTGCAGCATTCAGAGAGACAGAGACTGTCAGAGAACTTCCAGCATTCAGTGCTGACCCTATTAAACTGACCAGCTCCTCACACAGAACCCCGGTGTCATAAACACGGAACATTTTCACTGAACCCCTTAAAATACAGTCTTTAAATTGAGAAAAACCTCAAAGTTCATCACAATTCGGCTGAATGGCAGAAAAGTTAATAACGTTTTCACCATCACTCGGTAACCCCCTTAGACATTCCTTCCATCTATAGAATAAATTATCTGCTGTAAGAATTGCTCATTTTTTCCCACTGAGTTGAATTATTTCAGTGTCAGGAACTTAATGTCTTCATAAACATTTTATTAAAAAATAAGAAAAATAACTCAAACACAAGCACGTTAACGGTTGAAGGCATCACACTGTCTGCATTAATCCACCAGAGGACGCTCTTGCATTCGCACTTGTACTGCAGACCGGCTAACATGCAATGTGCACCTTAGCCCAGCAGGGGACGCACATTCGTGGTTACTTTTTCTGCAGACCCGCGAACGTGCACCGTGAGCATTAGACCAGCAGGGGGCGCATGCTGCCGTTACTTATACTGTCGACCGGCTAACGTACACCATTCGCATAAGACCAGCAGGGAATGCACACTTGCTGTTACATATAATGCAGTCCTGTTAACATGCACCGCGCAACTTAGACCTGCATGGGGTGCGCACACATACCGTTACTTGTATTCAACATAGAAACATAGAAGATAGGAGCAGGAGTAGGCCATTCGGCCCCTCGAGCCTGCTCCGCCATTCAATCAGATCATGGCTGATCATCCAAAGTCAGTACCCTGTCCCTGCCTTCTCCCCATATCCCTTGATCCCCTTAGACTTAAGAAATATATTTAACTCCTTCTTGAATATATTTCGTGATTTGGCCTCAACTGCCTTCTGTGGTAGTGAATTCCACAGATTCACCACTCTCTGGGTGAAGAAATTCCTCCACATCTCTGTCCTAAATGGCTTACCCCTTATCTTTAGACTGTGACCCCTGGTACTGGACTCTCCCGCCAACGGGAACATCCTTCCTGCATCTAGTGTCTCTAGTCCTGTTAGAATTTTATAATTTTCAATGAGACCCCCTCTCATTCTTCTAAACTCCAGCGAGTATAAGCCCAATCGACCTAATCTCTCCTCATACGTCATTCCTGCCATCCCAGGAATCAGCCTGGTGAATCGTCGCTGCACTCCCTCCATGGCAAGATCACCCTTCCTCAGAACTGCACAGTACTCAAGTTGTGGCCTCACCAATTCCCTATACATTTGTAGCAGGACTGCCCTGCTTTTTATCTCTAACACCTTTGCAATAAAGGCCAACATTCCATTTGCCTTTTTGACTCCTTGCTGTACCTGCATGCTAATTTTTTGTGCTTCATGCACAAGGACACCCAGGTCCCTCTGAACTGTAGCATTTTGTAATCACTCCATTTAAATAATAATTCGTTTTTTTATTTTTCCTGCCAAAGTGGATCACCTCGCACTTTCTCACATTATTCTCCATCTGCCAAATGTTTGTCCACTCACTTAGCCTGTCTATATCCCTATGCAGATTATTTGAGTCCTTTGCACACCTTGCTTTCCCACACATCCGCAAACTTGGCTACATTACACTCGGTCCCTTCATCCAAGTCATTAATGTAGAGAGTAGCATAGTTGAGGCCCCAGCACTGATCCCTGTGGCACCCCACTAGTTACCGCTCACCAACCGGAAAATGATCTATTTATCCCAACTCTCTGCTTTCAGTTAGTTAGCCAATTCTCTATCCATTCTAATATATTATGCCCAAATCCGTGAGGTCTTATCTTATGCAGTAACCTTTTATGTGGCACCTTATCGAAAGACTTCTGGAAATCCAAATACATCTCATCCAATTGCATCACGTTTGCCATCCTTCTCGTCACATCCTCAAAGAACTCCAGCAAAGTTGCTAAACATGATTTCCCTTTCAAAAAACCACACTGACTCTGCTTGACTGCATTATGATTTTCCAAAATAGCCTGCTACGGCTTCCTTAATGAAGGACTCCAGCCTTTTCCCAACGACAGCTGTTAGGCTAACTCGTCTATAGATTGCTGCTTTCTGCCCCATACGGGCTGTCATTAATCGAAACTTCTACAAGAAGTAACTCAGGAAGTACTACTGGATGGCCAGCTGAGGGCGCAGTCCGAGCAGTATAAATACTCGGGCGTGGGCCCAACTTGGCCAGAGACAATCTGGAAACAGGAAACTAGTGACTGCTAACTACACCGCCATGTATTGTTACAAGTCGATTAAAGCCTTTCTTTATGTTCAGCCAAGTGTGTAGTGAGTCTTTATTACGTCAGTTTAATCGACTTGTTATCATCTCCACGCTTTGGGTGAATCGGAACAACCAGCTGCAACTCGAACCACAGAAAGGAACTTGGGCAAGAAACTTATTCATCCTGGAAAAACTCCTTAGACCCGCTCGTCTCAACCTGTATCCGAATGCACCTGTGGCAGCGAAGGTATGGAAGCATTGTTTTCGTACCTTTTGCAACTTTCTTGAAGAATGTGGGGCGGATGCCCCTAATAAGTTACGAATGCTTATTAACTATGTATCCCCTCATGTGTATGATTATATTGAGGACTGTATAGACTATGACGCTGCTATCGAAATTTTACAGCAGCTATATGTCAAGTCCCCAATTGAAATCTTTGCACGACACCTACTGGCCACAACTCGGCAGCAGCCTGGGGAATGACTCGATGAATTGCTCCAGAAACTCCACAGGCTCAGCAAAGATTGTAACCTTAAAGTGGTTACAGCTGAACAATATCAAGAGGAACTAATCTGCGATTCCTTTATCAATGGGTTTGCACCCCCTCTTATATGTCAGCGCCTGCTGGAAAATAAAACCCTCAATTTACAGGCTGCTTATGACCAGGCGTGTTCCCTGGACTTTGCCAAGAAGAATGCAGACACTTATCTCCCACCACATGCACGGGCAGCGGCTATCACCTGTAATTAATCTTTTGATCGGTCTCGGGCGGATGCCCCCGCTGATGATGACTCTACTCTAATGGACGACGACCCTACCCTAGAGACCTTTGCTGATGACGACCCCGCCCTAGCAGCATCCTGGCAATCAACAAGAAAGTCTTTCTTTTGTGGAGGTACATTCCATTGCAGAAAATTTTGCCCGGCTCGTAATGCGACCTACAATCATTGCAGCAAGAAAGGACAACGACAAGGTATGCCAGTCACGGGCCTCTGCTAACAAGAAAGGCCGCTCCTCGAAAGTATACCGGTCGAGAGCTCTTGTTAGCTTCACAGCTGCTATCTATGGAGCTGCTCCTCCCCCAAGAACCACTGCTAAGGCTGCAGCTGCCGAAGGGAAAATTACCCCTCACCCCATCACAGCTGTTTTTCCCCAAAGTTTGTCCCATGCAGCCACGAAGTTTTAATTAAATGGGCACACTCTAAGCGCGCTAATTGACTCCTGCAGCTCTGACAGCATCATTAGTAAGCAGGCTGTCAGCAGGTTAAAACTGTGCATTTATCCCTCAGACAGGGAGATTGCAATGGCTCTGACGACTCTGACCACCATTTCTTCTGGCTTATCTCTTGTCAACCTCATCCTCAATGGGCGCACGTATCCCTCCACCCAGATCGGAGTAATCAAAAACTTATGTAGCGATGTGCTTCTGGGGCAGGACTTCCAGAAGCAGAACAAAAGACTCACTTTTGTGTTTGGAGGGTCGAAGCCAGAGCATACGATTTCTAAGGAGCTGTTTTGTGCACTCTCAGCGGCCTTACTCGATGAGCCCTCCCTGCTTGCCAATCGCTCTCCCTGCTGTAAACCTATAGCCACCAAATCGCAGCGCTTTTGCCAAGACGACTGAGCATTTATTGAGGCAGAAATCTCTCACCTTTTAGCTGATGGTATTATCGAGCCGTGTTCATCTCCCTGGCGGGCTCAAATCGTCGCTGTGAAAAACCCTTTAAAACAACATAAGAAACATCTGTGTAGTGATTATTCACAGACTATTAATCAATATACCGATCTGGATGGTTACCCGCTACCATGCATAGATGACATGGTCAACATCCTTGCCAAATACAAGGTATTTTCAACCTTCGACTTAAAGAGCACATACCATCCGGTACCGCTGAAAGACTCTGACAAAAAGTATATGGCCTTTGAGGCCAATGGTCGGCTTTATCAGTTTCGTTGCCTTTCATTTGGGGTCACCAATGGGGTGGCCGACTTCCAACGGGCAATGGATGTCCTAGTCCAGCAAGAGAACTTGACGGATACCTTTCCGTATTTAGACAATATCACTATTGCCGGCCATGATCAAAAGGAGCATGACACCAATCTTCAGAGAATTTTTGACGTTCTCCGTCGTCCTCACTTAACGTTAAACGAATCCAAATCAGTGAAATCGGTGCCATCAGTGAACATTTTCGGCTAGTGGGTGGGCAACGGTGTTATTAAACCAGACCCAGAGCGACTTTGTCCACTTCAGGAGCTACCTCCCCCTACAAACCTCGGCTCTCTTCGTCGGGCACTTGGGATGTTGGCTCATTATGCAAAGTGGATAGCTCACTTCTCAAATAAAATACAGCCGCTGCTTCATGCGAAGTCTTTTCCATTGGAAGCAACGGCTATTTCTCCATTCAACCTCCTCAAACGACAACTGGAGAAAGCCACACTTCACGCCATTGATGAAAACCTTCCTTTTGTGGTCGAATGCAATGCATGGGAGGTGGCGATCTCAGCTACCTTGAATCAAGGTGGTCGACCCATTACATTCCTATCCAGAACCTTACAGGGTAGCGTGATCCATTACCCCCCCCCCGTCGAGAAGGAGGCTACAGCCATCATCGAGGCTGTATGCCAATGGAATCATTTTCTTGCTCGGCGTCATTTCACGCTCATAACTGACCAGCGCTCTGTGGCCTTCATGTTGGATAACCGGAAGCGCCCGAGAATCAAAATAATAAAATTCAACTCTGGAGGATGTAGCTGGCCTCCTTTGGATATACTATCCATTGCCGACCCGGCAAACAGAATGTGGCCCCAGATACCGTCACATGGGCATTTTGCTCTTCAATGCCAACGTTGACTCTGGCGGATCTGCATATGGACGTATGCCATCCTGGCATTACCCGTATGTTGCACTTTGTGCGCTCCAAAAATCTACCATTCTCAATGGAGGACATAAAGAAAACATGCTCCTCCTGTAGGATTTGTGCAGAACTGAAATCACAATTGTTCTGCCCATCAGATGATTTACTCATACATGCAATGCAGCCTATGCAGAGGCTCAGCGTAGACTTTAAAGGGCCATTGCCTTTGTCGATGCGGAATGCCTACTTCCTTACGATGGTGGACGAGTATTCATGCTTTCCCATTGCTTTCCCCTGTGCTAACATGCTTACCTCTAGGGTAATTAAATGCCTGAATCAGGTCTTATCCCGTTGCGGGATGGCCAATTATATCCACATGGATCGGGGTCCCTCCTTTATGTCGAGTGAACTTAAATGTTATCTCTCCCAACGGGGAATCGCCTCGAGTAAGATGACACCATATCACCCAATCGGCAATGGACAGGTTGACCGATACAATGCCATCATCTGGAATGCTGTCCATCTGGCACTGAGGTCACGCAACCTACCAGACCACCAGTGGCAAACTCTGCTCCCCAACGTGTTACATTCTATCAGGCCTCTTCCCTCCACATCCACTAATGTCACACCTCATGAGCGATTCTTCAAGTTCCAGCGTCGCTCTATATATGGGACATCTCTACAATCATGGTTGGTGGATCCAGGCCCAGTGCTACTCCGGAGGTTCGTCCAGACTGCCAAGAAAGTGCCTCTCATTGACGAAGTGGAGTTAACAGAGGTAAACCCCATGTATGCGCACATGCAGTACCCCGATGGCCGTGAGTCCACCGTCTCACTCAGAGATCTGGCTCCCTCCCCAACTGGCCACACGGGCCCGAATGATGAAGGCTCCCACGAGGATGATGTCAACAATCTGCACCCTTTTGAAGATGATGCCCTACCGGGGACATCGAGGAATCTGCCGGCAGTGCTACTGGATCAACTCAGGGAGCTGAACGCTCCCCGAAGGATGGCCACCCGAAATCAGGATGCCAGACAATCTCCGGCTACGACCCAGGATGAGGCCAGCTCTGTGCCTGTGATGACCCACACCTGGAGTCTTGATATTCCCAGGCCTCCACAGGATGATCAAGACGACACGGACTCTACCGACTTACCAATATGGGCCAAGCGACCCAGGGATCAGGACACGGTCCGGGGAGACGTGCCTTCTGGTCACAAGCAGAAAGCTAAATGACTACTGCTATATTTGGTCTGCCTAGTCCATTAAAGGAAGACTGGACTTCCAAACCTTTTAGGGAGGAAGAATGTCATATATCGCAACTTCTACAAGAAGTAACTCAGGAAGTACTACTGAATGACCAGCTAAGGGCGCCGTCCGAGGAGTATAAATAATCGGGCGTGGGCCCAACTTGGCCAGAGGCAATCTGGAAACAGGAAGCTAGTGACTACTAACTAGACCTCCATGTTTTGTTACAAGTCGATTAAAGCCTTGCTTTATGTACAACCAAGTACGTAGTGAGTCTTTATTACGTCACATGTATCGATATATTTGTGGATATTAAGATAATCAATGGAAATGGGGATGGGGCAGGAAAGTGGAGTTGATGTGGAAGGTCAGCCGTGATCTTATTTTATGGCGGAGCAGACTCGATGGGTAAATGTCCTACTCCTGCTCTTATTTCTTATGTTTTTATGTTCATCCATCACCCCCTGTGCACACTGACCTGCACTTGCTCGCATTCCGTTAACCCCTTTGAACTCCTCATGTTCAAAGCCCGCCATGGCATCGCCCCTCCCTATTGCTATAACCTTCTCTAGTTCTTCTACCTTCCGAGATCTCGGCACTACATTGATTCTGACTTTTCGCACATCCCTGATTTCCATCACCCCACCATTGGCCGCTGTGCCTTCAGATGCCTGGGACCTATGCTCCGTAATTTCCCGCATAAATGTAGATGAAACGGTGCAATTTACGAGGGCCTGAAGAAACAGAGAGACCTGGGGTTCTCCAACCGAATCTTTGAAGGTAATAGGACGAGTTGACAAAGCTGTTTAAATGCATGTGTGATCCTCGGCGTTTTCAATAGCGGCATAGAGTACAAAAGTGAGGAAGTTATGCCTTACCTTTATAAATCGCTGGTGTGCACCAGCCGGCATATTCTGTCCAATTCTGGGCATCTCACTTTAGGAAGGAGAGCAAAACCTTGGAGAGGATGCAAAGGACATTTACTCGAATGGCACCAGGGATGGGGGGCTGCAGTTATGTGGATAGAATGGAGAAGCTTGTGTTGTTCTCCTTAAGCAGAGAGGGTTAAGGAGAGATTCATTAAAAGGGTTCAAAATCATGAAGGAAGTATGTAGAAACTGTTTCCAGAAGGGTTGGTAACCAGAGGACAGAGATTTAAGATCATTTGCAAAAGCACCAGAAGGGGAGATAAGGTACTTTTTTTTACACAGCGAGTTGTTGCGACCTGGAAGACATAGACTGAAAGGACGTTGGAAGCAAATTCAAGAGCAACTTTCGAAAGAGACTTGGATAAATACTGGAAGGGAAACATTTATAGGGCGGATGTTGCCAGGACTGGAGAATTTTAGCTATGAGGAAGGATTGGATAGCTTGGCTGCACATATAGAGCGATCCCATACCGCCTGTTTAGGGCCAGCGTCCGAGACAATATTCTAGGCCTAAAAATTAACCAATGGTCAAAATGTCTATATACCCCTGAGGTCTCTTACATGCTTACATCTTACACACCGGCTCATAGTTAGTGCCGTGCTTTTCAAAGAGCCAGCACAGGCAAGTTGGGCCGAATGGCCTCCTTCTGTGCTGGAGGAAGCTATGAACCTATGATCATCAATCGACTTACTGCGCAGGTTCACCATGTCCACTGTCCTCTCTGGGGGGAGTGGGAGAAGCACCTACCTATTCTCCTTACAATAGAATCCACTATCACTAGAGCTCTCTCGCTCTTTTTCTTCCCGTCCTGTGCAGCAGGACCACCCTTGGTGCCAGGAAGTTGGCTGCTGCTGCCTTCCCCCGATTATCCATCTCCCTCAACAATATCCAAAGTTGTGTATCTGTTAGAGAGGGGGATGGCCACAGGGGCCCCTGCACTACCTGCCTGCGCCTTCTACTCTGCCTGGTGGTCACCCATTCCCTTCCTGCCTGTGCAGCCTTTACGTGCGGTGTGACCAACTCATTAAACGTGCTATGCACGATATCCTCAGCATCGCTAATACTCCAGTATGTATCATTCACAGCTCCAGCGCTGCAATGTTGACTGCCAGTAACTGCAGCTGGGTACACTTCACACACACATGGTCGTCAGGGACACAGGAATTGTACCTGATTTCCCACATAGTGCAGGAGGAGCAGGCAACGGGGCCGAACTGTGCTGTCATGACTTGCCCTTTAATTAATTAAAATTAAATCAAATCAATACCACCAATTACACTACAATTAAATGATATACTTAAGGGCCCTTGTTTAGTAGCACTCCCCGCTACACAACAGAGAACTTACAAACCATAACGACAAAAATTAAAATCTTCTAAACTTTATAAACTATTAACCTTATCTATCAAACTATAGAGTTGTATAAAATACTCACCTGGCTGTACGCACCCAATCAGCTGCTTCCTCTTGCCTGCGTCACTTTTTCAAACGTGACGTGGCTCTAGAACGCCATTGCTGGTCTGTGAGATTGGTCAACCTCTGAAAAAAGCCCGCGAACGTGAGTTTAAATACTCAACGGCTTCTCCCGACACTGGGCCTCTGAAAAAAGCCTGCAAAAGTGAGTTTAAATACTCACCGGCTTCTCCCGACACTGTGGTGTGAATGTTACCTGCAACGTATCAGCCCAAGCCTGAACATCGTCCGGGTCTTGTTTTATGTGGGCATGGACTGCTTCATCATCTGAGGAGTTGTGAATGGCACTGAACACTGTACAGTCATCAGCGAACATCCCCAGTTGTGACCTTATGTTGGAGTGAAGACCATTAATGAAGCAGCTGAAGATCGTTGGGCCTAGTACACTGCCCTGAGGAACTCCTGCAGGGATGTCCTGGGGCTTTGATGATTGCCCTTCAATCACCACAACCATCTTCCTTTGTGCTTGGTATGACTCCAATCATTGGGGAGTTTTCCCCACGATTCCCAATGAATTCAGTTTTACTGGGGCTCCTTGATGCCACACTCGGTCAAATACTGCCTGGATTTCAAGGGCAATCACTCTCAATTCTCCTCTGGATTTCAGCTCTTTTGTCCATGTTTGGACCAAGGCTTTAATGAAGTTGGGAGCCGAGTGGTTTGGCAGAACCCTAACTGGGCATCAGTGAGCAGTTACTGGTGAGTAAGTGCAGCCTTACAGCACTGTCGATGACACCTTCCATCACGTTGCTGATGATGGAGAGTAGACTGATGGGGCGGTAATTGGCCAGATTGGATTGGTCCTGCTTTTTGTGGACAGGACATACCTTGCAGTTCTCCACATTTTTGGATAGATGCCAGTAATGTAGCTGTATTGAACAGGTTGGCTAGATGCATGGCTAGTTCTGGAGCGCAAGTCTTCAGCATGGTAGCCGGGATGTTGTCAGGGACCATAGCTTTTGCTGTATCCAGTACGCTCAGCTGTTCCTTGATATCACATGGAGTGAATCAAATTGTCTGAAGACTGGCTTCTGGGATGGTGGGGACCTCAGGAGGAGGCTGATATCGATCAGGCCGGGTGGTCCGTCCAGTTTCATTTTTATTATTTTATTTCGTAGCGGTTTGTTGCAACTGAGTGTCTTGCTAGGCCATTTCAGAGGGCAGCTAAGAGTCAACTACTCTGCTGTGGGTCTGAAGTCACATATAGGCCAGGCCAGGTAAGGACAACAGATTTCCTTCCCTAATGGACATTATTGAACCAGATGGTTCATTACAACAATCAGACAGTTTCATGGTTACAATTACTGAGGCTAGCTTTCTTTTTGGTGAGGTGAAGTAGAGTAGGAGGAGCACCGTGCAGAGACCAGTTAGGGCAAATGTTCTGTTTCTGTGGTGCAGACTCTAGAATATTATGTACCACCAGTTTTAAGCAGACACAGTATGATCCGGTACTCACAGCACATCCCTTTTAAACAGACACAGAATGATCCGGGACTGACAGCACAGCACCTTCAAACAGACACAGCTTGATCCAGGACTAACAGCACATCCCTTTTTAATAGACACAGACACAGAATGATCCGGGACTGACAGCACACCACTGTAAAGAGACACAGAATGATCCGGGACTGACAGCACATCCCCTTTAAACAGCCACAGAATGATCCGGGACTGACAGCACACCTCTTTCAAACAGACGCAGAATGATCCTGAACTAACAGCACATCCGTTTTAATACACACAGACACAGAATGGTCCAGGACTGACAGCACATTCCTTTTAAACAGACACAGAATGATCCGGGACTGACAACACATCCTGTTGTTTTTGTGACTGGAAGCCTGTGTCCAGTGGTGTACTGCAGGGATCGGTGCTGGTTACCTTGCTGCTTGTAGTGTACATTAATGATTTAGATATGTATGTAGGAGGTATGTTCAGTAAGTTCGCAGATGTCACAAAATTTGGTAGAGTGCTAAGTAGCGAGGTGGGAAGCCTCAGGCTAAACGACGCTTTAGAGGGGTTTGTCAGATGGGCAGAACAGTGGCAAATGAAAATTAACCATGAAAAGTGTGAGGTCTTGCATTTTGGGTGGACTAACAACGCAAGGGAATACACAATGAATAGTAGGATCCTAGGAAGGACAGAGGATCATAAGAACCTTGGTGTGCATGTACATAGATCCCTGAATGCAGCAGGACAGACAGATAAGATGGGTAAGAAGGCATATGGGATACTTGTATTCATTAGCCGAGGCACAGAATATAAGAGCAGGGAGGTTATGATGGAGCTGTACAAAACGCTAGTTAGGCCACAGCTGCAATAGTGTATGCAGTTCTGGTCGCCACACTATAAGAAGGGCGTGATTGCGTTGGAGATGGTGCAGAGGAGATTCACTGTGATGTTACGTGGGATGGAGCACGTCATCTATGAAGAGAGATTGGACAGGTTAGGGTTGTCTTTCTTAGAGCAGAGAAGGCTGAGGGTGGACCTGATTGAGGTGTACAAAATTATGAGGGGCATAGATAGGATCGATAGAAAGGAACTGTCCACCTTAGTAGTGGGTTCAGTAAACAGGGGGCGTAGTTTCAAGGTAAGGGGCAGGAGGTTTAGAGGGGGTTCAAGGAAAGCTTTTTCACCCACAGGGTGTTTGGAATCTGGAACTCACTGCCTGAAAGGGTAGCAGAGGCAGGAATCCTCACAACATTCAAAAAACATTTAGATGAATAAATGAAACGCCATAGCATACAAGGCTACGGACCAAGTGCTGGAAAATGGGATTAGAATAGACAGGGTTTGATGTCTGGCGCAGAAACGATCGGCCGAAGGGCCTCTTTCTGTGCTGTGTAATGCTTTGACTCTATTGTAATCAGACGCAACATGATCCGGGACTGACAGCACAATCTTTTTAAAAAGACACAGAATGATCCAGGGCTGACAGCACATCCGTTTTAAACCGACACAGAATGATCCGGGACTGACAGCACCTCCCTTTTAAACAGAGACAGAATGAACCAGGGCTGACAGTACAGCCCTTTTAAACAGACACAGAATGAACCAGGGCTGACAGTACAGCCCTTTTAAACAGACACAGAATGAACCAGGGCTGACAGTACAGCCCTTTTAAACAGACACAGAATGAACCAGGGCTGACAGTTCATCCCTTTTAAACAGACACAGAATGAACCAGGGCTGACAGTTCATCCCTTTTAAACAGACACAGAATGAACCAGGGCTGACAGTTCATCCCTTTTAAACAGACACAGAATGAACCAGGGCTGACAATTCATCCCTTTTAAACAGACACAGAATGATTCGGGACTGACAATTCATCCCTTTCAAACAGACACAGAATGAACCAGGGCTGACAATTCATCCCTTTTACACAAACACACAATCATCCGGGACTGACAGCAGATCCCTTTTAAACAGACACAAAATGATCCGGGACTGACAGTAGTTCCTTTTTAAACAGACATAGAATGATCCGGAACTGAAAGTAGATTGCTTTTAAACAGACATAGAATGCTGGCTGTCCTGCAGAGTGTTTGCAACATTTTATCTGGTTATATTTCAGGTTTTCAGCATCAACACTATTTTGTCTTTGTAATAGGGCTGCATGCATTTCGCTCCGTGGGGCAATGGATAGCGCATTGGCCTTCCAGTTGTATAGTAGATTAACGCATTCAAAGGTCGTTGGTTCGAATCCCACCAGTGTTGGATTTTGGGTCAGTGTTCGGTGTTTCCTCCACTGACAGTGAATTTTGCAGTAAATCGGTAATTCAGTGAAGGGTAACTGCTGCCCCTGCACTTCCTGTTACCCAAGTGTCTCCAGTCCCAACCGACTTTCCCTCTGAGTCCTCTCAGCCACTGAGTCTGTTAGACAGGAACAGGAGGATTTAATACAACCCCTCGAGCCTGTTACAAAGGAGCAGGAGCATGCCATTCAGACACATGGCCCTTTTTCATAGCAATAGGAGGAGGCCATTCAGTCCCATGACCCTTTTATATAAGGAACAGGAGGGGGCCTTTCAGTCCCATGGCACTTTTACAAAGGAACAGGAGGAGGCCATTCAGCCCTTCGAGCCTATTGCACAGGATCAGAATGCGGCCCATTCAGTCCCACAAGCCTGTTGTATTGGACAGGAGGAAGCCGTTCAGCTATACAAAATCTGTACAATAACAGTAGAACTCCATTCAGCACCTCGAACCAGTTACACAGGGAAAAGAGGAGGCCATTCAGCCCTTCAAGCCTGCTACACAGGAACAGGAGGAGGCCATTCAGTCCTTCGAGCCTATTGCACAGGATCAGAATGAGGACCATTCTCGAGACTGTTATACAGCCTGTTCACCAGACTGATACCTGGGATGGCAGGAATGACATATGAAGAGAGATTGAATCGATTAGGCTTATATTCGCTAGAATTTAGAAGAATGAGAGGGGATCTCATTGAAACTTATAATATTCTAACAGGACTAGACAGACTAGATGCAGGAAGGTTGTTCCCGATGGCAGGGGAGTCCAGAACAAGGGGTCACAGTCTAAGGATAAGGGGTAAGCCATTTAGGACTGCGATGAGGAGGAATTTCTTCACCCAGAGAGTGGCGAACCTGTGGAATTCTCTACCACAATCGGCAGTTGAGGCCAACTTATTAAATATATTCAAGAAGGAGAGGGATATTTTTCTTAAGGCTAAAGGGATCAAGGGATATGGGGAGAAAGCAGGGAGGGGATAATGTATTTGGATGATCAGCCACGATCTCATTAAATGGCAGAACATGCTCGAGGGGCCGAATGGCCCGCTCCTGCTCCTATCTTCTATGTTTCTATGTTAACAGGAGTAGGCCATTCAGCCCCTCAAGCTTGTTATACATAATCAGGAGGACGCCATTCAGCCCCTCCAGTCTGTTATACAGGAACAAGAGGAGACCAGTCAGCACCTCGAGTCTGTTACACAGGAACAGGAAGGGGCCATTCAGCCACTCGAGCCTGTTATACAGGCATAGGAGGAGCCCATTCAGCTCCTCAAGCCTGTTATACATGAGCAGGAGGAGGCCATTCAGCCCCACGAACCTGTTACGAAGATACAGGAGGCGACTATTCAGCCCCTCGAGTCTGTAATACACGAACAGGAGGAGAACATTCAGCCCCTCTAGCTGAAGGTGGAGGCCATTCACACCCTAGAGCCTGTTACACAGGAACAGGGGGAGGTCATTCAACCCCTCGAGTCTGTTATACAGGAACAGGAGGAGACCACTAAGCCCTTTGAATCTGTTATACACGAACAGGAAGAGGCCATACAGCCCCTCGATCCTGCTACACAGGAAATGCAGCAGGTCAATAAGCCCCTCGAGTCCGTTACACAGGAAAAGGGGGAGGCCATTCAGCCCATCTAGCCCGTTATCCAGGAACAGGAGGAGGCTATTCAGCTGTGCGAGTCTGTTACAAAGGAACAAGAGGATCCCATTCCTTTCCTCAAGCTTACTGAAAAGGAGCAGGAGGAGGCCATTCAGCCCTGTAAGCACATTACACAGGTGGAGGCCAATCATAGTTGTATAGTGGTTATAAGAATATAAGAACATAAGAAATAAGAGCATGAGTAGGCCACACGGCTCCGCGAGCCAGCTTCACCATTCATTAAGATCATGGCTGACCATCAACCGCAACTCCACTTACCCACCCCATCTCCATATCCATTGATTCCAGAAATGTATGTAGCACTTCCTTGAGTATACTCAAAACACAGCACTCACAGCCCTATGGGACAGAGACTTCCAAATATTCACAACCCTCTGAGTGAAGAAATAATTCCTCATCTCAGACTTAAATGGCCTACCCATTATGCTGAGACTATGCCCCCTAATTCCACACAATCCAGCCAGGGAAAACAACCTCTCATCATCTACCTTGTCAACACCCTTCAGAATCTTCTTTGTTTCAATGAGATCACCTTAATTCTTCTAAACTCCAGAGGGTATAGGCCGTTTCTACACAATCGCTCATCATAGGAAAGCCCGCTCATCCCTGGAATCAATCTAGGGAACTTTCGTTGCACCGCCTCCAAGGCAGGTATATCCTTCCTTAGATAAGGAGACCAAAACTGTGCTCAGTGCTATAGGTGTGGTCTCACCAAGGCCCTGTTCAGTTGTAATAAGACTTCTGTATTCTTTTACTCCAACTCCTTTGCAATGAAGGCCAGCATGCTAGTTGCCTTCCGTATTGCTTGCTGTACCTGCATGCTAGCTTTCTGTGTTTCTTTCCCGAGGACACGCAAATCTCTCTGAACACCAACATTTGAAAGTTTCTCACCAATTAAAAATTATTGGCCGAGAAATTCGGGTCGAGGGCTTCCCGCGGGTGCAAGTCCCCGATCTGCACTTACCTTGTGCGCCGGCCATTGAGCTGTGGACCCCCGTGGAATTCCAATCTGGGGCCTGCTCCAGCTGCCAGCTTGCAGTGCTTGTGTATCCCAGGGGCGCAGTTAGTTTGATGCGTCCCCTGGGTTCACGTGGGCCACGGGGAGCCAATCGGAGCAGGGAAAGCTCCATTAGTAAGTCTGACAGGAAGTGCTTATAAATGCGACAGCCCCAAAACAGCACTAAAGCTTCAAATAAATTTTAAAAAAACATCAGCTTTTTTAATAAACTATAAATTACATGAAATAACTATTCTAAACAATAAATTACATTTTTGAAAAAAATAATTTTATTTTCAGACGGGGCTAAAAATAAACTAACCTTGCTTTAAAGTATTTAAAAATAAATAATCTGTGGAAAAAAATATTTTAATATTAATTAATTCACCACTTACCTTGTAAAAAGCAGGCCTTACGCCTGCTTTTTAAATGTCTAACTTCTGGAGACTCACCCTCCCGGGAATATCTGTAAAAGGAACCAAAGTTCGATGCGCACGTGCAGCCTCTACTGCAAACGTGTTCGACTTCGTAACCCCTCCTTTCAGGGGAACGGAAGTGCAGGTTTCCCACACATGCGCAGTGCATGCAGGAAACCGGCACTTCCATTGGGCCTACGGGTGAGTACCCCATGCGTACTCACCCATGGAGACCCGAATTTCTGGGCCAATATCTTTTTCTATTCTTCCCACAAAGTGAATAACCACACATTTCCCTACATTATACTTAATCTGCCACCTTACTGACCACTCACTTAGTCTATCTATATCCCTTTGCAGACACTTTGTGTTCTCCTCTCAGCTTACTGTCCCACCTGGCTTTGTATCATCAGCAAACTTGAATAATTTACACTCGGCCCCTTCATCAGGTCATTAATATTAACTATGAATAGCTGAGGCCCCACCAATGACCCTTGTGGCACCCCACTAGCTACAGCCTGCCAACCTGAAAAAGATCAGTTTCTTTCTACTCTCTGTTTTCTTTCCATTAACCAATCCTCGATCCATGCTAGTATATTACCCCCAACCCCATGAGCCCTAACCTTGTGTAATAAGCTTTTATGTGGCACCTTATCGAATGCCTTTTGGAAATCCAAATATACTACATCCACTGTTTCCCCTTTATCTACCCTGCTAGTTACATCCTCAAAAAACGCCAATAAATTTGTCAAACATGATTAGACTTTCATAAAGCTATGATGACTCTGCCTAATCATGTTATGATTTTCTAAGTAACTTGATTACACTTCCTTAACAATGGATTCCAGCATTTTCCTGATGACTGTTTTCAGTTTTGGAAGATCAAAACCAATGCATCCACTATCTCTTCAGCCACCTCTTTTAGAACCCTAGGATGTAGGCCGTCAGGTCCAGGGAATCTGTCGTCTTTTCGTCCCATTAGTTTCTCTAGTACTTTTTCTCTACTTATATTAATTATGTGAAGTTCCTCACCCTGATTAGACTCTTGGTTGCCCACCATTTTTGGTACACATTTTGTGTCTTCTACTGTGAAGACTGATACAAAATATTTATTTAATTTGCCTGCCATTTCCTAATTCCCCAGAATAATTTCTCCTGTCTCAGCATCTAAGAGACCAACGTTTACTTTTGCTACTCTTTTGCATTTTGCATACTTGTAGAATCTCTTACAATCGGTTTTATATTTCTTGCTAGGTATCTCTTATAATCTATTTTTTCCCTTTTTAACAAGTTTTGGTCAACCTTTGCTGGATTCTGAATCTCTCCCAATCCTCAGGTTTAATATTATTCTTTGCAACATTATAAGCTTCTTCTTTCAATGTAATGCTATCCTTGACTTCTTTAGTTAGCCTCGATTTGTTAACCTTTCCTGTGGAGTTTCTGAACCAGTAATCCAGAGACACACCAGATTTAGAATATCAAGCCTCTTTGTGTGGAACAGAAGGCGGCCATTCAGCCCCTTGATCCTGTTACTGAGGAACAGGAGGAGGACCTTCAGCCTCTTGAGCCTGACACACAGGAGCAGGAGGAGGCTGCTCAGCCACTTGAGCCGGTTACACAGCAATAGGAGGAGACTATTGAGCCCCTGGAGTCTGTTATAAACGAACTGGAGGAGGACATTATGCCTTCAAGCATGTTACACAAGAGCAGAAGGAGGCCAGTAAGCCCGCCTAGCCTTTTACACAGGACAGGTCAAGGCCAATCAGACCCTCGAGACTCTTGCATAGGAACAGGAGGAACCAAGTTAGACCACTCAAGACTGTTTAAAAGGAATATGTAGACACAAATCAGCCCTTCGAAACTGTTACAGAGGAACAAGAGGAGGGCATTCAGCCCCTCGAACATTTTATATAGGAATAGGAGGAGTCCATTTAGACCTTCAAGCCTGTTGCAGAGGAACAGGATGTGGGTATACAGTCCCACCAGCAGGACAGATCCACCAGGCGGCACAATGTTTACAGTCGGGAGGGAGAAGCACTGGGAGTCCTCAACATTGATTCTGGACCTCAAGAAGTCGCAATGCATCCGGTCAAACATGGGCAAGGACACTTCCTGCTGATTACAACCTAACACCCTCCCTCAGCGGATGAATCATTAATCCTCCATGTTGAACACCAGTTGGAAGAAACACTGAAGGCAGCAAGAGCACAGAATGTACTCTGGGTGGGGGACCTCAATGCCTATCACCAAGAGTGGCTCGGTAGCAGCACTACTGACAGAGCATGCCTAGTCCTGAAGGACATGGCTGCCAGTCCGGGCCTGCGGCAGGTGGTCAGTAAACCAACACGTGGGGGAAATCCTACTTGTCCTCCTCCTGACCAATCTACCTGTCACAGATGCAAAACAGTTCAATAGGTATTCATTTGCTGTAAAGCACTTTCGGACGTCCTGAGGTCGTGAAAGGCGCTGTAGAAATGCAAGTCTTTCTATCACAGCCTTCCAATTGAAAGTGACTTAGCAGGCAATGACCAGAAACAGGAAGGGTACTACAGAAAGGGCGTACTTAAAAAAGAAATAAGAGAGCGAAGAGGGGGCAAGAAAAAACACTGGTGGACAAAATATAGGAAAATCCCAAGGTGTTTTATAAGTATATTAAGGGCAAGAGGATAACCAGGCAAAGAGTATAAGGTACATTAGGGACCAAAGTGGCAAACTGTGAGCAGAGCCGGAAGATGTGGGTCTGGTTTTAAATTAATATTTTGCATCTGTGTTCACTATGGTGAACGACGAGGTAGGTATAGTAATCAGGCAGGGGGGTTGTGATATACTTGAACAAATTAGCATTGAGAGGGAGGTGATACTAGCAGTTTTATCAAGCTTAAAAGTGGATAATCCCTAGGCCCAGATGCGATGTATCCAAGGCTGCTGTGTGAGGCAAGTGAGGAGATTGCAGGGGCTCTGACACAACTTTTCAGAACCTCTCTGGCCACAGGGAAGGTGCCAGAGGACTGGAGAACAGCTAACGTCCTACCATTATTCAAGAAGGGTAGTAGGGATAAACCAGGGAATTACAGGCCAGTGAGCCTAATATCAACGGTAGGGAAATTATTGGATTAAATTGTGAGGAACAGAATTAGTCTCCACCTGGCGAGGCAAGGATTAATCAATGAGAGTCAGCATTGCTTTGTCAGGGGGAGGTCACGTCTAACCAATTTGATTGAATTTTTCAAGGGTTGACTAGGTGTGCGAATGAGGGTAGTGCAGTTGATGTAGTCTGCCTGGATTAAGTAAGGCTTTTGACAAAGTCCCGCATGGGAGACTGGTGAAGAAGTTCAGAGCCCATGGGATCCAGAGCAATTCGAAACATTGGATCCAAAATTGGCTTCGTGGCAGGAGGCAGAAGGTTGTTTATGTGACTGGAAGCCTGTGTCCAGTGGTGTACCACAGGGATCGGTGCTGGGTCCTTTGCTGCTTGTAGTGAACAATAATGATTTAGATATGAATGTAGAATATATGATCAGTAAATTCGCAGATGACACGACAATTTGGTGGAGTGGTAAATAGCGAGGAGGGAAGCCTCACAATACAGGACGATACAGACGGGTTGGTCAGATGGGCAGAACAGTGGCAAATGGAATTTAACCCTGAAAAGTGGGAGGTGAGTCATTTTGGGAGGACTAACAAGGCAAAGGAATACACAATGAATGGCAGGACCCTAGGAAGGACAGAGGATCAGAGAGAGCTTGGTGTGCAGGCAGATAGACCCCTGAAGGTGCAGGACAGGTTGATAAGATGGTTAAAAAGTCACATGGGATACTTGACTTCATTAGCCGAGGCATAGAATATAAAAGCAGGGAGGTTATACTGGAACTGTATAAAACGCTAGTTAGGCCACAGCTGGAATACTGTGTGCAGTTCTGGTCGCCACACTATAGGAAAGATGTGATTGCATTTGAGAGGGTGCAGATCAGATTCACCAGGATGTTACCTCCGCTGGAGCGTTTCAGCTATGAAGAGAGACTGGAGAGGCTGGGGTTGTGTTCCTTAGAGCAGAGAAGGCTGAGGGGGACCTGATTGAGGTGCACAACATTACGAGGGGCATAGTAAACTTAAATAGAAATGAACGTTCCCCCTTAGTAGAGTGGTCAATAACCAGGCTGCATAGCTTCAAGTTAAGGGGCAGGAGGTGTAGAGGGGATTTAGGAAAGACGTTTTCACCCAGAGGGTGGTTGGAATCTGGAACTCACTGCCTGAAAGGCTGGTAGAGGCAGCGACACTCATAATATTCAAGAATAATTTGGATGAGCACTTGAAACGCCATAGCCTACCAGGATACGGTCGAAGTGCTGGAAAATGGGTGAAGAATAGATAGGGCTTGATGGCCGGCGCAGACACGATGGCCCAAAGGGTCTCTTTCTATTCTGTATAACTCTATGACTCTATCTATCTATGACTATGAGAGGGACTGAGGGTGGATTTTTGAGTAACGGATGATAACAGCGCTTTTGAAAAAAGGGGGCTGAAGCTGAGAAGAGCGACACGTGTTAAATATCAACCAATATGGGAGCCAGGAACTAGACTTTGAGCTGATAGTTAAATTTATGTTTAATATTGTTGCCATTTGACACAATTATAATAACATCTGGACGAAGATACGTAATCTCCTATTTCCCTTCAACTGCCTACAGAGTGATGTGTAACGCTATACACGCTGATCCAGTTCGATGTCAATCACTGCTTGTTGATCTATTAGATGGGGCTCAATGGGCCGCACTCTCGCTTCTCGACTCAGAAGGATGTGGGCTCACAATCCCATTACAAGAGACTTGAGCATTACAATCTAGGTTACACTCCAGGGTAGTACGGAGTGCGGAACTGTCGGAGGTGCCGCCTTTCAGATGAAACATTAAACCGAGGCCAGGTCTGCCCTCTCAGCTGGACGCCAAAGATTCCACTGCCACCGTTTCGAAGAAGAGCAGGGGAGTTCTCCTCGGTGTCCTCGCCTTATTTATCCTCCAACAATATCAATAAAAATCTGATTATGTTGTCATTATCATCTTGCTGTTTGTGGGAACTTGCTGTGCGCAGTTTGGATGCCGTGATGCCTACAATTCAACAGTGACTACATTTCAAAAATTTCTTCATTGGCTGTAAAGTGCTTTGGGACGGGCTGAGCTGGTGAAAGGTGTGATAGAAATGCAAGTTATTTCTTTCTTATAACTTCCCATTTAGTGTAAACAAATATTTCACCCCTTTCTTCAGCTCCTCTCTGAATGTCCTCTGTGTCAGTCCATAGATACAAGTGTTTGTGCAGGAACTGAGCAGATGCAGCATAAACCCAACTTGCTGAGTGATATATATCGGATTACTGAGATATAGGTCTGCGTAATAGTTTATCACTGGCCAGTTCACCGAATGAACAACATACGTCATCCACAACAGTACGAAATTGGCAGAAATACTGAAAAGCAAGATCATGGATTTTCTCCGATTCTTCATCTCCACATCATTCTGATTCTGACTGTTGTTCCAGAGTCCCCTGCGTACTCGATTTGCTGCTATAATATGTCTGATGGTCAGAGCATTGAACAACAGAATTAAAAGTATTGGTAATAAAGGGGTGATGAGGCTGTCGATCCACTCGAATGCCTTCCACAAGGGGGAAGTCAAATAATCAGCTGTTGGAACACAATACCAGGGCACGTTGTCAATGATAAAGGAAGGTTCCGCTATAAAATAAAAGGGAACACTCCTCACACAGCTCACCACACACACAGTGGCGATAACCACGGTCGCTGTTTTCTCGGTGCAATATTTTGATTGCAGCTTCTGACAGCAAATTGCTACAAAGCGATCAAATGTGAAGGCGACAGTAAACCAAACTGAACAGTCTACAGCGACAATATATGCGACAATATTCAAAGCACAGAGAGGAGTCAGAAACAGGAAACTAATTGACAGATAAAATCTATTAAGCCGATCTAATATCACGTCGATGATAACCACCATTAGATCCGCCGTTGCCATGGCCACCAGGTCGCGAGTGATGCATTTGGAGAGACCGCACTTTCCTCGTGACAGAATCACAATCGCCAGCAGGTTCACTGCAAGAAACAGGAAGCAACAAATTTACCTCCAGAATGTCCCAAAACAGTTTCTTTTCAAAATGAACCATCTGATCTTCATTAAGAAAGTATTGAAACATCAGTTTTCTAGCTCCGAATTAAATATAGTTGTTAATTTAAAATCTGTTCATTGCCGGGCAGAGAAATCAGTGACAAATGTTGGAACTGAATGTAAGGGATGAATGAAAACGTGGTTGAGATCAGATGCAGACAATGGTACTGAGCTAAAATTTATTGAGCTATTTCTGGAGAATGTGAGAGACTGAAAAATCAGCGGCCCCTTTATCTTGTACCAGCTTGTCCAAATCAATGTACCTGCGAATTATGTCTGTACTGTTGTGTATTGGTCTGTACAGCATGGAGATCACTCTCTCACATTGTTGGCTTATAACCTGTTCAGCATGGAGATCACTCTCTCACATTGTTCGGTTATCGTCTGTGCAGCTTGCAGATCACACTCTCACATTGTTGTATTATGATTTGTACAGCATGGAGCTCACTCTCTCGCATTGTTGGGTTAAGATCTGTGCAGCTTGGAGATCAGTCTCTCACATTGTTGGGTTATGATTTGTACAGCAGGAAGGTCACTCTCTCACATTGTTAGGTTAAGGTCTCTAAAGCATGGAGATCACTCTCTCACATTGTTGTGTTATCGTCTGTACAGCATGGAGATCACTCTCTCACATTATTGGGTTAGGGTCTGCACAGCATGGAGATCACTCTCTCACATTGTTGTGTTATCATCTGTACAGCATGGACATCGCTCTCTCACATTGTTGGATTATGGTCTGTACAGCATGGAGACCACTGTCTCACATTGTTTGGATATAATCTGTACAGTATGGAGATCGCTGTCACAAATTGTTGGGTTATGGTCTCCACAGCATGGAGTGCGCTCTCTCCCATTGTTGGGTTAACGTCTGTGCAGCTTGGAGTTCACTCTCTCACATTGTTGGGTTTGGTTTCGACAGCATGGAGATCACTCCCTCACATCGTTGGGTTATAATCTGTTCAGCATGGAGATCACTCTCTCACATTGTTGGGATATGGTCTGTACAGCATTGAGATCACTCTCTCACATTGATGGGTTATGGTCTCCAAAGCATGGAGATCACTCTCTCACATTGTTAGGTTATGATCTGTACAGCATGGAGATCTCTCCCTCACATTGTTAGCTTATGGTCTGTACAGCATGGAGATAACTCTCACACATCGTTGGGTTATAATCTGTTCAGCATGGAGATCACTCTCTCACATTGATGGGTTATGGTCTCCAAAGCATGGAGATCACTCTCTCACATTGTTGGGTTATGGTCTGTACAGCTGGGAGATCACTTTCTCACATTGTTGGATTATGATTTGTACAGCACGGAGCTTACTCTCTCACATTGTTAGGTTATGGTCTCTACAGCATGGAGCTCATTATCTAACATTGCTGTGCTATCGTCTGTAAAGCATGGAAATCGCTCTCTCAAATAGTTTGGAATTGGTCTGTACAGCATGGAGATCGCTCTCTCACATTGATGGGTTATGGTCTCCACAGCATGGAGATCACTCTCACATTGTTGCGTTATGGTCTGAGCAGCTTGGAGATCACTCTCTCACATTGCTTGGCTATGATTTGTACAGCATGGAGATCAATCTCACATTGTTAGGTTATGTCTCTACAGCTTGGAGATCTCTCTCTCACATTGTTGGGCTATGATTTGTACAGCATGGAGATCACTCTCTCACATGGTTGGTTTATGGTCTGTACAGCTTGGAGATCTCTCGCTCACATTGTTAGCTTGTGGTCTGTACAGCATGGAGATCTCCCTCTCACATTGTTAGCTTATGGCCTGTACAGCATGGAGATCTCTCTCTCAGATTGTTATGTTATCGTCTGTACAGCATGGAGGTCGCTCTCTCACACTGATGGTTTATGGTCTGTACAGCGTGGAGCTCACTCTCTCACATTGCTTGGATATAGTCTGTACATCATGGAGATCGTTCTCTCAAATTGTTGGGTTATGGTCTCCACAGCATGGAGATCGCTCTCTCACTTTGTTGGGATATGGTTTGTTCAGCGGGGAGACCACTCTCTCACATTGTTTGGATGTAATCTGTACATCATGGAGATCACTCTCTCACATTTTTTGGATGTAATCTGTACATCAGGGAGATCATTCTCTCATATTGTTGGGCTAACGTCTGTGCAGCTTGGAGATCACTCTCTCATTGTTGGATTTGGTTTGTACAGCATGGAGATCACTCTCTCACATGGTTGGTTTATGGTCTGTACAACTTGGGGATTTCTCTCTCACATTGTTAGCTTATGGTCTGTACAGCATGGAGATCACTCTCTCACATTGTTAGGTTATGGTCTGTACAGCAGCATGGAGACCATTCTCCCACATTGTTAGGTTATGGTCTGTACAGCATGCAGATCTTTCTCTCACATTGTCGGGTTATGCGCTGTACAGCATAGAGTGCATTCTCTCACATCATTGGATTATGGCCTGTACAGCATGGCGATAACTCTCTCACATTGCTAGGTTAACATCTGTTCTGCACGCAGTGTGCATTCTCACATTGTTGGGTTATGGTCTTTACAGCATGCTGTGCGCTCTCATACTTTGTTGGATTATGGTCTGTACAGCATGGAGATCACTCCCTCACATTGTTAGATTATGGTCTGTACTGCATGGAATGCGCTCTCTCATCCCATTGCAATATATGTAGCGTAGAAGGCCGTGTCGGGCAGTTGAACACAATGGACGGTATTGGATCGGCCGCCTGTTATCGGCAGCACCTGATATTCAGAGGCATTGACTGCACTGAAAATGAACATCCGGTGCTATGTTTAATGGGCGGCCAATCCGACACCGCCCCTTTTGTACTATTGCACGGAAAAGTTAGAATCTATTATTAGGGCTGTGGTAACAGACAATCATAATATGACTGGGCAGATTCAACGCTCAATTACGAAAGTGAAAGCGTGTTTGACAAATTTGTTAGTGTTTTTGAGGGTGTAACTAGCAGGGTTGTTATGGGGGAACCAGTAGATGTATTGTATTTGGATTTTCAAAAAACATTCGATCCGGTGCCGCACAACATTAGGGCTCATGAAATTAGGGATAATATTGTTGCATGGATTGAGGATTGGTTAACGGACAGAAAAAATTTATTAGGAATAAACGGGTCATGTTTGAGTTGCCTGGATGTAACTAGTGAGGAAGCGTAATGATCAGTGATTGGGCCTCAGCTATTTACAATCTCTATCAATGACTTAGATGAACGGACCCACTGTACTGCATGCAGGTTTGCTGACAATACAAAGTTCGGTGAGAAAGTAACTCAGGCGGGTTAGATCGCACACCGCTAACAGAAATCACCGGATTTTTCCTTCCATTTAAAGCAACCAGAAAAACAGTTGGAGCTGAAGTGACGGCCAAGACAACAAGATAATCATCTGCAGTGAAAGCCAATGTAAACATGAAATAATGCTGCAAAGCAACAATTATTAAAATAACCACGTTACCTGTCATACACAATTAACAACATCAGGATATTAAAAGTGTTACTAATTCATGTCTGATCGAATGTCAGTGTCAACTCTCGGGAAGAGTTTCTGCTGAAAACCATAAAGGGGATCATTGTTTCAAGCTTGTCTGTACAGAAAATTCAAGCAACATTAGAATTTCAATTAAGACATCACATTAAGAAAACAAGACAATCAGTTAAGTAACTAATAACAACAAACATGGAACGGATAGCCTGAACATCACACATTAATATTCAACTTTTACTGTCTCGTTTTACTGTCTTACCAGGAACACCGAGGGCTGCAAGAACCGGGTAGTAAATGAGTTCTATCTGGAAAATGACTGGGTATCCCATTTCTTACGTGAAGCACCAATATCTGCTCGGCCAGGCACACAGCTCTGACTGTGTGAATGTAAAGGCTGAAACAGATGAGCCCTTAGATAAACCATATAGAAATCTCCACGGAGACAGTCATCTGGGGAGAGTGATCATGGATATTTGATACAGTCCACCAAACAAACAGATTTAATGAACCGCCTTTCCTCCAAGGATTTGTTTGCAATATGATATTTTCATTTGAGGATAGGCCAAACAAAATAATTAATAATTTCTTTATAAATTTCATGCAAAGTTTAATTACAAATTATTTTTCTATGACCCCAGTGTTGAGCTGTGTGAACAGTCCTGATGGTGAGGTGGATGAAGAGTCTCATTTGACTACATAAGAACATAAGAAATAGGAGCAGGAGTAGGCCATTCGGCTCGTCGATCCTGCTCCACCATTCAATAAGAGCATAGCTGAAATTATACGTCAATTCCACCTTTGCGCACTAACCCCATATCCCTTCATTCCCTGAAAATCCAAAAACCGATCGATCTCTGTCATGAATTTACTCAAAGACTGACCACTGACTGTGGACATGTAAAGGATCCCTGGGTTAGAAAATTGCAACGATTCACAATCCTTTGAGCGAAGAAAATTCTCATCACCTCAAACCTAAATTGCGGACCCGTATGTGACCCCTAGTTCTACAGGCCCCAGCCAGAGGAATCTTCCCCTGAGCATGTATGCTTAAAGCCCCGTAAGAATGCTTCAATGAGATCACCTTGCAGGCGAACTCTCCTCAGTCTCTACTCATAAGGCAATCCCCAATCCCAGGAATCACTCTGGTGAGCCTTCGTCAAGTAACCCTTTGTTGCACTCCCTCTATGGCAATTATTTCCTTCCATGGTAAGGAGACCAAACCTGTACACAATACTCGGGTGTGATCTCACCAGGCCCCTACATAATTGCAGTAAGACTTATTTATTCTCACACTACAATCGCTGTGATTAATTGCATGAACATCTTTGTGGCCTTCTGAGCATGCACACTGTATATTGGAGCCACACATGCACACCCGATCCCTTTCTGTGCATGTGCGCTTTATACTGGAGCCGCGCATGTGCAGTACACAATTGCGGTCTGCATTTGGGCCACTCTTTCCTCGGTTCCGTGCGGTGAAATTCAGTGGGTCCGTTGGTGACGGGGTTTGGGGCAGGGGACTATCGAGGATCGAAAGGGGAGAGAGAGGATCGAAGGCGGGAGAGAGAGGGAAACATAGAAACATCGAAGATAGTAGCAGGAGTAGGCCATTCGGCCCCTCGAGCCTGCTCTGCCATTAAATTCGATCATGGCTGATCCTCCAAATTCAGTACCCGGTCCCTGCTTTCTCCCCATACCCCTGGATCCCTTTAGCCTTAAGAAATATGTCGAACTCCTTCTTCAATATATTTAATGTATTGGCCTCTACTGCCTTCGTGGTAGAGAATTCCACAGGTTCACCACTCTCTGGGTGAAGAAATTCCTCCTCATTTTGTCCAAAATGGCCTACCCCTTATGCTTAGATTGTGAACCCTGGTTCTGGATTCCCGACCATTGGGAACATCCTTCCAGCGTCTAGGCTGTCCAGTCCTTTCAGAATTTTATACATTTCAATGAGATCCCCTCTCATTCTTCTAAACGCCAGCAAGTACAAGCCCAATCGACCCAATCTCTCCTCATACGTCATTCCTGCCATCCCAGGTATCAGCCTGGTGAATCTTCACGGAACACCTTCCATGGCAAGAACATCCTTCTTCAGATAATGCGACCAAAACTGCACACAATACTCAAGATGTGGTCTCACCAAGGCCCTGTATAACTGCAGCAAGACATCCTTGTGCCAGTACTCAAATCCTCTCGATACGAAGGCCAACATGCCGTTTGCCTTCTTAACTGCCTGCTGCACCTGCATGCTTACTTTCAGCGACTGGTGCACAAGGACACCCAGCTCTCGTTGCACTTCCCCTTCTCCCAATCTATTGCTATTCAGATATAACAGGCCTTCCTGTTTTTGACACCAAAGTGGATAACCTCGTATTTATCCACGTTATATTGCATCTGACATGCTTTTGCCCAATCACCCAACCTGTCCAAATCATCCTGGAGTTTCTCGGCATCCTCCTGACAGCACACACGCCCACCCAGCTTTGTGTTGTCTGCAAATTTGGAGATATTACATCAAGTTCCCTTGTTTAGATCATTAATATATATTTTGAGTAGCTGGGGCCCGAGGACCGATCCCTGCGGTACCCCACTACTCACTGCCTGCCACTCGGAGAAAGACCCGTTTATTGCAACACTTTGCTTTCTGTCTGCCAACCAGTTCTCTATCCAAGTCAATGACTTGCCCCCAATCCTGTGTGCTTTAACTTTACATGCTAATCTCTTATGCGGGACCTTATCGAAAGCCTGCTGAAAGTCCAAATACACCACATGCACTGGTTCTCCCTTATCCATTTTACCAGTTACATCCTCAAAAAATTCCCGTAGATTAGTCAAGCACGATTTACCTTTTGTAAATCCATGCTGACTTTTTCCGATCCTGTCACTGTTTTCCAAGTGCTCTGCTATTACATCTTTTATAATGGACTCTAGCATTTCCCCACTAGCGATGTCAGGCTTACCAATCTATAATTCCCCGTTTTCTCTCGGAGGGGGAGAGAGTGTGGAAGTGCTGGGGGGAGGAGGTCGGAGCGGAGAGAGTGGAAATTGGACAAAGCGAGGTTAATCGAGGGGAGAAAGGAGATTGGAGGGAGAGGGGAGATCAGATGGGAGACAGGAGATCAGAAAGAGAGAGAGAGAGACATCAGAGGGGAAAAAATAGATCGGGGTGAGAGAGGATATCAGAGTGGGGATGCAGAGGCGATTGGAGAGAGTGGAGATCGGAGATAGAATAGATCGGAAAGTGAGGCGAGATCGTAGAGAGAGAGAAGCGATTGGAAGGGAGAGAAAGGAGATCAGAGAGATATGAGATCGGAGTGCGGATGGAGAAATAGGAGAGAGAGCAATGGAAAAGAGGAGATGGGAGGGTGAGGGAGAGAGTGGACGGGAGGGACAGAGGAGATCGGAGGGTGGAGAGAAACAAGATCAGCTAGAAAGAAGGGGTGAGAGAGGACATTGGAGTGAGAGAGGAATTCAGAGAGAGAGAGAGTAGGGTGAGGGAGAGGCAATCGGAGTGAGAGACGAGATTGCATAAAGAGACAGATTGGAGAGAAAGAAGAGATCGGATGTGAGAGGAGGGAGGTTGGAGAGAGAGAGGTCAGAGGAAGCAAGATAAAATTAGAAAGAGCAGAGATCAGAGGGGGAATGTAAGATTATCGAAGGGAAGGAAAAGGGAGGAGATCGAAGGGGGAAAGAGAGTGGAGGTCGTTGGGGGAGAGAAAGGATCCAAGGGAATGAGAGTGGATCGGAGGGGAGAGGAGAGAAGCTTGGAGGTGGGAGAGCAGGTAAGAAACTCGGGGGAAACATTGTCAGGAACTCAGGGGTGGAGCACGTGAGCATATTGAGGTTGGGGCAAGAACGTGATTAGGTCTAAAGGGGAGTGAGAGCGAGAACGTGATCCAGATTGTAAGACCGATCACATTCTTCCAATCCCACCATATTTGCACCCGAACCACATTCTCCCTCTCCTCCCTGAGATCTGGTTGATTTCTTGGAAAGCCCGGCCCATGTGAGGAAAGTGACATCATTGGACTGGGCAAAATCCGGAAGTCATGAAACAGTCACCATTCACTTTATACCCAATAAATATGTTCTTATTCCGTGAGCCACACACTATTCCCCATCTAAGGGTGGGGACGGTCCAGAACTTGTTGGGGGAGAAGGTCAGGAAGCTGTGCAGGAATAAGCCATATAACATATTCAGAAAAATACACTATCTTAAGACATATCTCTGGCCTTATTAAAACATGACAACCTGGGTTTGGAAATCTAGAAACCTAACTATTAAATACCGATGAAATCATTCTGGCTATTAAGATAAGATAGTTGTGGACCCTGCATAAATAACCTTATCGAAACAGAAGGTTAGGGGCTCTGACAGGCTGAAATGTTTGGAACGAAACAATGACTCACCCTGGATAAGGTGGTCTAATTTACACATCGTAAAGATGTCATAAAGTAAGGAACATCTGCCCTAGTAAAAATGACATAAAGTAAGGAACACCTGCTGTCACACCATCTTTTATATGGTAAAATTAGAACACCTCGAGATGAGACATGAGTCTGGCAGAGGTCAACAGAAAAATGACTAGAGTTAATTAGCTTACATCAGCAGAAAACCTTAAACGAAATGCCACTGGAAAACGGTATAAATATTGAACTGTCAAATGGGATAACAGAGTCGCTTTAAAAGGCAAAGCAATTCTCGGCTTCAGAGGCGGCTCTGTAAGTCTCCACCTCTTGGTGCCTTGGGGATCAAAGGTGTTTGATGTTGGTGGATATCCTGTAGTCTTCAAAGAACTGTAAAAGTGTAGCGAAGTGAAGATTTGAAAGTAAGGTTCTCTGATAATAAGACTGTAAGTTTTCTCTTTATGCAACTGTTAATTTTGCAATTGACTCACCACCTGTAAATTACATGTTGGTTCTTTAATAAATCAATATATTTTCAGAATTCTCAAATAAGTCTTCTGTATCAAAAAATCGCGAACTCAATATCTGTTCACTCTTTAATGAGGAGTTGCAGAATTCTGGGGGAGTTTCCGGACCAACATAATATCCGGAACATTACAGTCCAGCTAATCTTATTAAAAGTGCCATCTGGAGGACGGTAACCTTTTCAGGTTGTTCCTTTCCATTAGGGAGAGATAATCTGGACCTTTCGACCCAATTAAGCGTCTTTAGGATTCGGCTACCTCAGACTTTAGTTGATAGTGAACGTCTGAGAAATACACCAGATCAGGGGTAACCCTAAAGGGGCTAGGACTAGTAATTATCCCATCAAAGCCACGGGGATGGTCATGTTTATGGGCAGGGGGAGAAGGTCAGGACCCCGGGGGGCAGGGAGGGGTTCAGGAAGCAGGGTGGAAGGAGGTCAGGAGCTCAGGGGTGAAGGTCAAGAATTTGAGGAGAGGGAGAAGGTCAGGATCTGGAGGGGAATGTCAGGAAGTTGTTGGGCGGCAGAAAGTTTTTTGTGGTGTGGGACAAGGTCCTAACCCGCGAGGGTGAGCCCTGTCTGTTCACTGTGAGCTCTGTCTGGAGCCTGGCAGTCAGAACGAAAGGCTCGAATAACACTTTGCAAAATACTTTATCCACTTTAGCTATGCCCCTCATAATTTTGTACACCTCAGTAAGGTCTCCCCTCAGCCTCCTCTGTTCCAAGGAAAATAGACCCAGCCTATCCAGTCTTTCCTCATAGCTAACATTCTCTACAACTGGCAATCCTTGTAAATCTCCTCTGTACCCTCTCCAGTGCAAATACATCTTTCCTCTAATGAGGTGACCAGAATTGCACACAGTACCCTAGCTGAGGCCTAACTAGTGTTTCATAGAGTTGAAGCATAAACCCCAGACTCTTCTATACTATGCCATGGCTAATGAATTCAAGCATTCCATATGCCTCCATAGCCACCTTACCTACCTGGCCTGCTACCATCAGGGATCTGTGGACATGCACTCCAAACTCATAGATTCATAGAGTTATACAGCACAGAAAGAGGCCTTTGGCCCATCGTGTTTCGCCGGCCTTCAAGCCCTATCAATTCTAATCCCATTTTCCAGCACTTGGGTCGTAGTCTTGTATGCTATGGCGTTTCGAGTGCTCATCTAAATGCCCCTTGAATGTTGTGAGTGTTCCTGCCTTAAACAGCATTTCCGGCAGTGAGTTCCAGATTCCAACCACCCCCTGGGTGAAAAAGTTTTTCCTCAAATCCCCTCTAAACCTCCTGTCCATTGCCTTTAATGTATGCCGCCTGATTACTGACCCCTCTGCTAAGGGTATAAGTTCCTTTCTATCTACCCTAAATATGCCCCTCATAATTTTGTTCACGTCAATCAGGTCCCCCCTCAGCCTTCTCTGATCTAAGGAAAACAACCCCAGCATCTCCAGTCTCTCTTCATAGCTGAAACGCTCCAGCCCTGGGAACATCATGGTGAATCTCCTCTGCACCCTCCCTAATGCCATCTTATCCTTCCAATAGTTTGGCAACAAGAACTGCACACAGTATTCCAGCTGTGGCCGAACTAGCGTTTTGTACAGCTCCATCATAACCTCTCTGCTCTTATATTCTATGCCTTGGCTAATGAAGGCCAGTAACCCATATGCCTTCTTAACCACCTTATCTATCTGTCCTACTGCCTTTAATGATCTATGTACATGCACACCAAAGTCCCACTAACCCTCTGTCTAAACTGGGGCCCTACCATCCATTGTTTATTCCCTAGCCTTGTTAGCCCTCCCAAAATGCAACACCTCACGCTTTTTAGATCAATTCAATTTGCCAATGTTCTGCCCATCTGACCAATCCGTCAATATTGTCCTGTAGCCTGAGTCTTCCCTCCTCGCTATTTACCACTCCACTAATTTTCGTGTCATCTGCGAACTTACACATCATAACCCCTACATTCAGATCTAAATCATTAATGTACACTGCAAACAGCAAGGCGACTTTGTTTCTCTGCACTACTGTGTCCTACCATTTAATGTGTATTCCCTTTCCGTGTTAGCCCTCCCCAAGTGCATTACCTCACACTTGTCCGGATTGAATTTCATTTGAAACTTTTCTGCCCACCTGAACAATATATTGATATCTTCCTACAGTCTACAGCTTCCTTCTTCAGTATCAACCACACAGTCGATTTTAATATCTTCTGCAAACTTCTTTATCATAACCCCTATATTCAAGCCTAGATCGCTGAAATAGACCTCAAAAAGCAAGGGGCCTAGTACTGAGCCCTGCAGAGCCCCAAAGGAATCAATGTTCCAGTCACAAAAACAGCCATCAACCAATACCCTCTGCCTCCTGTCTCCGAGCCATTTTTAATCCAACTTGAGAGTTTGCCTTGGATCCCATGGGCTTTAAACTTCATGAAAATCTGCCATGTGGAACCTTATCAAAAGCCTTGCTAAAGTCCATATACACTACATCCAATGAAATACCCTCATCTACCCTCCTTGTTAGCTCCTCAAAAAATTCAATCAAATTTGTCAGACACGACTTTCCCTTAACAAATCCTTGCTGACTATCCTTGAATAATCCGTTTCTTTCTAAATGAAGATTTATCCTGTCCTTCAGAATTCTTTCCAATAATTTTCCCACCACGGAGGTTACGCTGACTGGTCGGTAATTACTCAGTCTATCCTTTTCTCCCTTTTTAAACAATGGCACCACATTAGCCGTCCTCCAGTCCTCCGGCACGACAGCTGAAGCCAGAGAGGAATGAAAAATGATGGTCAGGGCTTCTGCAATTTCCTCTTTTCCTTCGCTTAACAGGCTGGGATGCATTTCATCTGGGCCTGGGGTTTTCTCTACTTTTAAAGCTGCAAAACCGCTTAATACTTCCTCTCTCACTATTTATATTTCATCTAATACTTCACATTCCTCCCCCCTGATAGGAATGTCTACTTCGCCGCTCTCCTTTGTGAATACAGACTCAAAGTATTCATTGGGATCCCTACCGACGTCTCCTGCCTCCACACACAGATTACCCTCATGATCTCTAATAGGCCCTACCCTTTCTTTAGTTCTCGTCTTAAAATTAATATATATTTAACACATCTTTGGGTCTTCCTTGAATTTCCTTGACAAGAAATTTTCAAGCTCTGTCTTTGCTTTCATAATATCCTTTTTAATTACACCCCTGCACTTTCTGTACTCCTCTAAAAATTCTGGAGTATTTAGCTCTCATTATCTGTCATACACCTCCCGTTTATTCTTTATCCTAACCTGTATGTCTCTAGACAAGCAGGAAGCTCTACATCTATTCGTCCCACCTTTCTTCTTTCAGGGCACATATTTGCTCTGAACCCACCGGATCTCCTTCTTGAATGCCTCCCACTGCTCCAACACAGATTTACCTTCAAGTAGCTGCTACCAGTCCACTATGGCTAAATCCCCTCTGAGCTTAGCAAAATTTGCTTTTCCACAATTTCGAATTTTTATTCCTGGTCTATCCTTGTCCTTTTCCATAAATACTGTTAATCTAACAGAATTGAGGTCACTAGCTTCCAGCTGCCCAGCTTCATTCCTGAATACTAAGTCCAGAACCGCCCCTCCCTTGTTGGGCTTGCTACATACTGGCTAAAAAGTTTCTCTTGGATGCATTTTACGTATTCAGCACCCTCTACACCCTTCACACTAATTTTTACTCAGTTAATATTGGGGTAGTTGAAAGCCCCTGCTATTACTGACCTATAGTTTTTGTGCTTCTGAGAAATTTGCCTGAATATTTGTTCTTCAATCTCTCTCTAAATGTTTGGAGGTCTATAGCCCACTCCCAGCAGTGTGATCGCCCCATTATAGTTTTTCAATTCGACCCATATGGCCTCTTTTGATAATCCCTCCATCATATCATCCCTCCTCTAAGGTGTAATAGTTTCTTAAATCATTACCATGAACCCCACTCCCTTTAGCAGATCCCTCTCTATCCCACCTGAAAATTCTGTAACCAGGAATGTTGAGCTGCCATAACTGGCCGTCTTTCAGCCACGTCTCTGCAATAGCTATAATATCATAGTCCAATGTATCTACCTGTGCTAACAGCTCACCGGCCTTGTTCGCTATAATCCTTGCATTGAAGTATATACCGTTTAGTACAGGCAAACCTCATTGTTGACTAGTATCTAGCCCTTGATTCCTTTGTCCTTACAATTTACTTTCTACCTTTTTGTTTCCAATTCCAGTATTTCTTCCCTCAATATTGACTTTATACTTAGGTTCCCATCCCACTGCCAATCTAGTTTAACCCCCCCCCCCAATAGCACAAGGAGACCCTCCCGCGAAGATATTTTTCTCATTCCCGTTGAGCTGCACGTCTTCTGGCTGATAGAGTTCCCTCCTCCCCAGATACTGTTCCAATTCCTCAGGGATCTAAATCGCTCCCTCCTCCACCATCTCTCCAGCCACGCATTCTTTGGCTCTATCTTCCTATTTCTGTAATCCCTAGCACGTGGCACTGGCAGTAATCCGGAGATTACTACCTTTGATGTCTTGCTTTTTAACCTCTTCCCTAGCTCTCTAAATACTGCCTGCAGGACCTCATCCCTCTTCTTACCTATGTCATTGGTACCAATATAGACCACGACCTCTTGCTGCTCACCCTCCTCTTCAGAAGACACTGCAGCCGTTCAGTGACCTCCTTGACCCTGGAACTAGAGAGGTAACATACCATCCTGGAGTCACGTCTGCAGCCGCAGAAACGCCTGTCTGTTCCCCTAACTATTGAATTCCCTATCACTATTGCTCCCCTTCTTCTCTTCACACCCGCCTGTGCACCTGAGCCCTCCATGGTGCTGTAGACTTGCCTCTGGCTGCAATCCCCAGAGGATCCATCACCCTCACCAGTACTCAGCACCGAATAATGGTTGGTGTGCAAGATGGGTTCAGGGGACTCCTGCACTACCTGCCAGATCCTCCTCTTCTCTCTGACGGTCACCCATTCCCTCTCTGCCTGCACACCCTTAAGCTGCGTGTGACCACCTCCTGAAACGTGCTAACGACGTAGCTCTCAACCTCGCGGGTGCACAGTGGTGACTGCAACCTCCGCTCAAGCTCCGTAACCCAGTGCTCGAGCTGCTGTAGCTGGCCACACTTCCTGCACATGTGGTCGTCCAGACTATGGGAGGTGTCCATGAATGGCACAGGATGTGCATAGCACGGCTATGAGCTTCCCTGCCATACATCTAATTAACAGACTGTTTACTTACCTAGCTGGAATATACTTAATAAACTTCAAGAAACCCAAGTAAAGCCATTAACCAGATACTCACAGATCAGCTCCCCTTATTGAACGTTTAGTTTTTAATCCCGGCTCTTAATGTAAACCAATATCCAAGATAAATAGAGAAATACGGACCAACCAATCACTTCCCTGCTTTCATGTGACGTCACTCCTTGTTTTTTTGTCTCCTGGATTTTTTCCTCTCTGCTTCGGTTTCAGGCTCCGTCCGCTCCTCCTCGGCTGCTCGCAGTGAGTACAGGCCCCTCTACGACCGCGCTATTTATTTACTGTCCTCTGCTTCAGTTCCCGGCTAGGACCGCTCCTCCTCGGCTGGTCGCAGTGAGTACAGGCCCCTCTCCTATTTTCGAGTAAAAATCTCTTGTGTGACCCTTTATGCGAAAGCTTTTTTAAAAATGCAAATATACTGGGCCCTCTTATCTACCCTGCTAGTTACTCCCTCAATAAGCTCTATTAGATTTGTCATACACGATTTCCCTTTCATAAATCCGTGTCGACTCTGCTCAATCATATTATGAATTTCTAAGTGCCCTGTTACCACGTTCCTAATAACAGATTCCAGCATTTTCCCCACCACTGATGTCAGGCTATCTGACCAAATGTTACATCTTTTCTCTTTTCCTCATTTTTAGAAAGTAAAGTTACATTTGCTACCTTCCAATCTATGGGCACCATTCCATTATCTATGGAATATTGGAAGATTAAAACCAATCCAGCCACTATCTCTGCAGCCACCTCTTTGAAAATCCGAGAAAGTAGGCCATCAGATCCCGGATATTTGTCAGCTTTTAGTCCGGTTAATGTTTGCAGTACTATTTATTTACCAATACTTCGATCATTAAGTTCCTCATTCTTACTAGACACTTGGTTCCCCATTATATCCAGAATGATTTGTGCCTTCTTCCTTGAAGACAGATACAAAGTATTTCCTTAATGTCTCTGCCAATTCCTTATTCCCCATTATAATTTCTCCTGCGTCTGCCTGTAAACGACCAACTTTAACTTTTGCTAATGTCTTCCTTTCCACATACTATTAGAAGCTTTTACAATCTATGTTATTTCTCTTACTAGTGAATCCCATATTCTATTTTCTTTGCATTCATCAATCTCTTGGGCATCATTTGCTGAATTCTAAATCTGCAAAATACTCAGGATTCCTACTCTTTTGGCAACATTTTAAGACTCTTCCTTTAATCTAATACTATCATTATCTTATCGTTTATCAATGTGGTGCCATTTTTCGTGTTCCTTTTTTATGACTTAAGGAAATTAACGATGAGCTAATTTAATTTAATACATAAACCTTAATGCATTACATAACTAAATCAAGGTGATAAATGGGTGGCAGTGCACGTTGTCTGCCGCAACTGCAGCATGTGGGAGTTTGTGAAGAGCATCGTGATCCGGGACGGCCACGTCTAGAGTAAGTGTATGCATCTCAAGGAACTTCACCTCACAGTTGTTGAGCTCGTGTCCGAGGTGCAGACATTGGCGATAGCAGTGAGGGGGAGTGTAACATGGACTATTTGATCCAGGTGACAGTAAGACTACTTAGTTTAGATCGTGGTATAGGTCTGGTTAGTTGTGAGGGATAGAGGGTGTGACTCCGACTCAGACACTTAAGGGACCCCAGTTGCACTGCTTGCTGAGCTTCTGCCTTTGCCCAAATCCAGCAGGTACGAGGCTCTTTCTGCCTGTGTAGATGAGAGCAAAGTCTGACAGATGGATGAGCAAACTGATCACGCCATAATGGTAGAGGATGCCTTTCAAGTGAGTCAGTGAAAAGTACTGCTGCAGTGCGAGGGGACAGTATAGTTAGGGTGATATTGTCCTGGAATTTGCTGCTGATGAAAGTGGTGGAAGTGGAGACACTCAATATTTTGAAGGGCAGACAGGATAGCCATTTGAGGGGCATAAACTTGAAGGGCTACGACCATAGAGCGGGGGAATTGAACTGACTGGCTCACTCTACATAGAGCCGGCACAGACTCGATGGGCCAAATGACCTCCTTCAGTGCCGTTATGACTGAAAGACTCTATGACTCTATGGTAGGTACCGTTCCATGCAGCTGCAGCTTGGAGTTGGTTGCCTGCCCGGGTTAAGGCTATCTGCTCGTGGCTGGAGAAAGATTTGGAGTGGGGCAGGGAATAATCCAATGGTTGTGCTACATGTAGGAACAGCAAAATATGTAAAACGAGGAATTAGTTTCTGCTAGCAGAATTTAAGGAGCTATGGCCCAAATTAAAACACCGAACCTCAGATATGATAATCTCCGGATTGTTACCTGAGTCACGAGCAAATTGGAATAGGAAGAAGCTGATCAGGGTTTTAACTGCGTGGCTCAAATAGTGGTGTGGGCCGTTATAGTTTAAGTATTCGGTACATTGAATGAAATATTTAGGTATAACACAAACCAGTACCTCCACTGGAAGCCTGGATCCCCTCTATGCTGAATTATTACTCTCTCCAAATTCCCAAATTTAACACTCTGCCTAAACTGCACTCCATTTAAGACCGCTCAGTGCGGGTCACTCTGTGCGTCAGCAGACAGTGTTTTCTTTTATACACCTTTGAGCCGCACCCAATTTACCAGTGCTGACTCAGCTCCCTGCTCAGAGTAATTAGCACATATTCAAGACAGACACGTACAGATGACTGAAAGCTCACTGCCACTGATTGGCAATTTCTTTTAACTACACTGTTTAAAGCTCTGGGTTCAAATTTCGCTTTTTACAGCTGGTACTCACCCAGTCCTTAACAGAACGTCCACTCTCTCCAAACTCAGAAACCAAGCACTCCTTATCAGTGTGCTCAGTTTAATCGCCGACCACTCTCATGGGGCAAAGTATTCCAATTTGTGCATTACTTGTCACCTGACAGGAAACAGGAGGGCGTGGTCCTACCACACTTCACAGACCCTAACCGAGATTGCAGCAGTTTGAGTGCCAGTAATATAGGGCGGTGAGAGACCTGACACAATTTGTAAGTCGCTACCACACTATTTATGCGAGGCTCCACATGTTTACTGACCTACGCCCTGGCATCCATCTTGAAAGGCCATATGATAGTAAAATACTGCGGATGTTGGAAATCCGAAATAACAACAGAAAATGCTGGAAAAACTAAGCAGGTCAGGCAACATCCGTTTCGGGTCGAACCCTTCTTCAAAATTGGAAAGAAAAGATAGATCGGAGGCAGGGCTGCGATCGGACAAAAGAATAAAAGAAACAAAAGAAGTAAAAAAGAGACAATAAAAGGTGTTAGAAGTTAGACGAGATGGCAATAGGCTGAGATTGGGTGTAAAGTGTACTGGCAGGGCAAGGGATAGCTGCCAGGTGTGAGAGCGAAACAAAAGGAAAGCGGGGGGGGGAAGGAGTGGAAAAATTACAAGAAAAATGAAATAGGGGCCGAGGTTATGATCTGAAATTGTTGAACTCGATATTGAGTCCCGAAGGCTGCAGAGTGCCTAATCGGAAGATGAGGTGCTGTTCCTCGAGTTTACATTGAGCTTCCATGGAACAATACAAGAGGCCAAGGACGGTGAGGTCCGAGCGGGAATGGAGCGTTGAATTAAAATGAAAGGCGACCGGAAGCCCGGGGTCACCCTTATCGACTGAACGGAGGTGTTCCACAAAGCGGTCAGCCAATCTGCGTTTGGTCTCCCCAATGTAGAGGAGACCGCATCGTGAGCAGCGAAGACAGTATACTAGATTGCGAGAAGTACAAGAAATCGCTGTTTCACCTGGAAGGGTGTTTGGGGCCCTGGACAGTGGGAAGGGGGGAGGTATAGGGGCAGGTGTTACATCTCCTCCGCTTGCACGGGAAGGTGCCAGGTGAAGGGGAAGGGCTGTTAGGGGTGATAGAGGAGTGGACTAGGGTGTCTCGGAAGGAGCGGTCCCTGTGGAATGCTGAAAGGGGAGGGGAGGGGAAGATACATTTGGTGGTGGGATCACATTGGAGGTAGCGGAAATGCCGGAGGATGATCCATTGAATGTGGAGGCTGGTGGGGTGAAAGGTGAGGACAAGGGGAACCCTATCGTGGTTCCGGGAGGGAGGGGCAGGACTGAGGGCAAAAGTGCGGGAGATAGAACTGACACAGTCGAGGGCAGTGTCAATCACGGTAGAGGGGAATCCTCGGTTGCGGAAAAAGGAAGACATGTCTGAAGCAGTGGTGTGGAAGGTGGCATCGTCGGAGCAGATACGGCGGAGACGGAGAAACTGGGAAAATGGAATAGAGTCCTTACAGGAAGCGAGGTGGGAGGAAGTGTAGTTCAGGTAGCTGTGGGAGTCAGTGGGCTAGTAGTGAATATTGGTCGATAACCTATCCCCAAAGATGGAGACGGAGAAGTCGAGGAAGGGAAGGGAAGAGTCAGAGATGGACCATGTGAAGGTAAGGGAAGGGTGGAAATTGGAGGCAAAGTGAATGAAATTGTCAAGTTCGGGTCGAGAGCAGGAAACTACAGCAATACGGCCACTGGGAGAAGGCAATTGAGGAGGATTCTTGCGATGACTTTCCCTGTGGCAGACAGCAGGGAAACAGCTCTGTAATTACCGCAATCGGACTTGTCACATTTCTTGATGATGGTCTCAATTACGGCATCTCTGCGATCCCCTCGCATGCTCTCCTTCTTCCAGATAAGAGCAATGAGCTCATGAACTCGCACCAGCAGTGCGTCTGACCCATGCTTTAGTGCCTCAGCGGGGCGTCCATCTGCTCCTGAGGCCTTGATGTTCTACAGTTGTCGGATGGCCTTTTCAACCTCATGCCGGGCGCAGTTGTGCTGAGATGGTGGCTGCAGTGTATGTATCTTTAAGAGCCCCTGTGTACTGTAATACCGGTAGTGACCACTCGTGTATATAAGCCTGTATAGCGTCTTGTATATTTTAGTTCACCTCCAGACTTTGTTCAGTAAACACCTGTTAAACCAACTCCTGCATTCCATGTCTCCATTAACACACGGTTACAACAGTGGCAACGAATTGAAAATGGACTTACCTGCAATTCGGCAGCACCTCAACGAGATCGATTCCTCAGACGAAGGTCGAAGAAAAAAAAAAAAACTCTGGCTTCACCAGCTAGCCGGGCTGGTGGCAGGTACTGCACTAATTGGGGCTCGATCGGGCGCCTCTGCAGCGCGGCCGAGCAGTGAGTCGGAAGGCGGAGTCAAACAGAGACGGAGGGTGGAGCACTCGGGAGACGGCCGGCGCTGCAAAGCAGGTCGGCGTTCGGACCAAGCAGAGGGAGGGAAAAGTCCCAGTGAGTCCGGCGGGAACGAGTCTCCAACTATTAAAAATATCTGTGTAAATAAAAACCGCAGAGTACAGCGTTGTCAGCAGCAGCAGCAGCGGGAAAGCGCGGGAGGCGCCATTTTTTCTCGGCAGGGAAGAAAGGAAAGCGCGGAAGGCGCCATTTTTGATTTTCAGGATGCCTAAGACTCGCAGTATTACTGCTTTCGATAGTGATATAGAGGATTGGACCACATATGTGGAAAGAGTGGAGGTATATTGTGCAGCGAATGAAGTAAAGGATGATAAAAAGGCATCGGTACTTCTAAATCTGATGGGCGCAAGGACATACGGGCTGTTACGAAACTTAATCACTCCAGCCAAACCGATGGACAAGAATTTTAAGGAGATTGTTGATACCCTACAGGAGCACTTAAACCCAACACCGCTGCTGATAGCGGAATGATTCTAATTCTTCAGGAGGAATCAGCACAAGAATGAAAGTAACGCTGATTACCTCACCGAATTAAGAAAGCTGTCAAAACACTGCCAATTCGGGGCAGGACTGGCAGATTCTCTACGAGAATAATTCGTCTGCGGTCTCCTAAGTGAAGGAACACAGAAAAGGCTACCTTCTGAGAAAGATTTGACACTGGACAAGGCTTTCAGTGTGGCTGTATCATATGAAGCAGCAGCAAGAGGAGCTGCAGAGATACAGCAAAAGCCACAGGACTTCGGCACCCATGAAATGACACGGGGTTTCGAGAGATGTTATCGCTGCGGCAGATCCACCCATGACCAGAGGGACTGCTGGTTCATGGACAAAGCATGTAGGCAATGCGGAAAGATGGGACACATTGCACATGTATGCCGATCTGGAAACAAAATCCACTGACAGAAAAAAATCAATAAGGAAAAGTACAGAAAGGTACAAATGATGACGGACAGTAGCTCCGAAGACCAGAAGAGTGATAGCGACTCCGGAAACAAGAGTCTAAGCTGTCTCAAATTACATAATGTAATTGCCAAAGAAGATTACCAGACCATTTGGGTTAACCTCACGATAGCGGGTTCCCCAGTTAAAATGGAGCTAGATACAGGATCAGCTCTGACCATCATAAGCCGACGGGATTATGAGCGGCTATTTCCCCATATACCTTTGAAAGACACATCCATTATCTTGAAGACATATACGGGGCAGAAAGTATACCCCAGAGGGAAAATAAGGGTGCCTGTTTTATACAACGGCAAGGAAATAGAGAAGTTGTATTTATACGTTCTGCAAGATGGTGGTCCACCGTTGTTGTGAGGTGAATGGATCAGGAAGATACGTTTAGACTGGCACCCCATTCAGGCACTGACGGTGACCAGTAAGAAAAAAAATGATGATGACGTCATACCTGAACGATTAAAAGACATCTTGGCTAACGCCAAAGAAGTGTTTCAACAGAAACTAGGAACCTTGAAGGGCGTCACCGCCTCAATAAAAGTGGAAGATGCGACAATTCCCAAGTTTTTTAAGGCAAGGCCGGTGCCATACGCAATTCGTCCAGCAGTCGAGGCAGAGCTGGAGAATTTGGAAAAAGCAGGCGTGTTATCCAAGGTAGATTGGAGCGAGTGGGCAACACCCATCGTCCCGGTCATGAAGAAAACGTTGAATAATGATAAATCTGAAGAACAGAGAAAAATTCGCATCTGTGGGGACTTCAAGGTGACTGTAATCCCGGTCCTTCACACGATACAGTGTCCTCTTCCAAGGATAGAAGATATTTTCGCTTCACTATCCGGAGGGAAACGTTTCACCAAAATTGACTTGGCACAGGCATATCTACAGATGGAGGTTGAGGAGGCCTCTAAAATGTATCTCACGATAAACACACACAAAGGCGTGTACCAGTACAATCGACTGGTTTTCGGAGTAGCATCAGCTCCAGCTATCTGGCAAAGAGCTATGGAGCAAGTCCTGCAAGGGATTCCGGGGACTCAATGCTACCGAGACGACATCCTTGTAACAGGAGAAAACGCCAGCACATGGCGAACCACTGTTGCCAGCATTCTCGCAAAGAAGAGAACAGCTGTCAGTGTGCCGAGGAACCTTGATGTGTGGATCCAGAGTGGTGATTCCACCCAAACTCCAGGATAAAGTGCTAAAGGAGCTTCACGAGGGGCATCTGGGTGGAGTGAAAATGAAGAACCTAGCTAGAGCGTTTGTGTGGTGGCCAGGCATCAGTGGAGGCATCGAAGAAATGACCAAGAGCTGTCTGGGATGCCAGAGGGTCCAAAACGCCCCACCACAAGCCCCTCGACATCCATGGGAGTGGCCCTCATATCCGTGGCAAAGGGTACTTATCGACTTTGCTGGTCCATTTATGGACTCAATGTTCTTAATCGCAGTTGAGGCACACTCCAAGTGGCCGGAGGTAATAAAGATGTCCTCCACCACCACGGAAAAAACCATCACAGTATTAAGGACCATATTTGCCAGGAATGGGCTGCCTGAACAGATCTGTTCTGATAATGGACCGCAATTTGTGTCCAAAGAATTCAGGAAGTTCTTAAAAGACAATCGGGTTAAGCACTAATCGTCCGCCCCATACCATCCCGCCACCAATGGATTAGCTGAAAGGTCTGTCTAGACCTTCAAGGAGGCCAGAAAGGCCATGGTTAATGAAGACATAAATCTACAACATAAGGTAGATAACTTCTTGTTTGCGTACAGGAATGCAACACATGTGGTTGCAAACCACACTCCCGCCATGATGTTTTTCAATAGAAGACTAAGATGCCGGCTGGATTTGATCAAGCCAAACATCATAAGGGACGTAGAGAACCGACAATTTCAAGGCATGAATGAAAGGCCAACTAGAACCTTCCAGATAGGTCAACAAGTTTTGGCCCGGGACTACCGTACCGAGAAATGTCAGCTTGGAACTATTTGCACATGACTAGGACTGCTGATGTATACCGTGGACATTGGTGAAAGCATAATCAGGCGCCGTGCTGACCAGATCACAGAGTCATCCGAAAAGTGACAACCTACACCACAACTCTATACGCCTAATGATGAAGCAGAGATACCCATAGTATCTACCTCCGATCCGGTGATACTGGAACCAGATGAACCCGACACTGGCATTCAAGCTGAATCGACCGAATCGACCTTGCAAAAGAACCTACTACACCACCGAAAACTACTGCACCACCGAGGCATTATCCGGACCGAGTCAGGAAGCCTCCAGAGAGACTGACTTATAATTGATTAACTGCAGCAAATGTGTAGATTATTGTTCTTGTAAACATGTTAATTAATGATTACTTAAAATGTTATGTACTAATTATCTAAAAGGGGAGGAATTGTAGTGTATGTACCTTTAAGAGTCCCTGTGTACTGTAATACCGGCAGTGACCACTCGGGTATATAAGCCTGTATAGCGTCTTGTATCTTTTAGTTCACCTCCAGACTTTGTTCAGTAAACACCTGTTAAAGCAACTCCTGCATTCCGTGTCCCCATTAACACACGGATACAACAGTGGCGTGTAGCATGCTGTGGGATGGAGTTGAGGACACTCGCATCGAAGACAGAGTCACTTTTAAGGAGATCTCAGAAGTGCTCCTTCCAGCAGGCACTGACTGCCTCTCTGTCCTTGATGACTACCTCTCCGTTCTTGGCCCGCAGTGGGGTATTAACTTGAGTGCTTGGGCCGTAGATGTACTTGACTGCTTTAAAGAATCCACGCATGTGGTGGTTATTGGCTAGCTGCTGGAGCTCCTGCAGTTTCTCCACACACCATCTGTTCTTTAGGTCGCAAGTTTTTTGTTGGGCCTCGGCCTTCAGGCTTCTGTTGAGCTGCTGTCTTGCTCTCGAGATCTGTTACTGTTTCCAGATGTCAGGCTGATGTCAGGCTAACTGGTCTGTTGTTCCCCGTTTTCTTTCTCCCTCCTTTTGTAAATAGTGGGGCTACATTTGGTACCTTCCAATCCGCGGGAACCATACTAGATCTATGGAATTTTGGAAAATGGCAACCAAAGCATCCTCTATTTCTATAGAGATCTCTTTCAAACCCCTAGGGTGTACACCATCTGCTCCAGGGGATTTATCGGCTTCCAGTCCCTTTAATTTCTCTACTACTACTTTACTACTAATACAAATATTTTTCTGTTCCTCATTTTCGGTATTCCCTTGATTGTCCACTATTTCCAGAATTTTTTTTTGCCTCTTCTTCCGTGATGACAGACACAAAATATTAGTTTAATTTCTTTGCCATTTCCTTATTCACAATTATAATTTCTCTTCTCTCATCCTGTAAATTACCCACACTTACTTTTGCTGAACTTTTCCTTTTTACATACCTATAGAAGCTTTTACAGTCTATTTTTATGTCTTTCGCTAGTTTACTATCACTTTCTATCTTACCTTTCCTTCTCAATTTCTTGGTCCTCCTTTGCTGAATTCTAAAATCATCCAAATCCCCAGGCTTACTATTCTTTATGTCAGTATTATCAACCTCTTCCTTTGTTATAATAGTATCTGACATAAAAAAACTACTAGGCACTTGGTCTAAGCGTTAAACAAAGCTTTAATCAACTCTTTTACAACATGTAGGTCAAGCTGTGTCCTTCACTAGTACCTGTTAAGAATGTCCTGTGCAATCTGGGCCCGTGCCTGAATATTTTTACATTCCCTGGACAGCGCCACCCGCAGGCCGCTCAGTATTATTTCATAAGTCTTTCTTTCATGAATGACTGTGTCATGTCATTATCTTTAATTCTCTTGTTACACACGGTTTGACCACTTTTCCTGTGGGCTTATTGTGCCTAAAAGGAATGTATATTTGTTGTAAATTATGTAATAACACTTTAAATGTTAGCCATTGCTCGTCTACCATCACACATTTAAATGTAATTTCCCAATCTACCTTAGTAAACTCGCTCCTCATACCTATGTAGCTGGCTTTGTTAAGAATTAAGACATTTGTTTCGGATTCAGCCAATTCACTTTCAAACTCTTAAAATAATTCTCCCATATTATGGTCTGTCATCCCTAAATGCCCCTTTACTACAAGATTATTTATTAACACTATCTCGTTGCACAATAATAGATCTAAAATAGCCTGTACCATAGTCGGTTCCACAATATACTGATCAAGAAAAGTATCTTGCTCTGTCTATACCCCTCATGATTTTGAATACCTCTATCAAATCCCTTCTCAACCTTCTCTGCTCTAAAGAGAATAACCCCAGCTTCTCCATTCTATCCACATAAATGAATTCCCTCATCCCTGGATCCCTCATCCCTGGAACCATTATTGTAAACCTTTTCTGAACCCTCTCTAAGGTCTTCACATTCTTCCTAAAGGGCCGTGCCCAGGATTGGACAAAATACTCCATTTGAGGCTGGACCAGTGTTTAATAAAGCTTCAAGACAACCTCCTTGCTTCTGTACTCTATGCCTCTATTTATGAAGCCCAGTATCCCGTATGCTTTCTTAACCGATTTCTCAACCTGTCCTGCCACCTTCAATGATTTATGTACATATACTCCCAGGTATCGCTGTTAATGCACCCCAGTTATAAGTGTACCCCTTCGTTGACATTGCCTCTTTTGGTTCTTCTGAACAAAATGTATCACTTCGCACTTTACTGCATTAAATTTATTCTGCCATCTGTCCACCATTTCCAACAGCCTGTCTATCTCCTCGTGTAGACAATCACTAGCCTCATCCCTGTTCACTATATTTCCAAGTTTTGTGTCATCTATAAATTTTGAAATTGTGTCCTGTACACCAAAGTCCAGGTCATGAATATCTATTAAGAAAAGCAGTGGTCCCAGCATCGAGCCCTGGGGGACACCACTGCATATGTTCCACCAGTCCAATATACAAACGTTCACCACTGCTCCCTACTTCCTGTCACTTAGCCAATTTGGTATCCATGCTGCCACTGTCCCTTTTATTGCATGGGCTTCAAATTTGCTGTCAAGCCAATTACGTGGCACATTATCAAACGTCTTTTGGAAGTCCATGAACACCACATCAAACGCATTGCCCTCATCAACCCTCTCTCTTACCTCATCAAATGACACAATAAAGTTAGGTAAACACGATATGCCTTTGACAAATATTGCCAGCTTTCCTGAATTAACCCACACCTGTCCAAGTGACTGTTCATTTTGTTCTGGATTATCGTTTCTAAAAGCTTGCCCAATTTTGAGATAATTCTGACTGTCCTGTAGCTGCTGCGTTTAACCATCCAATTTTTTTCAACAGTTGTGTAACATTTGCAATTTTCCAGTCCTGTGGCACCACCCACCTATCCATGGAGGATTGGATGACTATGGCCAGTACCTCTGCAATTTCCACCTTTACTTCCCTCACAATCCTAGGATGCATCCCATCCATACTGTTGATTATCTAATTTACGTACAGCCTGCCTTTCTATTACCTCTTCTTCCTCATTTTTTATCTCATCCAGTATCCCAACTACCTACTCTTTCACTATGACGTAGGCAGCATCTTCTTCCTTGGTAACGGCAGATGCAAAGTACTCGTTTAATACCTCAGCCATGTCCTCTGCCTTCATTCGTAGGTCTCCATTTTGGTCCCTAATCATCCCCACCCCTCCTCTTAATACCCGTTTGTTATTTTTATGCTGAAAGAAGACGTTAAGATTCCTTTTTATGTTAGCTGACAATCAATTCTCAGACTCTCCCTATTCAACTCTTGTTTCCTTTTCCACTTCCCGTCTGAACTTACAATATACAACCTTGTTCTCATTTAGATTATCAACCTGGCATCAGGCATAAGTGCCCTTTTTCCACTTCATCTTACTCTCTATCTCTTTTTTCATCCAGGGAGCCCTGGCATTGGGAATGTACCTTGAGTGCACCCGAACCATCTCCTCTTTGATGCAGTCCATTGTACAATTACAGTTTTGCCTGCCAATCTTTGACTCCAGTTCAACCAGGCCAGATCTATTCTCAAACCACTGAAATTGGCCATCCTCCAATTCAGTAATTTTACTCAAGATTGCTCCCGCTCTTTTTCCATCGCTAATGTAAATCTTATGATACTGTGATCACTGTTGCCTAAATGATACTTGCTGTCGGAGAAACCAGCGGCGTTGGAACATAAAGGAAAGAGCAGAGAAACAGTGCTGATCTAATCGGAGGCGGTATCAGCAGCAGTGGGCCTGCACATTATTTCCAAACAAATAAGGCGTGACGTCACAGGGAGCAGGTACTGATTGATTGGTGAGTATTTAGGTTTGTTTACTTTCTAACCTGGGACAGTGGTTTAAACTAGGAGCAGGTACCCATAACATACAGTATTAAATTTACATCTGCACTAGTTAAACTAATTAATATATCTATAAATAATCATTGATTCAAGAGTTTTATTTTTTAAATAAATAAAATAAGGCCAGAATAAATATGGCAGGGCAGGTTGTGTGTATGGACTGCAGTGTGTGGGAATTTATGTACAGCGAAACTGTCCCGAGCGAACAATACTGCCGGAGAAATCTGCATGTCGAATCCCTCCAGCTCAGTCTTTGAGCTCGACTGCGAGTTGGGGACATGCCAACGCATAACAGAGGGGAAGGAGTTTCTGGATAGTTTTACTCACAATAGAGGCACGTCCCAGAGGACAGCACAGGTTCAGGAAAGGGAGGGTGTGAATTTCGGTAAACTTGTAGCCAAAACATAGGAGAGGTGTAAAAGAGGGTCCCTCAGACACTGGTTCTGTCCAACAGGTACGATATGCTCACTACCCGTGAACACAAGGAGAAAGACTACGGGGAGTAGAGCCACAATGCACACCAAGGCACCGTGGCTTAGAAGGCTGTCCAAAGGGAATAGAGTAGAATAGAATTGTGGTAGTGATAGAGGACTCTAATATTAGGGGGATAGACATCATCCTCTGCAACCAATACTAAGAATCGTGAAGGGTGTTTTGTCTACCTGGTTCTGGGGTAAAGGATATCTCATGGTGGCTGGAGAGGATATTGGAAAGATAGGATGGAAATCCAGTTTCCGTTGTCCTTGTTGGAAGAAACAACATTGGTAGGAACAGGGACATGGTCCTGATGAAAGTGTATCAGGAGTTAGGATCTAAAATATAAAGCAGGACCTCGAGGGTAATAATTTCTGGATTACTGCCCGAGTCACGTGCAATTTGGGATATAAGCAGACAGATCAGGAGAATTAACACTTGACTAAAGGGCTGATGTGGGAAAGAGGGGTTCCTTTTCATGTGACACTGGCACCAGTTCTGGGAAAGGAAGGAGCAGAACCGATGGGACGGTCTCTGCCTGTACCAGGATGGGACCCCTGGCCTAGCAGAAAGGGTAAATAGGGAGTTGGCAAAGGGTTTCAACTAGTAAGTTGGGGAGAGGGATCTATAAGAAACATATCCAACCTAAAGATAAACAAAGCAGGAAAAGATAGCATTGGAAAAAATAAAGTAAATGAGGGGATTCATGGCAATGGAATAAATAGAGTTATAGAACAAAAGTCTAAAAAGAAGGTTAAGCATAAAGTGAGAGCAAATCCTTTTAAAAATAAGTTAAACGGCCTGTACAGCAATAAACACAGTGTCCGTATCATACGTTGTGAGGAACCAGACATAGTAGGACTTACTGAGACATGTCTACAGGGAAATCAGGACAGTTAATTAAACTTTGCAGGGTGCTAAGTATTTAGAAATGCTAGAGAGGGAAATAGGGGAGATAGAGCAGCTGTACATATTACGGATAACATAATGGCAGTAGAAAAAAGTGATGCAAGGCATAAATTGAATTCATATGGAAAATTGAACAAAGATAAAAAATAATTAATCACAATAATAGGCGGAGTCTACAGACCACCTAATAGTGGAAGTGAGACGGAGGAAGAAACATGCAAACAAATTATGTAAAGTAGTAAAACAGATCGACTAATAATCATGGGGGATTTCAACTACCCCAATAATAATTGGGCAGAAGAGGTAGGTAAAGAGGATTAGGGAATGGAATTCCGAAAATGTGTACAGGGCACCATTCTACCCAATATGTCTATAGCCCAACAAGGGAGGATTCGCTATTGGATCTAGTAATGGGGAATGAACCAGAGCAGATAAGAGAAGTAAAGGTGTTGGAACATATAGCTTAATAGTGACATAACATAACATGCTTTAAGATGATAATTGAAAAGGACAGATGTATGACGAAAATCATGTTAATAGATTGGATAAAAGCTGATTTTGAGGGGTTGAGAATAGTACTTGGGAAAAATGGGCAACAATATTGGCAAAAATCGATGTAGAACAGCAATGGGAAACATTTAAAACAGTGTCCAACAGAGTGCAGGAAAAATACATACATTCCGTTAAAAGGAAAGAACAAACTGAACAATAATGAAATTCCATAGATGAACTAAGCCATAAGGGAACAACTAAAGGTAAGGAAAACAGCATGCATTAAGTACATATAGAGCAGGGGAGTGCATGATAAGAGAGAATAACAATAGATTATGAGAGATTACAAAAAAAAGCAATTAGGGAGGCAAAGAGGAACTGCGAAATTAAATTTTGAAGGAACATAAAACAAAATAGTAATTATTTTTATAGGAAAATCACTAAAAATGTACGGTTGGGATGGGAATAGTGCCATTAAATGATAGTCAGTTTAATGCCACAGGTAACGATAGAAAAATGGCAGAAGTATAAACAATGTATTTGCTTCAGTAATTAGCAGGGAGCTAGAAAAGATGGACATGATATTGGACGATGAGGTTAGTAATCAGATAAGTGCAATTAAATAAAAAGGGGATAAAGTAAATAAATTAATCTAAATCAAAATGATAAAACCCCTGGACCAGCTGGATTTCATTCATGTATTTCAAAAGAATCTAGGGAAGAAACAGTGTAGGCATTACTATGCATATTTAATAATTCATTAGAAAACAGTGTAGTGCCAGAGGACTGGCGGACAGCTAAGTTAATTCTAATATTTAAGAGGGGGGTTAGAACTTGTCCAGAGAATTATAGATCAGTCAGCGTAACATCAGTCATAGGAAAAATAATGGAATCCCTACTAAAGGTGAAAAAAGAATATCATTAAGAGACCAAAAATATAATAATGAATAGTCAACATGGATTTCAGAAGCGAAAGTCTTGCTCGACCAACTTTTCAGAATTTTTTGATGAGCTAAAGCAGACAATGGTAATGCGGTAGATGTCATTAGTCTGGATTTTCAATAGGTCTTCGATAAGACACGCCATATTAGACTGATGAACAAGGTCAGAAAATGCAGAGTCCGGGGAGATCTAGCTGACTGGATTGCTGGCTGGCTTCAGGACAGAAAGCAGGGAGTAGGAGTAAAGGGTAGATATTCACAGTGGCAGCATGTGGGCTGCGGTTATCCACAAGGATCCGTGCTGGGACCACTGCTGTTCACAATTTAAATTAATGTTCTAGCCTTAGTATTCAAAAACACAATTTCTGAATTTGTGGATGGCACCAAATTGGGGCGGATAATCAATACTGATGGGGAAAGCAACAGGTTACTGGAGGGCATTAATAAACTTGTAGAATGGGTATATAATTGGCAAATGAAATTCAACAGAGATAAATGTGAGGTATTAACCTTTGGTAGGAAGAATAGCGAGGTCACTTATTACTTGGAGGGTGCGAGTCGAGGTGGGGTAGAAGAACAAAGTGTTCCAGGTGTACAAATAGACAAATCACTAAAAGTTGCGACACAGGTTAGCAAGCCCATAAAAAAGTCAATAAAAGCACTACAGTTTATTTCTAGAGGGATAGAATTGAAAATTAGCGAAATTATGCTAATACTGTATCGAACCTTGGTTAGAACACACTTAGATTACTGCGTACAGTTCTGGTCGCCATATTATATAAAGAATATAGAGACACTGGGGAAGGTGCAGAGAAGATCTACAAGGATGATACCAGAAATGCGAGGATACACATTTCAGGAAAGGTTGAACAGTCTGTGTCTCTGTTCTCTTGAAAAAGGAAGGCTGAGGAATGACCTATTAGAGTACTTTAAAATTATGAAAAATGTTAATAGTGTAGGTACAGGGAGAATATTTCCACTTGCGCGGAAGAGCATAACTCGAGGCCATCAATATAAGATAGTCACCAAGAAATGCAACAGCGAATTCAGAAGGAAGTTTGTCACACAAATAGTGGTGAGAATGTAGGACTCGCTACCCTAGGAATTGGTTGAATCAAATAGTATAGATGAATTTAAGGGGAGGCTGGGCAAGCATATGAGGGAAAAGGGAATAGACGATTAGGATGATAAATTTAGATGAGGAAAGACGGGAGTAGGCTCGAGTGGAGCATACACGCCGCATGGACTGGTTGGACTGTATGGCCTGTTTCTGTGCGGTATGGCAAGTTTGCTGATGATACATCGCTAGGTGGAACAGTAAGCTGTGAGTAGGAAACAAAGAGCCTGCAAAGGGATACGGACAGGCTAAAAGTGGGCAATAAGGTGGCAGATGGAGTTTAATGTCGGAATCATGATGTTATTGTCTTTGGCAGGAAGAATATAAAAAATATATATTTTAAATGATGAGGAACTATTAAATGTTGGTGTTCAGAGAGAACTAGGTGTCCTCGTACAGGAAACACGGAGATGTAGCATATAGATAAAGCACGTAATTAGAAAGGCAAATGGCATGTTGGCCTTTATTGCAAGGGGCTTGGAGTACAAGAGTAAGGAAGTCTTCTAACGATTGAACAGGGCGTTGGTGAGACCACACCAGGGGTACTGTGCACAGTTTTGGTCCCATTATCTGAGGATACATATACATGAATTAGAGGCGCTGCAACGAAGGATATGGGGTCAGCCATTTAGGACTTAGATATGGAGTAATTTCTTCAGTCAGAGTGTTGAGAATCTTTGGAATTCTCTATCCCAGCGGGCTAAGGATGATCAGTCCTTGAGTATATTCAAGACAAAGATCGATAGATTTCTGGATACCAAGGGAATCAAGGATTATGGCGATAGGTCGTGTTGAGGAAGAAGATCTGCCATGAGCAAGATCGAAGGGTCGAATGGACTATTCCTGCTCCCATTTCTTATCTTCTTATTCTCGTAGCTGAACAACCAGAGAGACCAAAGAGCTAAGCAAGCCTACATCAACAGCTCGTTGGCCTGGGGCTATTATTCATGCTTTGGGATTTTGATACTTGAGGTCCCGGCTTGAAAATCCCAGGTGAGCCTTGTTGTTTTTGAGTCAAAATCACCTTCTCAGAGCTTATCGACATTGCACAGAACATACATACCTTAAATTATACAAACTGATATCTCGTGCCATTTTCACTGCAGTATCCAATATCCCCGAGCTTCACGGGAGCAACGTCAAAACCAACAGATTCAGCGAAAGGCTGTGCGGTGGAATAGGTTCTGTGACTTACTGGATAACTCATTGTGCTGCTGATCAATGCGGCCTTTAAAGGCTGTGCATTCCAATCCTGCCAGGGTTACGTTTTAGGTCAGGTTTCGTTGTTTCTGGTGCAGAACATTTAAACTTTGCTGCCAAACTTCAACTGGTTCATTAATGTCCTTCAGGGAAGGGGACCTGCCGCCCCGACACTCCCTGTTTTACAAGTGACTCCAGTCCCAACCCACATTCCCTCTGAGCTGGAATCGCGAACCGCTCTCAAGAAAATAACCCAGCAACTGCTCAATTGTTAAAATAAGTTTAAATGATGTTCAATCTAAAGTCAGTCTACTGTGCCCTCAGACAGGTTTCACATTGGACAGCTGCCGCCGGCTGACAGCCATCGAGTCGCTGACAGTCATGACGCACAGCATAGCACTGCCTCCCACAGCTGATCAGCCTTCCTTTCAGACCGGCTCTGGGAGACAGATTGAAACAGCGGCGCTGGGAGCATGATTCAAACCTGAACAGAAAAACCCCGTTGGATTTCACGTATGCAGTCAGTCATCGCAACTGCAACTGATCCACAAACCATGTATCAGCTTCCGATCAATTCCCAGATGTGTCAGTAAACCAACCCACAGAAGCACAAGGGAGCGATGGATTTCACTCGCTGATCGATGATAAAACTCCGATCTTTAGTTCTTTTCACCTTCCAAACATTGACAGCCTTTTGTCTCAGTATTTATTTCTCTCTCCTTTTTAACCTGTTCGTGCTTTTGCTTATAAACATTTCATTTAATTTATTTGTGAGAAGATATTTACCAGAGTGAATTTAGAACTGTTCAAAATCATGAACGATTTTGACATCGTAAATAAAGAGAAACAGTTTCTAGCGGGAGAAGTGTCGGTAACCAGAGAACACAGATTTAAGGAGATTGGCGAAAGAGCCAGAGGCGACATGAGGAACCGTTTATTATACGGTGAGTTTCTGTGATCTGGAATGCACTGCCTGAAAGGTTGCTGAAAGCAAATTCAATAATAACTTGCGATAGGGAAGTACTGGAAGGGAAACATGCACAGGTCTTTGGAAAAAGCAGGGAAGTAGAACTAATTGGAATACAGCACCAAAGCGCCAGAACAGGCACAATGGGCCAAAAGGTCTTATTTCGTGTTGTATCATTATACGATTGTATGAACTTAATCTTTGCACAACTTCCTTTGTCCTGGCGGGCAGGGTTATTTATTGAAACTGTGGCTCCTCAAAAGCACCGATTGTCTGTCATTGTTGTAATCTCCGAATAATGTGAGATGGCACAGAGAATATGAAAGAAACAGAAAGTGAAAGTGCAGATATTGCTTTCATCAAGGGTCAGTACTCTTTTCACAGGGAAGGATTCTCTTAGAAGTAGATTCCTTCCAGCAGAGTGATACAGGTTATCATAATGAAAAAACTGCGGCCAGCCCCAGAGCCGCAATAGGTCAGTGTATGGTCCTTGTATGACAGTGAGTGATCGGGACACTGCTGAAGTGATGAGTTCGAGCCTCATCTAATGCAGGCATTTCAACAAATTGTGAACATTTCGGCCACCGTTGAAGGTCCAACAGGTGAGCTCTACGATACATCTGCTTATTAGTGCTACCCTGTGGAGAATAAGGCCCCACTGACCTAGTGTTTCGAGAGCGGATGAGAGATTTACTACAGGTCTTTAGTATTATTGTTATTAGGAGTGAGTGGGGACAGTTTACACTCTTAAACCAGCAACTGTGATGTAAAGAATGTGGTGCCAGAGAAACAATCGATTGTAATGAGGTGACAAGAAATTTGTCACAACGGAGAAGCTGTGTAAACCTATGGGTCGCCTGTCCGTGTTTCTACATCATGGTCAACACAAACAAGGATTCTGCTCAACACCTTGCTGAGAATTGTGAAACAGGGACCCTCGCCCGTGTTCGGGGTCTCGAGGGAGAATTCCGAGGCCGGAAATGCAGCTGTCTGATGGGAGCGAGCAAACTGTCCCCCTCCCGCCCACCCTCGTTGGGATGAAGTCCTGTCTTCACACTCCCACGGCCACTAATTGGATTGTATGAGCTGTTATGGCAGTTGGAGCAATATTTGTGTAAAGTAGGTGCAGAAAGTGAGGAACTCTCGGCTGTCGGGAGTTGGAGAATTGTGATAATTTTATTTAATAACTGAGCAGCAGAACGCCCTCAATCAGATGTTGGCATTGAATAAAAGAGAATAGTACAAAAAACTAACAGATGGAAAGAGCTGGGTTTCAAACTAGCGGTGTGTTCGACCTCGATCTCTCGTCTGTGAGTTAGAAGATCGATGCGAGTGTTCGCCCTGAGTCCAGCAGTGCAAACTAGCTCCCAGCGAATTGGCGTTAACGGTCATCACGTTCATCACCTGGAACAAGTTAAACAGTGCCACATGTAGATAAATCTTGGAAAAGTGAAAGTCTGTGCTGTGATATTACTGAACATGAAAGTCAGCATGTCCCGAAACCCCTATCTGTTGGAAGGCTGGATTTTCCAGCAGAGATACACCACCCTGTATTTCAGTAAATTCCCCGCTAACTGAGAATGAGATGCGATGAATGAGCAGGTCCAACCCGCGGGTCTGTGATGCTACACGGTGCTTTTTCATTCGTAAAACAAAATCTATGATATAATGGAAACCAGGCCGGAAAAAGACTGGATTTCAGCGCGTTGACACTGGGCCAGATGAGAGTTCAGTTATGACGATTGCCGAATGGTTAGAGAGTGGATTTGGATATACTGAGCGGCTGCACTGAGCATTTCCAGCATTGTTTGAAACGCCATTCCCTTCAATTCATCGCTCACTGTGACAGTTCGATTCTACTGTTATTATTCCCGGCGTTTGGTGAGATTTCAAAAATTGAATGTGACCACTGTCATCCCCATCTTGTCAACTGCATACTTACAAGGACAAAGCGGCTTCAATATGATACAGCGAGAGGAACTCCCAGAGCTGGTTTAAGGCCGAATGCAAATTCAAGCAAGATTCGTTCACAGGAAGTGTAGGTCATTGAGGTGGGTTAGGTCCGGATTGTTTGCACTGATCTTCTTGACAAATGGCCTCAGATTCATGCAGACCGGTTTAGAAGTTCATATCCACCTTTGCAAAATATTTAACGAATTTGAAATATCGCTATGAGGGCTGGTCCAATTTTGGAAGCTGGGACCTCTCACACATTTGAAACTTCACCCCAAAGCGAGAAGGCAGCCCAAGTCCAACGAGCCCCGTTGATGGGACGCAGTGAACTCTAGAGGTAGCAATAGTGAATCCGTGTATCGAGGCAGCAGGTGCCCATCCCGAGGCCAGCAGCAGGGTTTCTGCATTAGTTTTCAGGGAGGCCTCTGTTTTGGACAATGTATCAGCAAAGGCAGTGAGAAGACAAAGAGGCATCCAGTCATGCAAGAACCGGCAGTAAACAAAACATAGGGAGCGAAGTTCTCTCACCACTTCTCTTACATTTCCATTCTGAGCGTTTTAAAGGTAACTGTGGATAAGTAACGAGGCACGTCTTGTTTATCACCTGTGTGTGGGAAAGGTAATTGAGAATGAGATCCCCATTAGGCCAATAGCCTTTGGATTTCACTGACCAGTACTGCTGCTGTCACTGCAGCTGATCAGACTGTCACCGTATATTCCATGGAACATCGCACGTGCTGATGATTAAATAGGATTGATATACGGCAGATTGTCTTTCAAGGAACAGCGAGACATGTTTTTTACAAATGTTATTCATTTTGAGATATGGGCATCAATGATATGGCTTGATAAGGTTTAATTAATGCCCAATAACATATCTGGCACTGGAAATTAACCATTACAATGAGGAATCATATTCCTTCAGGTTTTAATTATTGTTAAAGATTCAAAAAACTAATGTTTTCGAATTATTTCGGTTTCTTTTATCTCTCTCATTCTCTTAAGACCATCTTTATTTCCCTCACTTTAATTCTATTTCTGTACATGATTTGACACTGAAACTGACACATCCTCTTTCACTCTCTACACTGAACATGAAAGGTTCTTCTATCTGATTGGTCAAGGAGATGCACAGTTGTTTGTCCTGTTCACAAAGGTCTGAGCACCTCTGTAGAGGGCGCTTCACATTTCTAGCTGTCAAATTTATATTAAGTTCCAGTGTAAAATCTCACAGAATGTCTGTGGTCAAGTGCAAATGTGATGAACGGCCGCGCCGCTCGTTCACCAGCAAGAGGTTAGTCCAGCCCAGTTACTTCTAATGTTCTGCATGTCTTGAACCTTTGTGCTTTCTCATTTTCTAGACTCATTTTTCAGACTCTGGTTGAAACAATGTTCAACGTTTATAAGACCAGGGATATGGGGGCCGTTGTTGAATTGAACATTTGTTCTTGTATTTGTAGAGAGGATGGTATTTGAACTCAGCCCTGCCCATTATCGCGGCCAGAGTTTGTTATTCAGACATTGGCTCCGGAACAGCAGCACCTGTTCGTTATTTTTGTGAATTCAAAATAATGCAAAAAGCTAACATATGAACAGAGGCAGCTTTCAAATTAATGGTGTCTCAGAGCTCGCAATATCGTCTCTGAGTCCGAAGACGGTGGGAGTGAAATTCGGCTCCACCAGTAGCACAAACGGTCTCAGAGCAAATCGGATTTAAACGGTCATCACCTGGAACAACATAAATAGTCACACAAGTCGATGAAGCTTGGAAAAGAAACACTTTGCTGTAATATGTCTGAAAATGAAACTGACTGTGTTCCTTCAGCACTGTCTGTTGGAATGCTCAGTCCCCCAGTGTAGAGAAGGTGACACATTCACAATCCTCGATTCAGTTATTTCACACCTAGCTGAGAATGAGCTCAATTGAAATGAGCACGTCAAACATGGCACTAAACGGTGTCTAGAGGGTGGATTTGGAAATTCTGAGTGGCTGCACTGAGCATTGCCAGCTCTATTTGGTGCACCATCCTCTTCAATTCATCCCTTACAGGGACAGTTACATTATGCGGTTCATTTTTCCCCAGCGCTTGGGGACATTTCTAAATTTGAATTTGACCTATGTCAAGGCAACCTTGTCAGCTACACATTTACAGATACAAAGTGGCCACAATATGATTCACTGGGACGAAGTCCCCAAGAATGTTGATGATCGAATGCAAATTCCACCAAAACTAGTTCACAGCAAGTGTCTGTCATTCAGATGTTTCAATTCCTGATTGTTTGCACTGACCTTTTTCCCAAATGTCCTGGGATTCATGTGGACTGGTTTGTGAAGTTCTTTGCTATCTTTACAAATATTTCATCGACAGTGCAACGTCAAAATGAGGACCCCTCCGGGATTCGAACTTGTGACCTTGACATATGCTAGATTTTTCAACCCCAATGCGAGAATCATACACCTAGCCTATCGAGCCCGCTGAAGTCGGCAAGTGAACTCTATAGATCTCCATAATCAAACCTTGTTTTTGCTATTCTCGACAAGCACAGCGTTTCAGAACTAGACAGCTGTGACTTTGCCTTGTCCACCTGACTTCCAATGTGCAGCAAGTTGCACTCAGACAGTTAATTGTGTGCAGTTTTGGTCGCCTTATCTGAGGAAGGATGTTCTTGCCATGGAAGGACATCAGCGAAGATTCACCAGGCTGATACCTGGGATGGCAGGAATGACGTATGAGGAGAGATTAGGTCGATTGGGCTGGTACTCACTGGAGTTTAGAAGAATGAGAGGGGATCTCATTGAAACTTATAAAATTCTGACAGGACTGCACAGACTAGATGCAGGAAGGATGTTCCCGATGGCGGGGGAGTCCAGAACCAGGGGTCACAGTCTAACAATAAGGGGTAGGCCATTTAGGACAGAAATGAGGAGGAATTTCTTCACACAGAGAGTGGTGAACCTGTGGAATTCTCTGCCACAGAGGGCAGTCGAGGTCAATACATTAAATATATTCAAAAAGGAGTTGGATATATTTCTTAAGGCTAAAGGGATCAAGGGTATGGGAAGTAAGCAGCGACAGGGTACTGAATTTGGATGATCAGACATGATCGCATTGAATGGCAGAGCAGGCTTGAGGGCCCGAATGGCCTACTACTGCTCCTATCTTCTATGTTTCTATTGTTATTGAGCTGTACGGGTGTTAATGTATCGAGGCAGCAGATATATACCCCGAGCGCAGCAGCAGCGTTTCTGAATTAGTTTGCACTGTGGCCTCTGATTTGGACCATGTATCAGCAAAGGCAGTGAGAAGATATGGAGGCAGAAAATGAGGCAACAACCGCCAGTAAACCTCACATAGCGAAATAAGTTCGTCCTCCTCCTCTCCTACATCTCCACTCTATGGTGAGATATAAACTTCACCTCAAAGTGCTTGTTAAATTTCACTGCAAATATATAATGAAGAGCATCTCGGTTGATCGCTTCTGTGTGGGAAAGATCAGTAAAATGTTGGTCACCATTACCACAAAAGAATTTAGACTTAACTGACCGATAATGCAGTTGTTTATACAAGTGATCAGACTGTCACCGTATACAAAATGGAACAGGAGAGATGCTGATGACAAAATTATTTAAGTATTGCATAATAAGCAGCGGCAGCGCGAGAGGATTACGAGAGGCCCGAGAGCTGACTTAAATTAAAGCAGCGGCAGCAGTGAGAGGATAAAGAGTGGCCCAAGAGCAGACCCAAATTAAAGCAGCGGCAGTGTCAACAGGATAAAGAGCGGCCCGAGAGCGGACCTGAATTAAAGGAGCGGCAGCGGCGAGAGGGTAAATAGCGGCCCGAGAGCGGACCTGAATTAAAGCAGCAGCAGCGGCGAGAGGATAAAGAGCGGCCCAAGAGCAGACCCAAATTAAAGCAGCGGCAGCGTCGAGAGGATAAACAGCGGCCCGAGTGCAGACCTGAACTAAAGCAGCGGCAGCGTCGAGAGGATAAATAGCGTCCCGAGAGCGGACCTGAATTAAAGCAGCGGCAGCGGCGTGGCTCTGAATCAAGAACAGCAAAAACATCACAGTGACGTCACAGGAGAGCAGGTAGATGATTGGTTAGAGTGACGTCATAGGAGAGCAGGTAGATGATTGGTTGGTGAGTATTACATGGTTTTTTTGCTCTGTAAATTTGGGAGGGGTTTAAATTAAGAGCTGAGAAACTGTAACTTGCTAGTAGTTATTAAATTAATAATTAAACTAGATAAATTAATCAAACAATAAAAGTAAAATATAGATTGAATAAAAGCATTAACTAATTAATTAATTAATAAAACAAGGTTAGAGGTGGCAGGTGTGTCGCCACTGCAGCATGTGGGAATTTGTACCGAGCATCAGGATCCCGAGCACCAGCATCAGAGAGTTAAATGCGTGGCTCAAAGAGAGGTGTGGGAAAATGGGGTTTGAATTCATGGGGCACTGGCACATGTACAGGGGAAAGAGGGAGCTGTTCCCTCGTGACGTGCGCCAAATCAACCAGGCTGGTACCAGCGTCATCGCGATCGAATAACTAGGGTGTAGATAGTGCGTTTTTAACTCAAAATGGGGGGGAGCGGTCAGGTGAGGGGAAATTTAGAATTCTAAAGTGTAAGGTGAAGGCAGCAAAGCAGTGTAACGACTTGGGTATAAATAAGCAGAGTCTGACAGGAAGGGACAGAGAATTTAATGCTAGCAGTGCAGCAGAGAATAAGGTCAAAGCAGGGAATAATCGTACTAAAATTAAATGAAAGGCTCTTTATCTGAATGCACGATCCATTCTTAACAAGATAGACGAACTGGTGGCACAAATAGTGATAAATGGATTTGATCTAATAGCCATCACAGAGACGTGTTGCAACGTGACCAAGGTTGGGAACTAAATGTACCAGTGTATGTGACGTTTCGAAAAGACTGGCAGCATGGAAAAGTAGGGGTTTAGCCCTGAAAATAAAGGATGACATAACGACAGTAGAGAGAAAGGACCTCGGTTCGGCTGATCAGCAACTAGCCTCAGTATGGGTGGAGATAAGGATTAACAAGGGGCATAAAACACTGTGGCAGTAATATATAGGCCCCCTAGCAGTAGCTATCCCGTTGGACAGGATATTAATCAAGAAGTAGTAGGAGCTTGTAACAAAGGTAACGCAATAATCGTGGGGAACTTTAATCTTCATATAGACTGGACAAATCAAATTGGCAAAGGTAGTCTGGAGGATCAGTTCATGGAATGCATTCGGAACAGTTTCCGAGAACAATACCTCATGGAACCAACCAGGGAACAGGCTGTTTTAGATCATATAATGTATAATGTGACAGGATTAATTCGCAATCTCATAGTAAAGGTTCATCTGGGGCAGACTGATCATAATATGCTAGAATTTCATGCAAAGTTTGAGAAGGACTTGCCTATTCTGAAACGAGTGTTTTATACTTCAATAAATTCAATTACATAGGCTTTAATTGTCTAAGGTAGATTGTAAAAGTAGATTAAAATGCTTGGTGGTAGATAGGCAGCAGTTAGCATTTAAAGAAATATGTCATAATTCTCTACAAAAATGCATTCCATTGAGAAACTAAAACTCCACGGGATACGTGATCCAACCGTGGTTAACTAAAGAAGTTAATGTTTGCTTTAGATTGAAAGAAGACGCCTATAATGTTGTGAAGAATAGGAGTAAGCCTGAGGATAGGGAGAGTTTGAGGAACCAGTAAAGGATGACCAAAAACTTAAAAAAGGGGAAAAAATAGAATAGGAGAAAACATTAGTAAGAAATATAATAGCCGCTTGTAAGAGCTTCTACAAGTATGTAAAAAGGAAGAGAGTAGCAAAAGTAAACGTTGGTCCGTTAGAGGCTGACAGGAAAAGTTATTGTGGGGAATAAGGAAATGGCAGAAACTTTACACACATACTTTGTATCTGTCTACACAGTAGAAAACACTAAAAGCATACCAAAATGATGGGGAACCAAGGCTCTAATAACGGTGAGGAATTAACGTTATTAAAATTAGAGAAAAAGCACTGGAGAAATGAATGGGATTAAAAGCCGATAAATCCCCTGGACCCGACGGCCTACATTCTAGGGTTCGAAAAGAGATGGCTGAATAGATTGTGGAGGCATTGGTTTTGATCTTCCATAATTCCCTAGATTCTAGAATGATCACAGCAGATTCGAAGGTAGCAAATGTTACAATGCTATATAAGAACGGAATAGAGAGAAAACAGGGAACTACAGGCCAGTTTGCCTGACATCAGTCGTCGGAAAAATGCTTGAATCCATTGTTAAGGAAGTGGTAGAAGGGCACTTAGAAAATCATAACATGATTAGGCAGAGTGAACATGGTTTTATGAAAGGGAAATTGTGTTTGACAAACTTATTAGAGTATGTTTCGGGAAGTAACTAGCACCGTAGATAAAGGGGAACCAGTGGATGTAGTATATTTGGATTTCCAAAAGGCATTCGATAAGGTGCCTCATAAAAGATTATTACACAAGATTAGGGCTCATGTGGTTGGTGGTAATATACTAGCATGGATAGAGGATTGGTTAATGGGCAGAAAAAAGAGAATAGGAATAAGCGGATCTTTACCAGGTCGGCAGGCAGTAACTAGTGGGGTGTCGCAAGGATCAGTGTTGAGGCCTCAGTTATTTACAAACAGTGGTAATGACCTGGATGAACGGATCGAGTGTAACCTATCCAATTTTGCTGGCGATGCAAAACAAGGTGGGACAGTAACTATGAGGAGAACACAAATCGTCTGCAAAGGGATATAGAGAGATTGTAAGGTGGCAGATGGAGTATAAGGTAGGAAAATGTGAGGTTATTCACTTTGGTGGAATCCATAGGAAACAGAATTTTTTTTAATTGGTGAGAAAGTTTCAAATGTTGCTGCTCAGAGAGATTTGGTCATCCTCGGGCAAGAAACACAGAAAGCTAGCATGCAAGTAGAGCAAGCAATAAGGAAGGCAAATGGCATATTGGCCTTTATTGCAAGAGTAAGGAAGTCTTGCTACAATGGTAGAGGGCCTTGGTGAGACCACACCTGGAGTACTGTGCCCAGTTTAGGTCTCCATATCTAAGGAAGGATAAATGTGCCTTTGAGAATTAGTCTGAAGGCTCACTAGAGTGATTCCTTGGATGAGGGGGCTGTCCTATGATGAGACATTGTGTAGATTGGGCCTATCCTCCCTGAAGTTTAGAAGAATAAGAAGTGCTTTCATTGAAACATATAAGATTCTGAAGGGGATTGACAAGGTAGGTGCTAAGAGGTTGTTTCCTCCGGCTGGAGTGTCTCGAACTCAGGGGCTCAGGCTCAGGGTCAGGGGTAGGCCATTTAAGACCGAGATGAGCAGGAATTTCTTCCCTCAGAGGGTTGTGAGTTTTTGGACTTATCTGCCCCAGAGGATATGGAGTATAATTCAAGGCTGAGAGAGGTAGATTTTTGATCTCAAGGGGAATCAATAGATATGGGGATCGGGCGGGAAAGTGTTGAGATCGAGGATCAGCCATGATCTTATTGAATGGCGGAGCAGGCCTGAGGGTCCGAATGGCCTCCTCCCGCTCCTTTTTCTTATGTTATTTTCTCCTCTTTGACTGTTTCTCTCTCTCTTTCTCTCTCTCTCTCTCTCCTCTCTATGTTTCTCCTTCTCTCTTTGTGCCTGTCTCTACCTGTGGCTTTCTCTTTATCTCTCTGTCCCTCTGCCTCCCTCACACTATCTGTCTCTCTCTCTCTCTCACTCACTCACGCTCACTCTCTGCCTCTCTCTCTGTCTCTGCCTCTCGGATTTTCGTTCGCTTCCTGTCTGTCTCTCTCTGGGGCTCTCTCTTTATCTGTGGGCCCGAGCCCAGACCCTTTCTGCTCTGTGTGTGGGCCTCAGTACCACAACAGGTGAAATCAATGGACCCACAGCCTCAACAACAATTTGGAGAATTCCAGATTTCCATTGCACTTTGTTTGAAGAAGTGCCTCCTGACATCACCCCTGAACAGCTTAGCACTAATTTTAAGGTGAGCCACCTTGTTCTGGGCTCCCCCTACCAGATCTCTCGATCGACCCGATGTACTTCTTCGAATAAAATAAAGTTTTAATTCCTTCTTTTCTCTCCACTCACTGACAGCTATAAAATGAGCCAATGTGCTTTAGCGAAAGCTGGGGCAGAGGCACCAACATTGGCCCAGGACGCTCGGGGAGTGAACTCAAGTCCCAGAAGAAGCCCGACGTCCCCATTGCAACATCGAACCCCGCTGAGCTGAAGCATCGAGGAAATGTAGTCGGCAGCCGCCACTGGCTTTCCCGGGCTCGGGGAAGCAGACTCTGAAGAAAAAGCAAAGAAGAAGAACAAATGCAATGAAGCAAGAACCAAATACTGGCCAGGAAAAGCTCCGAGTGTTCGAGAAACCTGTATATTTGTATGATTGATAATAAAACGCCTTCGAACCCGAGGATACTTCGAACAGATGAAGAATTTCAGTTCATTTTCCGACACAAATCCAAGCAGCAGAGGCAATGAACACGTTGAAACCGGCAAAAAGGAAAACATCTATCATTAAGCAACAATAGAATAAGCAATGTATGGCAAAGAGAAGGAAGAAAGGAAAGAAATAATATTTCAAAGAAAGAAAGAAGGAAATAAAGTACAAGCACTTGGGTCTTTATATACTGACACTGTGGTTCTTTCTACACCGGGACAGCAGAGGGCGCACTAGGGCCATCAGCCACATTAGTGCCTGAAACATGGTTCAATAGGAACACGGGGGACATTCAGCCCCTCCAGCTGCTTACACTGGAACAAAATGAATATTTCATACCCTCGAGCCTGTTACACAGACAGAGAAGGAGCCTATATAGTATGTCAGTCCTATTACTGAGGAACAGTATAATGCCATTCAGCCCTTGAACCTGTTGCACAGGAACAGAAGGACGCCATTCAGCCGCTTGAGCCTGTTACATTGGAACATGAGGAGGCCAGTCAACCCCTCGAGCCTGTTGCATAGGAATAGAAGGAGGTTATTTAGCCCCTCGAGCCTGTTACATAGAAACATGAGAAGACTTTTCAGTTCCGTGAGCCTTTCACGCAGGAACAGAAGGAAGTAATTCGGACACTGAATCCTGTTGCACAAGAACAGCAGGAGGCCATCAGCTCTTCGAGCCTGTTACATAATAACAAGAGGAGGCCATTTTGCCTTAGAGCATTTTACACAGGACAGGTGGTGGCCATTCCGCCTCTTCAGCCTATTACATAGGAACAGGAGGATCTTATTTAGACCACTCAAGCCTGTTAGATAGGAAGAGAAGAGGGCCATTCTGTCCCTCGAGCCTGTTGCACAGTAACAAGAGGAAGCCATTCAGCCTCTCGAACTAGTTACACAGGAGAAGGCCATTCAGCCCATCAAACATTTTACATAGGAACAGGAGGGCGTCATTCTGTCACTCGAGTCTGTTACTGAGGAACCGGAGCCGGCCATCAAGCTGCTCGAGCCTGATACACAGCAGCTGGAGGAGGCCATTCATCCCCTTGATCCAATTACACAGGTACAGTAAGAAGCCAGTGGTACGGTAGCAGCGTGGTTATCTTACTGGTTTGTTAATCCAGAGGCCTGGACAAATGATCTGGAGACATGAAAGAAAATCCCACCACAGCTGTTGGCGAATTTAAATTCAGACAATTAAGTGAATCTGGAATTGAAAAGCTGGTATCTGTATAAGTTACCATGAAACTACCGGATTTTTGTAAAAACCCATCTGGCTCACAAATGTCCTTTAGAGAAAGAAATCTGCCGTCCTTACCTGCTGTGACCTGTCTGTGACGCCAGACAAACAGCAATGACTCTTAACTGTCCTCTGAAATGGTAGCAAATCGCTACAAAGGAATATCTTAAGAATAAAATCGCAAAGAGCACTCAGCATCGATAAAGGTGCCCGCAGCCCAGTCCTCCTCCCGAACATAAAGGAACCTGTGCCGTGATTGGGGGAGCTGTACCACAGACGGGTCAAGCAACTGCCTGAAAGACATAATCAAACCGGATCATTCTGTGTCTGTTTAAAAGGGATGTGCTATCAGTCCCGGATCATTCTGTGTCTGTTTAAAAGGGATGTGCTGTCAGTCCCGGATCATTCTGTGTCTGTTTAAAAGGGATGTGCTGTCAGTCTCGGATCATTCTGTGTCTGTTTAAAAGGGATGTGCTGTCAGTCCCGGATCATTGTGTGTCTGTTTTAAAGGGATGTGCTGTCAGTCTCGGATCATTCTGTGTCTGTTTAAAAGGGATGTGCTGTCAGTCCCGGATCATTCTGTGTCTGGTTAAAAGGGATGTGCTGTCAGTCTCGGATCATTCTGTGTCTCTTTAACAGGGATGTGCTGTCAGTCCTGGATCATTCTGTGTCTGTTTAAAAGGGATGTGCTGTCAGTCCTGGATCATTCTGTGTCTGTTTAAAAGGGATGTGCTGTCAGTCCCGGATCATTCTGTGTCTGTTTAAAAGGGATGTGCTGTCAGTCCTGGATCATTCTGTGTCTGTTTTAAAGGGATGTGCTTTCAGTCCCGGATTATTCTGCGTCTGTTTAAAAGGGATGTGCTGTCGGTCCTGGTTCATTCTTTGTCTGTTTAACAGGGATGTGCTGTCAGCCCCGGATCATTCTGTGTCTGTTTAAAAGGGATTATACATAATGTTATACAGAAACAGGGCAACTGTTCTCTGTCGTTGTTAATGCTACACTCGAGGTTCCTCCAAATCTAATTCATCTCACCTTGTCAGCATATTCCTTTCCCCCTCCCTCTTAAATGCATCTGTGTCATTCACCTCAACTAATTCTCTTTGGAGCTCCTTCCTCATCTCCACCACTCTTTGGGTAAATAAATTACTCCTAAAGTCGCTACTGGGTTTATCGGTTATTATTTACGACCTGTATTTCTGGACACCACCACAATAGGACATGTTTTCGAAGTATCGGCGTGTAGATGCGATGGCCGACTAATTAAGGCGCTGGATTCAAAATCCTATGGGGTTTCCCCACGAAAGTTTGAACACCACATGCAGCGCTTCTACTGCAAGCCATTTATTTAATTTAATCGGCTCACTGTGGAGATCACTGGCCCAGAAACAGATCAGAATTCCCTGCACTGCACTTTATTACACTGATTAACGCAAAACTGTTGTTCCAACTAGAAACACTGATAACTTATTGGCATTATTTAGATATTGAGGGTTTGTTGGAATCTCTTTGCAAAGATTAGTGAGCAATATACACACAGAACAGCCCTGCAATGTTTGGAAGGAAATCACCTTTAGTGCGGTTTGGGTTTCTTAAGATTTTAAAAGTAGTACAAGATTTAATAAGTGTATAAAACGTCCAGGGCAGGACCCGAACCTGGAATTTTCTGATGATCTCTGGTAGTAGAGCAAACCGCATGAATCTACAACACTTGACTGAACGCATGCTAAACAGCGGACACAGTCTGTTTAGACAGAGCTAAGCGACCCATCAACCAATAAATCAGGTCAAAGCTCTGCAGATACAGTGTGTCGGTGGTAGAGTGAGTGAATGTTTATGGCGGTGGATGTGGTGCCAAACAGGCGGACAGCTTTGTCCTGGATTTTGTCGAGCTTGTTGAGTGCTGCACTCATCCAAGCAAGTGGAGATTATTTCAGCACACTCCTGACGTGTGCCTTGTGGATGGCGGAAAAGCTTTGAGGAGTCAGGACACTCGGCGCAGTATACCCACCCTCTGAAGTGCTTTATTCGCCACACTATTTATGTGGCTGGTCCAGTTAAGATTCTGGTCAATGGTGACCCCCAGGATTTTGATGGTGGGGGATTCGGTGATGGTAATGCTGTCGAATGTCAAGGGGGCGGGGTTAGCCTCTCGCTTGTTTGATATGGTAATTGTTTGGCACTTGTGTGGCGCCAATGTCATAAGATGTTGGCTGTGGTCATGTGTGGCTCACAATGACATATGCACAGCATTTGTCGAAGGGATGGTGTGTGATTGACAACAGCAGGTTGTCTATAGGGAGATTAGTGCCGGAACTTGTCCGATAGTATCTGGAGATTTGAAGACGTCTTGAAAATATAAGCTTGGGACCTGAAAGTAAATTGAATTTGACGGTGCATTTAGAACATGAAGGCCGGTTACCTCAGTTGGTTAGAGCGTGGCAGTGATAATGCCAAGGTTGTGGGCTCGATCAGCGTATGGGCCCTTTGCATATTTTGTTGGGCTGTTCAATTTCTTAATTTTCTATTTTTGAGCAGCGTAAAGAGGTTGGATGTAAACTCACACGGGACCTGCAATATTTTGAAGCAAAGATGCAAAAACTTACTTCTGCCGAGAGCTCTTGGACCTGAAAGGTGACGCTTGAGTTTCTCTGTCCACAGATGTTCCCTGAACTGCGGAGTGTTTCCAGCTTTTAATTACAAATTCCAGATCCTTTGGGACTTCTCGAATTATAATCAGTGAATGGTTCACAGATGCTGATTGGTTTGGAATGCATAGAATGGAACTGAAATAAGTGCAATCCCGTGGTTTAGTCAATCATTATCACCAATATATTACCATGCAGCACAATGGCCGCGTGGCCTAATGGGTAAGACGTCTGACTTCAGTGTTAAATCTTCAAGTATTTTTACACGTTTGTGCAACTTCATAAAACCAAACCGCTTTCCCACTCATTTGCTGGATGTGATTTGCTTCCAAACATTGCAGCGGTCTTTATAAAATGGTATTTTACATTGATATTTCTCACTGATCTTTGCCAATAAGAACATAAGCACATAAGAAATAAGAGCAGGAGTAGGCCATACAGCCCCTTGAGCCTGCTCCTTCATTCAATAAGATCATGGCTAATCATCGACGTCAACTCCACTTTCCCATCCGATCTCCACATCCCTTGATTTTCCAAGAGTCCAAAAATCTATTTAACTCAGCATTGAACGTAATCAAAGACAGAGCATTCGCAGCCCTCTCGGGCAGTGAATTTCGAAGATTCAACTCCCACTCAGAGAAGAAATTCCTCCTCATCTTCGTCTTAAATGGGCGACGCCTTATTCTAAATCTATGCTCCCTGGTTCCAGACAACCCCACCAGGGGACACATTCTCTCAGCATCTACCCTGTCAATCCCCTTCAGAATCTTGCATGTTCCAACGAGATGTCCTCTCATTCTTCTAAAGTCCAGGGAGTAGAGGCCCATTCCGCACAACCTCTTATCATATGATAGCCCTCTCACCCCAGGAATCAATCTAGTGAACATTCGTTGCACAGCCTCCAAAGCAAGTATTAGGACACCCAAATTCTGCACAGTACTCCATGTGTGGTCTCAACAAGACCCTGTACAATTAGAGCAAGACGTCCTTTCTCTTATACTCCAACCTCCTTGCAATTAAGGACAATATGGAAGTTGCCTTCCGTATTGCTTGCTGCACGTGCATGCCAGCTTTCTGTGATTCTTGCACGAGGACACCGACATCTCTCTGAATAACAACATTTGAAGTTTCTCACCATTGATAAATATTCTCTTTTTCTATGGATTCTACTGAAGTGAATAACCTCACATTCCCTATATTATACTCCATCTGCCAACGCACTGTCCACTCACTTAGTCCAACTATATCCCTTTGCAAACTCTTTGTGTTTTCCTCAAAGCTTACTGTCACACCTAGCTTTGTATCATCAGCAACACTGGATAAATTACACTCCGTCCCATCATCTAGGTCATTAATATAGATTGTAAATAGCTAGGACCCCAGCACTGATCCTTGTGGCACTCCATTGTATACAGCCTGCCAACCTGAAAAAGATCTGCTTATCCCTACTCTCTGTTTTCTGTCCAATAACCAATCCTCTATCCATACTACTATATTACCCCCAACCACATGAGCTGTGTAATTACCTTTTGTGTGGCACATATTCGAATGCCTTTTGGAAATCCAAATACATGGATTCCAGCTTTTTCCCGAAAATGATATCAGGTGAACTGGCCTGCTCTTCCCTCTTTTAACTACCCTCCTTTCTTCAAAAGCGGTGTTACGTTTGCGACCTTCCAATCTGCTGGGACCAGTTCCAGAATCTAGTAATATTGGAAGATCTAAACCAATGCATCCACTGACTCTTTAGCCACCTATTTTAGAACCCTGTGATGAAGGCCATCAGGTCGAGGGGATTTGTCGGTTTTTAATTCCATTAGTTTCTCTAGCACTTTGTTTCTACTGATATTAAAAATGTTATGTTCCTTACCCTCATTCGACCCTTAATTTCGCACCATTTGTGGTAGGCTTTTTGTACCTTCTACTCTGAATACGGATACAAAATATTTGTTTGACGATTCTGCGATGACCTTATTCCGCATAATAATTGGTCCTGTCTCAGCCTCTAAGGGACCAACGTGAAATAGTTTCGAACAAATCCACAATATCTAATTGATGCCGAATACCTATGTGTCTTTCCAATTGGAAGAACAGCTTTGCGTTAATCAGTGTAATAAGTGCAGTGGAGAGAATTCTGATCATTTTCAAGGTCAGTAATCTCTACAGGGAGCCGATTAAATAAAATAAAGAGCTTCCTGCACAATCGCGGCTCGAATCCTCGTGGTGGCACGTTAAATTGAATTTAAGTCCACTGCTTAAACCACTCGGCCATAACAGCTGCATAATGCGAGTCTTTTAATAGTAAAAGGGCCAGTGCCAAAGAACAGACACATGTCCCGCTTAATATAAATTTAGTGGATGTAGTATTTTTGGTTTTCCAGAAGGCATTCTACAAGTTGCCTCTAAAAGGTTACTGCATGAGATAAGATCGCACTGGATTGTGGGTAATATATTGGCATGGATAGCGGATTGGCTAAGGATAACTGGGTCATTTTACGTTTGGCAATTAGTAACTAGTGGGGTGCCACTGGGATCAGTGTTGGTGCCTCAACTATTTACAATCTATATTAATGAGTTGGATGCAGGGACCTCGTGTACTGCAGCCAAATTTGCTGATGTTAAAAATATAGTTGTGGAAGCAAATGTGAGAAGGACAAGTGTCTGCAAAAGGATATGTTAGGTTACGTGGGAGGGCAAAGAATTGGCAGATTCATGATAATGTTGGAAAATGTGAGGTTATCCACTTTGGAAGGAAGAATGAAAGAGAAAATATTATTTAAATGGAGTAAGACTACAAAATGCTGCGGTTCAAAAGTATCTGTCTGTCCTAGTACCCGAAAACCAAAAAGTTAGCATGCAGGTACAGCAAGTAAATAGGAAAGCTAATGGAATTTTGGCCTTTACTGCAAGTGGTATGGAGTGTAAAAGTAGGGACGTTTTGATGCAATTTTACAGGGCGCTGGTGAGACCAGACCTGGAGTACTGCCGACAGTTGTGGTCGCCATATTTAGGGAAGGATATACTTGCATTGCAGGCAGTGCAGCAAAGATTAATTAGATTGATTCCTGGGATGGAGGGGTTGACGTATGACGAAAGGTTGAGCAGGTTGTGCCTATACTCATTGGAGTTTAGAAGAATTAGAGGTGATCTTATTGAGCCATATAAGATTCTGAGAGGTATTGATAGCGTGGAGGCTTAGAGGATGTTTCCCCTGGTGGGATTATCTAGAATTAGAGGGCATAGTTTCAGATTAAGGTCTGGCCCATTTAAGAGGGAGTTGAGGAGGAAGTTCTTCTCTCACAGGGTCGTGAATCTTTGCTATCTCTACCTCAGAGAGCTGTGGAATCGGAGTCATTGAAGGTATTCAAGGCGGAGACGGAGAGATATTAGAACTACCAGGGAGTGAAGGATTATGGGGAGAGAGCAGGAAAGTGGTGTTGAGGCCAAGATTGGATCCGCCATGATGGTGTGGAATGGCGGAGACGGCTCGAGGGGCCGATTGGATTACTCCTGTTCCTGTTTCTTATGTTCTTTAGTTCTTATGTAACAACATTTTATGACTGCTATATAGAGGCCTGGTTCGACCACTCTGTACAAATCTGCGCACTGCACCTTAGAAAGGACCTTGGAGGGCGTGCAGTGCAGTTTCACCAAAGTGTTACAATGGTTCCAAGTGGTAGACTATGAGAAGAGATTATATAAACTAGTCTTTTATTCCCTGGAATATTGAAGGATAAGAAGTGTGTTCACTGAATCATAGAATTACGGAAGTTTACGGATGAGAAGAGGACCATTCTGTCCATCGTGTCCTTGCCGGATGAAAAAGAGTTATCCTGACATAATCCCACTTTGCATCTCTGGGTCCGTAGCACTGTAGGTTACAGCACTTCAACTATATATCCAAGTACTTTCTTTAAATGTAATTTGTAGTGTGTTCCAGACATTCTCACTCTCTATATGGAAATGGTTCTCCTCAACTGCTCTGTAATCCTTCTACCTGTTACTATAAATCTATGCATGATGTTCATTTACATCTCTGCTAATGGAAATAGTTCCTTCGTATCCACTGATCTGTGACCCTTATGAATTTATACACCTCAATTAAGTCTCCCCTCAGCCTCCTCTGTTCCGAAAAAACAACCCCACTCTATCCAATCTTTCCTCATAGTTAAATTCTCCAGTACTTGCAACTTCCTTGTAAATTTCCGCTGTATCCTCTCGAGGGCAATCACATCTTAACTGTAATGTGGTGAATAAAACAGTAAACAGCACTGTAGCTGTGGTCGAAAAGTGTTTTATACAGTTCAAGCATAACCTCCTTGTTCTTCTATTCTATGCCTTGGCTAATAAACGAAAGTATCCCCTAGTGCTTCTTAACCAATAATAAAAACAGAAAATGCTGGAAATATTCAGCAGCTCATCTGAAATAAAAATAGTAAAGGCTGGAAATATTCAACAGGCAATCTGAAATAAAAACCGCAAATGCTGGAAATATTCAGCAGGCAATCTGAAATAATGACCTGCTGAATATTCGCTGCATTCTCTGTTTTGATTTGAGATTCCAGCATTCGCAGTCTTTTGTTATTGCCTTCTTAACCACTTCATCTACCTTTACTGCTAGCTGCTTGGATCTGTGAACATGCAATCCAATGTCCGTCTGTTTCTCTACATTTCTCAATAACCTACCATTTATTGTGTACTTCTTTGCCCTGTTAGCCCTCTCCGAAATGCATTACCTCACACTTCTAAGGAATGAATTTAATTTGCCACTTTTCTGCCCACCTAAGCAGACCATTGCATCTTCCTGCAGTCTACAGCTTTCTTCCTCACAATCAACCACACGACCTGTTTTTTATAAGGTCTGTAAACTTTACAAGGATGATATCAGAAATGCGAGGGTATACATATCAGGCAAGGATGAACAGGCTGGGTCAATTTTCTCTTGAAAAATGAAGGCTGAGGGGCGACCTAATAGAGGACTTCAAAATTATGAGAGGCTTTGAAAGAGTGGATACAGCGTGAAAGGTCCCACTTACATACGAACATAAGAACATAAGAAGTAGGAGCAGGAGTAGGCCATTCGGCCCCTCGGGCCTGCTCCACCATTCAATACGATCATGGCTGATCCGAACCTAGACTCACGTCCACTTCCCTGCCCACTCCCCATAACCCCTAATTCCCTTATCAGCTAGGAAACTGTCTATCTCCGTTTTAAATTTATTTAATTTCGCAGCTTCCACAGCTCTCTGAGGTGGCAAATTCCATAGATTTACTACCCTCTGAGTGAAGAAGTTTCTCCTGATCTCAGTGCTGAAACGGCAGCCCCTTATTCTAAGATTATGCCCACTAGTTCTAGTCTCAACCATCAGTTGAAACATCCTCCCCGCATCCACCCGATCAAGCCCCCTCACAATCTTATATGTTTCGATAAGTTCGCCTCTCATTCTTCTGAACTCCAATGAGTGGAGGCCCAACCCACTCAACCTTTCCTCATAAGTCAACCCCCTCATCTCCAGAATCAACCGAGTGAACCTTCCCTTAACCTTTGTGGAAGATCATAACTAAAGGCCATCAACATAAGATCATCACCAAGAAATCCAAAAGGGAATTCAGCAGAAAACTATTTATAGAAATATAGAAGATAGGAGCAGGAGTAGGCCACTCGGTGCCTCGAGCCTGTTCCGCCATTTAATGAGATCATGGCTGATCATCCAAATTCAGTACACTGTCCCTATGTTCTCCCCATACACCTATAGCCCTTTAGCAGTAAGAAATATATCTAACTCCTTCTTGAATATATTTAATGAATTGGGCTTAACTGCCTTCTGTGGTAGAGAATTCCACAGGTTCACCACTCTCTGGGTGAAGAAATTCCTCTTCATCTCAGTCATAAATGGCTTACCCTTTATCCTTAGATTGTGACCCCTGGTTCTGGACGCCCCGCCATCGGGAACATCCTTCCTGCATCTAGTCTGTCTAGTCCTGTTAGAATTTTATAAGTTTCAAAGAGATCCCCTCTCATTCTGATAAACTGTAGCGAGTATAAGCCCAATCGACCCAATCTCTCCTCATACGTCATTCCTGCCATCCCAGGTATCAGCCTGGTGATTATTCGCTGCACTCCCTCCACAGCAAAAACATCCTTCCTCAGATAAGGCGACTAAACCTGCACACAATACTCAAGCTGTGATCTCACCAAGGCGCTGTACAACTGCAGCAAGACATCCTTGCTCCTGTACTCGAATCCTCTCGCTAAGAAGGCCAACATTCCATTTGCCTTCTTCACCGACTGCTACACCTGCATGTTTACCTTCAGCGACTGGTGCAGAAGGACACCCAGGTCTCGTTGCACTTCCCCATTTCCCAATCTATTTCCGTTCAGATAATTATCTGTCTTATTATTTTTGCCAACAAAGTGGATAACCTCGCATTTATCCACATTATACTGCATTTCCCATGCATATGCCCAATCACCCAACTTATACAAATCATACTGGAGTTTCTCTGCTTCCAACTCACAGCACGCAAGCCCACACATCTTTGTGTCGTCTGAAAACTTGGAGATATTACATCTAGTTCCCTGTTCTAGATAATTTATATATATATATATATATTGTGAATAGCTGGGTTGCTAGCATGGACACCTGCGGTACACTACTAGGCACTGCCTGCCACTCAGAAAAAGAGCTGTTTATTCCAACACTTTGCTTCCTGTCTGCTAACCAGTTCTCTATGCAAAACAGTACCTTACCCACAATCCCAGGTGCCTTAACGTTGCACGCTAATTTCTTATGCAGGACCTTATTGAATGCCTTCTGCAAGTCCAAATACACCACATCCACTGGTTCTCCCTCATCTATACTACCATTTACATCCTCCAAATATTCCAGTGGATTAGTCAAGCATGATTTACCTTTTGTAAATCCATGTTGACTTTGTCCGATCCTGTCACTGTTTTCCAAGTTCTCTGTTATTACATCTTTTATAATGGACTCTAGCAGTTTCCCCACAACCGAATTCAGGCTTACCGGTCATAATTCCCCGTTTTCTCTCTACCACCTTTTTTAAATAGGTGGTGCGAATGTGGAACTCACTACCACAGGGAGTGTTTGAATTGTATAGTATGAGTGCATTTCACAGAATCACAGAAACCCCACAGTGCAGATAGAGGCCATTTCGGCCCATCGAGCCTGCACCGACACATATCCCACCCGATCCCTGTAACCCCTACACCAACACATATCCCACCCTATCCCCGTAACCCCATGTATTTAATCCCCCTAACACTAAGGGTCAATTTATCATAGCCAATCAGCCTAACCTGCACATCTTTGGACTGTGGGAGGAAACCGGAGCACCCGGAGAAAACCCAAGGGAGGCTAGGCAAACACATGGGACAGAAGGGAATAGTGGGTTATGCTGTTAGATTTAGATGAGGAAAGATGGAAGGAGGCTCGTGTGGACCATAAACGCCAGCATGGATTGGTTGTGCTGAATGGCCTGTTTCTATGCTGCATAACTCATTAATCATGCACCCTACATTGAAGTCTACATCACTGATATACAGCACAAAAAGCAAGGGACCTAGACTGAACCGTGCGGAAACCCACTGTATCAGCCTTCCAGTCACAAGCGCAACCATCGACCGTTACCCTTTGTTTCCTGCCACAGATCCAATTTTAGAACCAACTTGCCGCTCTGAATTGGATCTCTTGGGCGTTTACTGTGCTTATCAGTCTGTCATGTGGGCAGAGTCTGATCCTAGGACAAGGGGACCTAAACTTAAGTTCGGAGTCTGGCCGTTCAGGAGAGAAATTCGCAATCATTTCTTCATACAAATGGAGGTCGAAGCGTGGAGCTCGCTCCCACAAAAGCATTTGACGCTCGATCAATTAATGATGTCATATCGGACATCGATAGACTTTGCTCGACCTGGGTATTAGGGGAATATAATACTACCGTTTCACAAAAATCGCGATTAATATATTGCAGCTTTAAAAGTAAAGCCGACTGTGCCCCATCTGGTGGATGAATATGAAAGGTGCATGTTAGCAGGTCTGCAGTGCATGTAAAGGCCAGTGAGCACCCTGGTGGCTGAATGTGCATGGTTCATGTTAGCAGGTATGTCGCTTGATTGGCAGCTGAGGCTGTTTGTGGTTCATCAAATGCAGGAAGTTCCCAGCCAACATATTTTTTGATTGAAAGCTGCAAACGACTTGCTTGTCTAGTGCAAAAGTGTCTCATCCTGTTTCTGTTTAAAGGGGTGTTATGTCAGTCCCGGATCATTCTGTGCCTGTTTAAAAGGGGTGTGCTGTCAGAGCCGGATCATTCTGTGTCAGTTTATCAAGGATGTGCTGGCAGTCCTGGATCAATCTGTGTCTGTTTGAAAGTGGTGTGCTGCCATTCCCGGATTATTCTATGTCTGTTTAACAGACCCGTTTATCCCGTCCAAACCAACGGATTGGAAAACCGCAAATGTAACGCCCCTATTCAAGAAAGGAGGGAGATAGAAAGCAGGAAACTATAGGACCGTTATCCTAAGATCTGTCCTGGGTAAAATGCTTAAATCCATTATTAAGGAAGTAGTAGCAGAACATTTTGAAGTTTAAACTAACTTGGCAGGGGGATGGGATACGGAGTGGAGCTATAGTAAGGGGTGATGCTGAAATGACCAGCTTGTTCCCAATGAATTCTGGGATACTTGACCATGATAACCCTCTCAAAGAAAGGAATTGTAAGACAGAGCTGTTAGATTCAAACATGGGTTTTAATTAATACTTGGAACAGAGACTGACAACATGCAGCTGGGAACAGATAGCAGGAAGGCAAGCAAAGTCGAATATCAAGCATCAAAGACAAAAAGAAGTGATAAGGGAATCGTAAAATGCAAGGACACAAGCATATTTGCCGACTGCGATATGCCACTTCACTAATCAAGCTTCGGAATGTGTGTTCACAGCTTCAGTAGAACCATTGTCTAAACACGGCCGGTCCTCCCTGGAGATAAGGTTACAAATTAGCAACCAACATTGTACTAGTCGCAGAATATATGAATCACTGTGGCCTTGTAGTCACCCTGCTTGATCGACAGTTAAGAATAAAGCATGTTTTCTCGAACAATAATATATGCCTACAACGGGGAAGAGAGAACAGCAGGAATGTGGGGAGTAGGATGAAACACTAACATCTCTGACTGGCATGGTCAGAGTGTATCTGAGTTCAAAGGGTGGGCCCGACAGTTGAGTAACTAACCACATAAACCAGGAAACAGTAACTGTTGTGACACTGTTTGTACGTATATGCTCCCATTCTGTAGTAGGTGGGCGTTGCTTATATATAATTGTTTAATTTGAATGAACAACTGCTTGCCCTTTGCGAGTGCACCCCAAGCTTGAGGAAGTGGGGTGGCTCTCGCGTGTGCTCAAGTTTCTCTTGATTGTTTGAATAACTTCTGAACTTGTCCTCAATTCCGCCACTGTCTGCGATTTCTCCAAATTCGAATCTAACAATGCACTGCCAAATATAGAGGAAAAATCAAGTCAGCCTGGAAAGCAGAGCAAATATGTAATGGCACAAGAGAGTATGGTAAGGCTGGATAGCATGTATTTTAATGCATGTAGTCTTGCGAATAATGCAGATGAATTGAAGCTGTTGATGAACACATGGGAGTATGAGATTGTTGCTATCACAGAGACATGGTTGAGGGAGGGACAGGACTGTCAGCTCAATATTACGGGGAACAGAGTCTTCAGGCAAGAAAGAGTGGTGAGTAAATGAGGAGGGGTTGTCGCAATATTAATCAAGAATCCAATTACTGCTGTAAGGTGGGTGATATCTTCGCAGTTTCCTCTCATGAGGACATATGGGTAGAACTGAAAAACAAAAAGGGGCCAAGCAGATTGCTGAGAGTGTACTATCGGCCCCCAAACAGTCAGTGGGAGGTAGAAGAACAGATATGTGGGCATATCTCAGAGAAGTGTAGAAATAATAGGGTAATGTTAATAGGGGATTTCAACTTCCCCAATTTTGGCCCAGAAATTCGGGTCGGGGACTTCCCGCAGGTGCAAGCCCCCGACCTGCACTTACCTTACACGCCGGCAGTTGAGCTCTGGGCTCCCGTGGAATTCCGCTCCGGGGCCTGGCCCAGCTGCTGGTGCGCTGTGCTGGTGTGTCCCAGGGGCGTAGTTAGAGCGATGCGTCCTCTTGGATCACGTGAGCCATGGGCAGCCAATCGGAGGAGGGAAAACACATTCATAAGATTGACAGGAAGACCTGTCTAAATTTATGAATATTACGGGCCCCAAAATAACAGTAAACATTCAAATAAATATTTAAAAAATCACACTTTTCAAATAACCTATAAATTACATAAAATAAATATTTTAAACATTAATTTAAATTTTTGAAAAAATAATTTTATAAAAATACGGGGCTAAAAATACACTTAGATTGCTTTAAAGAATTTACAAATAATAAACCTGTGGAAAAATGTTTAATTTTAATTAATTGACCACTTACCTTGTAAAAAGCAAGCCTTACGCTTGCTTTTCAAACGTGTAAATCCGACAGGCTTAACCTCGCCTGAGAACCTGCAAAAAAAAACTAAGTTCAAAGCGCATGCGCAGCCTCCACTGCACGTGCGTTCAAACCCTGAACCCCTTTGTTCAGAGGATCGGAAGTGCCGGTTCACCACGCATGCGCAGCGCATGCAGAAAACCCGCACTTCCATTCAGCCAACGGGTGAGTACCCCATGCGTACTCACCAGTGGAGAGCCGAATTTCTGGGCCATTAACTGTGGTAGTCAGAGTGTGAAAGTCTTAGAGGATGTGGAATTTTTAAAGTGCATCCAGGAGAGCTTCTTGAACCAGCATGCAGTCCTATAAGAGAGGGGGCGGGATCTGACCTAATTCTGGGGAATGTAGCTGGGCAGGTGGTCGAAGTGTTAATAGGAGAGCATTTTGGTGACAGTGACTATAATTCGGTGAGACTTAAGGTAGTCAATTAAAAGGTCCAAGATGGACTGGAAATAAAGTTTCTAAATTGGGAGCAGGCCGATTTTAAATATGATAAGGCAGGCCCTGGCCAAGGTGGATTTGGATCTGCTACTTGTAGAAAAATCCACATCAGAGCAGAGGGAGTCTTTCAGAAAGGAAACAGAGCGGGTACAACGCCAACATGGTCCCATAAAGGTCAAGGGTGGGAGCAACAAGCCCAGGGAACCCTGGATATCAAGGATTATACAAGAATGGATTAGGAATATAAGGGAGGCTTTTGCAGATACAAAGGTCTAGAAATAGTTGAAGCCCTAGTGGAGCATAGAAAGGCAAGGGGGTACTTAAAAAAATAAAATAGGAGAGCGAAGAGGGGACATGAAGAAACACGGGTGGGCAAAATAAAGGAAAATCCCAAGGTGTTTTATAAGTATATTAAGGGCAAGAGGACAACCAGGGAATGAGTACGGCCGATTAGGGACGAAATTGGCAACCTGTGTGTCGAGTCAGAAGATGTAGTTGTGGTTTTAAGTGAATATTTTGCATCTGTGTTCACTATGGTGAAGGACGATGTAGGCATAGAAGTCAGGGCAGAGGGATTGTGATATACTTCAAAAAGTTAGTATTGAGAGGGAGGAGGTCCTAGCCGTTTTAGCGGACTTAAAAGAGGACAATTCCCCAGGCTGTGACGAGATTTTTCCCAGGCTGCTGTGTGAGGCATGTGAGGAGATTGCAGGGGTTCTGGCACAAATTTTCAAAGCCTCTCTGGCCACAAGGGAGATGCCAGACGACTGGAGCCCAGCTAACGTAGTACCATTATGCAAGACGAATAGCAGGAATATACCAGGGATTTACAGGCAAGTGAGCCTAAAATCAGTGGTAGGGAAGTTATTGTAAAAAATTCTGAGGGAAAGAGTCAGCCTCTACTTGTGGAGGCAAGGATTAATCAAGGATAGTCAGCAGAGCTTTGTCAGTGGCAGATTGTGTCTAATCAATTTGATTTAATTTTTCGAGGTGGTGACTAGGCGTGTGGATGAGGATAGTGCAGTTGATGTAGTCTACATCGACTTCAGTAAGGCTTTTTACAAAGTCCCACATGGGAGTTTGGTGAAACAAGTAAGAGCCTAGGGTATCCTCTTATTTGTCACAATGGATCCGAAATTGGCTTCGTGGCAGAAGGCAGAGGGTGATGGTCGAACGTTGTTATTTGACTGGAAGCCTGTGTCCAGTTGTGCACCGCAGGGATCGGTGCTGGAATTTTGCTGTTTGCATGCACATTAATGATTTAGATATGAACGTAGGAGGTATGATCAGCAAGTTCGCAGATGACACTGAAATTAGTGGAGTGGTAAATCGCGAGGAGGGAAGCCTCAGGCTACAGGACGATATAGACTGGTTGGTCCGTTGGGCAGAACAGAGGCAATTGGAATTTAACCCTGAAAATTCTGAGGTGATGCAATTTGGGAGGACTAACATGGCGAGGGGATACACAATGTATGGTAGGACACCAGGAAGGACAGAGGTTCAGTGTGACCTTAGTGTGCATGTACATAGATCCTTGAATGCAGCAGCACAGGTAGATAAGGTGGTTAAAAAGGCATATGGGCTACTTGCTTTCACTAGCCGAGGCATAGAATATAAGAGCAGCGAGGTGATGATGTAGCTGTAGAAAACGCTAGATCGGCCACAGCTGGAATACTGTGTGCAGTTCTGGACGCCCCACTACAGGAAGGATGTGATTGCATTGGAGTGGGTGCAGCGGAGAATCACCAGGATGTGACCTGGGCTGCAGCGCATCAGCTATGAGGAGAGACTGGACAATCTGGCATAGTTTTCCTTAGAGCAGAGAAAGCTGAGGGGGGACCTGATTGATGTGTGCAACATTATGAGGGGCATAGATATGGTAGAGTTCATGGAACTTTTCCCCTTAATAGAGTGGTCAGTAACCAGGGGGCATAGTTTCAAGGAAGCGGGCTGGAGGTTTAGAGGGGATTTGACGAAAAACTTTTTCACCCAGAGGTTGGTTGGAATCTGGATCACACTGCCTGTAAGCGTGGTAGAGGCAGTAACCCTCACAACATTGAAGAAGCATTTAGATGAGCACTTGGAACGCCAAAGCATACAACGCTACGGAATAACTGCTGGAAAATGGGATTCGAATCGACAGGGGTTGATGGCCGGCGTGGATACGATGGGCCGAAGGGCCTCTTTCTGTGTTATATTACTCTATATCATAATAAAGTCATGCAGAGTCAACTTGCTTTTATGAAAGGGAAATCGTGTCTGAAAAATTAATTCCTGTACTTTGAAGATGTAATGAACATTGTGAATCAAGGGGAACCATTAGATATATTATATTTGGAATTGCAAAAGGCTTTCGATAAGATGCCACATGAAGGGTTACTGCACAAGATAGGAGCGCGCACTGTTGGGTGTAATATATCAGTCTGGATAGAGGTTTGGCTAATTGTAACCAGTGGGGTGCCAAAGGGATCAGTGCTCGGGCCTCATCTGTCTACAATCTATATAAATGATTTGGATAAAGGGAGTGAGTGCATTGTGTGGAGAGGAACTACAGAATGCTACTGCTGAGTCGGATCTTGGTGTCCTCGTACATGAAACACATAAAGCTAGCATGCAGTTACAGCAAGTAATTAGGAAGGCAAATGGAATGTTGGCCATTATTGCTAGTGGGATGGCATATATAAGTAGCGAAGTCGTGCTACAACTATACAGGGCGTTGGTGAGGCCACGCCAGGAGTACTGCGTACAATTTTTGTCTCCTTATTGAAGGAGGGATATATTTCCATGGGTAGCAGTTTAGAGAAGGTTCACTTGGTTAGTTCCTGACATGAAAGGGTTGTCTTATGCGGAAAGGTTGAGCAGGTTAGACATATACACATTGGAGTTTAGAAGAATGAGAATTGATCTTATTGAAACATACACAATGTAATGGCTTGATAGGTCTTCTTTAAATTGTTCGCTTATGGGATCTGGGTGTCGCTGGCAAGGCCAGCATTTATTGCCCAACCCTAGTTGCCCTTGAGAAAGTGCTGGTGAGTCGCCTTCTTGAACCGCTGCAGTCGGTGTGGTGAGTGTACTCCCAGACTGCTGTTAGGTAGGGAGTTCCAGGATTTTGACCCGGTGACGATGAATGATCGGCGATATACTTCTAAGTCAGGATGGTGTGTGACTTGGAGGGGAACTTGGAGGTGGGGGTGTTCCCATGTGCCTGCTGCCCTTGTCCTTCTCTGCACTCATCCAGGCAAGTGGAGAGTTTTCCATCACATTCCTTACTCGTACTTGTAGATGGTAGAAACTCTTTGGGGAGTCAGGAGGTGAGACACGTAACTGCAGAAAACATAACATCTTGCCTACTCTTGTTGTCACATTATTATTGTGTCTGGTCCAGTAAAGATTCTGGTTAGATGCTGAGAGGATCTTTCCCCTCGTGGGTGAATCTAGAAAAACGGGACATTATTTCAGGATAAGGCATCGCCCATTAAAGACGGATATGGGAAGGAATTTGTTCTCTGAGAGTTTGCGATTATGGAGGCTAAGTCATTGAAAATATTCAAGGTGGAGATAGACAGAAATTTGAGCTGCAGGGGAGTGAAGGTTTATGGGGGATCTGGCAGGTAAGTGGAATTGAGGCCAAGATCAGATCAGCCATGAATTTATTGAATGGTGGCACTGGCTCGAGGGTCCGAATTATGTTCTTATCTCTCAGAAGGCAGAAATGATTCACTATCGCAATCGTCATTATGTTAACTGTAAGGAAGGAGAAAAAAGGGGTAGAGCCACACTCACAAGTAACCACCGTGCCCACGCCTGTTGCTGTGGCAGATCGAGAAATGCTGAAGCTCCCCCGCGGTCGAAGTTAACGCCTGCTCTGCTCAAAAGGCAGGCAGCAACTCGATAGAAGAGATGGTGAAGTAAATAATCAGAAAATGGACAGCTTTGAGGATCGGGAATCTGAACAAATGAGGAACCTCAGATAATTGCGTGTCCATACCAGATACATCAGTTAGAAATGTTTTTGTCCACAATTAATGCAGACTGCCTGTAGGTCAGGAGGAGTAACAGACAATGCCTGACTAACACATAAGATGCCTGCCACAATGGTATGCGAATCCAAACAGGACAATGATAAAAAGCACAGATGTACTGATCTGAAGGCGATGAAATTTGATCCTGCTGGAAGGAAGGGAGATAAGAAGGATATTGGTGCTACTCTGTATTAAGCGGGACAATGAAGCACGAATAGAAACATAGGAACATAAAAGATAGGAGCAGGAGTAGGCCATTCGCCCCTTGAGCCTGCTCCACCATTCAATGCGATCATGGCTGATCATCCAAATTTAATACCCGGTCCCAGCTTTCTCCCCATACCCCTTGATCCCTTGTGCCTTAAGAAATATATCCAACTCTTTCTTGAATATATTTAATTAATTGGCCTCCACCGCCTTCTGTGGTAGAAAGTTCCACAGGTTCTCCATTCTTTGGGTGAAAAAATTCCTCCTAATTTCTGTCCTAAATGGCCTACCCTTTATCTTTAGACTGTGTCCCCTGGTTCTGCACTCCCCGACCATCGGGAACATCCTTCCTGCATCTAGTCTGTCCAGTCCTTTCAGAATTTTATAAGTTTCAATGAGATCTCCTCTCATTCTTCTAAACTTCAGCGAGTGAAAACCCAATCGATCCAATCTCCCTTCATACGGCATTCGTGCCATCCCAGGTATCAGCCTGGTGAATCTTCGCTGAATTCCTTCCCTGGCAAGTACATCCTTCTTTAGGTAAGGCGACCAAAACTTCACACAATACACAAGATGTGGTCTCACCAAGGCCCTGTACAACTGCAGCAAGACATCGTTGTTCCTGTACTGAAACCCTCTCGCTACGAAGGCCAACATACCATTTGCCTTCTTAACCACTTGCTGCACCTGCATGCTTACCTTCAGCGATTGGAGCACAAGGACACCCAGATCTCGTTGCAGTTCCCCCAATCTCCCAATCTATTGCCGTTTAGATAATAATCTGCCTTCCTGTTTTTGCCACCAAAGTGGACAACCTCACATTTATCCACGTTATATTGCATGTGCCATGTTTCTGCCCAATCACCCAACATGTACAAATCATCCTGGAGTTTCTCGATATCCTGCTCACAGCACACACACCCACCCAGCTTTGTGTCGTCTGCAAATTTGGAGATATTACAGCTAGTCCCCTTGTCTAGATCATTAATATATATTGTGAATAGCTGGTGTCCAAGAACCCCAGAATATGCTGTGCCAGGGACTGACCCGGACGATCAACATTCCTCACTCTCATATACTTTTCCACCGCTGCTTATGGAGTGGGCTGGCCCCATTAGATGGGCTTACTTGTTTCTAACATCAAATTTGTTTAAACTCAGTTTATTGTTATGTTCACTCCAGAGGCCGATGATACAGAACTGACCAATGTACCGAACCATGACCAGAAACTTAACTGGACCAGCCAAATAAATACTGCGGCTACAAGACCAGATCAGAGGTTGGTATTCTGCTGCGAGTGTCTCACTTTGTTACTCCACAAAGCCTTTTAATCATCTACAAGGCACAAGTCAGGAGTGTGATGGAATACGCTCCACTTGGCTGGATGAGTGCAGCTCCAACTACACTCAAGAAGGTCGGCACCATCCAGGCCAAAGCAGCCTGCCTGATGCGCGCCTGATCTTCCACACTAAACATTCCCTCCCTTCACCACCGGCGCACCATGGCTGCAGCCTGTACCATCTACAAGATGCACTGCAGTATCTCGCCAAGGTTACTTCGGCAGCACCACCCAAACCCGCGACCTTTACCATCAAGAAATACTAGGGCACCAGTGGCATGGGATCACCATCATCTCCAAGTACCTCTCTAAGCTGCAGACTAAACTGACTTGGCAATATATCACTGTTCGTTCATAGTCGCCTGGTCAAAATTCTGGAACTCCCTCCATAGGGAGTACCTTCATCACTCAGACTACAGCGTTTGAAGAAGGAAGCTCACACCACCTTCTCAAGGGCAACTAGGAATTGACAATAAATGCTGGCCTTGCAAGGGATGCCTCCATCCCAGGAACGAATAATAAAAAAGAAGCCATTCAGCCCATCGAGGTTGTTACATTAGGAGCAGAAGGAAGCCATTCAGCCCCTCGAGTCAGTTACATTAGGAGCAGGAGGAAGCCATACAGCCCCTCGAGTCTGTTACATTAGGAATAGGTGGAGGCCATACTGCCCCTTGAGCCTGTTACATTAGGATGAGGAGGAGGCCCTTCACCTTATCAAGCCTGTTACACAGGAGCAGGAGGAGGACATTCAGCCCCTCGAGGCTGGTACATTAGCAATGCAAGAAGGCCATTCAGTGTCTTCAAGCCTGTTACATAGCCACAGAATTGGGCGCTCAGCCCCTCCAGCCTGTTAGATTGCCACAGGAGGAGGCCGTTCAGTCCCTCGGACATGTTACATTAGGAATAGGAGGAGGCCATTCAGCCCCTCGAGACAGTTACACACCAACAGGGGGAGGCCATTCAGCCCATCGGGCCTGTTAGACTATGAACATGCAGAGATAGTTCATCCCCTCGAACCTGTTACATAAGGACGAGGAGGAGGCCATTTAGGCCCTTGAGCCTGTTACACAGCAACAAGAGGAGAGCATTCAGCCCGTCGAGCTGAGTAGATTATTTACAGGAGGAGGTCATTCAACCCCTCGATCAATGCTCTGCTATTACATTTTTTATAATGGACTCTAGCATTTTCCCCACTACCGATGTCAGGCTTACCGGTCTGTAACTCCCCACTTTTTCTCTGCCACCTTTTTTGAATAGTGGGGCAACATTAGCTACCCTCCAATCCTTCGGTACTGTTCCAGAGTCTATCGAGTTCTGAAAGATGACCAGCAATGCATCTACTATTTCTAGGGCCACTTCCTTAAGTACCCTGGGATGTAGATTATCAGGCCCTGGGGATTTATCGGCCTTCAGTCCCATCAATTTTCCTAACACCATTTCCCTACAAATACTGATTTCTTTCAGTTCCACCCTTTCATCAGACCCTAAGTTCCCCGGTACTTCTGGGAGGTTATTTGTCTCCTCCTTTGTGAAGACAGTACCAAAATATGTATGTATTTGGTCAGTCATTTCTTTGTTCCCCATTATAAATTCCCCCGATTCTGACTGCAATGGACCTACGCTAGACTTCACCAATCTTTTTCTCTTCACATATCTATAAAAGCTTTTACAGTCAGTTGTTATGTTCCCTGCAAGCTGACTCTCATATTCTATTTTAACTTTTTTAATTAATCCCTTTGTCCTCCTTTGTTGAATCCTGAACTCCTCCAAATCCTCAGGAATATTGCTTTTTCTGGCTAATTTGTATGTCCTCTCCTTGGATCTTCTGCTATCCCTAATTTCCCTTGTTACCCATGGTTGAGTCACATTTTTTGTTTATTTTTATGCCAAACTGGGATGAACAATTTCTGTAGTTCATCCATTCTGTCTTTGAATGTTTGCCATTGCCTATCCACCGTCACCCCTTTGAGTGCCATTCCCCAATTAATCCTACCCAACTCGCTCCTCAGATCATCGTAGTTTACTTTATTTAAATTGAGGGCCCTTGTTTCTGAGTCAATTACTTCATTCTCCATCATAATGAAGAATTCGATCATATTATGATCTCTCCGACCCAAGGGGCCTCTTACAACAAGATTGCTAATTAATCCTTTCTCTTTACATAATACCCAGTCTAAGATGGCCTGATCCCTGGTTGGTTCCTCGACATATTGGTCCAGGAAACCATCCTGTAAACACTCCAGGAATTCCTCTACCACAGTATTGTTACCAATTTGGTTAGCCCAATCTATATGTAGATTAAAGTCACCCATGATGACTGCTCTGCCCTTATTGCACGCTTCTTTAATTTCCCTTTTAAAGCCATCCCCAAACTCCACCTTACTGTTTGGAGGTCTATATACCACTCCCACTAATGTTTTTTTCCCCTTAGTTTTTCTCAGTTATACCCATACATATTCCACATCATCAGAGCTAATATCCTTCTTTACAGTTGTGTTAATCCCTTCTTTAATCAGTAATGCTACCCCACCTCCCTTTCCTTGTTGCCTATTGATGTGCCTTCAATAACCACAAAACTAGAAGTTATAGACTTTTACAAGTTGGCTTTTAATCACTAAGATCAGAGCTAACATCCCAACACACCGATTGGCTCACAGGAATGAGTCATACAGATCCTGAGATCTTTAAGTAAGAGAAGTCAGTGGCGGAGCCAAGAGCCAAGACCTGGAACCTTCCAGGTTAGTCAGGGAAGATACATGAGTGCAAAACGAATACAGGCAAGACAAACAGATTTCATTACATTCACCCCTTCTTTAGATTTAGTACATCGGGGTGATGATTCTTAAAAGTTGGTATAAGTGAGTCTGTCAGGAGGTTTTGCGGTTCTCAGTGATCGGCGCAAAACTGGTTGGGGTGCCTCTAGGGGAGTGGATTCTTGTTCCTCCGCTGTCCGGGCCTCTGCAGTGTCTTCCAGGTTATCTGCAGTGTCCTCCAGGTTAAAGTTGGGTATTGATACCTCTGGGCGTCCTGTCTCATTTTGGTGTAGGTCTTCCTCGGGTAGTCTCTCATCGTTCTCTCAGCTCCCCGAGGGAGCGAGGTCTTTTATGGAAACAGTGTCCTCTCGCCTGTCAGAGTATTCGATATAGGCGTACTGAGGGTTTGCATGGAGGAGCTGTACCTTTTCCAAAAGGGGGTCCATTTTATGGCCTCTCACGTGCTTCCACAATAGTACTGTCCCCGGAGACGTCAGCCACACGGGTAGAGATATGCCCGAGGTGGATTTCCGGGGGATAACAAACATCTTTTCGTGAGGGGTAGCGTTAGTGGCTGTACATAACAGAGACCTTATGGAGTGGAGCACGTCTGGGAGGACTTCCTGCCAGCGGAAGCTCGGAAAGCCTTTTGACTTTAAGGCTAACGTTACAGCCTTGCAAACAGTAGCATTCTCCCGTTCCACTTGCCCATTACCCCGGGGGTTGTAGCTAATGGTTCTGCTAGAGGCTATCCCCTTTGAGAGCAAGAACTGGCACAGTTCGTCACTCATAAATGAAGTCCCCCTATCGCTGTGTATGTAGTTTGGCATGCCAAATATGCAGAATAGATTACAGTGACACTTGATGACCGTGGCACTGGTCATGTCTGGGCAGGGAATGGCGAAGGGGAAGCGGGAATATTCATCGATGATATTGAGGAAGTATACGGCTGGCAGAGGGAAGGGGTCCCTTGAAGTCCAGACTTAGGCGCTCGAATGGCCGTGTGGCTTTGATAAGGTGTGCACAGTCAGGCCTGTAGAAACGAGGCTTGCATTCCGCACAGATGCGGCAGGCTCTGGTCATTGCCCTGACCTCCTCGATGGAGTGGGGCAGATTGTGGGACTTTATAAAATGGTATAGTCGGGTGACCCCTGGGTGACAGAGGTCGTTGTGGAGATCCTGTAAGTTGTCCGTATGAATGCTGGCACACATTCCCCGCGATAGGGCGTCTGGGGGTTCATTAAGGGCTCCCGGCCTGTACATAATATCACAGTCAAACGTGGATAGTTCGATCCTCCTCCTGAGTATTTTGTCATTCTTCATTTTCCCCCTTTTTTTGTTATTAAACATGAAAGCCACTGACCGCTGGTCGGTGAGCAGGGTGAAACGTTTGCCAGCTAGGTAGTGTCTCCAGTGCCGCACTGCCTCCACTATAGCCTGTGCCTCTTTCTCGACAGAAGAGTGCCTGATTTCAGGTCCCTGAAGGGTTCGGAGAAGAAGGCCACAGGTCTCCCAGCCTGATTGAGAGTCGCAGCTAAGGCAAAGTCTGACGCATCGCTTTCGACTTCAAAGGGAATGCTTTCATCCACTGCACACAGTGCAGCCCTTTCAATGTCCTGTTTGATACTGGTGAAAACTTCCCGAGCTTCAGCTGATAGTGGGAAGGACGTCGATTTAATGAGGGGTCGGGCCTTATCAGAGTAATTGGGCACCCATTGGGCATAATACGAAAAAAATCCCAGGCACCTTTTTAAAGCTTTGGGATTGTGTGGCAGGGGCAGTTCCTTTAGGAGCATAATCGGTCAGGGTCCGGTCGAATTACCCCATCTTCCACCACACAGCTGAGGATACAGAGACGGGTTGTGTTGAGGACACATTTGTCTTCGTTGTAGGTTAGATTCAGTTTTAGGGCAGTTTTTAGAAATCTCGTAGGATTTAGATCGTGTTCTTGCTGGTTGTGCCCGCAGATCGTGACATTGTCCAGATAGGGGTAGGTAGCTTGTAGTTTATTCTCGTCAACCATGCGGTCCATCTCACGTTGGAAGACTGAGGCCCCATTTGTTACCCCGAAGGGCACTCTGTGAAAATGGCAGAGGCGTCCGTTCGCCTCAAAGGCGGCGTATGGGCGGTCCTCCATTCTGATGGTGAGCTGGTGATACACGGATTTGAGGTCGATAGTCGAGAAGACTCGGTATTGCACAATCTGGTTGACCATTTCTGATATGCGGGGTAACGGGTAGGCATCCAGCTGGGTATAAATATTAACAGTCTGGCTGTAGTCAATTACCATCTGCTTCTTTTCGCTATTTTTAACTATGATTACTTGGGCACGCCACGGACTGGTACTGCATTCAATAATGCCTTCCCGCAGGAGTCTGTCCACTTCCGCCTTGATAAAGTGTCTGTCTTCCAGACTGTACCGTCTACTTTTGGTCGCTATGGGCCAAAGTTCGGAGCGAGATTAGCGAACAAAGAGGGCGGGCTGATTTTTAAGGTTGATAGGCCACATACTGTGAGTGGTGGCTGGGACCCGCCATATGCTAGCGTGACACTTTCGTGGTGGCACTGGAAGTCCAGGCGCAAGATTACATTAACACAGAGTTCTGGCATCACGAGAAGTTTAAAATCCTTGTAGTCCGTGCCTTTTATAGTCAGTGTTACCACACAGTAGCCCAAAATGTCCGAAGTGTGGGGCTTAGCAGCCATAGCAATTCTGCTCCGTGTAGGGGTTACCGTTAATGAGTGCCGCCGTATCAGGCTAGGGTGGATAAAACACTCGGTACTCCCACAGTCAATTAAACATTTTGTTAAATCCCGTTTACCTGTATGTCCATCATGGATTTTGTCAACGGGTGTGGCCTGGATTGATCCACCATGATCGAAGCCACTGTTGGGCCCTGGGCAGCCATTGAGTCGGGAAAAGATGACGGATCCCAAGATGCCTGCCCGCACAGCACGCACGAGGCGGTGACGGAGTTGGAAATCGGATTCCCCCTGCAGACTTTGCTAAAATGCCCCTTTTTCTCACATTTGAAGCATGTAGCGTCCTTCGCTGGGCATCGTTGTCTGGGGTGCTTGGCCTGGCCGCAGAAGTAGCATTTCGGACCTCGAGACATTGCTGCTGTAGTAGGACCCCTGGGTGAACTTCTGTGTGGGGACTCCGGCGGTGTAGAGCTGGTCTGAGACCTGGATGGGGAAGATGGCTGATTCCAAGATGGCGGCCCGCTCGGCGTGCACGAGGCGGTGAGGGCCGCATGGCCGGAAGAATAAGATTCAGAGTTTTTCTGGGCCACGTACAGGGATCGCGCAGTGGCCACTGCCTTTTTTAAGTCCAGGACCTCCTTCTCCAGTAGTCTCTGCCGGATATAATTCGATTTGAGGCCCGTGATGAAGGAATCGTGGACTAATTCGTCAGAGTACACGTTGGCCGTCACAGCCTTGCAGTTACAGTCCCGGACCAAGTCCTTTAGGCCCTGTAAGAAATCGTCCATTGATTCCTCATGTCACTGCCTGCGTGTAGCCAGCAGATGTCTGGCGTACACTTCATTTACTGGCCTCTGCTATTGGGCTTTCAGGATAGTGATGGCCTCCGTGTAAGAGGTGGCGTCCCGGATGATTGAATAAATCCGATGACTAACGCGAGTAGTCAGTGGACTCAGTTTATCTACCTCGCTAGCGGATGAGGCCCTCGCGAAGAGTTTGAAGCATTTGAGCCAGTGTCCAAATTGATTTGATGCTTCAGCAGAATGTGGATCCAAGTCCAGACGTTGTGGTTTTAGGAGTCGATCCATGCTAGTATTCTTGAGTGATTAAAATTGATGTGCCTTCAATAACCACAAAACTAGAATTTAGAGACTTTAACAAGTTGGCTTTTAATCACTAAGATCAGAGCTAACATCTCAACACACCGACTGGCTCACAGGAATGAGTCATACAGATCCTGAGATCTTTAAGTAAGAGAAGTCAGGGGCGGAGCCAAGAGCCAAGACCTTGAAACTTCCAGGTTAGTCAGGAAAGAGGAAGTGAAACTATACACCGTGTGGGGGAGGGTAATATACATGAGTGCAAAACGAATACAGGCAAGACAAACAGATTTCATTACATTCACCCCTTCTTTAGATTTAGTCCATCGGGGTGATGTTTCTTAAAAGTTGGTATAAGTGTGTCTATCAGGAGGTTTTGCGGTTCTCAGTGATTGATGCAAAGCCGGTGGGGTGCCACATCATCAGAGCTAATACCCTTCTTTACAATTGTGTTAATCCCTTCTTTAACCAGTAATGCTACCCCACCTCCCTTTCCTTGTTGCCTATCTTTCCTGAATATCGAATACCCCTGGGTGTTGAGTTCCCAGTCTTGGCCATCCTTGAGCCACGTTTCCGTAATCCCAACCAAATCATAATTGTTTACCTCTATTTGCACAGCCAATTCATCCACCTTATTACAAATGCTCCTCGCATTTAGACATTGGCCTAGAAATTCGGTGGGGTTAGCGCCCAATTAGAGGCATTAGAGGGTCTTGCGCCGGAATTATAGCTGGTAACGAAATTGCGTTGGGCCCTACCATCGGCGTTAGCCGGTAGTGCTGCGCTGGCACCGATGACGTCATTGGTGTGCGCAGCGTCCCGGTTGCCGTGGTAGCCCGGCTCCAAGCCCAAATTCAGTTGCGGCCGCCTCGCCCGTGGCAGCCGCAACCAACGATTGTTGAAAGGGATGTTACACACCTTTGTGCCGGCGCATAAAGGTGGAGCGGCGGCCGGCCGCTTTCCCGGCCGCCGCCTGCCTGCACCTCCCTCCCCGGACTCCTCCACCACCCCCCCGCGGCACTGATGTGTGTGGCCCGCGAGCCCGGCTCTTCTCCGAGGTGCCGGGCTCATTTGTCGGACGAATCGACCGGCCAGCGGTCGGCTGCAGGCAGCTCCTCCTACCCCAGCCTGCCGCACCGCCTCGGGTGCCGCAGCGGGGGATTAGCGCCTGAAAACTGCACTGAACGCCCATAGTGAGGCACAAAAACCCTCCATTAGTGCCCGCCGCCGTCTGGGCCCGGGGCAACCGAATTTTCGTTGGGCGCAGCAGCATTAACGCCGGCGCAAAATTTCGGCCGCTAAAGCCCTGGCGGACCCACAACCGAATTTCTAGGCCAAAGCCTTCAGGCTTGTTTTTTTTAACGCTCTTAGACCTATTAGAATTATTATTTACTGCGGACATGTTTGATTTAAAGCGTTGATTTCTCTGACTGCCACTTCTGTTTTTCTCCTTCCTATCTTTTGGTATTATCCTTATTTCCCTTTCCTCTGTGTCCCTGCTCAGGTTCCCAACCCCCTTCCATTTTAGGTTAAACCCTCCCCCACAGCACTGGCAAACAAACCCCCGAGGACATTGGTTCCAGCCCTGCCCAGGTGCAGACCGTCCGGTTTGAACTGGCCCCACCTCCCCCAGAACCGGTTCCAATGTCCAAGGAACTTGAATCCCTCCCCCTGGCACCTTTCCTCTAGCCACGTATTCATCTGAAGTATCCTTCTATTTCTACTCTGGCTAGCACGTGGCACTGCTCGCATTCCTGAGATTACTACCTTTGAATTCCTGTTTTTTAATTTACCTCCTAACTCCCTATATTCCGTTTTTAGGACTTCATCCCGCTTTTTACCAACATCGTTGGTGCCTGTATGCATCATGAGAACTGGCTGTTCACCCTCCCCTTCCAAGATGTTCTGCAGACGCTCGGAGACATCCTTGACCCTTGCACCAGGGAGGCAACACATCATCCTGGAGTCTCGTTTGCGGCCGCAGAAACGCCTATCTATTCCACTTACAATTGAATCCCCTATTACTATAGCTCTACCACTCTTCTTCCTCCCATGCTGAGCAGCAGAGCCACCCCTGGTGCCAGGAAGTTGGCTGCTGCTGCCTTCCTCTGAAAAGCCATCCCCCCCAGCAGTACTCAAAGTGGTTATCTGTTGGAGAGGGAGATGGCCACAGAGGACCCCTGCACTACTAGCCTGTGCCTAGTACTCTGCCTGTTGGTCACCCGTTCCCTTTCTTCCTGTCCAACCTCGACCTGTGGTGTGTCCAACTCCCTAAACGTGCTATTCATGATGTCCCGAGCATCGTGAATGCTCCAATATGCATGCAATCGCAGCTCCAGCGCCGTAATGCGGTCTGTCAGTAGCTGCAACTGGGTGCATTTCCTGCACACGTAGTTGTCAGGAACACAGGAAGTGTCCCTGAGTTCCCACATATCGCAGTAGGATCATGGGGCCAGGCTGTCCTGCCATGATTTACCCTTTAATTAGTTGTGTTTAATTTAAATCAATCGATCCAACTAATTACACGACAGCTAAATAGTCTTACCAACAGTCCCCGCTGCACCAGAGAGACCTGAGAATCTATATGAGATTAACCAGAGTTAAAGTTTAAAAAAGAGAGAAATACTCACCAACCAATCACTTACCTGCTCCCTGCTGACGTCACACTTTGATTATGTTTTACCTCTCTCCCCTGCTGCTGAATTTGTCGGGCCTCGCTGCTGCCGCCGGTTTCAAACTGCCGCTGCTGCTATCTCCCAGGTCCATGTCTAAGCTCCTTGGTCGGGCCTCGCTGCTGCCGCCGGTTTCAAACTGCCGCTGCTGCTCTCTCCCAGTTCCAGGTCCAGGCTCTGTGGTCAGGCCTCGCTGCTGCTGCCGCTTTTAAACTGCCGCTGCTGCTCTCTCCCAGGTCCATGTCTAGGCTCCTTGGTCGGGCCTCGCTGCTGCCGCCGGTTTTAAACTGCCGCTGCTGCTCTCTCCCAGGTCCAGGTCCAGCAAAATAAAGGAAAATCCAAAGATGTTTTATAAGTATATTAAGGGCAAGAGGATAACCAGGGAAAGCGTAGGGCCCATTAGGGACCAAAGTGTCAATCTGTGTGTTTAGCCAGATGATGTAGGCGGGGTTTCAAATGAATTTTTTGCATCTGTGTTCACTATGGAGAAAAACGATGTAGACATAGAAATCGGGCAAGGGGACTGTGACATACTTGAACATATTAGCATCGAGAGGGAGGAGGTACTAGCGGTTTTAGCAGGCCAAAAAGTGGATAAATCCCCAGGCCCGGACAAGATGTATCCCAGGCTGTTGTATGAGGCAAAGGAGGAGATTGCAGGGGCTCTGACACAAATTTTCAGAACCTCTCTGGCCACAGGGGATGTACCAGAGGACTGGAGAACAGCTAACGTAGTACCATTATACAAGAAGGGTAGCAGGGATAAACCAGGGAATTACAGGCCAGTGAGCCTAACATCTGTGGTAGGGAAATTATTGGAAAAAATTCTGAGGGACAAAATTAGTCTCCACTTGGAGAGGCAAGGATTAATCGGGGATAGTCAGCATGGCTTTGTCAAGGGTAAATCATGTCTGACAAATCTGATTGAATTTTTCGAGGGGGTGACTAGGTGTGTGGATGAGGGAAATGCTGTGGATGTGGTTTACATGGACTTCAGCAAAGCTTTTGACAAAGTCCCGCATAGGAGACTGGTCAAGAAGGTAAGAGCCCATGGGATCCAGGGTGCCTTGGCGCATTGGATCCTAAACTGGCTGAGTGGCAGGAGGCAGAGGGTGATGGTCGAAGGTTGCTTTTGTGACTGGAAGCCTGTGTCCAGTGGGATACCTCAGGGATCAGTGCTGGGTCCCTTGCTGTTTGTGATCTACATAAATGATTTGGATGAGAATGCAAAAGGTATGATCAGTAAGTTCGCGGATGACACGAAAATTGGTGGGGTGGTAAATTGCGAGGAGGAAAGCCTCAGGCTACAGGACGATATAAACGCGTTGGTCAGATGGGCGAAAAGTGGCAAATGGAATTTAACCCTGAAAAGTGCGAGGTGATTCATTTTGGATGGACAAATAAGGCAAGGGAATACACAATGAGTGGTAGGACCCTAGGAAGTACAGAGGGTCAGAGGGACCTTGGTGTACATGTACATAGATCCCTGAAGGCAGCGGAGCAGGTAGATAAGATGGTTAAAAAGGCATATGGAATACTTGCCTTCATTAGCCGAGGCATAGAATATAAGAGCAGGGAGGTTATGATGGAGCTGTACAAAACGCTGGTGAGGCCACAGCTGGAGTACTGTGTGCAATTCTGGTCGCCTCACTATAGGAAGGGTGTGATTGCATTGGAGAGGGTGCAGAGATGATTCACCAGGATGTTACCTGGGATGGAGCGCCTCAGCTATGAGGAAAGACTAAACAGGCTGGGGTTGTTTTCCTTGGAGCAAAGAAGGCTGAGTGGGGACCTGATTGAGGTGCACAAAATGATGAGGGGCATAGATAGGGTAGATAAAGAGGAACTTTTCCCCTTATTAAGGGGGTCAATAACAAGGGGGCATAGATTCAGGGTAAGGGGCAGGAGATTTAGAGGGGATTTGAGGAGGATCTTTTTCACCCAGAGGGTGGTTGGAATCTAGAACTCACTGCCTGAATGGGTGGTAGAGGCAGGAACCCTCACAACATTCAAGAAGCATTTGGATGAGCACTTGAAATGCCATTGCATACAAGGCTATGGACAAAATGCTGGAAAATGGGATTAGTCTGGACAGGGATTGATGGACGGCGCAGACACGATGGGCCGAAGGGCCTCGTTCTGTGCTGTATAACTCTGTGACTCTATGACTCTCTGATCGGGCCTTGCTGCTGCCGCCGGTTTCAAACTGCCGCTGCTGCTCTCTCCCAGGTCCATATCCAGGCTCTTTTTAATCGGGCCTCGCTGCTGCCGCTGGTTTTAAACTGTCGCTGCTGCTCTCTCCCAGGTCCAGGTGCAGGTTCCGGCTCTGTGGTCGGGCCTCGCTGCTGCCGCCAGTTTCAAACTGCCACTGCTGCTCTCTCCCAGGTCCAGGTCCAGGCTCTGTGGTTTGAGAATGGCCCAAGCCCGGGATAATTGGAATGACTTATTGGCAGGCAAAATGGCTAGCATTTAAAGAAGTAATATATAGTTTACAACAAATAATCATTCATTTAAGGCATTAAATACCCCACAGGAAAAGTGGTCCAAACGCGGTTAACAACAGAATTTAAAGAAAGCATTAGATCAAAGAAAGCAGCTTAAAAATGTTGCAAAAGAAGTAGTAAGCCAGACGATTGGGAGGATTTAGGAACTGCGTAAAGCAGGACAAAGAAATTGATAAAGAAAGGGAAAATAGAATATGAGAGATAACCTGAGCGAGACATAAAAACAGACTGCAGAAGCTTCAATGGTTATGTAAAAAGGTAAACATTAGCGAAAGTAATCGTGGGTCCCTTACAGGTTGAGAGAGGATAAATTATAAATGGGGATAAGGAAATGGCAGTGAAATTAAAAAGTACTATGTGTCTGTTTCATGGAAGAAGATGGAAAAGAAACTACCCGGAAATTGTGGAGAACTGAGTGACTGGCGAGAATGCGGAACTGAAAGAAATTAGTATCAGTAAAAAAATAGTCCTGCAGAAGTTAATGGGACTGAAAGCCGATAAATCCTCTGGACCTGATGCCCTATATCCTAGCGTTTTGAAAGTGCTGGCTATAGAGATAGTGGTTGCATTGGTTGTCATTTTCCAAAGTACCATAGGTTCAAGAACGTTTCCCGTGGATTGGAAGGTGGCAAATGTACCTCCACTCTTTAAGAAAGGAGGTTGAGAGAAAACGGGGAACTACAGATCAGTTAGCCTGACATCAGTAGTAGGGAAAATGCTAGAGTCTATTACTAAGGACGTGGTAACAGTGCACTAAGAAAATAATAATAGGATTGGGCAGAGTCAACACAGATTAATGAAAGGGAAATCGTGTTTCATGAATTTGTTAAATGTTTTTTGAAGTTATAAATTGCAGAAGAGATAAGGGGGAACTAGTGTATGTGGTGTATTTGGATTTTCACAAGGCATTCGATAAGGTGCCACACAAGAGGTTATGAAACAAATTTAGTGCTCATGGGATTGCTGTAATATATTAGCATGGATGGAGGGTTTGCGAATGTACAGAAAATAGAGAGTAGGTATAAATGGGTCATTTCGCAGGTTGTAACTAAAGGGGTTGGGCCTCAGCTATTCAGAATCTACATCAATGATTTGGATGAGGGGACCAAATGTAATATATCCACTATTGCTGATGATAAATGCTGAATGGGAATATAAGTTGTGAGGCGGAAGCAAGAAGGCTTCAGGGGGATATAGACAGGCTAAGTGAGATGGAAAATGGAATAAAATGCGGAGAAATGTGAAGTTTTCCAATTTGATAGAAAAATGGAAAAGCAGAGTATTTTGAAATGGTGAGAGACTGTGAATAGTTGATTTTCAGGGGGACCTGGGTGTCCTTGTACACGAATGAGTGAAAGTTAACATGCAGGTACAGCAAGCAATTAAGAAAGGAAATGGTATGTTGACTTTAATTAAAAGATGATTTTAGTATTAGAGTAAAGACGACTTACTGCAATTACATAGCGCCCTGGAGAGACCACACCTGGTTTATTATGCATCGTTTTGGACTCCTTACCTAATGAAGGATAATTTTTTTTTATTCATTGATGGGATGTGGGCGTCGCAGGCTAGGCCTGCGTTGAGTGCCCATCCCTAATTGTGCATGAGAAGATGGTGGTGATCCGTCTTCTTGAACCGCTGCAATCCATATGGTGTAGGTACACCCACAATGCTGTTAGGAAGGGAGTTCCAGGATATTGGCCCAGCGACAGTGAAGGAACGGCGATACAGGTCCAAGTCAGGATGGTGTGTGGCTTGGAGGGGAACTTGTAGATGGTGACGTTCCCATCCGTCTGCTGCCCTTATCCTTCTAAATGGTAGAGGTCGCGGGTTTGCAAGGTGCTGTTGAAGGAGCTTTGGCGAGTTGCTGCAGTGCGTCTTGTAGATGGTACACACTGCAGCCACAGTGCGCCATTGGTGGAGGGAGTGAAAGTTGAAGGTGGTGGATGGAGTGCCAATCAAGCGGGCTGCTTTATCCTGAATGGTCTCGAGCTTCTTGAGTGTTGTTGGAGCTGCACTCATCCAGGCAAGTGGAGAGTATTCCATCACACTGCTGACTTGTGCCTTGTAGATGGTGGAAAGGCTTTGGGGAGTCAGGAGGTGAGACACTCGCCGCAGAATTCCCAGCCTCTGGCCTGCTCTTGTAGCCACAGTATGTACATGGCTGGTCCAGTTCAGTTTCTGATCAATGGTAACCCCCAGGATGTTGATAGTAGGGAATTCAGCGATGGTAATGCCATTGAATGTCAAGCGGAGATAGGTGGAGTCTCGCTTGTTGGAGATGGTCATTGCCTGGCACTTGTGTGGTGCGAATGTTACTTGCCACTTGTCAGCCCAAGTCTGAATGTTGCCCAGGTCTTGCTGCATATGGACACGGACTGCGTCAGTATCTGACGAGTCTTGAATGGTGCTGAACAGTGTGCAATCATCAGCAAACATCCCCACTTCTGACCTTATGATGGAGGGATGGTCATTGATGAAACAGCTGAAGACGGTTGGGCCTAGGACACTGCCCTGAGGAACTCCTGCAGTTATGTCATGTGATTGAGATGAATGACCTCCAACAACCACAGCCAACTTCCTTTGTGCTAGGTATGATTACAACCAATGGAGAGTTTTCCCCTTGATTCCCATTGACTTCAGTTTTCAGCTCCTTGATGCCACACTCGATCAAATGCTGCCTTGATGTCAAGGGCAGTCACTCTCAGCTCAACTCTTGAGTCAGCTCTTTTGTCCATGTTTGGACCAAGGCTGTAATGAGGTCAGGAGCTGAGTGGCCCTGGCGGAACCCAAACTCGGCGTCAGTTAGCAGGTTATTACTGTGTAAGTGCCGCTTGATAGCACTGTCGACGACAACTTCCATCACTTTGGTGAAGATTGAGAGTGGACTGATGGGACGGTAATTGCCGGGTCGGATTTGTCCTGCTTTTTGTAGACAGGACATACTTGGGCAATTTTCCACATTGCCGGTTAGATGCCAGTGTTGTAGCTGTACTGGAGCTGCTTGCCTAGGGTCGCAGCTGGTTCTGGAGCACAAGTCTCCAGTACTATTGCCGGAATGTTGTCAGGGCCCATAGCCTTTGCAGTATCCAGTGTCTTCAGCCGTTTCTTGACATCACGTGGAGTGAATAACCTGCTAACTGACGCCCAGTTTGGGTTCCACCAGGGCCACCCAGCTGCTGACCTCATTACAGCCTTGGTCCAAACATGGACAAAAGAGCTGAACTCAAGAGGTGAGGTGAGAGTGACTGCCCTTGACATCGAGGCAGCATTTGATCGAGTGTGGCATCAAGGAGCCGAAGACTGGCATCTGTGATGCTGGGGACCTCAGGAGGAGGCCGAGATGAATCATCTACTCGGCACTTCTGGCTGAAGATAGTTGCAAATGCTTCAGCCTTGTGTTTTGCACTCAGGTGATGGGCTCCATCATCATTGAGGATACTTGCCAAAGAGGGAGTGCACCTAAGTTTCTGGGACGGATGGATTATTATTTGAGAAGAGACTGAGCAGAGCTAGGCCTATATTCTCTAGTGCTTAGAAGAATGAGAGGTGATCTCATTGAATCAAAACAAAATTCTTACAGGACTTGACAGGGTAGATACAGGGAGGAAGATCACCTAGCTGAGGAATCTAGAACTAGCGGTCACCGTCTCAGAATAAGGGGTCAGACAGCTAGGACTGAGTTCAGCATGAATTTCGTCACACAGAGTGTGGTGAATGTTTGTAATTCTCTACCCAAGAGGGCTATGGAGGTTCATTCGTTGAGTATATTCAAGACAGAGATCGATAGATTTTTGAATATTAATGGTATCAAGGGATAACGGGATAGTGCAGTATATTGAAGTTGATGTAGATGATCAGCCATGATCTTGTTGAATGGTGGAGCAGGCTCGAAGGGCCAAATGGCCTACTCCTGCTCCTACTTCTTATGTTGATAATTAAAACTATAATCTGCCTTTAAAGAGGACATGGTTCGGTTAACTTTGAGGTACATGCTCATGAGTGGAAAGGTATCACAACCAAAGATTCGAGGGTGGCACACGAGGACTGGAGAATAGCAAATGTTTCACCCTTTTTCAAAAATTGTGTAAGGATAAACCCAGCAATTAAATGCCAGTCAGTTTAGCGTCATACTTGAGAATGCATTTAGAAAGGATAACTTTCAGTCACTTGGACAAATGTTGCAGGAAAATAGTGTTTAACTAACTTGATTTATCTTTTGCTGTGGTAACAGAAAGGGTTGATGGGGGCAATGCAGTTGAGGTGGTGCTCATGAACTTCCAGAAAGCGTTTGGTAAAGTGTCACATAATAGGCTTACAAGCAAAGCTAAAGCCCATGGAATAAAAGTGGCAGCATGGATACGAAATTGGCTAAATGACAGGAAACAGAGTGAACCTTCACTGAACTGCCTCCAAATCAAGTATATCCCTACATAAATAAAGGGAACAAAACTTTATGCAGTACTCCAAATGCGGTCTCTCCAGGCCATGTACAGTTGTAGCAAGACTTCCCTACTTTTATACTCTATTCCCCCTTGAAATAAAGTCCAACATTCCATTTGCCTTTCTAATTACTTGCTGCACCTACATGTTAACTTCTGTGTTTCATGTTCAAGGACAACCAAATCCCTCTGCACTGCCGTAGTCTTTCCCCACTTAAATAATACATTTCTTTTCTATTCTCCCCTCCAAATTGAATAACCACACATCTTCCCAAATTAAACTCTATCTGCCAAGTTCTTGTCCACTCACTTAAACTGTCTATATCCATTTGCAGACTCTTTATGTCCTTCTCACAACTTGCTTTCCCACCTATATTTGTATCGTCTGGTAATTTGTCAACAATACACTGGCTTCCTTCATCCAAGTCATTAATATAGATTGAGAATAGTTCAGCCCCCTATGGCACCCCCCTAGTTGCTGATGCCATCATGAAATGACCCATTTATCCCGGCTCTCTCTTTTCTGTTAGTTAGCCATTTCTCTGTCCAATCCAATATATTACCCCCAAAACCATGAGTTCTTATTATATGCAGTAATACTTTAGGTGGCACCTTTTCGAATGCCTTTTGGAAATCCAGATATAATACATCCACTGGTTCCCCTTTATCCACCCAGCTTGCTAGCTCATCAAAGAACTCTCATAGGTTTCCCTTTCATGAAACCATGTTGGCACTGTTTGATTGTAATGGCCCAGAAATTGGTGTCGGGGGCTTGCCGTGTGTGCAAGCCCCCAATGTGCACTCACCCTGTGCACCGACATCTGAAACCTGGCCCGCAGTGGATTTCCGTTCAGTGGCCAGGTTCTGATGTCGGCGCGCTATGCTAACCTGAACCAGCGGCATAGTTAGTGCGATGTGCCGGCTGGGATCAGGTGAGCACTGTTCAGCCAATCAGGGGAGGGGAAACTTCATTCATAAATTTGAGAGTAAGAACTGTCAAACTCATGAGAAGCACTGCACCCCAAAACACTGCTTAAAATTTAAATAAAATTTAAAAAAAATCCCAATCATTAAATTAAGTATAAATAATTAAAAAAAAATAATTTAAACAATCATTTTTTTTTGAAAAAAATAAACTTTTAATAAAAAGGGTCGAAAACTAAACTTACCTTATTGTAGATTCTTTAAAATAATAAACCTGTGGAAAAAAAATTTCTAAATTGCACTAAAACACCACTTACCTGTAAAAATAAATATTTACGTGTGCTTTTTACAAGCGTAACGGAGGCCTTTAGACATGCGCAAATCCCCCAAAACAGAGGAAAGCCAAGATGCACGCGCTGTCCCCTACAGCGCACACGCTAGCCTCTTCACCTCTTGGGTGAGAGGAGAGGAAATGCCGGTTTTCAGCGCATGCACTGTGCATGCTGAAAACCGGCATTTCCTCCGGCCAGATGCGTGAGTACCCCTTCCGTACTCACGCGTTTGGGGAGGAATTTCTGCCCCATTATGTTTTTCTAAATGCCCTGCTACTACTTCCTTAATAATGTATTCGAGCGTTTTGCCATTGACAGATGTGAGGCTAACTGGCCTATAGTTTCGTGCTTTCTGTCGCCCTCCTTTTTTGAATATGGGCGTTACATTTCCGGTTTTCCAATCCGCAGGGACTTTTCCAGAGTCAAAGGAATTTTGAAAGATTACAACATTTGCATCCACTGGCTCTGTAGCCAATTCTTTTAAAAAACTAGAATGCAGGCCTTCTGGTCCAGGGGACTTTAGACCCGTTAGTTTTCCCAACACTTTTTCTCGAGTGATTGTGATTGTTTTACTTTCCTCACTCCCTTTTGCCCCTTGATTTTCTACTATTACTGGGGTGTTTTAGTGTCCACTACTGTGAAGACAGATACAACATATTTGTTCAATGCATGTGCCATTTCCTTGTTCCACAGTCTCGTTCGCTAAGGAACCAATGTTTATTTTAGCTACTCTCTTCCTTTTTATATACTTGTAGAAAATACTACTGTCAGTTTTTATTTTTCTTTCTAGTTTACTCTGTTAGCTACTTCTCTTTATTATTTTTTAGTCATCCTTTGCTGGTTTCTGAAGTTTTCCCAATCTTCTGGCCTACCACAAATATTTGCAACATTTTATGCCTTTTCTTTTAATTTGATACCATCCTTAACTTCCTTGGTTAGCCATGATTTGTTCATTCTCCTCTTCGAGACTTTAATTCTCACTGAAATTTATCTTTGTTGAGAGTCATGAAAGAGCTCTTTACAGTTCTGCCACTGCTTTTCTTCCATCTTACCTTCTAACCTATTCCCCCAGTCCACTTTAGCCAAATCTCTCCACATACCTTTGTAATTGTCTTTATTTAATTTAATACTCTAGTTTTATACCCAAGTGTCTCACCTTCAAACTGAACGTGGAATTCTATCATGTTATGACAACTTTTCCATAAAGGATCCTTTACTAAGAGATCATTAATTAATCCTGATTCATTACACAATACCAGATCAAAATAGTTGTTCCCTGGTCGATTCCACAAAGTATTTTGCCAAAAAACTATCCCGAATCACTCTAAATTTATCCTCAAGGCTGCTTTTGCCAATTTGATTTATCCAATCTATATGAAGAGGAAAATCGCCCACGATTACTGCAGTACCTTTCTTACAAACTCCCATTATTTCTTGATTTATACTCTGTTCTATAGCGTAGCTGCTGTTAGAGGGAACAATAGATTACTCGCACCAGTGCCTTCTATCCCTTACTACGCTTTCCTCCTCCCAAACTAATTCAACATCTAGCACATCTGAGTTAAGATCATTTCTCACTATTGTACTAATCTCATCCTTTATTAACAGTGCTACCCCAGCTCCTTTTCCTTTCTGTTTATCCTTCCGAAATGTCAAATGCCACTCAATATTCAGTTACCAACCTTGGTGACATTGCAAACACGTCTCTGTGACTGCTATTAGACCATACCCATATATTTCTATTTGTGCGATCAATTCATCCATCTTGTTACGAATGCTGTGTGCATTCAGATAAAGAGCCTTCAATTTTGCCTTTTTTACCATTTCCCCCCACTTTGACCTTCTTTACTGGTGCATTCTTATGTCCCTTCCTGTAATACTCTGGTCTTCACTGCCAATATTGTTACGCTGCAGCATTGCCCTGTCCTTTCTCTTTAACCTTCTAAATTTTCCCTGGCTTGAACCCTTCCCCCCACTATTTAGTTTAAACCCTTTTCTACAGCCTTCAGTGGGAAAAGAGTTGGTGCAGGAGGGAAGGCTTTAGTTTCCTGGGTCACTCGGCCTGCTTCTGGGGAAGGTGGGACTTGTACAAGTCGGAGGGGTTGCACCTGAACAAGAACGGGACAAATATCTTTGCGGGGCGGATTGCTAGCACTGTTCGGGTGGGTTTAAACTAACTTGCCAGGGGGATGGGATACAGAGTGGAGCTATAATAGGGGGTGATGTACAGCCGAATATGCAGGAAAAAATAAGTCAGACTGGAAGGCAGAGCAAATATGTAACGGCACAAGGGAGTAGGGCAAGGCTAAATGGCATTTATATTAATGCAAGGAGCCTTACGAATAAGGTGAATGAACTGAAGTTGTTGATGAACACATTGGACTATGATATTGTTGCTATCACGGAGACATGGTTGAGGGAGGGGCAAGACTGGCAGCTCAATATCCCGGGGTATAGAATCTTCAGGCGAGGTAGAGCGGGAGGGGGAGGGGGAGTAAAAGAGGAGGGGCTGTCGCAATATTAATTATGCAGACAATTACTGCTGTAAGGAGGGATGATACATTAACAGGTTCCTCTACTGAGGCCATATGGGTTGAACTTAAAAACAGAAAGGGGGCTAGCACTTTGCTGAGAGTGTACTATAGGCCCCCAAACAGCCAGGGGGAGATAGAGGAACAGATATGTAGGCAAATCTCAGAGAAGTGTGCAAATAATAGGGTAATTATAGTGGGGGATTTCAAATTCCCCAATATTAAGTGGGATAGTCAGAGTGTGAAAGGCTTAGAGGGTGCAGAATTCTAAAAGTGCATCCAGGAGAGCTTTTTCAGCCAGCATGTAGAAAGTCCAACAAGAGAGGGGGCGGTACTGATCTTAATTCTAGGGAATGTGGCCGGGCAAGTGGTAGAAGTGGAAGTAGGTGAGCACTTTGGTGACAGTGACCATAATTCGGTGAGATTTAAGGTAGTCATGGAAAAGGACAAGGATGGACAGGAAATAAAGGTTCTAAATTGGGGGAAGGCCGATTTTAATATGATAAGGCAGGATCTGGCCAATGTGGACTGGGATCAGCTACTTGAAGGAAAATCCACATCGGAGCAATGGGAGTTATTCAGAAAGGAAATTGAGAGAGTATAATGTCAACTTGTTCCCGTAAAGGCCAAGGGTGGGACCAACAAGCCCAGGGAACCTTGGATGTCAAGGGATATACGAGAATGGATTAGGAATAAAAGGGGGGCTTTTGGCAGATACAAAGGACTAAAGACAGAGGAAGCCCTAGAGGAGTGTAAAAAGTGCAGGGGGATACTTAAAAAAGAAATTAGGAGAGCAAGGAGGGGCCATGAAATAACAATGGCGAGCAAAATAAAGGAAAAACCTAAGGTGTTTTATAAGTATATTAAGGGCAAGAGGATAACTAGGGATAGAGTAGGGCCCGTTAGGGACAAAGGTGGCAAGCTGTATGTAGAGCCAGAAGATGTAGGTGGGGTTTTCAATGAATTGTTTGCATCTGTGTTCACTTTGGAGAAGGACGATGTGGACATAGAAATCAGGGAGCGGGACTGTGATATACGTGAACATATTAGCATCGAGAGGGAGGAGGTAATAGCGGTTTTAGCAGGATTAAAAGTGGATAAATCCCCAGGCCCGGACGAGATGTATCCCAGGCCGCTGTGTGAGGCAAAGGAGGAGATTGCAGGGGCTCTGACACAAATTTTCAGAACCTCTCTGGCCACAGGGGATGTGCCAGAGGACTGAAGAACAGCTAACGTAGTACCATTATTCAAGAAGGGTAGTAGGGATAAACCAGGGAATTACAGGCCAGTGAGCCTAACATCAGTGGTAGGGAAATTATTAGAAAAAATTCTGAGGGCCAGAATTACTCTCCACTTGGAGAGGCAAGGATTTATTAGAGATAGCCAGCATGGCTTTGATAAGGGAAGATCATGTCTGACCAATTTGATTGAATTTTTCGAGGGGGTGACTATGTGTGTGAATGAGGGTTGTGCAGTGGATGTGGTTTTCATGGATTTCAGTAAGGCTTTTGATAAAGTCCCACATAGGAGACTGGTCAGGAAGCTAAGAGCCCATGGGATCCAGCGTGCCACTGCACCTTGCATCCAAAACTGTCTTAGTGGCAGAAGGCATATGGTGATGGTGGAAGGTTGTTTTTGTGATTGGAAGCCTGTGTCCAGTGGGGTACCGCAGGGATCGGTGCTGGGTCACTTGCTGTTTGTGGTCTACATTAATGATTTGGATGTGAATGTAAAAGGTATGATCAGTAAAATCGCAGATAACACGAAAATTGATGGGGTCGTAAATAGCGAGGAGGGAAGCCTCAGGCTACAGGACGATATAGATGGGTTGGTCAGAGGTGCGGAACAGTGGCAAATGGAATTTAACCCTGAAAAGTGTGAGGTGATGCATTTTGGACCGACTAACAATGCAAGGGAATACACAATTTATGGTAAGACCCTACGATAAGACAGAGGATCAGTGGAACCTTGGTGTGCATGTACATAGATCCGTGAAGGCAGCAGAACAGGTAAATAAGGTGGTTAAAATGGCATATATGATACTTGCCTTCATTAGCCAAGGCATAGAATATAAGAGCAGGGAGGTTATGATTAAGCTGTACAAAACGCTGGTGAGGCCACAGCTGGGTTACTGTGTGCAGTTCTCGTCGCCACACTATAGGAAGGACGTGATTGCTTTGGAGAGGGTGCAGAGGAGATTTACCAGGATGTTACCTGGGCTGGAGCGCTTCAGCTATGAAGATATACTGGACAGGCTAGGGTTGTTTTCCATGTAGCAGAGAAGGCTGAGGGGGGACCTGATTGAGGTATGCAAAGTTATGAGGGGCATAGATAGGGTGGATAGAAAGGATCTTTTCCTCTTCGTAGTGGGGTCAATAACAAGGGGGCATAGATTCAAGGTAAGGGGCAGGAGGTTTTGAGGGGATCTGAGGAAAAACTTTTTCACCCAGAGGGTGGTTGGAATCTGGAAGTCACTGCCTGAAAGGGTGGTAGAGGCAGGAAACCTCACAACATTCAAGAAGCATTTGGATGAACACTTGAAATGCCTTAGCATAAAAGGCTACGAATCAAATGCTGGAAAATGGGACTGGATTAGATAGGGCTTGATGACCGGCGTGGACGCGATGGACGGCAGGGCCTCTTTCAGTGCTGTATAACTCAATGACTCGATGGCTCTATGACTACATAGCCTTAGTTATTCGATTCGCCAAGGCACTGGTTCCAGCATAGTTCAAGTGAAGGTGATCCCAACGGAACAGCTCCCTCTTTTCCAGTAGTGGTGCCACTGCCGCATGAATTGAAACCTATTTCTCACAGACCATTCCTTGAACCATGCTTTCATCTCACTAATCCTATTGACCCTATGCCAATTTGTTCGTTGTTCATGTAGTAATCCAATGATTATTAACTTTGTGCTTCTGCTTTTCAATTTAGAACATAGCTAGTCATACACACTCAGCAGAAACTCTTTCTTACTCCTACCTATGTCGTTCGATCCTACGTGGACCACGACAACTTGATCCTTCCCCTCCCATTCAAAGTTACTCTCGATCCCCGAGGAGATGTTCTTAACCCTGGCACCAGGCAGGAAACACGGCCATCGGGACTCACGCTCGCGGCTGCAGAGAACAGTATCTATCCCCCTAAATGTACTGTCTTCCACGAGAACGACATTCCTCTTTCACGTTCCACTTGAATGGCCCCCTGTGCCATGGTGCCATGGTCAGATTGCTCAACCACCCTGCAGTCACTGCTCTCCACACAGGTTTCAAGAACCTCATAACTGTTGAACAAGTGCTGGGGCTGAGTCTTCTCCAATGCTCCCTCCTGGATCGCCAGACCTGCCTTACTCGCAGTTATACAGTCATGTCACTGACCACGGGCCAACTCTGAAGTATTTACCCTAAAGGGTGTGACTGCCTCCTGGAACAAATTCTCCAGGTAACTTTCTTGCTCCCTGATGTATCATAATGTCTGCAGTTTGAACTCCAGCTCATGACGTCTGCACCGAAGTTCCTCCAGCTGCAGACACTTACTGCAGATCTGGTCACCCTGGATCACACTGGTGTCCACCAGCTCCCACATGCTACAGCTGCAACAAATCACCTGCCCTGCTATTTCTATTTTATTTTACTTCATTAATTACGTAAACATCAATCAATTGCCTATTTATAGCGTTTAACCTAGGTAAACTAGGTAATAACCGTAACATGCTTCTTACATTTCTTCCTTTTTCCTCAACCGAGGATTCTCCTCTAAAGTGGTTGAAACGGCCCTTGACTGTGTCCGCTCTATCTCCCGGACTTCAGCCCTCAACCCTGCCCATCCCTCCCAGAACCAAAACAGAGTTCCCCTTGTCCTCACCTTTCACAACACCAGCCTCCACATTCAATGGATCATCCCCCGCCATTTCAGCCACCTCCAGTGTGATCCCACCACCAATTGCATCTTCTCCTCAACGCCACTTTCAGCATTCCATAGGGATCGCTCCCTCCGTGACACCCTAGTGCACCCTTCTATCACAACAAACACCGCTTCCCCTTCTTCCGGCACCTTCCCATGCAAGTGCTGGAGATGCACCACATGCCCTCATACCTCCCCCCTTCCCACTGTCCAGGGCCCCAAACACACCTTCCAGGTGAAACAGCGATTTACTTGTACTTCTTGCAATTTAGTTATCTGTATTCGCTGCTCACGATGTGGTCTCCTTTACATTGGGGAGACCAATCTCAGATAGGGTGGCTGCATTTTAGAACATCTCCATTCAGTCCGTAAGGGGGACCACGAGCTTCAGATCGCCTGTCACTTTAATTCGCCGCTCCACTCCCATCAGTCCTCACCATGCTCGCACTCTTGCATTGTTCCATGGAAGCTTAGCGTAAGCTCGAGGAACAGCACCTCATCTTTCGAGAAGGCACTTTACAGCCTTCTGTACTCAACATAGAGTTCAACAATTTCAGATCATAACCTCGGCCCCTATCATATATATATATATATATAATATTTCTTTTAACCACACTCTGTCTTTTTTCTTCTCCCCCACATGGCAGCTGTCATTCATTGTGCCAATGCAATTTACATTTCATCTACAGCTACCCTTGGTCTCTTAACCTGTCCCATTACCATCTCCTTTCACCTTGAATATCTCATAATGTCAGTTAACATCTTCCAACATCCGTGCCATTACAAACCTTCCATTTTGATATTTCATCACCTCCCCCCTCTCCCAGCCTCTTCACTTGCTTATAATCTGTTCCACTTCCTGCAATTTTACAGATCTGACGGAAGGTCATCGACCTGAAACGTTAACTCTGTTTCTCTCTTCACAGATGCTGTCTGACCTGCTGAGATTCTCCAGCATTTTCTGTTTTTAATTTAGGTAGTAACATGTATTACATATTTAAAAATAAGTTTCGTTCGTTGTAAGTTTAGTTAATTATAAATTTAGTTGTATGTCGTTACTAAATATTTCCCCTCAGACCAAAGAGAAAAGAAATACTCAGCACCATTCATTTACCTGCTTACCTGTGGCGTCAGACTTTTATTTTGTTGTTGTTGAATTCGAGTCTCGGTGCTCTTCCACATCTGGCTCTGCTCTCAGGCCTCCTCACACCGAGTAATTTATTCTGCTCCTGTTGCCACTCCGGGTCCGACCAGGTCCACCAAAATCTAAGGAAAACACTTGCAGTAGCAGGTAGTAGCACACAGCCACTCACACTGCAAAACGCTGTCAGTTGCGAATGATTGGAGATGCTCCCTTTAAATAGCGTCGCTGGAGCCGGCTTTCTGCTGCTGCTCACCAACTCAACCTGTCGTTGCTTTCTCGTTGGGAGATCGGGCGTCAAATGGGAGTTGCTTACTCACTGGAGTCATGCTCTCCGTTATTGCCATGTCCCCGGCACTCGAGTTAAGTGGCAGGGCTGCCGGCTTGATGGATATGTTGTGCGGTGCTGGAAAGAGCACCAGGTGTCGTTGGAGCTCTCAGCTACGTTCTGGCGCCAACTCCAGGCGCTAAGTGTGATACTAAGCAAATAAATTGTTCCCCCTATAACATTCAATAACACTGTTTAACAAATTCTGAATTTATGCAAAAATTATTTCCACAAGGTTTTTCGGATATAAACGAGAATTATTGAAATGCATAAAAAAGAATTGGATTGGTCAGTCATAACTCAATTTCCCCGGCAAATAGGCCCCGTTTTATGCAGAAATCATGACCTAAATAGGAATGCGATTACCACTTTGTGCTTAAATAGATCGGTGCCTACGCTATCTAATTCCAACTAGTTCCACCACCGATTGAACCGACGAGGCGTGACACAGTTGAACTTTGAATTATTTTGTTGGCTCCAGAGGAGCAGGAAAGTTACTCCCGGGACAGAAACATATTCTAGACTGCTGCCTCCACTGGATCCACCCCCTCCCTCTGCGATTTTATTTCTCTCCAACAATTTGATTTGCTACTGGCAATTGCGGCCAGATTTTGAAGGCTGAATATGAGGAACTGCATCGGTAGGCGATATTTGATAACAAATTTTAATGAGGATGGGGCCTGAAATACATGGGATCTCTTCACGGCTGGTTAGTCTGATCCACCAGTCGGTCATCCAACAGTCAATATCTATCCAGTCCGTTCAAAACATTGGCCATTTTAACCAAACCCGCCACGTTCTTGCTGGGCTGGTAAGGTTAAAACTGGGGCAATGTTGCAAAAGCCAGGCTTGAAAATGTTTCGAGCCACATTTACATTATCAGCACATCTTCGCTCCGTAAACTCTGTCAGTGATCCAGATACCAGCAGCAATCTTGCAGGAGCAGAACAGCCTCTGGGCATTTTCCCAAAAAGGTGCCAAATCTCAGTGATTGATGCTCTATTTGGCTGATTTTGAGCTTCAGTTTGAGCCATAAATGAAAATCGTGCAAACTTTATAAGGGGCGGCTGTACCACTCTATCATTTAAGCCTCCAGCGACGGTGAAAATTTACCTGCATGTGTGTGGAGCGGACACTGTTTGAGATATGGCCCAACATGTGGGCTTCTGAGATTGATACTAGGATGTAGGTCAATAAAGGTGTGGTGCCTCGTACAAATAGGGTGGTAGCAAATTGAAAATTGTGTCAGGTCTCTCACCGCACTGTATTCCTTGCACTCCGGCTGTTTTCATCTAGGGTAGGGTCTGAGAAATGTGGTCAGAGCCACGTCCACCTGTTTCCTGTCAGTCGACAAGGAATGAGCAAATCGGAGTATTATGACCTATGGTCGGCACAGAGTGGTCTTAAACGGATTGCACTGAAACAGAGTTTTAAAGCGGGGAATTTGGAGAGAGTCGATGTCACTGGTAAGGACCGGGGGAGGACTAGCTGCGGAACGTGATATTTTGAATTTAACCTAGAACTTTAAGCACTGTAGTTAACAGAAGCTGCCTGTCAGTGGCAGTGAGCTTTCAGTCAGCTGTAAATATTTGTTTTGAATAGGGGCTAATTACTGTGAGCAGGGAGCTGAGTATTTGGAGTTGAAGGGGGAAATGGTAAATTGGGTGCGGCTCAAAGGTGTATAAAAGTAAACAGTATCTACTGGCGCACAGAGTGGTCTGCACAGCGTGGACTTAAATGGAGAGCACTTAAACAGTGTTAAAGTTGGGAATTAGGAGATAGTGGGAATTCAGAGCAAATGGTGAACCAGGCCTCCAATACTGGTCGTGGTTTGTGTTATAGCTAAATATTTAATTGTATATACCTATAACTTAAACTATAACTTCCCACACCATTCTTTGAGGCACAGATTCAAATCTCTGATCTGCTTGTCCCTATTCCAATTTGCGTGTGGCTCTGGTAACAATCCAGAGATTATTATCTTTGAGGGTCTGTGTTTTAATTCGGGCCCTTGCTCCTCAAATTCTGACAGCAGAAACTAATTCCTAGTTCTACCTATGTTGTTGGTTTCTACGTGGACCACGACAACTGGATCTTCCCCCTCCCACTGCAAATCCTTCTCTAACCTTGGGGAGATATCCTTATCCCTGGCGCTGTGCAGGCAAAATAGTCTTCGTCACTCGTAGCTGCGGCTGCACAGAAAGGAATCTGTCATAGCATCATAGAGTCATAACAGCACGAAAGAAGGCTATTCGGCCCATTGTGTCCTCGCCGTTTCACTGTGGAGCAATCCGGTCAGTTGAATTCCCCCGCTCTAATCCCGTAGCCCTGCTTGTTTAATTCTCTCAAGTTTCTATCCATTTGCCCTTCAAAAAATTGATTTTCTCCGCTTCCACCACTTCCATCGGCAGTGAATTCCAGGACGCTATACCCTGAATATACAGTCCCCTCGCAGTGCCAGGCAATGAAGATCTCCAACAAACTTCAGCCTAACCATCTCCCCTGACAGTCAACGCTATTACCATCGCCGAATCCCCCACCATCTGCATCCTGGGGGTCACCATTGACCAGAATATTGACTGGGCCAGTCACATAATTACTGTGGCATTAAGAGCAGGTTAGGGGCTGGGTATTCTGCGGCGCATGTCTCACCTCCTGACTCACCAAAGCCATTTCAGCATCTGCAAGGCACAAATAAAGAGTGTGATGGAATACTCTCCACTTGCCTGGGTTAGAGCAGCTCCAACCACATTGAAGCCCGACACCATCCAGGACAATGCAGCCTGTTTGATTGGCACCCCATCCAACACCTGAAACATTCACTTCCTCCACCACTGGCGTACCACAGCTGCAGTGTGTACCATCTACAAGATGAACTGTAGCAACTCGCCAAGGCTTCTTCAGCAGCACCTCCCAAACCCGTGACCACCTCCACCTAGAAGGACAAGGGCGTCAGGTGCATGGAAAAACTAGCAACTCCAAGTTCCCCTCCAAGTCACACACCATCCTGGCTTCATCGTCGCTGGGGCAAAACCCTGAAACTCCCTCCCTAACAGCACTGTTGAAGTACCTTCACAAAATGCACTGCACCGGTTCAAGAAGGCGTCTCACCACCGCCTTTTCCATGCTATTAGTGAAGGGCAATAAATTCTGGCCTTGCTAGCGATGCACAAATCCCAAATACGAAAAAAATATATGCAACAGTCCTTTTCAGCTACCCCAATTGTATGGCCTACTGTACCACAGTACCGTGATCATTGTTCATCCACCCTGCAGGATTTGCCCTCCTCTACACAGGCAGCAAGAGTCTCGTAAATGTTGGATAAGGGCAAAGGTGGAACTCCTCCAGTACTATATCCGGGGTCCCCTTAACTCTCTGAGTCGATTTCCCACCCTCTATACCTGACAACTAACAGACCTGTATCACCTTCTACACTAAGGAGTGTGACTGCCAACAGGATAAAACTGTCCAGTTAAAACTTCCCCTCCCTGATGCCCCAATCTCTGCACATCGGACTCCAACTCAACAACTGTGAGCTTAAGTTCCTCGAGATGCATACACTGACTGGAGACGTGGTCGTCTCGGATCACGATGCTCTCCACAAAATGCCACATGCTGCAGTTGCAGCACACCAACTGCACTGCAACTCCTTTATAACCTTGTCTTAGTTATGTAATTAATTAAAGTTTATACATTAAATTAACTTAGCTCATAGTACATTTCCTTAAGTTATAACAACCCAACGGAAACAATGGCACAACAGTGGCAAACCAAAACTTAAAGATAGTATTAGATTAAAAGAAGAGGCTTCAAATGTTGCCAAAAAGAGGAGTAAGCCTGATGATTTTGCGGATTTAGAATTCAGGAAATGAGGTCCAATTATTTGATGAAGGCATAGAAAGTAGGTTATAGGAGAAAACCAGCAAGAGACATAACATAGTTTGTGAACGCTTCTAATAGTATGTAAAAGGGAGAAAATAGCGGAAGTTAACGTTGGCCCTTTACAGGCAGCGGCAGGAGAAATTATAATGGGTAATAAGGAACTGGCAGAGACATTAAAAGCATATTTAGTATCTGTCTTCACGGAAGATGGCACAAAAAAAATTCCGGAAATAATGGCGAACCAAAGTTCTAGTAAGAATCAGGAACTTAAAGAAATAGGTATTAGTAAAGCAATATAACTTGGAGAAATAAATGGGATTACAAGCTCACAAAACCACAGGACCTGATGGCCCACATCCTCGGGTTTTCAAGAGGTGGCGAATCAGACATAGTGGATGTATTGGTTTTATTCTTCCAATATTCCCTTGATTATGGAATGGTGCCCGTGGATTGGAAGGTAGCAAACGTAACCTTGCTTTTCAAGAAAACGGGAATGAGAAAATATGTCACTTTGGGCCAGTTAGCCTGACAACAGTAGTAGGGACAATGGTAGAATCTATTATTAAGGTCTTGGTAAAAGGGCATTCAGAAAATAGTAATATGATTCAGCAGAGTCGACAGGCTGGAGTTGTTTTCCTTGGAGCAGAGAAGGCTGAGGGGGGACCTGATTGAGGTGTACAAAATAATGAGGGGCATAGATAGGGTAGATAAAGAGGAACTTTTCCCCTTAGTGGGGGGGTCAATAACAAGGGGGCATAGATTCAGGGTAAGGGGCAGGAGATTTAGAGGGGATTTGAGGAGGAACTTTTTCACCCAGAGGGTGGTTGGAATGTGGAACTCAATGCCTGAAAGGGTGGTGGATGCAGGAACCCTCACAACATTCAAGAAGCATTTGGATGAGCACTTGAAATGCCATTGCATGCAAGGCTATGGACCAAATGCTGGAAAATGGGATTAGACTGGACAGGGATTGATGGACGGCGCAGACACGATGGGCCGAAGGGCCTCTTTCTGTGCTGTAAAACTCTATGACTCTATGACTCTATGACATGGATATATGAAAGGGAAATCGTGTTTGAAAAATCTAACATGTTGAGGTGATAACTGGCCAGGTAGATAGGGGACCAGTATATGTAGTGTATTTGGATTTCCAAAAAAACTTTCGTATAAGGGGCCACACAATATATTTTTACTCAAAATTAGTGCTCCTGGGTTGAGCGTTAGATTTTAGCATTAATTCACGATTGCTTATCGGAGAGAAAATAGAGACTGTAATGGAGGGTTTAAAAGGGTAATTTTCGGGTTGGCAGGCTGTAATTAGTGGAGTGCTGCAAGGATCAGTGCTGGGGCCTCAGCTATTCACAATCTATATCAATTACTTAGATGAGGCGACCGAGTGTAATGTATCCAAGATGCTGACAATACAAAGCTAGGTTGGAAAGTAAGTTGTGAGGAGGATGCAAAGAGGCTGAAAAGGCACATAGACAGTGTAAGTGATTGGGCAAGAGTATGGCAGTAGGAATATAATGTGGAGTAATGTGAAGTTATCCACTTTGGTAGGAAAACTAGAAAAGCAGCATATTTTTAAATGGGGAGTTATTAACAAATATTGCTATTCAGAGGGACCTGTGTTTCCTTATGCACGAATCCCAAAAAATTAACATGCAGGTAAAACAAGCAATTAGGAAAGACATGTTATGTTATCATTTATTGCAAAATGTCATGCCTATTTGCAACAAAAGTTTCTTGACTGGTCCCCTTGAAGGACAAGACACACAATGCTGTTTATTTGGAACGTGCAATTAGATCCTGCCTGCATAAGTAATCATGTAGTTTGCAAATTTTAATACGACCCATTCATTCTGACAGCCAGGCTCCAGACAGAGCTCAGAGAGGAAAGGCAGGGCTCACCCTCACGTGTTAGGACCTTCTCACACAACCCAAAAATATTCCTACCCTCCACAACAACTTCCTGAACTTCTCCCTCTGCCCAACTTCTTAACCTTTCCCTTCGAGGTCCTAACCCCGCCCCCCTGATATCCTGACCTCCCCACCATGCTCAAATTCCTGACCATTCCCGCGGCTTCCTGACCTTTTCCCACAACAAGTTCCTGACCGTCCACACCGAGATAAATGCGGCATTGTGTGTGACTCAAGCATTGTGAGCAGATTTATTGGTTATAAAGTGAATAGTGACAGTGTCCCGACTTCCGGATTTCTACCAGCCCAATGAGTTCATTTGTTGCACATTGCCGGGCTTTCCGAGATATCAGCCAGGTCTGGCGGGGGAGAGGGAAAACGTGTTGCGGGTGCAAAGGTGTTGGGATTGGAAGAATGTGATCCATCTGACAATCTGGATCACGTTCTCGCTCCCACCCCCCTTTAGACCTGGTTCACGTTCTTTCCCCATCCCCACTGGGATCTCTGTGCTCCTAAATCCCCCCCGATTTCCTGACATTCCCTCCTCCAGATTTCCTGACCTCCTCTCCCAACGCCGAGCTCCATTCCTCTGCCCTCCGATCCGCTGTCTTTCCTTTCGATCGTCTCTCTCCCCCAAAAGATCGCCTCTCATCCCCCTCCCTTCGATCTCCTCTCTTTTCCCCTCGGATCTTCTCTCTCTCTAAACTGTTCTTGCTCTCTCTAATCTCCTATCGCACTCTATAATCTCCTCTACCTCTCTGCAATCTTTCAACTCTCTCCTCTCTCCTCTGTCTCTCTAACCTCTTTCTGTCTAACTTCGTTTCTAGCTCCATCGCCTCTCTTTCGCCCTGCTCTCTCTCTGATCTCATCTCTCTCCGATGTCCACTCTCATCCCCTTCTCCCTATCGCTGATGTCGTCGCCCTGCCCACTCTAATTTCCTCTCTCTCTCCAATCTCCACTCTCTCCCCATCCTCTCTCCTCTCTCACCGATCTCCTCTCTCTCCTATGCCCTCTCTCTCCGATCTGCTTCTCCTACTCCTCTCACTTCGATCTTGTCTCCATCCACCCTCTGATCTCCGCTCTTGCTCCCATCTCCTCTCTCTCTCTCCCTCCGATCTCCTCCCTCCCATTGCTCTCTCGCCGATCTCTGCACCCCACCTCCGGTCTCTTCTCTCTCTGATCATCTCTCTCTCCCCTCCGATCTCCTTTCTCTCTATGATCTCAAATCCATCACCCCTACGATCTCCACGTTCGCTCCTATTTTCTTTCTTTCGCCTCCAATCTCCTCTCTCTGTCTCTCCTATCTCGTCTCTCTCACCGATCATCTCTCTCTCCGATCTGCGCTCTCTCCCTTCCGATCTCCTCTCTATCTATGATCTCAACGCCATCACTCCTATGATCTCCACGTTGTCTCCAATCTCCTTTCTCTCTCCTCCAATCTCCTCTCTCGTCTCTCTCTCCGATCTTTTCTCTCTCGGATCTCCTATCCACCCGATCTCTCTCCCATGACCTCTCTGATCTCCCGTCTTTCTGATCCCTTTACCCCCGATCACCACGCTCTCTCCAATTTCCTCTCTCCCCTCCGATCTCATTTCCTCGTCCCCTCTGTTCCCCCCCTCCGATTCCCTCTCTTACCCGCCTTCAATCCTCTCTCTCACATTTCGAGCTTCGAACTTCCGCCTCCCCCAACCCTTGCCGCCAATGGATGCCCTGACCTTCTACGCACAGAGTGGAGGAAAGCGTGGCCTATGTGCAGGCCTCAAATGGGCACTGCTCATGCACGGCTCAGGTATACAGTGAGCATGCGTGGATAGTCACAAAGGTTTTCATGCATAAAATCACAGCGATTACAAAAACCATTGTAGTGTAAGATAAAGAAGTCTTACTGCATTTATATAGAGTCCTAGTGAAACCATGCCTAAGTGTTGTGTACAGGTTTGGTCTCCTTACCTAAGGAAGGATTATTTGCCTTAGAGGGAGCGCAAAGAAGGTTCACCAGAGTTATTCATGGGATGGGGGATTGTCTTTTGAGGAGAGACTGAGGAGACTAGGCATGCAATCGCTAGAATTTAGAAGAATGAGAGGTGATCTCATTGAAATATAGAAAATTCTTATAGGGCTTGACAGCGTAGCTGCTCACTGGAAGATTCCTCTGGCTGTGAACTCTAGAAGTAGGGCGTCAGATTCACAGAATGCGGGTCGTCCATTTAGAAATGAGATGATAATAAATATCTTCACTCAAAGGATGGTGAATTATTGCAATTTTCTAACCCAACGATCCTTTACGTGCCCATAGTCAGAGCTCAGTCTTTGCGTAAATTCACAACAGAGATTGATAAGATTTTTGGACCTACAGGGATTCAAGGGATATGGGGTTAATGCGGGAAGGTGGAATTGAGTTGGAATTTCAGCTATGCTCTTATTGATTGGTGGAGCAGGCTGGAAATCCCGAATGGCTTACTGTTGCTCTAATTTGTTTTGTTCTTTTGTTCTTAAATGAGACTCTTCATCACCTCAACATCAGCACTGTTCACACAGATCAACACCAGTATCGTAGCAAAAGGATTTCAGTTTAACTTTGGATGACGTTTCAATGAAATCTAAAATTATTTTATTTTGCCTACCTAAAATAAAAATATCTTATTAGACACAAATCCTTGGAGTAAAAGCGGTTCATTAAATCTGTTTGTTCGGTGGAATGTACCTAATGTCACCGATCTCTCTCCCTAGATGACTGTCTCCGTGGAGGTTGCTTTATGGTATATCAAAGGGCTCCTCTGAATCAGCCTTTACATTCACAAGTCAGAGCTCTGTACCTGATAGAACAGAGTTTGCTTCTTCACGCAAGAAATGGACTACCCAGTAATTTTCCAGATAGACCTCATTTACTACCCGGTTCTTGCAGCCCTTGGTGTTCCTGGTAAGACAGTAAAACGAGACAGTAAAAGCTTAATATTAATATGTGACTGTTCAGGGTATCCGTTCCCTGTTTGTTGTTACCAGTTAATTCGTTGATTGTCCTGTTCTCTTAATGCGATGTCTCAATGGAAATGATAATATTTTTACAATTTTCTCCACAGACAATGTTGAAACAATGATCCCCTTTACTGTTGTTAGCAGAAACTCTTCCCAAGAGTTGATACAGACATCCGATCAGACATGAATTATTAACTCATTTAATATCCTGATGTAGTTAAATGTGTGTCACGTGTAATGTGGGGATTTTAAGAATGATTGCTTTATAACAATATTTCCTGTTTACAATAGGTTACACTGTAGAAGTCTCTCTTGTTCTCCTGGCCGTCAGTTCAGCTCCGACTGTGTTTGTGTCTGCTTTAAATGGAAGCAAGAATCCAGTGATTTCTGTTAGCAGCATGCGATCCACCCCACCAGATTTAATTTACCACCGAAATTTTTATTGTCAGCAAATTTGCATACATTAGACTCGGTCCCCCCATCAAAGTCATTGATATAGATTGTAAATAGCTGAGGCCCAAGCACTGATCCTTGTGCTACCGCTCTAGTTACAGCCTGCCATCCCGAAAATAACACATTTATTCCTACTCTATGATTTCTGGCCCTTATCCAAGACTCAATGAATGTGACAATATTACCCCTAATCCCACAAACCCTAATTGTGTGCGGCACCTGATGGAATGTTTTTAAAAAAAATTCAAATATATTACATATAGTGATTCCCCCTTACCTTCCCTGCAATTTACACCCTCAAAAAACCTAACAGATTTGTCAAACACGACCTCCCTTTCAAAATTCCGCATTGACTCTGCCCAATAATATGATGATGTTCTAACTGCCCTGTTACTACCTTCTTAATAACAGATTCTGCCATTTTCCTGATTTGAAACGATTACTTTGAAGGAAAAGCACGATTTGATTGAACTAAATGGATAACTTATTGTTGTAAATCATCAGGTGTCATTGCAACTAATGGTCTCCTGCAGCTGGGCGGTTCATGGAACTTGAAATGTGATGGAGAGCTCACTGTACAGGCCATAACCCAACAATGTGAGAAAGCGCACGCTATGCTGTACAGACAATAACCCACAATTGTGAGAGAGCGCACTCCATGCTGTACAGACAATAACCCATCAGTGTGGGAGAGCGCACTCCATGCTGTACAGTCCATAACCCAGCATTGTGGGAGAGCGATCTCCATGCTGTACAGACCATTACCCTACATTGTGAGAGACTGATCACCATGCTGACGCAGCATAATCCAACAGTGTGAGGGAGTGATCTCCATGCTGTACAGTCCATAAGCCAACATTGTGGGAGAGCGATCTCCATGCTGTACAGACTATAACTCAACAAAGTGGGACAGTGATCTCCATGCTGTACAGACAATAACCCAACAGTGTGAGAGAGTGACCTCCATGCTGTACAAATCATAACCAAACAATGTGAGAGAGCGATCACTATTCTGTACAGACCGTAACCCAAAAGTGCAGATCTGATTCGCAGTTATTTTAATTCGAAGGCAATGGTGCAGGTTAAATGGGCCCATGTGTTGTTCGTCACCCACTTTCTCCAGAAATATCGCAGTAATATTTTGCCTCACCACCACTGTCGGTAGCTGAGTTCAACCACGTTTTCATTCCCCCCTTACCTTCAGTTGCAATATTTGCCACAGATTTTCCTGCCCGCCAATACACAGCTTTTTAAATTAACATTTATATTTAATTCGAAACTAGAAAACTGACATTTCAACAGTTTCATAATGGAGTTGAGATGGTTATTTTACAAAACAAAATATTTGGCTAATTTAATGTTTGCTTTTTCTTACAGTGAACGTGGTTGCAATTGTGATCCTGTCCCGTGGAAAGTGCGGTCTCTCGAAGTGCATCACTCGTTATCTGTTGGCCATGGCAGCGGCGGATCTAATGGTGGTTATCATCGATGTGATATTACATCGGATTAATAGCATGTATTTGCCAATTAATTTCCTCTCTCTGAATCCGGTCTGCACTTTGACGTTTGTCGCCTACATTGTCGCTGTAGACTGTTCTGTTTGGTTTACTGTCGCCTTCACATTTGATCGCTTTGTAGCAATTTGCTGTCAGAAATTGCAATCAAAATATTGCACCGAGAAAACAGCGACCGTGGTTATCGCCACCGTGTTTGTGGTGAGTTGTGTGAGGAGTGTTCCATTTTACTATTCAGACGAACCTCTCATAATCATTGACAACGTGCCGTGGTATTGTGTTCCAACAGCTGATTATTTGACTTCCCCCTTGTGGAAGGCATACGAGTTGATCGATAGCCTGATCACCCCTTTATTACCAATCCTTTTAATTATTTTGTTCAATGCTCTGACTGTCAGACATATTATAGCGGCAAATCGAGTCCGCAGTGTACTCCTGAGCAACAGCGACAATGTGAATGATGCTGAGATGAAGAATCGGAGAAAATCCATGATCTTGCTTTTATCTATTTCTGCCAATTTCATACTGTTGTGGATGACGTATGTTGTGCATTCGGTAAACTGGCCAGTGGTAAACTTTTATTACGGTGACAAATATCTCAGTAATCCGATATATATCACTCAGCAAGTTGGGTTTATGCTGCAACTGCTCTGTTCCTGCACAAACACTTGTATCTCTGGACTGACACAGAGGAAATTCAGAGAGGAGCTGAAGAAAGGGGCGAAATATTTGTTTACACTAAATGGGAATTTATAAGAAAGAAATAACTTGCATTTCTATCACGACTTTCACCAGCTCAGGACGTCCCAAACCGCTTTACAGCCAATGAAGAACTTTTTGAAATGTTGTCACTGCTGTAATGTAGGAAAAACGGCAACCAACATGCGCACAGCAAGCTCCCACAAACAGCAATATGACAATGACCAGATAATCTTCTTTATAGTGATAAGGATTGAAGAACAAATATTGGCCAGGACAACGGAGTGGAGCCCCCTGCTCTTCTTCAGAATCGTGGCAGTGAAATCTTTGGCGACCAGCTGAGACCTGGCCTCGGTTTAATGTCTCATCCAAAAGATGGCACCTCCGACAGTGCAGCACCACGGACAATCCTAGAGTGTCAGCCTAGAATTTTGTGCTCAAGCCTCTTGGAATGGGATTGTGAACCCACAACCTTCTGAGTCAAGAAACTGGAGCCGCGTTTACATCTTCACATCACACTGTGGGCAGGGGAAGTGAGATTTGGAGATCCATTATCTTCATCCATAGTTTGGATAATTATGTCTAATGGCCACAATATTAAATAGGACTTTAACGAACATCTCAACTTCTCTTCCTGGCCCCCATATTGGTTGATATTTAACACATGTCTCTCTTCTCAGCTTCTGCCCCCTTCTTTCAAAACCGGCACTCACCACTTTCTCAAAAATCCACGCTCAGTCCCTCTGTTGGTACAAACTGCAGCCCCATCTCCAAACATTCTTTTAACTCCTGAGCCCTTCAACATGTCACTGCCTCCCAACGGTGCGCATCCTTCCGACAATTCCTTAATTGAATCTCTTCTATCAGGATTCTATCACTGCCCCGGTACTGAAACGTTCCTGACATACGTAAAAATTCACACACTCTATCTGTGTTACCGTGGTGCACAATCCCTCCTCGGCCTCCTCAGTCTCTCTGCAGCCTTCGAAACGATTGACCATACTCCTTCAATTAGTCTGCTCCGCTGTCCAGCTCAGGGCCACTGCCCTCGCTTGGTTCTACTCCTACCTGTCCAATAATAGCCTCACTCTTTTCCTTGGAGTCTCCAAGGGTCTGCCTTTGCCCGCTACCGCTTCTTTTTCATCTACATACTGCCCTTTTGAATACATTATCAGAACACATGGGGACTGCTTACACATGCACGCTGACGACGCCAATCTCTCCCTCTCCACCCCCACTCTCAACCCTTACAATTTCGCTGTTATCAGATAGTTTGACCGACATCCAGTATTCCAGGTGTCGTAAATTCCTCCAGTTCATCATTGGGACGACTGAAGGCACCATGTTCAGCTCACAGCACAATCTCTGTAAACTCGCCATGAATTTCAATCCCCTCCCTAGCCTCTGTCTCAGTCTGAGCCATAATATTTGCAAACTTGGCTCCCAGTTCGATCCCAGGAAGAACTCCAGAATTGCATACTGTCTCGATCACAAAGACTGCTCAATCCTGTAATATTATTTTCACACATTCGCACCTCAGCCCACTTGCTGCTGAAGCGCTCATTCATACTCCTGTCTTCTCGAGACTCGATTATTCCAATGTGCTCCTGGTCGATCTCCTCATGTTACAACCTTCACAATCTTTAGCTCCGCTGAAACGCTGCTGCCCACTTCCTATCCCTGACAATTTTCCTGATCCAGCTATCATGTAATTGTTGAACAACATTAGGTCCTAGGCATCTAAAAAAACAAATTTAAAGTTCTCAACCTTGTGTTTAGCTGCCTCCACATGCTGATCTCTTGCTATGTCAGTAATGCTTTCTAGCCCTAGTAAAAGCTACTTCCATTCAGAACTATATTTCCTCTCACACCCTTTTGTATCTTTCCTATAACTTTGTCCTACCATTGGCGTTGGTGCCTTCAACAATCTAGTGCTCTGCAAAATCTTGCTTAAGCCCTTCCGCCTCTTTGCCTCCATCTCCTCCTCTAAAACCTTCATTCATGGCAATTTCTTAAACAAGATTTTCTTTGGCTGAGCAAGCATTTATTTCTGATTGTCCCTCTACGATTCCCTTTGAATCACAGAATCATAGAATCATAGAAGTTTATGGCACAGAAGGAGGCCATTCGGCACATCGTTGCGGCATGCCGAGCGAAAAAGAGCTATTCAGCCTAATCGCACTTTCCAGCTCTTGGTCCGTAGCCTTGTAGATTACAGCACTTCAATTGCAGTCGATGTAATTTTGTTTAAATGTGATGAGTGTTTCTGCCTCCACCACCCTTTCAGACAGTGACGATTAATAACGTCACTCAGAATTTTTTCCAATAACTTTCCCTCCACGGATTTTATGCTGACGAGCCTGTAATTATTCAACCTATCCCTTTCTCCCTTTTAAACAAAGTTAGAAAGTTTTAACCTCGCTTTTCCTCCCGCACCCGTAGCCAGAGAGTGTTGGAAAATGAAGGTCAGAGCCTCCGCTATTTCCTCACTTGCTTCTCCGTTGTACATTTTTTCTGCCTGAAAGGCGCTATACAAATGAAATTTGGTGTTGCTGTGTTTCTCATTGCAACACCTGTGCTCAAAAAAAAGGCAGGGGTTAATTAATCTAACTGTAGGCAACTCAAATTAACATAGTCAGTGAGCAAGCTCTAAAACATGAATACTCAGCAGGCAATACATGTCCTGATTACAGGAGACCATGTATAATGTATATCACAGGCGGAGTTGCTCAAATTAGACACCGTTCTTTGAAAAAATTAATGTCCCTTGTAAAAGAAAATACAGTTGATTTTTATGCATTTTGATTTGCAAATGCTTTTTGATATGGAGTGACAGCGGGTCACTAAGTCTGCTAATTTGAGAACGAAGTTGGTTCTTGAGAGGTAACATACAATATTATTTAATAGATAGTTCTCAGGCTGGAGGGACAGAGATCACAGTAGCACACAGGGGTCACAGGGAGCTCACAGTGGGTCATAGTGATTACTTTGGCACCAGTAATGTTCCTAAAACAAAAATGAGCTGGAGTTTTGTATCTGCCAAATTTTCATCATTTACACGAGAAAGAAATGGAACATTACTAACAGTTAGCGCTCACTCAGTCCTTACACATGGAGTGTCGGGCTGGATTTTGGGGCTCGAGTCTTTGGAGTGGGGCTCAATGCCACGACCTACTGACTCAGTGATGAGACTGACACCAAGTGAGGCACGCCTGACAGCTGAGCAAGGCCTCCCGCTCCCCCCAGAGAGGACAGTGGACATGGTGAACCTGAGCAGCAAGTCGATTTATGGTCTTAGGATCAGAGCATCCTCCAGCACAGAAGGAGGCCATTCGGCCCAACTTGCCGTTGCTGGCTCTTTGAAAAACACGTCACTAACTGTGAGTATACGATGTAAGCGTGTAAGAGACCTCAGGAGGATATAGACATTTTGAATCAGACACTCACCTCGTGCGGTGGAGCAAACGGGCGGTGTCGGATCGGCTGACCATTGTGCACAGCGCCTGATAATCAGTTCCTGTGAATTCACACGTTTTGCGCCACCGCCCGAGACAAATTTCTAGGCCTTCAGGAGGATCCAGTCATTTAATGAGATCAGGCGGAGAGAAAAGAGAAAAAATGGATTTCAGCAAAATTTGAAAGGAATGGAGCAGCTAAGAAACTTGAGAAAGAAAGAAAAAAGAAATAAAGAAAGAAATAATTAAAGAAAGAAAACTTCGATTCCTCCAGCGCACTTCACATCTTCCAAAGCTGCCAGAACTCTTCACAGACAAAGAATTGCATTTGAATTGCAGTCACTGTTGTTTTTGGAGCGAAATGTGAAGACCAATCCACGCACAACAAGGTCCCGCAAACATGATGTTATTTAACACAAACATGAACCACATTTCTTCTTGGTTAAATTCCACAACATTCACAGCGGATGTTAATTTTCTTTCGGATTCTACTTGGCAGTTCCCACATTACAACATTGGCAGCAAAGCGCTTTGGGACGCCCTGAGGTTGTGAAAGGCGCTCTAGAAATGCAAGTCTTTCTTTCCTATAATTTCTTTCATTCTTTCTACCATAGAAATCGATATAAGTTAAAACACATAACCAGGGCATTGGGCCCAATCAATCGGTGCTGGCGTTCATGCCCACAAGAGCAAGTGGTTGCGATCACATTTACTCACACTGTTCCGCTAACCCGTCAACCACCTGTCCATCATCCACCTATTGGTTTAATTTTGATTGTTGACGTGGTTTTGGCCTCAAGCACTAACCAGGAAGTGAATTTCACTGCCCCACAACTATCTGTTTAATGAAGTTTCTGCAGCTCTCTGTTCAGAATCGCTGACATTATATTATTGCATCCATAAACTCCCGCTCCTGTCCCCTGAACTACTGAACCAGTCTGCTTCTATCTATCCGTCCCTTCATTTAATACTTTAAAATCTTCTGATCAGAACTGCCCTAATATGTTGTTTTAATGAAAACAGACCCATGTTATCCGTGCCTTCTGGTGTTCAAGAGAAGGAAGCACTGCCGGCGATCCACTTTCACCTTAAAGGGCCTTGGGCAGACAAACTAATCTTTAGAACTTGAACTTGCATCTCCCCAGGAGCCAGTTAAAGAACAGTTAGTGAATCAATTAGTCTTCGCTGTGACATGCGGCTTCCCATCAGACAAACCAATGTGGAAGTTGGGTAGAAAAGTATTGCACTGTACATAAAACCAGCTGATTAAACGGTCATCAGTTCATTTTTAGGCCTAGAATTATGTCTCGGACGCTGGACATAAACGGGCGGTATCGGATCGCCCTTTATGTGCAGTCCAGCCTATCCAATCTTTCCCCATAGCTAACATTCTCTAGTCCTGGCAACATCCTCGTAAATCTCATAGTCCTGAAAATGATTCCCTTCCAGCATTTATCCAATATCCTTTAAAGTATGCTATTGAACCTGCTTCCAATGCCCTTTCAGTCAATGCATTCAAGATCTAAACAACTTGCTGTGTAAAAAATGTCCTTACCTCCCCTTCTGGTGCTTTAGTAAATTATCTTACATCTCTGTAATCTGGTTACAGAACCTTCTGGAAAGAGTTTCTCCATATCGCCTTCATGATTTTGAGCCCCTCTAATAAATCTCTCCTTAACCCTCTCTGCCTTAAGGAGACAACCCCAGCTTATGCAGTCTCTCCATATAACTGAAGTCCCCCATCCCTGGTACCATTCTAGTAAATCTCCTCTTCACCCTCTCCCAGCTCTTGGCCTCCTTCCAAAAGTGTGATACCCAGAATTGGACACAATGCGCCTGCTGCTGCCTAACCAGTGGTTACTTCCTCACTTTTGTACTCTATTCCTCTGTTGATGACGCCGAGGATCCCGTATGATTTTAAACAGCTTTGTCAACTTGTCCTGTTAACTTCAATGACTTGTGTTGGAGAACCCCACGTCTCTCTGTTCCTTCAGGTCCTCGTAAATTGCCCCGTTTCCTTTACTTTTAGGCGGAAATTTACAGAGCATAGGGCCGACGCAGCTGAATGCACAGTGGCCAAAGGTGGGGGGATGGAAATCAGGGATGTGCGAAAAGTCAGAATGATAAGAGCATAAGAAGAGAAGAAATAGGAGCAGGAGTAGGCCAATCGGCCCCTCGAGCCTGCTCCGCCATTCAATAAGATCATGGCTGATCGGATCCTAACCGCCAATCTACTATCACTGAACCAGCTCCTGAATCTAACAGAATTAGACACACGAAATAGGAGCAGGATCAGGCTACATGGCCCCTGGGCCGGCTCCACTACCCACAGGGCCATCACCGATCCGAACCTAGATTCATGTCCAAATTCCTGCCCGTTCCCCGTAAACCTTTATTCCCTTTACTTCTAGGAAACTGTCTATTTCTGTTTTTAATTTATGTAATGATGTAGCTTCTACAGCTTTTTGGGGCAGCATATTCCATGGACCTACCACCCTCTGAGTGAAGTAGTTCCTCCTCATCTCAGTTTTGAAAAAGCAGCCCCTTATTCTAAGACTATGCCCTCTAGTTCTAGTTTCACCCATCATCGGGAACATCCTCCCCGCATCCACCCGATCCAACCCCTTCACAATCTTATATGTTTCAATAAGATCGCCTCTCATTCTTCTGAACTCCAATGAGTAGAGTCCCAATCTTCTCAACCTCTCCTCATATGTCCATCCCCTCATCCCCGGGATTAACCGAGTGTACCTTCTTTGTACTGACTCGAGATCAAGTATGTCTTTTCTTAAGCATGGACACCAAAACTGTATGCAGTATTCCAGGTGCGGTCTCACCAATACCTTGTACAACTGAAGCAATACCTCCCTATTTTTATATTCTATCCCCCTAGCAATGAAAGCCAACATTCCATTGGCCTTCTTAATCACTTGCTGCACCTGCATACTAACCTTTTGAGTTTCGTGCACCAGGACCTCCAGATCCCTTTGTACTTCAGTACTTTCAGTTTCTTGCCATTAAGATAATAACTTGCTCTGCGATTTTTCCTGCCAAAGTGCATAACCTCACACTTTCCAGTATTGTATTCCATCTGCCAAATCTCTGCCCACTTACTTAGCCTGTCTATGTCCCCTTGCAGGTTTTTTATGTCCTCCTCACTCACTAGTTTCCCTCCCATCTTAGTATCATCTGCAAATTTTGATATGTTACACTGGGTCCCCTCCTCCAAATCGTTAATATAGATTGTAAAGTGTCGGGGACCCAGCACTGACCCCTGTGGAACAGCACTAGTTACTGATTGCCAGTCCGAGAATGAACCATTTATCCCAACTCTCTGCTTTCTGTTAGATAGCCAATCCTCTATCCATGCCAGCATATTACCCCCAATCCCATGATTTTTTATCTTAAGCAACAATGTTTTGTGTGGCACCTTGTCAAATGCCTTTTGGAAGTCTAAATACAGTACGTCCACTGGTTCCCCTTTATCCACCCTATATGTTACCTCCTCAAAGAACTCCAGCAAATTTGTCAAACATGACTTCCCCATCATAAAACCATGCTGATTTTGTCCTATTAAATTATGATTATCCAAATGTCCTGCTACTATCTCCTTAATAATGGACTCCAATATTTTACCTACCACAGATGTTAGGTTAACCGGTCTATAGCTTCCAGCCTTCTGTCTACTGCCCTTTTTAAATAAGGGCATTACATTCGCAGTTTTCCAGTCTGCCAGGACATTTGCTGATTCCAGGGAGTTATGGAAAATTATTACCAATGCATCCACAATCCCTAACGCCACTTCCCTCAAGACCCTAGGATGTAAGCCATCAGGTCCAGGTGATTTATCCACCTTGAGTCCCATTATTTTACCGAGTACCACTTCCTTAGTGATTTTGATCATGTTTAGCTCCTCGCCCCCTATACCCCCCTGTTTGTCCAGTATTGGGATATTCTTAGTGTCTTCTACTGTAATGACTGATACTAAATATTCATTCAGTGTCTTTGCCATCTCCATATTTCCCACCATTAATTTCCCGGTCTCATCCTCTAAGGGATCAACATTTACTTCAGTCACCCTTTTTCCTTTTTATATAACGATAAAACTCTTACTATCTGTTTTTATATTTTTTGCTAATTTACTTTCATAATCTATCTTCCTTTTCTTAATCAATCGATTTGTTACTTTGGGCTGTCTTTTAAAGTTTTCCCAATCCTCTATCCTCCCACTAGATTTGGCTACCTTATATGCCGTTGTTTTTAGTCGAATACTATCCTTATTTTCTTTACTTTGCCACGGATGGCTGTCTTTTCTTTTACACCCTTTTCTTCTCAGTGGAATATATATTTTTTGGATGTTGTAAAATAACTCCTTAAATGTACACCACTGATCATGTATCGTCTTACCCGTTGATCTATTTTCCCAATCCAATCTACTCAAGTCCGCTCTCATACCTTCATAGTCTCCTTTATTCAAGCTTTGCACGCTTGTTTGAGATCCAAACTTCTCACCCTCTAATTGAATATGGAATTCAACCATGTTATGGTCACTCATTCCAAGGGTATCCGTTACTAGGACATTTTTAATTAATTCTGTCTCATTACACAGGACCAGATCTAAGGTTGCTTGCCCCCTGGTCGGTTCAGTTACATGCTGCTCAAGAAACCCATCCCTAATACACTCAATGAACTCGTCCTCAAGGCAGCCCTGCCCAATTTGATTTGTCCAATTAATATGATAGTTATTTTCCCCCATAATTATAGATGTTCCCTTATTACAAGCCTGAACTATTTACTAATTGATACTCCGTCCAACAGAGTTGCAACTGTTCGGAGGCCTACAGACTATGCCCACTAGTGCTTTTTTCCCCTTATTATTCCTTACCTCCACCCAAACTGTTTCATTATCCTGATCCTTTGACCCAATATCACATCTTTGTATTACAGTGATTCCTTCCTTTATTAACTTAGCCACCCCACCTCCCCTTCCTTCCTGTCTGTCCTTCCTGGTCGTTAAATAACCTGGTATGTTTAATTCCCAGGCATTGTCAGCCTGCAGCCATGTTTCTGTAATGGCCACAAGAACATACCCATATGTCGTTATTTGTGCCATTAACTCATCTATTTTGTTACGAATGCTACGTGCATTCAGATAGAGAACTTTAAAATATGTTTTGTGACACTTAGTTCCTGCTTTTGCCCTTTTAATTACTTTACCTTTTACTCCATACCTTCTGCCCCTTCCTGACACACTCTGGCTTTTAATTTCCCCACTGCTACCTAAGTCTATGACATTCTCTGTTGTCATTTTTATTATTTGCTCTCTAGGAACCTCCCTCCCACTAGTTAGTTTAAAGCCCTCTCGACAGCCCTAGTTATATGATCCACCAGGGTTCTAGTCCCAGCACTGGCCAAGTGAAGCCCATCCCAACGGAACAGCTCCCTCCTGCCCCAGTACTGGTGCCATTGTCCCAGGAAGCAAAACCCATTTCTCCCACACCAGTCTTTGAGCCTCGCATTTAACTCTCTAATTTTATTTGTCCTAGCCAAATTCGCTCGTGGCTCAGGTAATAATACAGAGATTATTACCCTTGACGTTCTGTTTTTTAATTTGACCCCTAGCTGCTCGTACTCCTTTAACAGAACCGGCTTCCTAGTCCTATTTACGTCGTTTGTACCAACATGGACCACGACAGCTGGATCCTTCCCCTCCCACTGCAAATTTCTTTCCAGGCCAGAAGAGATGTCCTTAACCCTGGCACCGGGTAGGCAACACAGCCTTCGGCACTCTCGCTCTCGGCTGCAGAGAACTCTATCTATCCCACTAATAATACTATCCCCTACCACTGCAACATTTCTATTTACTCACCCCTCTTGAATGGCCCCCCGTTCCACGGTGCTGTGGCCAGGTTGCTCATCCTCCCTGCAGTCCCTGCTCCTGTCCCCAAAGGGAGTAAGAACCTCGAACCTGTTGGTCAAGAGCAAGGGCTGCGGCTCCTCCAGCTCTACATCCCAGATCCCCGTACCTGCCTCACTCTTAGTCACACCGTCCTGTCCCTGACCATGGGCTACATCTGAATTACTTAACTTCATATGTGTGACCACCTCCTGATACACAGGGTCCAGGTACTTCTCCCCCTCCCTGATGTGTCGCAGTGTCTGAAGCTCAGACTCCAGCTCATCAACACGAAGCTGGAGTTCCTGTAGCAGCAGATACTTGTCACAGACGTAATCACTGTGAGCCTCAATGGGGTTCACCGGCTCCCACATCTCGTAACAGTAAAACATCACCTGCTCCATTCTATTTAATTAATTAAATTTTTTATTGTTGGTTATGGACACCCTCTGCCCGATTTTAGATGCTAGTATCCCCTTTAATTAATTGGATTTAAATTAAATCAATCCCTCTAGTTACACCAGTTAAATGGTTTACCAACAGTCACTCTGCACCCGAAAGACCTTGGTACACCACAGCAACCTTAAAATCTATAAACCACAGACTTAAAGTTTTAAAATGAGAGAAATACTCCAACCAATCACCTACCTGTTTTGTGGTGACGTCACACCTTGAATATTTTTACCTCTCTCCTTGCCTGAGATTGGAGATTGGTGAGGCCTACGTGAGCCTCTGGGGCCTCTTGTACTCGCTGTGCCACGCTCCTCCGTCTCCACCTGCTGCCGATGCCGCACTGAGGCCTACCTGAGCCTTTGGGGCCTCTTGTAGTCGCTCTGCCGCGCTGCTCTGCCTCCACCCGCTGCCGATGCCGCACTGAGGCCTACCTGAGCCTCTGGGGCCTCTTGTAGTCGCTCTGCCGCGCTGCTCCGCCTCCACCCGCTGCCGCACTGTGGCCTACCTGAGCCTCTGGGGCCTCTTGTAGTCGCTCTGCCGCGCTGCTCCGCCTCCACCCGCTGCCGATGCCGCACTGAGACCTACCTGAGCCTTTGGGGCCTCTTGTATTCGCTCTGCCGCGCTGCTCCGCCTCCACCCGCTGCAGATGCCGCACTGAGGCCTACCTGAGCCTCTGGGGCCTCTTGCAGTCGCTCTGCCGCGCTGCTCCGCCTCCACCCGCTGCCGATGCCGCACTGAGGCCTCCCTGAGCCTTTGGGGTCTCTTGTAGTCGCTCTGCCGCGCTGCTCCGCCTCCACCCGCTGCCGATGCCGCACTGAGGCCTACCTGAGCCTGTGGGCCCTCTTGCAGTCGCTCTGCCGCGCTGCTCCGCCTCCACCCGCTGCCGATGCCGCACTGATGCCTACCTGAGCCTCTGGGGCCTCTTGTAGTCGCTCTGCCGCGCTGCTCCGCCTCCACCCGCTGCCGATGCCGCACTGAGGCCTACCTGAGCCTCTGGGGCCTCTTGCAGTCGCTCTGCCGCGCTGCTCCGCCTTCACCCGCTGCCGATGCCGCACTGAGGCCTACCTGAGCCTCTGGGGCCTCTTGCAGTCGCTCTGCCGCGCTGCTCCGCCTCCACCCGCTGCCGATGCTGTGTAGTGCAGAGATCTCGGAAGGTAGAAGAACTACAGAACGTTATAGCAATAGGGAGGGGCGATGCCCTGGCGGGCTTTGAACATGAGGATGATAATATTAAACTCCACTGTTTAACGGACCGTGAGCCAGTGTAGGTCAGTGAGCACAGGGGGTGAAGGATGAACATAAGAACATAGGAAATAGGAGCAGTAGTAGAACAATTATCCTCTCGAGGCTGCTCCGCCATTCAATAAGCTCGTGGCTGAACTTCCACATCAACTCCACTTTCCTGCTCTATCCCCATATCCATTGATTCTCTTAATATCCACAAATCTAACAACATATGCGTTGAATATATTCAACGAATGAGCATCCATAGACCTCTGTGGCAGAGAATTCCAAAGATTCGCCGCCATCTGGGTGAAGACATTTCTCCTCATCTGATTCCTACGTGGCCCACGCCTTATTCTGTGTCTGTGACCCCTGGTTCTGGACTCGCCAACTAAGGGAAACATAGAAAAACATAGAAGAAACATAGAATATAGGAGCATGAATAGGCCATTCGGCCCCTCGAGCCTGCTCCGACATTTATTGGATTAGGAAAGAAAGGGGGGCTTTTGGTAGATACAAAAGACTAAAGACAGAGGAAGCCCTAGAGGAGTAACAAAAGTGCAGGGGGATACTTAAAAAAGAAATTAGGAGAGCGAGGATAGGCCATGAATTAACACTGACGAGCAAAAAAAAGGAAAATCCTAATTTGTTTTATAAGTATATTAAGGGCAAGAGGATAAATAGGGAAAGAGTAGGGCCCAGTAGGGACCAAAGTGGCAATCTGTGTGTGGAGACAAAAGATGTAGGTGGGGTTTTAAATGAATTCTTTGCATCTGTCTTCACTATGGAGAAGGACGATGTAGACATAGAAATTGGGCAGGGGGACTGTGATATACTTGAAAGTATTAGCATCGAGACGGAGGAGGTACTAGCGGTTTTAATAGGCTTAAAAGTGGATAAATCCCCAGGTCCGGACGAAATGTATCCCAGGCTGCTGTGTGAGGCAAAGGAGGAGATTGCAGGGGCTCTGACACAAATTTTCAAAACCTCTCTGGCCACAGGGGATGTGCCAGAGGACTGGAGAACAGCTAACGTAGTACCATTATTCAAGAAGGGTAGTAGGGATAAACCAGGGAATTACAGGCCATTGAGCCTAACATCAGTGATAGGGAAGTTGTTGAAAAAATTTCTGAGGGACAGAATTAGTCTCCACTTGGAGAGGCAAGGATTAATCGGGGATAGTCAGCATGGCTTTGTCAAGGGAAGATCATGTCTGACCAATTTGATTGAACTTTTCGAGGGGGTGACTAGGTGTGTGAATGAGGGTAATGCAGTGGATGTGGTATACATGGATTTCAGTAAGGTTTTTGATAAAGTCCCGCACAGGAGACTGGTCAAGAAGGTAAGAGCCCATGGGATCCAGGGTGCTTTGGCACATTGGATCCAAAACTGGCTTAGTGGCAGAAGGCAGAGGGTGATGGTCGAAGGTTGTTTTGTGACTGGAAGCTTGTGTCCAGTGGGGTAACGCAGGAATCGGTGCTGGGTCCCTTGCTGTTTGTGGTCTACATTAATGATTTGGATGTGAATGTAAAAGGTATGATCAGTACGTTCGCAGGTGACATGATAATTGTTGGGGTGGTAAATAGCGACGAGGGTAGCCTCAGTCGGCAGGACGATATAGACGGGTTGGTCAGATGTGCGGAACAGTTGCAAATGGAATGTAACCCTGAGAGAGTGAGGTGATGCATTTTGGAGGGACTAACAAGGCAAGGGAATAAACAAGGAATGGTAAGACCCTAGGAAAGACAGAGGATCAGAGGGACCTTGGTGTGCATGTGCATAGATCCCTGAAGGCTGCAGAACAGGTGGATAAGGTGGTTATAAAGGCATATGGGATACTTGCCTTCATTAGACGAGGCATAGGATATAAGAGCAGGGAGGTTATGATGGAACTGCACAAAACGCTGATTAGGCCAGAGCTGGAATACTGTGTGCAGTTCTGGTCGCCACACTATAGGAAGGATGTGATTGCTTTGGAGAAGGTGCAGAGGAGATTCACCAGGATGTTACCTGGGCTGGAGCGCTTCAGCTATGAAGAAAGACTGGACAGGCTGGGGTTGTTTTCCTTGGAGCAGAGAAGGCTGAGAGGTGACCTGATTGAGGTGTACAAAATTATGAGCGGCAAAGATAGGGTAGATAGTAAGTAACCTTCACCTTAGTAGAGGGGTCAATAACAAGGGGGCATAGATTCAAGGTAAGGGGCAGGAGGGTTAGAGGGGATTTGAGGAAGAACTTTTTCACCCAGAGGGTGGTTGGAGTCTGGAACTCACTTGAAGAAAGGCTGATAGAGGCAGGAACCCGCACAACCTTCAAGAAGCATTTGGAAGAGCACTTGAAATGCCATAGCATACAGGGCTACGGACCAAATGCTGGAGAATGGGATAAGATTTGACAGGGCTTGATTGCCAGCGTGGACGCGATGGGCCAAAGGGCCTCTATCTGTGCTTCATAACTCTATGTCTCTATGACTCTATTAATGAGATCACGGCTGATCATCCAAATTCAGTAACCTGACCCTGCCTTCTCCCCATATCTCTTGATCCCTTTAGCATTAAGAAATATATCTACCTCCTTCTTGAATATATTTAATAAATAGGTCTCAACTGCCTTGTGAGGTAGAGAATTTCACAGTTTCACCAATCTCTGGGTGAAGAAATTCCTCCACATTTCTTTTCTAAATGGCTTACCGATTATCTTTAGACTGTGACCCCTGGTTCTGGAATCTCCCGCCATAGGGAACATCCTTCCTGCATCTAGTCTGTCTCGTCCTGTTAGACTTTTATAAGTTTAAATGAGAGCCCCGCTCATTCTTCCACACTCCAATGAGTTTAACCTAATAGAGCCAATCTCTCCTCATACGTCATTCCTGCCATCCCAGGTATCAATCTGGTGAATCTGCGCTGCACTCCCTCCATGGCAAGAACATCCATCCTCAGATAAGGCGACCAAAACTGCACACAATGCTCAAGGTGTGGTCTCACCAAGGCCCTGTACAACTGCAGCAAGCCATCATTGTTCCGGTACTCGAATCCTCTCACTATGAAGGCCAACATACCATTAGCCTTCTTAAAGGCCTTCTGCACCTGCATGCTTACCTTCAGCGATTGGTGCAGAAGGACACCCAGGTCTCGTTGCACTTCCCCTTCTCCCAATCTATTGCCGTTCAGATAATAATCTGCCTTCCTGTTTTTGCCACCAATGTGGATTACCTCGTATTTATCCACATTATACTGCATCTGCCATGCATCTGCCCAATCACCCAACCTGTCCAAATCATACTGGAGTTTCTTGGCATCCTCCTCACAGCACACACGCCCACCCAGCTTTGTGTCGTCTGCAAACTTGGAGATATTACATCTAGTTCCCTCGTGTAGCTCATGAATATATATTGTGAATAGCTGGGGCATTAGCACCGATCCCTGCGGTACCCCACAAGTCAATGCATGCACTCTGAAACAGACCCGTTTATTCCAACTCTTTGCTTCCTGTCTGCCAACCAATTCTCTATCCAGCTTACCCCCAATCACATGTTCTTTAATTTAACACGCTAATCTCTTGTGCGGGACCATATCAAAAGACTTCTGAAAGTCCAAATACACCACATCCGCTGGTTCTCCATTATCTATTCTACCAGTTACATCCTCCAAAAATTCCAGTAGATTAGTCAAGCACGATTTACCTTTTGTAAATCCATGTTGACTTTGTCTGAACCTGTCACTGCTTTTCAAGTGCTCTGCTATTACATCTTTTATAATGGACTCTAGCATTTTCCCACTACTGATGTCAGGCTTACCGATCTATAATTCCCCGTTTTCTCTCTACCACCTTTTTTGAATAGTGGGGTAACATTAGCTACCTTCCAGTCCATGGGAACATTTCCAGAATCTGTAGAATTTTTGAAGATGACCAGCAATGCATCTACTATTTCTAGGGCCACTTCCTTAAGTACCCTAGGATGTACATGATCAGGCCCTGGGTGTTTATCGGCCTTCAATCCCGTCAATTTTCCTAACACAATTTCCATACAAATACTGATTTCATTCAGTTCCTGCCTCTCATTAGACCCTATGTTCCCCGACATCTCTGGGAGGTTATTTTTGCCCTCCTTTGTGAAGACAGAACCAAAGTATGCATTTAATTGGTCTGCCATTTGTTGTTGCCCATTATAAATTCCCCTGAGTCTAACTGAAAGGGACCTACGCTTGTCTGTATACAACGCCCACTAATGTTTTCTGCCCCTTGGTATCATCCTCCCTGCATCTACCCGTTCAGGTCCGGTAAGAATTTTGTATGTTTCAATGAGATCACCTCTCATTCTTCTAAACTCCAGAGAATATAAACAGAATCAACCCCATCACTCCTTAAAGGACAATCCCCTCATCCCAGGAATCATTCTGTTGAACGTTCGTTGCACTCCCTCTGTGGCAATTTTTTTTCTGCTTAGATAAGTAGAACGAAACAGTAGACAATACTCCAGGTTTGGTCTTAAAAGGGCACTATATAATTGCAGTAAGACTTCTTTACTCTTATATTCAAATCATCTTTTAATTAAGTCCAACATACCATTTGCTTTGCTAATTGCTTGCTGTACCTGCATGTGAACTTTCAGTGATTCATGCAGAAGAACACCGAGGTCCTTCTGAGCGACAACATTTCCCAATCTCTCACAATTTAAAAAATATTCTGCTTTCCTATTTTTCCTACCAAAGTTAAAAACTTCTCATTTCTCCACATTATATTCCGTTTGCCATGTTCTTGCACACTCAATTTGCCTGTGTTTAGCCACTTGAATCCACGTTTCAGGATCAATCTCCACAAATAATCTGTGACATGCTCGGGTTTTCCTGCTACTTTCTGTTTCCTTTTCAGTTTTACAGCATTTGACTTTTGTGTTTTGTAATTAGGACAGTAAAGTACCCGATTTACTCGCCAAACTCAGCGATTCAGTTTGTTGTTTTGTACTATGAACAACACTTACCTTTGCATAATATGTCGATACAGAGAGGGATCGAAAGTCCAGGTAATGAGTGCGAAGAGTAGCTGATGGAATCAACTCAGCTCGACACGTAGATTAAAGCGGGAGTGTCTGAGAGGCGCCCGTGGAATTGGGGAGCGTGGCTTGTGGAGTGACATCAGGCAAACCCGTGATTCCACTCAGAAAATCAAAGTCTGAAAAGTCCTCATTCCCGCCCACACTGAGAATATCTGAGGAAATCAGCAAGAGTGGCGCAGGGAGCAGCGCAATCTCACATTCAAGGGCTGGAAACTGGGCAGAAACGGCAGCTGTGGAATCAGCACTGGGCTGAATGGAAGGGGATACAGTAATTGCACGGGGCATGTTAGCACTTCTGATGGATCAGTAATGGCGAGTGAGCACTGCCAGGTGGTAAATGTGCATGGTGCATCTCAGCAGCTCCTTTTATTTTTATTTATTCATCCCCGGGATTTCGGCGTCACTGGCAAGGCTCGCTTTTGTGGCAAAAGCTTACTTTCCTTTATTCATTTTATAGATGGTACACACTGCAGCCACGGCGGGCTGGGAATGAAGGGACTGAATGAGTAATATAGTAGATGGGTTGCCGATCAAACATTTTTGCATGTCGGCAATATAAGTAATTGCGAATGAGCGCCCCCTGGTAGTTTACTGTACACGGTGCCTGTCACAGGTTCTGCAGTTTAAGTGACGGCTAGTATGCCGCCTCCGGTGGCATAATGTTTACGGTGCATGTCTGCAGTTCTTTAGTGATTAACTTGTGCTTCATTGAATTCAGTATCCAGTATTCGCTGCTCAGGATGTGGTCTACTCAACATTGGGGGAACAAACATTAATTGGGTAATCGCTTTGCGGAACTCCTCCATTCCGTTCGCAAGCATGACCCTGAGCTTCTGGTCGCCTGTCATTTTATTTTGCTCAGCCACTCCCATACTGACCTCTCTCTCGTTGGCCAGCTACACTGTTCAAATGGAGCTCAGCGGAAGCTCGAAGAACAGCACGTCATCTTTCGATAAGGCACTGTACAGCCTTCCAGACTCAACGTTGAGTTCAACAATTTCTGATCATATACACTGCTCCAGTTTTTTAGACTGCAGATGTTGTTAATGTTTCTGCTATTACCATTTACAAATCCGCTGGACATTATTGGTTTATTGTCCCATTCCCCTGGCTCTACTTGCTTAAAACATGTTGCATCTCAAACTTTTTTCCTAATTTGGTGAAAGGTCATCGACCTGAAATGTTAAATTTGCTTCTCTCGTGACATTCCAGCATTTTCAGTTTTTATTTCAGATTTCCAACATCCGAAAAATTTTGCTTTCGTATTTGCAGAAGTATCAGAAATGTCTAATGTGCGCCCCTGGAGGTTGCATGTGCACGGTGCATTTTAGCAGGTCTGCAGTTTAAGTAATGCAAATTTGCACCATCTGCTGATCTAATGTGCGCGGTGCAGGTAACAGGTCTGCAGTGAAGGTAGTGGTGAGTGTGCGCCGTCTGCTGGTCCAACGTGCATGGTGCACGTTATCGGTTCTGCAGTTTTATAAACGCGAGTTTGCGACATCTGCTGGTCAAATGTGCAAAGTGCAGTTAACAGTTCTGCAATGTACACACATGTTGAATGTGCGCCCCCGGCTGGTCTAATGTACACGGTACCTGTTAGCAGGTCTGCAGTACAAGTAATGGCGAGTTTGCGCACCCTGCTGGTGGAGGTTAACCGTTCTGGTTGTTTAATGCAGAAAGTGCGATGCATTCAACCGTTAAAGTGCTTGTTCGATATTTAGTTATTTTTTTAATAAAATGTTTATGAAGACATTAAGTTCCTGACACTGAAATAATTCAACTCAGCTGGAAATATTACCAACTGTTCCAGCCGATAACGTATCCTACTGGTGAAAGGAATTCCTAATGGGCTTACCAAGTGTTGCTGAAAACGTTATTATCCTTTCCTTCATTGAACCAAAGATTAGTGAATTTTTATCTTTTCTCACTTGATAGACTGCATTTTAAGGTTTTATGTTGAAATGTTCAGTGTTTCTGATCCAGAGGTTTGTGTGAGGAGCTGGTGAGTGTCTCAGTGTCAGCGCTGAATGCTGGAGTTTATCTGACAGTCTCTCTCTCTCTGATGGGTGGGGTGGTGTGGGCACGGGAGGGTTGATTGACAGCTGAAGTCTGTTTGTGTTCATTAAATGCAGACATTTCCTTGCAGACTTGTTTATGATCGACAGCTGTAAACGACTGCTTTGTCCTAAAGCACATTAACTTAATTAATCCCGGATCATTCCGTGTCTATTTGAAGGGATTTGTTGTCAGTCCAGGATCATTCTGTACCTGTTTGAATTTGGTTACTGTCGGTCCCGATCGAACTGTGTGTGTTAAAGTGGTTGTATCAGTCCTGGATCATTCTGCCTCTGCTTAAAATACGTTTCCTCTCAGTCCTCGATCATTCAGTCCCGGAATATAAGAACAGAAGAATTATGAGTAGGAATAGTTAATATGGCCCATTTTATAACTTTCCATGAGATCACTTCTAATTATTCTAAACTCCGCAAGTATAGGCCCTTTCTACTCAATCTCTCCTCCTAAGACAGTCGTCTCATCTCTGGAATCAATCTAGCGAAGCTTCTATGCACCCCATCCAATGCAATTATGTCCTTCCTTAGGAAAACAAGCCACATTGCACACAGTACTCCAGGTGTGGTTTTACCAAAGCTGTAATATATTTGGAGCAAGTCGTCCTTACTCTTGTACTCCAAACCCCTTGTAATAAAGCGTAACATACAATTTACGTTCCAAATTGCTTGCTTTTCCTGCATGTTAACTTTCTGTGATTTGTGTACAACGACTCCAAATCCCTCTGAATAGCAAAACTTACTAGTCCCACATCTTTTTAAAAAATCGACTTTTCCATTCATCATACCAAAGTGCATAATTTCACAATCACGCATTATACTCCATCTGACAACTTTTGCCCAATCACTTTACTGATCTGTATCCGTTTGTAGCCACTTTACGTTCGCCTCACACCTTATTTTCCTACCGAGCTTTGTATCGTCAGGAAACTTGGATATATTACACTCGGCCCCTCATCTAAGTAATTGATATAGATTTTAAATAGCTGAGGGTCAAGCACTCATCTTTCAGCACTCCACTCCTTACAACCTGCCATTCCAAATGGACCCGTTTATTCCAGCCCTGTGCTTTCTGTCCGTTAGCCAATCCTCAATACATGCTAATATATTACACCCAAACCCATGAGCACGAATTTTGTGCAACAAACTCTTTTGTGGCACCTTATCGAATGGTTTATGAAAATCCAAATATACGAATCCACTGGTTCCCCCCTATCTCTGCTGCTAGTTGCACCAGCTAAAGACGGATTGGTTAAACACGATTTCCCAATTCATAAAACCGTGTTGACTCTGCCTAACCATATTCTGATTTTCCAACTGCCTTGTTACCACGTCCTTAGTAATAGATTCTAGCATTTTCCCAGTGCCTGATGTCAGGATAACTGGCTTCTAGTTCCCTGTTTTCTCTGTCCATCCTTTCTTGAACAGCGGGGTAACATTTCCTGCCTTCCAATGCATGGGGACCATTCTAGACTCTGGGGCATTCTGGAAGATGCAATCCATCCTCTGCTAACAGTTGCTTTATGCGTCAGCTGTGGCTCAGTTCGCAGCATCCTCGCATCTGCGACAGAAAGTTATGGATTCATAGTCCCAATCCAGAGACTTGAGGTCAAAAATCTAGGATGACCCTTTGGTGCAATACTGAGGGAGAGCTGCACTGTCGGAAGTGCCTAAATGAGATGTTTAACTGTTGGCATCGTCTTTTTCTCTCACTTGGATGTAAAATATCCCATCCCACCATTTCGAAGAACGGGTATTATCCCCAGTTTCCTCACCCAACATCACTACAACAGATGATCCAGTCATTGTCACATGGTAGTTTTTGGAAGCTTGCTGTGCGCAAATTGGCTGTTAAGTTTCTTAAACTACAAGTGACTACACTTGAAAAGGTATTTCATTGGCTGTAAAGTGCTATTGCATTATATTTGCAGCCACTTCCTTTAAAACCAAAGGATGTAGGCCATCAGGTCCAGAGGATTTATCCTCGTTATGTCCCATTACTTTCTCCATTACGTTTTCTATAATAATATTAATCCCTTTAAGTTCCTCATGCTCATTAGACCTTTGGTTCGCCACAATTTCTGGCGTGTTATTTGTGCCTTCCACTGTGAAGACAGATGCTGAATATTTGTTTAACGTCTCTGCAATTGTTTTTCCCACATTATAACTTCTGCTATCTCTGCCTCTCAGGATCCAACGTTTACTTGCGCTAACCGCTTCATTTTTACATACTTTAAAAGCTAAAAATTTATTTTTATTTTTATTTCTAATTGACTCTCATATTCTATTTTCTGCCTCTTTATGAATCTCTTCATCATCCTTTGCTGAATTTTAAATCCCTCCCAATCCATTGGATAACTAGCATTTTTGGCAACATTTTAAGACTCTTACTTTACTCTATTACTATCCTTAACTTCTCTAGTTAGCTATGTTTGGGCAACGTTTCCAGTGGTGTGTTTTCGTTCCTCTAGGGATTTTACATTAATTGAAAATTTTGAATTGTTCATTTCAATGTTTGCCATTTTTTTACCAGCATATCGTTTAATATAATTTCTCAATCTACGTTAGTCAAGTCATCCTTCATATCCCCGTAACTGAACTTGTTTAAATTTTGAACCTACTTTCTGGCTTAACCACTTCACTTTCAAACATAATATGACATTTTATCATATCATGAACAGTCTTGCCCAGATGATCTTTTACTATCAGATTACTAATTAACTCGGTTTCACTACACAATACTAGATCTAACATAGCTTCTTCCCCAGTTGGCTCGACATATTGTTCCAGACAACTATCTCGAAGCATTCCATGAACTCGTCCTCCAAAACCTTTTTCAATTTTGTTTGCAGTCTTTATGAAGATTAAAGACCCACTTCATTATTGCATTACGCTTGATATATGATGCACTAATTTCCTGATTTATACACTCTCCAACACAATGACTACAATTAGCGTTCCTATAAACTAGCATTATCTGCTATTTGTTATTTCTTAGTTCCACCTGTACTGGTTCTACATTCTGATTTTCTGGTCTAAGATCTTTTATCACAACTGCCTTCATCACATCCTGTTTAATCAGGGCGGCCGCCTCCTTTTCTCTTTTTCCTATCGTTTTTAAGCTTTAAGCACCTGGGAATATTTTGTTCCCAACCTTGGTCACCATGAAGCCACGTCACAGTACTGGCTGCTGGATCAAACGTATTTATCTCTATTTGTAACATTAATGTATCTCTCTTGTTATGAAATTTTCGTGCATTCAGATAGAGCACCTTTAATATTAACTGCTCTACATCCTTGACTTTTCTCTTTGGATTATACAGTTTCCCTTACCAGAACTCACCCTCCCACTTATTAAAGATTGTTTTCTTTGGATGAGAGAAGGTCAAGAGGTGTTCAAAATCAGGAAGGTTTTGACAGAGCAAATGAGGAGAAATTGTTTTCAGTGACAGAAGGTTTAGTAAACAGAGGACACAGATTTAAGATGATTGGTAAAATCACCAGAGTCGACATGGGGAAATATGTTTTTAGGATGGCTGTCGGTGTAGGGACCGGGTGCTAGGGTTTGGATGATCAGCCATGATCTCGTTGAATGGCGGAGCAGGCTCGAAGGGAAATGTCCTCCTCCTGCTCCTAGTTTCTATGTTTCTATGTTATGTTAATGCGTCGTGGAATCAGAATCAACAGTAACTTTCAAAACAGAATTGGACACTGATGAAGGAAAAATGTAAAGGACTATGTGGTAAGAGCAGAGGAGTTGTACAATCTGGATAGCTCCAACAAAGAGCCGTCACAGGCACTCTCACTCTCTGTCTCAGTGTCCCTCTCTCTTTCTATCTTTCTCTTTCTCTCTCCCTCTTTATCTCTCTCTCTATCTCTGTCTCCCTCTTTCTCAGTTTCTCATTCTCTCTTTCTCTTTCTGTCGTTCTGTCTCCCTCACTTTATATATTTATCTCTTTCTTTCGCTCTCTTTATCTCTTTGTCTCTCTGTCTCTGTCGCTCGCTATCTCTCCCTCTCTCTCTCTCTCGCTCCCTCTCTCTCTCTTTCTCTCAATCAAACACGGTTTGTGGACCCCGAGTGTCTACAGCGCGTGAACTGCAGTTTAAACAACTAAAGTTCTGCAGCAACTAGCGTAGAGCACGGGTAATCTTGCACATTCCTTGTCAGGACATGTCACCCCTCCCCATTCGGGAACAAACATGCAAGTTTACCGGGAGTATGGTGGGAAACAGTCGGCAGCTGGATCACCGGTCACTGAGATATACCTCCCTGGAAAATCAGAGTCTAAATTGGATAGAGGCAGAAAGGCATCGAGGGGCACATGGTCACAAATCATTGAAAGTAGCAGCGCAGGTTAACAAGACTATAAAAAGTGCAAACCAAGCATTGGGGTTCATCTCTCTCCAGGAATGGAATTCAAAAGCAGAAAAAGTTACGTAAACTTTCTATAGAACCACGGGAGAATGCACTTAAGAATACTGCGCAGAGTTCTGGTCTCTACATTATTAAAGAAATAGAGAGAAGAACTGGGGTGAGTAAAGAATGTTGGTGGACCATTATGCTACTAACGGGAGGAGGAGGCTCCATGAATATCTCCATCCTCGATGATGACGGAGCACAGCACGTGAATGCAAATGGCAAGGCTGAGGCAGTTGCAATAATCTTCAGCCAGAGGTGATGAGTGGATGATCCATATCGGCCTATACCTGAGGTCCCCACCATAACAGAAGCCAGTATTCAGCCAATTGGATTCACTACACGTGATATCAAGAAACGGCTGAGCTCAATGCATTCAGAGAATTATATGGGTCCCGACAACATCCAGGCTATCCTGCTGAAGACTTGTGCTGCAGAATTAGGTGTGCCTCTAGCCAAGCTGTTCCAGTACTGGTACAACACGGGTATCTATCCGACACTGTGGAAAACTGCCCAGGTTGCTAGCAAAAGGCACTAACTCACCGAAAATACTGCTCATCCACGCCCAGTTTAGGTTCCGCCAAGACCACTCGGTTGTCGACCTCATTACAGCCTTAGGCCACACATGGTCAAAGGAACTGCATTCCAGAGGTGAGGTTATGAGTTACTGCCCTTGACATCAAGGCAGCATTTCACCGAGTGTGGCAAACTGAAGTCAATTGGAATTGGGGGGGAATATGCTCCACTGGCTGGAGTCATACCTAACACAATGGAAGATGATTGTGGTGGTTGAAGGTCAATCATCACAGCCCCAGGACATCGCTGCAGCAGTTTCTCAGGGCAGTGTCCTAGCCGCAACCATCTTCAGCTGCATCATCTATGACCTTCTCTCCAACATAAGATCATAAATGGGGATGTTCGCTGATAACTGCACAGTGATCATCACCATTCACAACTCCTCAGGTAATGAAGCAGCCATGCCCGCATGCAACAAGACCTGGACGACGTTGAGGCTTGTGCTGATAAGTGGCAGGTAAAATTCATGACACAGATGTGCCAGGCAATGACTATCTCCAACAAGCGAGAGTCTAACCACCGCCCCTTGATATTCAACGGCATTACCATCGCCGAAACCACCACGATCAGCATCCTGGGGTGGTCACCATTGACCAGAAACTTAACTGTAACAGCGATATAAATGCAGTGGCAAAAAGTGCGGGTCAGAGGCTGGGTAATCTGCTGCTAGTGTCTCACCTCCAGACTCCCCAAAACCTTTCCACGATCTCTTGTTCTTAGGTAGTCCCTCGGAACCGAGGATGACTTGTTTCCACATTAAAGATGAACTTGCAGGTGACTGATTAGTCCAATGCGGGACCTACAGTCTCTGTCACAGGTGGGGCAGACGGTGGTTGAAGGGACGGGTGGGTGGGGTGCTTGCTCCCGGCGAAGAGACTCGAGGTGTTCGGCACCTTTCCAGATGCCTCTCCTCCAGTTTGTGCGGTCTTGGGCCAGGGATTCGCAGGTGTCGGTGGGGATGTTACACTTTTTCATGGAGGCTTTGAGGGTGTCCTTGAAGCGTTTCCTCTGTCTACCTGGGGCTCTCTTGCCGTGCCGGACCTCCGAGTAGAGCGCTTGTTTTTGGAGTCTCGTATCGGGCATGCGGACAATGTGAGCCATCCAGCGGAGCTGATTGAGCGTTGTCAGAGCTTCGATGCTGGGGATGTTGGCCTGAGCAAGTCGCTGACGTTGGTGCGCCTATCCTGCCAATGGATTTGCTGGATCTTGTGGAGGCAGCGTTGCTGGTACCTCTCCAGTGCTTTGAGGTGCCTGCTGTACATGGTCCATGTCTCTGAGGCATACAGCAGGGCAGGGATCACTGATGCCCTGTAGACCGTGAGCTTCGTGCCTTGTTTGAGGTCCTGGTCTTCAAACACTCTCTTCCTCAGGCGACCGAAGGCTGCACTGGCACACTGAAGGCGGGGTTGGACTTCGTCGTCGACGTCTGCCCTTGTTGACATTAGGCTCCCGAGGTATGAAAAGTGGTCCACGTTGTCCAAGGCCTTTTCGTGGATTTTGATAATTGGGGGGCAGCACTGCTTGGCGGGGCAGCTTGGTAGAGGGCCTTTGTCTTACGGATGTTTAGTGTAACGCCCATGCTCTCGTATGCTTCAGTGAAGGTGTTTACGAAGGTTTGGAGTTCGACCTCGGAGTGAGTGCAGAAGCAAGCATCGTCTGCATATTGTAATTCGACGACAGAGGATGGGACGACCTTGCATCTGGACTGGAGTCGACGGAGTTGGAACAGTTTCCCGTTTGTTCTGTAAATTAGCTCCACTCCAGTGGGGAGCTTACTGAGGGTGAGATTGAGCATTGCAGCAAGGAAGCTTGAGAAGAGCGTTTGTGCGATGTCACAGCCTTGCTTGACTCCGGGTCATACGTGAATTGGGTCTGTGGTGGAACCGTTGGTCAGGATCACGATTTGCATGTCGTCGTGAAGCAGGCAGAGGATAGTGACAAACTTTTGAGGGCAGCCGAATTTGAAGAGGACACTCCATAATTCCTCACGGTTGACAGTGTTGAAGGCCTTTGTGAGATCAAAGAAGGCCATGTACAGTGGTTGGTGCTGTTCCCTGCATTTCTCTTGTAATTGACGTGCGGTGAAGATCATGTCCATTTTGCCCCTTAGTGGGCAGAATCCGCATTGCGAGTCTGGGAGGAGCTCTTTGGCTACTGGGAGAAGGCGATTGAGGAGTATTCTTGCGATGACTTTCCCTGTGGAGGATAGCAGGGAAACTCCTCTGTAATTATCGCAACCGGACCGCAATTCCACCATCAACAAGGCACAAGTAAGGAGTGTGATGGAAAACCCTCCACTTGCCTGGATGAGTGCAGCTACAACAACACTGAAGAAGCTCTACACCATCCAGGACCAAGCAGCCCGCTTGACTGGCACCCCATCCACCACGTTAAACATTCACTCCCTCCTCCACCGGTTTAGCTTGGCTGCAGTGTGTTCCATTGACAAGATACACTTCAGCAAGTCACCAAGGCTTCTTCGGCACACCTCCCAAACCCGCGACCTCTTGCACCTAGAAGGAGAAGTGCAGCAGGTGTATGGGAATATCACCATCTCCAAAGTCGCCTGCAAGTCACACACCATCCTGACTTAGAAGTACATCACCGATTCTTAATCGTTGCTGGGTCAACATCCTGGAACTCCCTACCTAACAGCACTGTGGGAGTACTTTCACCACAGGGGCTGCAGCAGTTCAAGAAGGCGCTCACCACAACCTTCTCAAGGGCAATTCGGGATAGGCAATAAATGCTAGCCTTGCCAGCGACGCCCACATCCCAGAAACGAACTTAAATAAAAAAAGATTGAGAAGGATGAAAGCATAACTGAGATGATATAAATTGTAGGAAAGACTGAATATACTGGCGTTCTTCTCTTTGGTAAATTGGAGGCTGAGGGCTGATCGGAGAGTGATCTCTAAAATTATGAAGGTATTTGATATTTCAAATTAATGAACAGATCCACGTCGAGCAGGTTTCAATCCATCGAGCCTCAATCCCACTGTACTTCGAGACAAACGCAACAATCAATCAGATATCGTTGCTGAAAATATATCTCTTTTAAACAGGCACAGATACAGAATGATCAATCATAGAATCAAAGAGTGGTTAGAGCACAGCCCGCCGAGGACATGTCAGCTCTCTGCAAGAGCACTTCAGCTAGTCCCACTCTCCCGCCCTTTCCCCGTAGCCCTGCAAGTTTTGTTCCTTCAGGTACTTATCCAAATCCCTTTTGAATGCCACGATTGAATCTGCCTCCACCACACAGTCAGGCAGTGCTTTCCAGGTCCTAGGTCCTAACCAATGCCTGTGTAAAAAAGATTTTTCTCATGTCGCCTTTGGCTCTTCTGCCAATCACCATAAATCCCTGTCCTCTGGTTTTTGAACGTTCCGCCAATGGGAACAGTTTCCCTCGATCTATTCTATCCAGACGCCTTATGGTTTTGAAAAGGTCCAGGAATGACATGATCCGTATTTAAAACACAGCCTTTTTAAACAGGCACAGAGTGATCCGGGACGGACAACGCATCCCTTTTAAACAAACACAGAATGATCCGGGTCTGAGAGCATATACCTTTTAAACAGACATAGAAATATCCGGGACTGACAGCACCTCCCCCATAATCAGACACAGAATTACCCTGGAGGAACAACACATCCCTTTTACGCAAACACAGAATGATCCTGGACGGACAGTAAATCCCATTTAAACAGACACAGAATGATCCGAGACTGACAGCACATCCCTATTAAACAGACACAGAATGACCCGGGACTGAGAGCACACCCCTTTTAAACAAACGCAGAATGATTCAATTTTGCACCGGGACAAGCAAGTCGTTTGCATTTTTCAATCGAAAAAAACTGTTGTCTGTGAGCTCCAGGTTTTTGATGAACCACAATCAGCCTTCAGCTGTCAATCAAGAGACAGACTTGCTGACATGCAACGTGCACATTCACCCACCGGGAAGCACACTCGACATTACTTCCATTGCAGTCCTGTTAACATGCACCGTGCACATTCAATCTCCAGGTGGGGCACTCTCGTCATCATCATTAAATTATAATTAGATTAATGGAGATTTTTTATTAAACAATTGTATTATATTCACCTAATAACCTTGTCTAGCAACATTCTTTCGATCTCAGATATACAAATATTAATTGATCTAACGTCACCTGCCTTTTGTGGGAGTGTGTTCCACACTCGACCTCTCTTTCTATGAAGACATGTTTTCTAGTTTCTCTCCTGAACGACCTAGCTCCGATTTTAAGATTATGCCCCCTTGTCCTAGACGCCTCTACCAGCGGAAAACGTTTCACTCTGTCTACTAAAGCAATTCCTTTCAAAATCCTAAAAATCTGAATCTGCCCACAAGGCGGACTGGAAAGCCAGGTCCATGGGATCCAAGAGAATGTGCCAAGTAGGAAACAAAACTGGTTCATTGGCACGAAGCAAATCGTAATGGTCGATGGGTGTTTTTGTGACTGGAAGGCTGTTTTCCAGTGGGGATCTGCAGGGCTGAGGACGAGCTCCCTTGCTTTTTGTGGTATATAACGGTGATTTAGACTTCAGTATAGGCTGCATGATTAAGACGTTTGCAGACGTTATAAAAGTGGCCATGTGGTTGATAGTGAGGAAGAACGTTGTAAACTGCAGCAAGATATTAATAAACTGGTCTGTTGGGCAGAAAAGTTTCACATGGAATTCAATCCGTAGAAGTGTGAGGTAATGCAATTGGAGAGGGCAAACAGGCAAATACATATCTAATAAAGGGTAGGATACTAAGAAGTGTAGAAGAACAGAGGAACATTCCATTGCATGTCCACTGATCCATGAAGGTAGCAGTACAGATAGATAAGGTGTTTAAGAAGACAATAGCAAAAGACTACAGTTACTGGAATCTGATTAAAAACGGAAAATGCTGGAAATAATCATCAGGCCATTGTATCAGATTGTCTGCTGAATTTTACCAGCATTACTGTTTTATTTCAGAGGAGCCGCTCAATATTTACAGCAATTTCTGTTTTTATTATTGGTTAAGAAGTCCTGGGGTATACTTTCCTTCAATAGCCACGGCATAGAATGCAGGAACAGGAAGGTGTTGCTTCAGCTGTATAAAACAGTAGTTCGACCACAGCTACAGTACTGCGGACAGATTGGTCACCACATTACAGGAAAGATGTGATTGCATTAGAGAGGGTACAGAGGAGATTTATAAAGATTTTACCAGGACGGGAGAATTTTAGCTATGAGGAAAGATTGGATAGGGTGGTGTTGTTTTCTTTGGAACAGAAGAGGCTGAGAGATGACAGAATTGAGACGTATAACATTATGAGGGGCCTGGATAGATTGGACAGGAAGGACCTATTTCCCTTCGCAGAGTTGTCAATGATCAGCGGGCATAGACTTAAAGTAACTGGTAAACGGATTAGAGAAGCGGTGAGGAGAACCATTTTCACACAGAGAGTGGTGGGGATCTGGAACACACTGCCCATCATATTTAAGGAAAGCACTACGGATATGTACATGAAGTGCTGTACCTACAGGGCTACGGATCCAGAGCTGGAAAGTGGGATTAGGCAAAACAGTTCTTTATCGTTTGGCAAAGACACGATGGATCGAATGGCCCACTTCACTGGCGTAAATTTCTGTATTTCTGTGATCCCACCCCTTAATCTTCAATATTCCAGGGAATACAAGCTTAGTTTCTGTAATCTCTCCTCATATTCTAACCCTTGGAGCCCTGGTAAAACACTCGTGAACCTGCGCTGCACTCCCTGCAAGGTCAATATATACTTTCTAATGTGCAGTGCCCAGAACTGTACACAGTGATCTAACCAGGCCTCTGGACAGCTGCCACAAAACTTCCTTCCATTTATATGGGCAGGGCAATTGTCTGATATTTTGAACCAGCCCTTCCACTATTGAAGCATTCCCACTGTGTAGCTGCAGTGACTGTGTGGTTAAGGCGTTGTGTTTGTAATCCAGTGGGATTTCCTGCGCAGGGTCGAACGCTGGTCGAACGACTTCACTGCAAATTCTTCATTTTATTTCATCGGCTCCCTGTGGAGTTCACTGGTCCCGAAACTGATCAGAATTTCCTTCACTACGCTTTATTACACTAATTACCGCAATGCTGTTGTTCCAATTGCAAACACTCATAATTTATCGGCATCAATTAGATATTGTGGATTTGTTGGAAACTATTTGCAAAGATCATTGAGAAATATACACGCAGAACAGCACGAAACAATTACATTTATTAAAGCGCCCTGCAATTTATGCAAGAAAATGAGTGGAAACGCAGTTTGGTTTTATAAAGTTGAACAAGAATTAAAACGAGAGTAAAGCGACCACGGAAGGCCTGGATCCTGCAATTTTCCGATAACTTCAGAATCCACACCGAAGTCAGGCGCCTAATTCATTAGCCCACGTGGTCACGGTCTCCGTCAGGTCTGTCACTATTTCTCAGAAGGCTCTAAAAGAAAGACTTAAATTTATGTAGAATCTTTCATAGAATCATCGAATGGTTACCGCACAGAAGGAGGCCACTCGGCCCGTCGAGCTCCTGCTTTTTCTCTGCCAGATCACTTCAGCTGATCCCACCCCCCACCCTTTCCCTGCAGCCCTGCATTGTTTTCCTTCAGGAACTTGACTACTTTCATTTTGAAATCCACTATTGAATCTGCCTCCACCACCCTTTCAGGCAGTACATTCTAGGTACTAACCATAACATTTGTATTTCTTAATACAAGCGGGGAGATTGCAGTAAAATGAAAAGCAAAATGCAGCAAATGCAGGATCCGGAGTTGTCCATTAAATGCTGGAAAGACTCCGCTGGTCCAGTAACATCTGTGGACAGAGAAACACCTGGTTAAACTTTCAGGTCCAGGATCTCGCGGCAGAAATAACTCGAAAGTTTTGCAGAAAAATCTTGCAGGTTCCGTGTGAATTTCCTTCCAATCTTTTTAAGCTGCTGAAAAAGAATAAGAAGAAACTAACCTCCCCACCAAAAATGTCCAATGGCTCGTAAGGGGATCGAATCCTCCACCTTGCCGGTATTAACACAGCGCTCTAACCAAGTGAATGGTGGCTACAACTCCCTTTTAAACAAACACAGAATGGTTCGGGACTGACAGCACATCCCTTTTAAACAAATGTAAGAAGTCACACAACACCAGGTTATCATCCAACTGTTTTATTTGAAATCACAAGCTTTCGGAGCGCTGCTCCTTTGCCAGGTGAAGTGCAGAGATGCATAAAGACACAACTTATATAGTCAGAGAATAATAAGAACATAAGAACATAAGAACATAAGAATAAGGAGCAGGAGTAGGCCAATCGGCCCCTCAAGCCTGCTCCGCCATTCAATAAGATCATGGCTGATCTGATCCTAACCGTCAATCTACTATCACAGAACCAACTCCTGAATCGAACAGAATTAGACACACGAAATAGCAGCAAGATCAGGCTACATGGCCCCTGGGCCCGCTCCGCTACCCACAGGGCCATGTCCGATCCGAACCAGGACTCATGTCCAAATTCCTGCCCGCTCCCCTTAACCCTTAATTCCCTTTACATCTAGGAAACTGTCTATTTCTGTTTTAAATTTATGGAATGATGTAGCTTCTACAGCTTTTTGGGGCAGCATATTCCATGGACCTACCACCCTCTGAGTGAAGTAGTTCCTCCTCATCTCAGTTTTGAAAGAGCAGCCCCTTATTCTAAGACTATGCCCCCTAGTTTAATTTTCACCCATCATCGGGAACATCCTCCCCGCATCGACCCGATCCAACCCCTTCACAATCTTATATGTTTCAATAAGATCGCCTCTCGTTCTTCTGAACTGCAATGAGTAGAGTCCCAATCTACTCAACCTCTCCTCATATGTCCATGCCCTCATCCCCGGGATTAACCAAGTGAACCTTCTTTGCACAGACTCGAGAGCAAGTCTGTCTTTTCTTAAGTATGGACACCAAAATTGTACGCAGTATTACAGGTGCGGTCTCACCAATACCTTGTACAACTGAAGCAATACCTCCCTATTTTTATATTCTATCCCTCCAGCAATGAAAGGCAACATTCCATTGGCCTTCTTAATCACTTGCTGCACCTGCATACTAAACTTTTGAGTTTCGTGCACCAGGAACCCCAGATCCCTTTGCACTTCAGTACTTTCCAGTTTCTTGCCATTAAGATAATAACTTGCTCTACGATTTTTCCTGCCAAAGTGCATAATCTCACACTTTCCAGTATTGTATTCCATCTGCCAAATCTCTGCCCACTTACTTAGCCTGTCTATGTCCCCTTGCAGGTTTTTTATGTCCTCCTCACACACTACTTTCCCTCCCATCTTAGTATCATCTGCAAACTTTGATATGTTACGCTCGGTCCCCTCCTCCAAATCGTTAATATAGATTGTATAGAGTTGGGAACCCAGCACTGACCCCTGCGGAACACCACTAGTAACTGATTGCCAGTCTGAGCATGAACCATTTATCCCAACTCTCTGCCTCCTGTTAGATAGCCAATCCTCTATCCATGCCAGAATGTTACCCCCAATCCCGTGATTTTTTATCTTAAGCAATAATCTTTTGTGTGGCACCTTGTCAAATGCCTTTTGGAAGTCTAAAAACACTACATCGACTGGTTCCCTTTATCCACCCTATATGCAGAGAGCAGCGAGGAGGAGCCCGGCTTAAAAACCGGCGGCAGTTGCGAGGCCCGACGACTCGGAGCAGCAGAGAGCAGCGAGGAGGAGCCCGGCTTAAAAACCGGCGGCAGTTGCGAGGCCCGACCACTCGGAGCAGCAGAGAGCAGCGAGGAGGAGCCCGGCTTAAAAACCGGCGGCAGTTGCGAGGCGTACCAAATCAACAGCAGAGGAGAGGGGTAAATAGTAATCAGTGTGTGACGTCACCAGGGAGCAGCTGGTGCAGTCGGGAGAGCAGGAGGCCAGTAACTCTTATATAGGTGGAGCTGTTGCTAAACCCGAAACACTACAGTGTAGTGTCTCCCACCCTTCCACCTCCTCTAACCTTTTAGGGGTTAGGGGAAGTTGAAAAGGTAGGTTCAATTTATTTTATTTCAGGAGCCTAACCTAGGTGGAAAAGGTTCCAGGACAGGAGGCGGCAGTGAAAATACAACACCAGAAAACAGGTAGGTGACTGGTTGGTGAGTACTTTCACAAACTTATTCTAAGAAGAATTCAATAATTAAGCTAAATCGTAGTAAATAAAAAGGTATTGTAAGGGTTAAGTCATGGAAGGGCAGCTCAGACCCGTGTCATGCTCCTCCTGTGCCATGTGGGAAATCAGGGACACTGTCCCTGACAACTATGTGTGCAGGAAGTGTGTCCAGCTGCAGCTCCTAGCGGACCGCATGGCGGCGCTGGAGCTGCGAATGGACTCACTCTGGAGCATACGCGATGCTGAGGATGTTGTGGATAGCACATTCAGTGAGTTGGTCACACCGCAGGTAAAGGCTAGCTCAGACAGTAAATGGGTGACCAAAAGGCAGGGTAAAGGCAGGAAGGTAGTGCAGGAGTCACCTGTGGTCATCTCCCTCCAAAACAGGTTTACCGTTTTGGGTACTGTTGGGGGAGATGACTTATCAGGGGAAGGCACCAGCAGCCAGGTTCAGGGCACCATGACTAGCTCTGCTGCACAGAAGGGCGGGAAAAAGAGGGATAGGGCTATAGTGATAGGGGATTCAATTGTAAGGGGGATAGATAGGAGTTTCTGTGGCCGAGACCGAGACTCCAAGATGGTATGTTGCCTCCCTGGTGCAAGGGTCAAGGATGTCTCGGAGCGGGTGCAGAGCATTCTGAAGGGGGAGGGGGATCAGCCAGTTGTCGTGGTACATGTAGGTACCAACGATGTAGGTAAAAAGAGGGAGGACGTCCTACAAGCTGAATTTAGGGAGTTAGGAGCTAAATTGAAAAGTAGGACCTCAAAGGTAGTAATCCCTTGATTGCTACCAGTGCCACGAGCTAATAAGTTTAGAGAGAGTAAGATAGATAAGCTAAATACGTGGCTTGAGCAGTGGTGCAAGGGAGAGGGATTTAAATTCTTGAGGCATTGGAACCAGTTCTTGGGGAGGAGTGACCTGTACCAAGGGGACGGTCTACACCTGAACTGTGAGGGAGCCGATGTCCTCGGGGTAATATTTTCTAGGGCGGTTCGGGAGGATTTAAACTAATTTGGCAGGGGGATGGGAACCTAGGTAGTGGAAAAGAGGGAAGTCATATGAAGTCAGAAATAGATGGTAGAAAGGTGAGAAGCAATAAGCAAAGGAGAGAAACACAAAGGGCCAAACTAATTCATAATGAGAGTGTGAAAAAAGCAAGCCTGAAGGCTTTGTATCTTAATGCTAGAAGCATTAGGAACAAGGTGGATGAATTAGTTGTGGAAATAGAGGTAAACAAGTATGATTTGATTGGGATTACAGAAACGTGGCTGCAGGGTGGGCAAGGCTGGGAACTTAACATCCAGGGATATACAATATTTAGGAAGGATCGGCAAAAAGGTGGGGGAGGTGGGGTAGCATTGCTGGTAAAGGAGGGGATTAATGCAATGGAAAGGAAGGATATTAACTCGGATGAAACGGAATCTGTATGGGTAGAAATGAGAAATAGCAAGGGGAGGAAAACGTTAGTGGGTGTGATATATAGGCCTCCAAATAGTAATATGGAGGTGAGGGAAGGCATAAAAAGGGAAATTAGAGAAGCGTGCGATAAGAGCACAGCTGTCATCATGGGTGACTTTAATTTACATATTGATTGGACTACCCAAATTAGTAAAAATTCTGAGGAGGAGGAATTCCTGGAATGTTTTCGGGACGGTTATCTGGACCAATATGTCAAGGAGCCGTCTCGAGATCAGGCCATTTTAGACTGGGTATTGTGCAATGAGAAGGGACTTATCAGCAATCTTCTTGTACGAGGCCCCTTGGGTCAGAGCGATCATAATATGATCGAGCTCTCAGTCGAGATGGAGAGTGAGGAAATTGAATCAGAGACTAAGGTCCAGAACTTAAATAAAGGGAATTACGAGGGTATGAGACGGGAATTGGGTAAGATTGATTGGGTGGTGTTTCTGGGGGGATTGACAGTGGATAGACAATGGCAAGCATTCAAAGATAGAATGGAAGAATTCCAGAACATGTTTATACCGGTTTGGCATAAAAATAAACCTAAAAAGGTGACTCAACCGTGGATAACGAGGGAAATTAGGGACAGCATAAAATCAAAAAAAAGGGCATATCAACTGGCAAAAAAAAGCACCAGACCGGAAGATTGGGGGCAGTACAGGATACAGCAAAAGAGGACAAAGGGATTAATCAGGAAGGGGAAAATAGAATACGAAAGTAAACTTGCAGCAAACATAAAGACAGACTGCAAAAGCTTTTATCGGTATATCAGGAGGAAAAGACTGGTAAAATCCCAAGTCGGTCCCTTGCAGTCCGATTCGGGAGAATATATAATGGAGAATAAGGAAATGGCAGACCAATTAAACTCATACTTTGGTTCTGTATTCACAAAGGAGGACACAAATAACCTCCCAGGAATATCGGCAAACATAGGGACTAATGAGAGGGAGGAGCTGACAGAAATTAGTATCTCTAGGGATATGGTGTTGGGTAAGTTGAGGGGACTGAAGGCCGACAAATCCCCGGGGCCTGATAAACTACATCCTAGGGTACTTAAGGAGGTGGCCCTGGAGATAGCAGATGCTCTAAGAATCATCTTCCGGAACTCCATTGACTCGGGAACAGTACCCGTGGATTGGAGGGTAGCTAATGTTACCCCAATATTTAAAAAGGGGGGTAGAGAGAAAGCAGGGAATTATAGACCAGTAAGCCTTACATCGGTTGTGGGCAAAATGCTTGAGTCCATTATTAAGGATAAAATAGCGGAGCACTTGACAAATGGGGAAAGGATCGGACAGAGTCAACATGGATTTACAAAGGGTAAATCGTGTTTGACTAATCTGCTGGAATTTTTTGAGGAAGTAACTGGTAAAATAGATGGGGGAGAGCCAGTGGATGTGGTGTACCTTGACTTCCAGAAAGCCTTCGATAAGGTTCCACACAAAAGATTATCATGCAAAATTAAGGCTCATGGAATTGGGGGCAAAGTATTAACGTGGATAGAGAACTGGCTGGCGGATAGAAAACAGAGAGTTGGAATAAACGGCTCATTTTCGGAGTGGCAGGCAGTGACCAGCGGGGTGCCGCAAGGATCTGTCCTGGGACCCCAGCTGTTCTCAATATATATAAATGATCTGGATCAGGGAATTGGATGCAATATTTCCAAATTCGCTGACGACACTAAACTAGGAGGAGGGGTGGGCTCTGATGAGGATGTCAGGAGGCTACAGTGCGATTTGGACAGGTTGGGGGAATGGGCGGATACGTGGCAGATGCACTATAATGTGGATAAATGCGAGGTTATCCACTTTGGGGGTAAAAACAGGAGGGTAGATTATTATCTAAATGGCAATAGATTGGGAGATGGGGAAGTGCAGAGGGACCTGGGTGTTCTTGTGCACAAGTCACTGAAGGAGAGCATGCAGGTGCAACAGGCGATTAAGAAGGCAAATGGTATGTTGGCCTTCATATCAAGGGGGTTCGAGTATAGGAATAGGGATACCTTACTACAGCTGTACAAGGTGCTGGTGAGACCGCATCTGGAGTATTGTGTACAGTTTTGGTCGCCCCATCTGCGGAAGGATGTTCTTGCCATGGAAAGAGTGCAACGGCGATTCACCAGGCTGATACCTGGAATGGCGGGAATGACCTACGAAGAGAGATTAAATAGTTTGGGCTTGTACTCACTGGAGTTTAGAAGATTGAGAGGGGATCTCATCGAAACATATAAAATTATGGCAGGCCTGGACAGGCTGAATTCAGAGAGAATGTTTCCAATGGCCGGGGAGCACAGAACCAGGGGCCACAGTCTAAAAATAGCGGGCAAATCATTTAAAACAGAGATGAGGAAGAATTTCTTCACTCAAAGAGTGGTGAGCCTGTGGAATTCCCTGCCACAGAGGGCTGTGAAGGCTAATTCAATAAATATTTTCAAGAGAGAATTGGATATATTTCTGAAGGCTAAGGGGATTAAGGGTTACGGAGAAAAGGCGGGGACGGGGTACTGAACTGGTAAGATCAGCTATGATCTCAGACGAAGATCAGCCATGATCTCATTGAATGACGGAGCAGGCTCGAAGGGCCGAATGTCCTACTCCTGTTCCTATCTCTATGTTACTTCCTCAAAGAACTCCAGCAAATTTGTCAAACATGACTTCCCCTTCATAAAACCATGCTTACTTTTCCTATTAAATTATGATTATCCAAATGCCCTGTTACTGTGTCCTTAATAATGGACTCCAAAATTTTACCTACCACAGATGTTAGGCTAACCGATCTGTCGTTTCCAGCCTTCTGTCTACTGCCCTTTTTAAATAAGGGTGTTACATGAGCAGTTTTCCAGTCTGCCGGGACCTTTGCTGAGTCCAGGGAGCTTTGGAAAATTATTACCAATGCATCCACAACCCCTACCGCCACTTCCCTCAAGACCATAGGATGTAAGCCATCAGGTCCAGCTGATTTTTCCGCCTTGAGTCGCATTATTTTACCGAGTACCACTTCCTTAGTGATTTTGATTGTGTTTAGCTCCTCCCCCCGTATGCCCCCTGTTTGTCCAGTGTTGGGATATTCTTAGTGTCCTCTACTATAAAGACTGATACAAAATATTCATTCAGTGTTTTTGCCATCTCCATATTTCCCACCATTAATTTCCCGGTCCCTTCCTCTAAGGGACCAACATTAACTTTAGCCACCCTTTTTCTTTTTATATAACTATAAAAACTCTTACTATCTGTTTTTATATTTTTTGCTAATTTACTGTCATAATCTATCTTCCCTTTTTTAATCAATCTTTTTGTAATTTTTTGCTGTCTTTTAAAGTTTTCGCAATCCTCTATCCTCCCACTAGATTTGGCTACCTTATATGCCCCTGCTTTTAGTCGAATACTACCCTTCATTTCTTTACTTAGCCACGGATGGCTGTCTTTTCTTTTACAACCTTTTCTTCTCAGTGGAATATATATTTTTTGAAAGTTGTAAAATAACTCCTTAAATGTACACCACTGATCATGCATCGTCTTACCCTTTAATCTATTTTCCCTATCCACTCTACTCAATTCCGCTCTCATACCTTCATAGTCTACTTTATTCAAGGCATTAAAAGAGAAATTAAAGAAGCGTGCAATAAGGGCACAGCAATCATCATGGGTGACTTTAATCTACATATAGATTGGGCCAACCAAATGAGTAACAATACTGTGGAGGAGGAATTCCTGGATTGTTTACGGGATGGTATGGAACCATCCAGAGATCAGGCCATCTTAGACTGGGTATTATGTAACGAGAAAGGATTAATTCACAATCTTGTTGCAAGAGGCCCCTTGGGTCGGAGCGATCATAATATGATCGGATTCTTCATTAAGATGGAGAATTAAGTAGTTGACTCGGAGACTAGGGTGCTCAATTTAAATAAAGGAAACTATGATGGTCTGAGGAGCGAGTTGGGGAGGATTGATTGGGGGATGGCACTCAAAGGGTTGACGGTGGATAGGCAATGGCAAACATTCAAAGACCGAATGGATGAACGACAGAATTTGTTCATCCCAGTTTGGCATAAAAATAAAACGAAAAAGGTGACCCAACCGTGGCTAACAAGGGAAATTAGGGATAGCATAAGGTCCAAGGGGAGGGCATATAAATTGGCCAGAAAAAGCAATAATCCTGAGGATTGGGAGCAGTTTAGGATTCAACAAAGGAGGACAAATGAATTAATTAAGAAAGGGAAAATAGAATATGAGAGTAAGCTTGCAGAGAACATAAAAACTGACTGTAAAAGCTAGTATAGATATGTGAAGAGAAAGAGATTGGTGAAGTCAAGCGTAGGTCCCTTGCAGTCAGAATCGGGGGAATTTATAATGGGCAACAAAGAAATGGCAGACCAACTAAATACATATTTTGGTTCTGTCTTCACAAAGGAGGACACAAATAACCTCCCAGAGATGCCGGGGAACATAGGTTCTGATGAAAGGGTGGAACTGAAAGCAATCAGTATTTGTAGGGAAATGGTGTTAGGAAAATTGATGGGACTAAAGGCCGATAAATCCCCAGGGCCTGATAATCTACATCCCAGGGTGCTTAAGGAAGTGGCCCTAGAAATAGTAGATGCATTGCTGGTCATCTTCGAGAACTCGATAGATTCTGAAATGGTGCCCATGGATTGGCGAGTAGCTAATGTTACCCCACTATTCAAAAAAGTGGTAGAGAAAAGGCGGGGAATTATAGACCGGTAAGATTGACATCGATAGTGGGGAAAATGCTAGAGTCCATTATAAAAGATGTAATAGCAGAGCACTTGGAAAGCAATGACTGGATCGGACAAAGGCAACATGGATTTAAAAAAGGTAAATCATGCTTGACTAAACTACTGGAATTTTTTGAGGATGTAACTGGTTAAATAGATAAGGGAGAACCAGTGTATGTGGTGTATTTGGACTTTCAGAAGGCTTTTGATAAGGTCTGCATAAGAGATTAGCGTGCAAAATTAAGGCACATGGGATTGGGGGCAAGGTATTAACTTGGATAAAGAACTGGTTGGCGGACAGAAAGCAAAGAGTTGGAATAAACGGGTCGTTTTCTGAGTGGCAGGCAGTGACTAGTGGGGTACCGCAATGATCGGTCCTAGGACCCCAGCTGTTCACAATATATATTAGTGATCTGGACGAGGGAATTGGATGTAATATCTCCAAATTTGCAGACGACACAAAGTTCGGGGGGAGGGTATGCTGTGAGGAGGATGACGTGAAACTCCAGCACGATTTGGACAGGTTGGGTGATTGGGCAGAAACATGGCAAATGCACTATAATGTGGATAAATGTGAGGTTATCCCATTTGGTGGCAAAAACAGGAAAGCAGATAATTATTTGAATGGAAATAGATTGGGAGAAGGGGAAGTGCAAAGAGACCTGGGTGTTCTTGTACACCAGTCGCTGAAGGTAAGCATGCAGGTGCAGCAGGCGGTTAAGAAGGCAAATGGTATGTTGGCCTTCGTAGCAAGAGGGTTCGAGTACAAGAACAAGGATGTCTTGCTGCAGTTGTACAGGGCCTTGGTGAGAACACACCTTGAGTATTGTGTGCAGTTTTGGTCGCCTTACCTGAGTAAGGACGTTCTTGCCATGGAAGGAGTGCAGCGAAGATTCACCAGGCTGATACCTGGAAAGGCAGGAATGACATATGAGGAGAGATTGTGTCGATTGGGCTTATACTCACTGGAGTTTAGAAGATTGAGAGGGGATCTCATCGAAAACTATAAAATTCTGTCAGGCCTGGACAGACTAGATGCAGGAAGGATGTTTCTGATGGCCGGGGAATCCAGAACCAGTGATCATAATCTAAGGATAAGGGTAAGCCATTTAGGACTGAAATGAGGAGGAATTTCTTCACCCAGGGAGTGGTGAACCTGTGGAATTCTCTGCCACAGAGAGCGGTGGAGGCCAGTTCATTAAGTATATTCAAGAAAGAGTTGGATATATTTCTTAAGGCTAAAGGGATCAAGGGATATGGGGAGAAGGCAGGGACCGGGTACTGAATTTGGATGATCAGCCATGATCTCATTGAATGGCGGAGCGGGCTCGAAGGGCCCAATGGCCTACTCCTGCTCCTATCTTCTATGTATCTATGTATCTATGTATCAAGCTTAGCACGCTTGTTTGAGACCCAACCTTTTCACCCTCTAATTGAATATGGAATTCAACCACGTAATGGTCACTCATTCCAAGGGGATCCTTTACTAGGAAATTTTTAATAAATCCTGTCTCGTTACACAGGACCAGATCTAAGGTTGCTTGCCCCCTGGTCGGTTCAGTTACATACTGCTCAAGAAACCCATCCTTAATACACTCAATGAACTCATCCTCAAGGCAGCCCTGCCCAATTTGATTTGTCCAATTAATATGATAGCTAAAATCCCCCATAATTATAGATGTTCCCTTATTACATGCCTCAACTACTTCCTGATTGATACTCCGTCCAACAGAGTTGCAACTGTTCGGAGGCCTATAGATTATGCCCACTAGTGTTTTTTTCCCCTTATTATTCCTTACCTCCACCCAAACTGTTTCATTATCCTGATCTGTTGAACCAATATCATTTCTCTGCATTACAGTGATTCCTTCCTTTATTAACATAGCCACCCCACCTCCCCTTCCTTCGTGCCCGTCCTTCCTGATCGTTAAATAACCTGGTATGTTTAATTCCCAGGCATTTTTACCCTGCAGCCATGTTTCTGTAATGGCCACAAGATCATACCCATATGTAGTTATTTGTGCCATTAACCCGTCTATTTTGTTACGAATGCTACGTGCATTCAGATAGAGAACTTTCAAATATGTTTTGTGACACTTAGTTCCTGCTTTTGCCCTTTTTATTACTTTACCTTTTACTCCATACCTTCTGCCCCTTCCTCACACGCTCTGGTTTTTAATTTCCCCACTGCTACCTGTGGTAAACCACTGTTTGTATTCCACTGTGTCCATGCCTGTACATGTCTCGGCTGACTCCTCCCACGAGTCCAGGTATAAAGGTGACTGCTCCACAGTCCCTCTGTATACTGGACTGGTCGACCACTCGAGGCATAAGAACATAAGAACATAAGAAATAGGAGCAAGAGTAGGCCAATCGGCCCCTCGAGCCTGCTCCACCATTCAATAAGATCATGGCTGATCTGATCCTAACCTCAAATCTTCTATCACTCTGCATCCACCCGAACCCATGTGATCTCCCGGGAGAGGCGAAAAACCAGATAAAGACCCAATGGCCAATTTGGGAGAAAAAAATCTGAGAAATTCCTCTCCGACCCATCTAGGCGATCGAAATTCTTCCAGGAGATCACTCTGTCCCTACATTTTCTACATTACTTACCTTCTGTAAAGGCGATCTCCACCCCAGCCAGGAACAGGAATAAAACCATCTCCTGAAATCTAACAGAATTAGAACACAGTAGGAGCAGAACAAGGCTACACGGCCCCTGGGCCCGCTCCACTACCCATAGGGCCATGACCATTCCGAACCCAGACTCATGGCCAATTTCCTGCCCGCTCCCCGTAACCCTTAATTCCCTTTACTTCTAGGAAACTATCTCTTTCTGTTTTAAATTTATTTAATGATGTAGCTTCCACAGCTTTCTGGGGCAGCAAATTCCACAAACCTACCACCCTCTGAGTGAAGAAGTTTCTCCTCATCTCAGTTTTGAATGAGCAGCCCCTTATTTTAAGATTATGCCCCCTAGTTCTAGTTTCACCCATCATTGGGAACATCCTCACTGCATCCACCCGATCAAGCCCCTTCATTCTCTTGTTAATAAAAGCCTGTTAATTCCTCGCTTAATCTCAATCTTTTGAGTTATTGATAGCGCATCAATTTTATTAACAAGATTTTTATAATGGAGAAGATCCTCACACCAGCATGCCTGGACTTAAATCATCGGGAGGTGGACTCATCCACCAAGTTTACTCACTGGCTTAGGTGTTTTGAAAAATTTCTGATCGCCTCCGCTGAAACGGTCAAATCGGACGAGGACAAACTGGACGTCCTGACCTTCAAAGTGAACCACCGAGTGTACTCGATCATCCAGGATGCGAACTCGTACGCGGATGCTATCAAGCTCCTCAAGGACCAGCACACGCGCCCAGTGAACGAGGTGTACGCTAGGCACCTCCTGGGGAGTCGTAAACAACAACCTGGGGAATCGACCGAGGAATACCTTCAGGCACTGTCTGTGCTTGGCCGGGCCTGTGGTTGTAAGGATGTAAAGGCCGCCATGTACACAGAGGAACTTATCCGGGACGCTTTTGTAGCGGGCCACAGGTCCAATTACACTCGACAGCGACTGTTGGAGCAGAGTGACCTCGATCTCAACAAGGCCTCTGAACTCATACTATCATTGGACGCAGCCTACCGGGGCATGGACGCCTACTCCTCTGCACCGTGGACACCGCGGGGAACGACAGCCTGGGACACTGTCGGACCGTCTCATAGCGCCGTGCCACCCCAGCCACATCCCAGCAACGGCCCAACTACCGCGGCAGTGTCCCAAGGCCGGACAGCAGTGCCCCAAGGCCAGAAATGCTACTTCTGTGGCCAGGCCAAACACCCCAGAGTGCGGTGCCCAGCGAAAAATGCGATCTGATCGGGCTGCGGGAAGAAAGGACACTACGCCAGCGTCTGCAGGGCCAAAGCCACCCCGAACCCCAGCAGCACCGCGTGTGGGCCATGCGGGCCGCCATCTTGGGCCTCCCCAGCCATGTGCGAACCACCGGAACAGCAGCCATTTTGGACGCCTCCAGCCACATTTGGATCATGGACGCCGCCATCTTGGATGACAGCCGGGATGCAGCAGGCCCCCAACACCGCCTCATCTGCTACCCGCAGCGACACACCGAACCCTACGCTGGCCTCCGTTTTGCTGGACCAAGTGAGACCGCACCAGCTGGCCCGGTCCACAATGGACATTAAGGTAAATGGTCACGAAACAATCTGCCTTTTTGACTCTGGGAGCACGGAGAGCTTCATCCACCCCGACATGGTGCGGCATTGCTCTCTCCCAGTCCTGCCTGCGCACCAGCGGATTTCTATGGCCTCTGTGTACCAGTTGGTGGACATTGGCGGCTACTGCATGGTGACACTCGTAGTAGACGGGACTGCGTACGATAATTTTAAACTTCTGGTCCTGCCCCACCTCTGCGTTGCCGTTCTACTGGGGTTAGATTTTCAGTGACACCTTAAAAGTGTTACGATGGCGTACGGTGGACCCCTCCCCCCACTCACAGTCCGCAGCCAGCAGCTTCCAAATTGCCCGCCGCGCACTAGGTGCAACCTCTCCACACTCAGAGTCACCCCCCCCCCACTGTTTGCTAACCTCACCCCCGACTGTAAGCCCATCGCCACAAAGAGCATGCGATACAGTGCTGGGGACAGGGTTTTCATTAAAACGAAGTGGAGCGGCTCCTGAAGGAGGGGATTATTGAGGACAGCACCAGCCCCTGGTGAGCCCAGGTTGTGGTCGTTAAGACCGGCAAGAAGCAGCCCCTGGTCATCGACTACAGCCAGACAATAAATCGCTAAACCCTGCTGGACGCTTACCCACTCCCCCGTATAGCTGATATGGTCAACCAGATCGCGCAGTACCGCGTCTTCTCGACCATTGACCTGAAATCAGCGTACCACCAGCTCCCTATCCGCTCTGAGGACCGCCAGTATACTGCCTTTGAGGCAAACGGCCGCCTGTATCACTTCCTTAGGGTTCCCTTTGGCGTCAACAACGGGGTCTCCGTCTTCCAAAGGGAGATGGACCGGATGGTCGATCATAATGCGTTGCAGGCCACCTTCCCATATCTGGATAATGTGACCATCTGCGGCCATGACTTGCAGGACCATGACGCAAACCTCGAAAAATTCCACTGCACCGCCAAACTCCTCAACCTGACGTATAGCAAGGAGAAGTGCATATTCCGCATAACCCGCATCGCCAGCCTTGGCTGTGTTGTGGAACACGGAGTCATCGGTCCCGACCCCGACCGGATGCATCCCCTTTTGGAACTCGCACTGCCCCACTGCCTCAAGGCCCTGAAGAGGTGCCTAGGGTTTATCTCTTATTACGCCCAGTGGGTCCCCTACTATGCGGACAAGTCCCATCCGCTGATCAAGTCCACCTCTTGCCCGTGACGGCAGAGGCCCGCTTAGCCTTCCACCGTATCAAGGAAGACATTGCCAAAGCCACCATGCACGCAGTGGACGAATCCATCCCCGTCCAGGTGGAAAGCGACGCGTCCGACTTTGCCCTGGCCGCTACTCTTAATCAGGCAGGGAGACCCGTGGCCTTCTTTTCACGAACCCTCCAGGGCCCGGAGACCAGACACTCCGCTGTTGAGAAGGAGGCCCAGTCTATTGTGGAGGCTGTGCATCATTGGAGGCACTAGTTGGCCGGAAAACGATTTACCCTGCTCACTGACCAGCGTTCAGTTGCGTTTATGTTTAACAACAAGCAGAGGCGCAAAATCAAAAACGACAAGATCTTGAGGTGGAGAATCGAACTTTCCAACTACAATTACAAGATCTTGTACCGGCCCGGGAAGCTCAATGAACCCCCGGATGCTCTATCGCGTGGCACCTGCGCCAGCCCGCAGATCGATAGACTGCGGGCCCTCCACAATGAACTCTGCCACCCGGGGGTCAACAGGTTCTTCCACTTCATCAAGGCCCGCAACCTGCCTTACTCCATTGAGGAGGTCAGGACCATGACCAGGAACTGGCAAATCTGCGCTGAGTGCAAACCGCACTTTTATAGACCAGACAGGGCTCACCTGATAAAAGCCACTCGACCCTTCGAGCGCCTGAGCGTTGATTTTAAAGGGCCTCTTCCCTCCTCCGACTGCAATGTGTACTTCCTCAACATTATTGATGAGTACTCCCGTTTCCCGTTCGCCATCCCCTGCCCGGACATGACCAGTGCCACGGTCATTAAATAGCTGAACGACCTCTTCACCCTGTTTGGTTTCCCCAGCTATATCCATAGCGACCGGGGCTCATCGTTTATGAGCGACGAACTCCGTCAGTACCTGCTCGCTAGGGGCATTGCCACAAGCAGGACCACCAGTTACAACCCCCGGGGGAACGGACAGGTGGAAAGAGAGAATGTGACAGTTTGGAAGGCCGCCCTGCTAGCCTTAAAGTCTAGGGGCCTTCCGACCTCCCGCTGGCAGGATGTGCTCCCCAATGCGCTCCACTCTATTCGATCACTGCTCTGCACTGCCACTAACGCCACCCCTCATGAGAAAATGTTTGTCTTCCCAAGGAAGTCCACATCGAGGACATCGCTACCGCCATGGCTGACGTCCCCAGGGCCGGTCATACTGAGAAGACACGTGAGGACCCATAAAACGGACCCCTGGTCGAAAGGTTCGACCTCCTCCACGCCAACCAACAGTAAGCTTACATTGCGTACGTGGACGGACGGAGGACACAGTCTCCATACGAGACCTCGCACCCACGGGGGCCGCAGTAACCCACTACCCACCACCACCCACCCCCAAGACCCGATATCCAGCCCCAGCAGACGGCGGGCCTGGGACCTGCGGCCCGCTCGACACCTACGAGGACTACACACCAGTGCCCCAGCCTACACGGGACTCGACGCCGGAATCTTCACTACCCCTGCCGTCGCCACGTCGATCACAGCGGCAGACAAGACCTCCGGAGAGACTCCAATACATTAACTTTTAATACACTTCACCCCGCCGGACTCATTTTTAAACAAGGGTTGAATGTGGTAAACCACTGTTTGTATTCCACTGTGTACATGCCTGTACATGTCTCGGCTGACTCCTCCCACGAGTCCAGGTATAAAGGTGACTGCTCCACAGTCCCTCTGTATTCTGGACCGGTCGACCACTCGAGGCACACCTTCATTCTCTTGTTAATAAAAGCCTGTTAATTACTCGCTTAATCTCAGTCTTTTGAGTTGTTGATAGCGCATCACTACCTAAGTCTATGACCTTCTCTGTTGTCATTTTTATTATTTGCACTCTAGGAACCTCCCCCCCACTAGTTAGTTTAAAGCCCTCTCTACAGCCCTAGTTATATGGTCCGCCAGGACTCTAGTCCCAGCACTGGCCAATTGAAGCCCGTCCCAATGGAACAGCTTCCTCCTGCCCCAGTACTGGTGCCAGTGTCCCAGCAACAAAACCCATTTCTCCCACACCAGTCTCTAATTTTATTTATCCTAGCCAAATTCGCTCGTGGCTCAGGTAATAATACAGAGATTATTAGCCTTGAGGTTCTGTTTTTTAATTTACATAGATACATAGATACATAGAAGATAGGAGCAGGAGTAGGCCATTCGGCCCTTCGTGCCTGCTCCGCCATTCGATGAGATCATGGCTGATCCTTTAATTCAGTATCCCGTCCCCGCCTTCTCTCCGTAACCCTTAACCCCTTTTGCCCGTAGAAATATATCTAATTCCCTCTTAAATATATTTAATGAGCTGGCGTACACTGCCCTCTGTGGCAATGAGTTCCACAGGTTCACCACTCTCTGAGTGAAGAAATTCCCCCTCATCTCTGTCCTAAATGGTTTAGCCCTTATCCTTAAATTATGTCCTCTAGTTCTGTTCTCACCCGCCAAGGGAAACATTCCTTCTGCATCCAGTCTGTCTAGACCTGTCAGAATTTTATACACTTCTATGAGGTCCCCTCTCAATCTTCTAAACTCCAGTGTGTACATCCCTAAACTACATAGTCTCTCCTCATAGGTCATTCCCGCCATTCCTGGTATCAGCCTGGTGAATCGCCGCTGCACCCCCTCCATGGCAAGAACATCCTTCCTCAGATGAGGCGACCAAAACTGTACACAGTACTCGAGGTGTGGTCTCACCAGTGCCCTGTACAGCTGCAGCAAGGTATCCCTGTTCCTGTATTCTAACCCTTTTGCTATGAAGGCCAGCATACCGTTTGCCTTCTTGACCGCCTGTTGCACCTGCATGCTCGCCTTCAGTGACTGGTGTACAAGAACACCCAGGTCTCTCTGTACTTCCCCCTCTCCCAATCTATTGCCATTTAAATAATAATTTGCCCTCCCGTTCCTGCACCCAAGGTGGATAACTTCGCACTTGTCCACATTATAGTGCATCTGCCATTTATCCGCCCAATCGCCCAGTCTGTCCAAATCGCTCTGGAGCTTCCTGGTCTCTTCCTCTGAGCCCACCCCCCCTCCTAGTTTAGTGTCGTCTGCAAATTTGGAAATGCTGCATCCGACTCCCTGATCCAGGTCATTAATGTAAATTGTGAACAGCTGGGGGCCCAGGACAGATCCCTGTGGTACCCCACTTGTTACTGCCTGCCATTCAGAAAATGAGCCGTTTATTCCAACTCTCTGTTTTCTATCTGACAGCCAGTTCCCTATCCACGCCAAAACTTTCCCCTTTATCCCATGAGCCTCAATTTTCCATGCTAATCTTTTATGTGGGACCTTATCGAAGGCCTTTTGGAAGTCCAGGTACACCACATCTACTGGCTCTCCCCCATCTATTCTACCAGTTACTCCCTCAAAAAATTCCAATAGATTAGTCAAGCACGATTTACCCTTTGTAAATCCATGTTGACTCTGTCCTATCCTGTCCCCATTTGCTAAGTGCTCCGCTATTTCATCCTTAATGATGGACTCCAGCATTTTGCCCACAACTGATGTAAGGCTTACAGGTCTGTAATTACCTGCTTTTTCCCTACCCCCCTTTTTGAATAGTGGGGTAACGTTAGCTACCCTCCAATCCATCGGCACTGTTCCCGAGTCTAATGAATTCTGAAAAATCATCCTTAGTGCATCCGCTATCTCTAGGGCCACCTCCTTCAGTACCCTAGGATGCATGTTATCAGGCCCTGGGGATTTGTCCACCTTCAATCCCTTTAGCTTCCTTAACACCATATCCTTAGAGATATTGATTTGCGTCAGTTCCTCCTTTGCCAATGTCCCTATTTTTCCCGATATCCCAGGGAGGTTTTTTGTGTCTTCCTTCGTAAAGACTGACCCAAAGTATGCATTTAGTTGATCTGCCATTTCCTTATTTCCCATTATATATTCCCCCGTATCTGACTGCAATGGACCAACTTTGGTTTTCACCAGTCTTTTCCTTTTGATATATTTATAAAAGCTTTTGGAGTTAGTTTTTATATTTTCCGCCAGCTTGTTTTCGTAAGCTATTTTGCCCCTCTTGATCATGCCCTTTGCCCTCCTTTGCTCTATCTTAAACTGTTCCCAATCTTCCGCTCTGGCGCTTTTTTTGGCTATTTTATACGCCCTATCTTTGGATTTTATGCTGTCTCTAATTTCCCCTGTTATCCACGGTTGAGTCACCTTTTTAGATTTCCTTTTATGCCAGATTGGTATAAAGAATTTTTGCAATTTTGTCATTCTATCTTTAAATGTTTGCCATTGTTTATCTACCTCCAGACCCCTAGCTGCTCATACTCCTTTAACAGAACCGGCTTCCTAATCCTATCTACCTCGTTTGTACCAATAATGCCAGATGACTACAGGTAACCTTTCTAACTGCCATTTATCACACCTCAGCAGAGAGATAATCACAGCAATCAAAGGTGGTGTCTTCACATGTGATGATGGTATCTGTGTTGATGATCTGGCATGTATTGCAGAGGTTGCTGTGGCAGGGTTGTGTGCTGTCGTGCTCGCTGTACTCCTGAAAGCTGGCTAATTTGCTTCGAACGATGGTCTGTTTGAGGTTAGGCGGCTGTTTGAAGGCCAGTAATGAAGGCGTGGGGATGGCCATAGCGAGGTGTTCATCATCATCGATGACATGTTGAAGGCTGCGAAGAACATGGCATAGTTTCTCCGCTCCATGGAAGTACTGGACGACGAACGGTACTCTGTTGGTTGTGTCCCGTGTTTGTCTTCTGAGAAGGTCTATGGGATTTTTTGCTGTGGCCCGTCGGAACTGTCGATCGACGAGTCGAGCTTCATATCCCATTCTTATGAGGGCATCTTTCAGCGTCTGTAGGTGTCCATCGCGTTCCTCCTCGTCTGAGCAGAACCTGTGTATTCGCAGATGATGATGAACACCTCGCTAAGGCCATGCCCACGCCTCCACTACTCACCTTCAAACAGCCGCCAAACCTCAAACAGACCATCGTTCGCAGCAAATTACCCAGGCTTCAGGAGAACAGCGACCACGACACCACACAACCCTGCCACGGCAAACTCTGCAAGATATGCCAGATCATCAACATATATACCATCATCACACGTGAGGACACCACCCACCAGGTACATGGTACATACTCATGTGACTCGGCCAACGTTGTCTACATCGTACGTTGCAGGAGAGGATGCCCCGGAGCATGGTACATCGGCGAGACCATGCAGACACTGCGACAATGGATGAACGGATGTCGCACAACAATCGCCAGGCAGGAGTGTTCCCTCTCAGTCGGCGAACACTTCAGCAGTCAAGGACATTCAGCTTCCGATCTTCGGGTAAGCATTCTACAAGGCGGCTTTCGAGACACACGACAATGCAAAATCGTAGAGCAGAAGCTGATAGCCAAGTTCTGCACTCATGAGGATGGCCTCAACCGGGATCTTGGATTCATGTCACGCTACATGTAACCCCACCTGACGTAGGGTCATCCAGACTCGAGTCGTCGTTGGCTTGTTCTCTCTACACAGATGCGGACAAACCTGCTGTGATTTCCAGCAAAAAAAATGTTTTTTTTCTGTTTTTTGTTTTTCATACAGACCCCAGCATCTGCAACATTTGACCCCTTGTGACCCCACCTCACTTTGCTTTGATGTAATGTTTTCCTGACTGACCTGTTTGGACACCATTCACACCTTTCATTGCTGTGATTATCTCTCTGCTGAGGTGTGATAAATGGCAGTTGGGAAGATTACCTGTAATCATGTGGCATTATTCTCTGACTCTATAAGTTGTGTCTTTATGCATCTCTCCACTTCACCTGACGAAGGAGCAGCGCTCCGAAAGCTTGTGATTTCAAATAAAACTGTTGGACTAAACCTGGTGTTGTGTGATTTCTTACATTTGTCCACCCCAGTCCAACACCGGCATCTCCACACCCTTTTAAACAGGCACAGAATGATCCGGATCTGACAGCACATCCCTTTTAAACAGACTCAGAATGATCCGGGACTGACATCACATCCCTTTTAAACAGACACAAAATGATTCTGGACAGAAAGTGCATCACTTTTAAACAGACCGTTAAATGATCTGGGACTGACAGCGCATCCCTTTTAAATATACACAGAATGATCCGGGACTGACAGATGATCCTTTTTAAACAGACACAGAATGATCCGGCACTGAAAGCAGATGCCTTTTAAACAGACACGGAATGAACCTGGACTGACAGCACATTCCTTTTAAACAGACACAGAATTAACCGGGCCTGAAAGTAGATCCCTTTTAAACAGACATAGAATGCTGCCTGACCTGCAGAGTATTTAGAGCATTTTATCTGTTTCTATTTCATATTTCCAGCATCATAACAATTTTGCTTTTGAATTACAATTACATGTAAATGGATCATCCTCCGCCATTTCCGCCACCTCCATCTTGATCCCAGCACAAATCACACATTCCCCTCACCTTTCCTTTGAGCATTACGAAGGGACCACTCCCTCTGCAACACCCTGGTCCACTCCTCTTTCACCCGCAACACTGCTTCCCCTTCACCCAGCACCTACTCTTGGAAGCGCATGAGATGCAAGACATGCCCTTGTACCTCCCCCTTCCCACTCTCCAGGGCCATAAACACTCCTTCCAGGTGAAGCAGCGATTTATTTGTACTTCTTGCAATTTAGTATGCTGTATTCGCGACTCGCAGTGCGGTCTTCTCTATATTTGGGAGAGCAAATGCAGATTGGGTGACTGCTTTGTGGAACACCTCTGGTCCGTCTTCAAGGCTGACCCTGAGCTTTCGGTTGCTTGTCAGTTTAATTCTCTGCTCCACTCCCACTCAGTCTTCATTGTCCTTGGCCTCCCACACTGTTCAAATGAAGCTCCACGTAAGCTCAAGGCACCGCAACGCATCTTTCGATTAGACAATCTACAGCCTTCTGGACTAAACATAGATTTCAAATTCAGCCCATAACCTCCGCCCTATCGCTTTTTTTTCCATTTGCTTTAATTTTTCATTAATTTTTTCTCTCTCCCAAGTGGCAGCTGTCTTTCATTCTGCCAATGCCATTGGCACTTCATCTTGAGCTTTCTTTTGTTTCTTAACTTGTCCCATTGCCTTGTCCATTTGCCTTGCACCATCTCTTAATCTCACTTAATGTCTCTTAATCTCTGCTGTCCAGAGCATTTTTTGCTTCTCAATTTGTCCCATTGGAATCTCACTTTGCCTTGCGCCATCTCTTAATCTCTCAATGTCTCTTAATCTCTCCTGCCTTCCATCCTATCACAGACATTGCATTTGTTCCTTCCTCCCCTCCCGCCTTTCCCTGCCCCTGCACTTGCTCAAAAGTCTGCTCCATCTCCAGCTTTTTCCAGTTCTTACGAATGGTCATCGACCTGAAAGTTTTCCTGTGTTACTCTCTACACAGATGCAGCCTGGCCTGATGAGTATTTACAGCATTGTCTGTTTTTATTTAAGATTTCCAGCATCTGCTGTATTTTGCCGTTGCATACCTAATGGCCTTTGTGTCGCATTGGCTATTATATTGGGCTTCTAGTTGTAGATAAATCAAGTCATTAAAGGTTGTGTGTTCGAGTCCCACCAGATTCTGATTTTGGTCAGGGTTCGGTATTTCCTATGCTGGACAGACTATTTTGCAGTAAATCGGTAATTCAGAGAAGGGAAACTGCTGCCCCTTCATTCCTGTGACTCAAGTGGCTCCACTCCCACCCCACTTTCCCTTTAAATTCTCATAACTCCTGAGTCTGTTACACAGGAACATTCAATTCAATTCAATTCAAAGCCTCGAGCCTCTTACAGAGCAACAGGAGCATACCATTCAGTCCCATGGCCCTTTTACAAAGGAACAGGAGGAGGCCATTCAGGCACTTGACCCGTTTACATAGGAACAGGAGGAGGCCATTCAGACATTGGCCCTTTTACATAGGAACAGGAGGAGGCCATTCAGTCCAATGATCCTTTTACAAAGGAGCAGGAGGAGACCATTCAGTCCCATGGCCCTTTTACATAGGTACAGGAGGAGGCCATTCAGTTCCATGGACATTTTACATAGGAACAGGAGGAGGCCATTCAGTCCCATGGCCCTTTTACATAGGAACAGGAAGAGGCCATTCACTCTCATGGACATTTTACATAGGAACATGAGGAGGCCATTCAGTTCCATGGACCTTTTACATTGGAACAGGAGGAGGCCATTCAGTCCCATGGCCCTTTTACATAGGAACAGGAAGAGGCCATTCAGTCTCATGGCCATTTTACATAGGAACAGGAGGAGGCCATTCAGTCTCAAGGCCCGTTTACATAGGAACAGGAGGAGGCCATTCAGTCCCATGGCCCTTTTACATAGGAACAGGAAGAAGCCATTCAGTCTCATGGCCATTTTACATAGGAACAGGAGGAGGCCATTCAGTCTCAAGGCCCGTTTACATAGGAACAGGAGGAGGCCATTCAGTCCTAAGGCCCGTTTACATAGGAACAGGAGGAGGCCATTCAGTCCCATGGCCCTTTTACATAGGAACAGGAAGAGGCCATTCACTCTCATGGACATTTTACATAGGACCATGAGGAGGCCATTCAGTTCCATGGACCTTTTACATAGGAACAGGAGGAGGCCATTCAGTCCCATGGCCCTTTTACATAGGAACAGGAAGAGGCCATTCAGTCTCATGGCCATTTTACATAGGAACAGGAGGAGGCCATTCAGTCTCAAGGCCCTTTTACATAGGAACAGGAGGAGGCCATTCAGTCCCATGGCCCTTTACATAGGAACAGGAGGAGGCCATTCAGTCCTAAGGCCCGTTTACATAGGAATAGGAGGAGGCAATTCAGTCACTTGGCACTTTTACATAGGAAAAGGAGGAGGCCATTCAGCCCCTCAGGCCTATTGCACTGGGACAGAATGAGCTATTCGGAACCTCGAGCCTGTTACACAGGGACAAGAGGAGGCCATTAAACCCTAGAGTTTGTTGCATTCGACAGAAGGAAGACGTTCAGCGATACAATATCTGTACAAGAATAGTGGAACTCCAATCAACTTCTCGAGCTCGTTGCATAGGATGGAGAGGAGGCATAACAGACCCGTGATCGTGCTATACAGGAAGAAGCAGAGTCCATTCAGCCACTCAAGCCAGTAGTACAGGAACAGGAGGAGGCCATTCAGCCCATAGCCCATCAAGTCTTTTATACAGGAACAGGAGGAGGCAGTCCAGCCCCGCAAGCCTGTTATACATGAACAGGAGGAGGCCATTCAGCCCCTCCTGCCTGTTACACAGCAAAAGCAGGAGGCAATTCAGCCCCCTGGGCCTGTTATAAAGTAACAGAAGGAGGCCATTCCGCCCCAGGAGTCTGCTAGATAGGTACCGGAGAAGGACACTCAGCCCCTCGAGCCTATTATACGGGAACAAGAGGAGGCCATTCAGCCGCTCGTCCCTATTATACAGGAACAGGTGGAGTGCATTCAGTCGCTCGTGCCTTTTATACAGGAACAGGAGGAGGTTATTCAGCCTGTCTAAACTGTTACACAGATTCAAGAGGAGGCCATTAAGCCCCTCAATCCTGTTACTCAGGGTTAAGAGGAGGCCACGCAGCCCCTCGAGCCTGCTATATGGGAACGGGAGACTAAATACCCTGTCAAGATCCTTCAGAATCTTGTATGTTTCAACAAAATTACATTTAATTGTTCAAAAATCCAGAGAGTATTGGCCCATTCTGAACAATCTCTCATCATAGGACAGCCCTCTAATTCCAGGAATCAATCTAGTGATTTTTCATTGCACCGCCTCTAAGGCAAGTATATTCTTCCTTGGATATGGAGACCAAAACTGCGCACAGTACTTCAGCTGTCGTCTCACCAAGGCCCTGTTCAATTGTAATAAGATTTTTTTACTCCTGTACACCAACCCCTTTAAATAAATGCCAACATGCCATTTGCCTTCCTTATTGCTTGCTGTACCTGCATGCTAGCATTCTGTGTTTCTTGCACGAGGGCACCAAATTATTAATAATAATAATAATAATAATCAACTTTATTGTCATTGTTAGTGCACAAGTGCAGTACAACGAAATGTAGGGTTGCAGCTTCCGAGAATGTACATTTAGATTAAGACATTTAAACATTCAACATTCATTTGGCTTGTAATACATTAACATAAACATAACCATAATAAAGTGCATTGGCAGATGTGCTGGCTTTAGAGTTTATTTGTGGAGTTCAGTAGGCTGACAGCCCTGGGAAAGAAGCTGTTCCGAAATCTGGTCGTTCGGGTGTGAATGCATCTGTAGCGTCTCCCAGATGGCAGGAGGGCGAACAGACTGTGGCTGGGGTGGGTAGGGTTTTTGATGATAGTCCGTGACCTCTGTAAACAGCGTTTCTGGTTTATGTGCTCTATGGTCAGTAGCCGGGTGCCGGCAATGCTTTGGGCAGTTTTGACTACCCGCTGCAGGGCTTTCCGGTCAAAGTAGCTACAGCTGCCATACCATACTGTGATACAGTTCATCAGGATGCTCTCTATTGTGCAGCGGTAAATGTTAGAGAGGATCAGGGGTGACAGGTTACATCCCTTCAGCCTCCTTAGGAAATATAGGTGCTGCTGGGCCTTCTTCACCAGACAGGAGGTATTAAGGGACCAGGAGAGGTCTTCCGTGATGTGGACTCCGAGGAACTTAAAGCTGTTAATCGCTGATGATAATCGCACTGAGCACCAACATTTGCAAGTTTCTTAACATTTAATAAGTCTTCAGTTTTTCTATTCTCCTTACCAAAGTGAATAACCTCACATTTTCCTACATGATACTAACCGTGAAACCTTGTTGCCCATTCACTTAGTCTATCTATATCCCTTTGCACACACTTTGTATTCTCCTCGTAGCTTACTGTCGCACCTAGCGTTGTCTCATCCAGAAAACTTGGATGCATTACACTCGATCCCTTCATCTAAGTCATTAATATAAATTGTAAATAGATGAGGCCCCAACACTGTACCCTGCGGCACCACACTTGTTACAGCCTGCCAACCTGTAAAAGGTCAAATTATCCCTACTCTCTGTTATTTGTCAGTTAACCAATCCTCTATCTATGCAACTTTTTTACAGCCAACCCCATGAGCTTTAATGCTAGCACAATGGCAATATGCTGAAGATCCGAAATAACAACAGAAAATGCTGGAAAAACTCAGCACGCCAGGCAACATCCGTGGAGAAAAAATAGAGTCGACGATTCGTGTCTAAACCATTGGTTTGAGTCGAACGGCTTCCTGTATGGCGAGGGACATAGAGGAGTTGATAAAACAAATAAAAGAAGGTGTTTGATGCATGTCAGATTAATTCTCCAAGGGAAAACAAGACCAAATACAATAAGTTGAGATGGGATTTGATGCTGAAATTAAGATTGGCAAAGAGATAATATGAGAGTAGAATGGCAAAACAGTAAGCGGGTAGTAAGAGACGGGGTGGGGCCTATTAGAGTAAAATAAATAGATATATGCTTAGAGGCACAGGGCGAGGCTAGAATACTTAATGAGTACTTTCTAACGGTGTTTACTAAGGAAGTGGATGCTGACAAAATATCAGTAGAAATGGAAAAGGTAGAAACATTGGAAGGGGTGAAATATGATAGAAAGGCTGGCTGGGCTTAGAGAGGATACATCGCCTGGTCCAGATGGCTCGCATCCAAGGTTGCTAAGGGAATTGGGGGAGGAGATAGCGGAAAGGCTTGCCTAATTTTCCAGTCTTCCTTAGATGCGGGGAAGGTTCCTGAGGATTGCAAAGTGGCAAATGTGACACCATTGTTCAAGAAACCCCCCTTCTGCCATTGGGAATAAGCAACCCTTTACTCGGACTCTCTGCTTTCAGTCCTGAAGCCAGCCAGCAAACCTTTCTGCTACTTATCCCCTGACTCCGCATTCTCTGACTTTGTTCATTAGTCTGTATTGGGTAACTTATAGAAGGCCTTTTGAAAATCAAGATAATTTACATCAACCGCATTACCACTGTATACTCTGTCAGCTGTGGCTCAGTTGGTAGCACTTTCGCCTTTGAGTTAGAAGGTTCTGGGTTCAGGTCCCACTCCATGGGACTTGAGCTCAAAAATCTCCGCTGACACTCCAGTGCAGTGCTGAGGGTGTCATGCACTGTTGGGAGTGCCGTCTTTATGATGAGGCATTAAACTCCCCCAGGTGGACCTAAGAAATCCCATTGCACTATGTCGAAGATGAGCAGGGGAGACCTCCCCGGTGTTCTGGCCAATATTTATCCCTCAACCAATATAACAAAAACAGATTAAATGGTCATTATCACACTGCTGTTTGTTGTAGCCTGCTGTGTGCAGATTGGCTACCACATTTCCCAGATTACAACAATGATTGTACTTATAAGTACTTCATTGGCTGTAATCGCTTTGAAATATTCGGTGGTCGTGAGAGCCGCTATATAAATGCAAGTCTTCCTTACACTCAAAATTATTTCTTCAAAAAACTCAACGTGGTTTGTCAAAATAGACTTTCCCTTTTGAAGTCCATGCTGACTATTCATTTTTATATTTTTTGCTTTCTAGATATTATACTATTTTCTCCTTTAGTAGGGATTTCATTATTGTTCCTACGACCGACGTTAAGCTGACTGGTCAATAAATCCCTGGACATGTTCATTCCCCCTTCTTAAATATCGATATAACGTTAGCTATCCGCTACTCCTCTGGCACTGCACCTTTTTCAAACCAATTATTAAAGATGCGTAATAATGCCTCTACGACCTCTTCCCCAGATTCTTTTAAAATGCGAGAATTAAATCCATCTGCATCAGGGGTTTTATTCTCTTTTAGTTTGATTAGTTTATTTAATATATCCCTTTTTTGTTTTAAATGCACTTATCTCATTACTAACCTCAAAATCCAATGTCATGTCCACCTGTTCTATCTCCCTGTTAAATACTGAAGCAAAATATGTATTTAATATTTCTGCCATCTCTCTATCGATACCTGTGCTATTATCCTGTCTTTCTCTTAAAGGCCCTATTCTCATCCCAAACTTCCTTATTTATTGACGTGCCTATGAAATATTTTACTATTTTGTTTTATGTTCCTCGTTAATTTAATTTCATAGTTCCTCATTGCCTCCAGAACTGTTTTTTTTACTTCTCTCCTAGGCTTTTTGTATTCTCTCTTGTCGTGTACACCCTTGCTTTCGATGTATTTAATGCATGCCTCTTTCCTTACCCTCAATTGTTCCTTTATGGCTTTCTTAATCCATGGAGTCTCATTGTTGTTAAGTTTTTTCTTTCCTGTTAGTGGAATATATTTCTCCTGCACTCTGTTGAACACCATTTTAAATGTTTCACATTGCTGTTCCACATAGTTGTTTGCCAATATTGTTAACCATTTTTTCACCCAAGATTTATTCCCAGCTCCTCAAAATCAGCTTTTTCACATTCGTTTAACCTGGTTTTCGTCATACTTATGTCCTTCTTAATTAGCATTTGACAGCGTATTATATTGGCCAAGATTTTCCGATTGCAGGCCTCCCGTGGGCAGAGAGCTGCGATTTGGAAAAATCTGCACTCTTATCTTAGGGCTGTCGGTGTGCAGGGCCCACATATCCCAGAGGCACAGGTAGTTCGCAGCGTCCCTGTGATCACGTAGGTCATGGGGAGCCAATCAGAGAAGGGCATCTCCCTTCATACATTTGTCAGGAAGCGATTTCAAATTTATGAATGGAGGTCACCCCCAAAACATTGTAAAACTTCAAATAAATTTATAAATAACATCACATTTGTAAAATGACTTGAAATTACATAAATTAACTAATTTAAACAAAAATGTAAAACTTTGAAAAAAGTTATTAAAGATTTTAACGTGTCTAAAAATAAACTTACCATTCTTTAAAGTAATTTTAAATGATGAATCAGTGGGAAAATATTTTTTTTACTTTTTTCAACTCTTATCCTGGTAAATGGAGGCCTTGCGCCTGCTTTTACCAGGCACAAGAATAGTAACTGTTTTGTGCGGGTGGTGGGTCTCCAAACAGCGGACCTGACCGCCCGCAGAGGTTGTACTCATGGGCAGCAGCAGAATCTGTCAAGAGCTTTCTTGACAGATCAGAAATTCCTGTTTCCAGCACATGCGCAGTGCATGCCTGAAACTGGCATTTCCGATGCGCGTACCACTCATAGGGATCAGAATATCCGTCAAATTATGTCACTATTGCCTAGGTGTTCCCCTACTTTTACTGCACTTATCTGCCCAGTTTCATTCCCCATTGCTAGATCGAATAGCGAATCCTCCCGCATTGGGCGTTTTGCATATTGGGTTAGAAAGCAGTCTTGTACACATTGTAGGAATTCCATTCCTTTAATCTGTTTACCTAACTCTTCTGTCTAATTAATATCGTTGGATTTGAAATGCCACGTGATTATTAATTTATGCACTTCACTCACTTCCATCATTTGTTTGCATATTCCTTCCTCCACCTTTCCACTATTAGTTGGTCTGTAGACTCCGCTTATTAGCGTGATTGATCCTTTATTATCTTTTATCTCTATCCATAGCATTCACTTTTTGACATGCTTATATCTACGTCACATTTTCTACTGCCATGAAGATTTCACTACTTAGTACATCTGCTCCACCCTTCCTTTTTCCCTCCTTATCTTTTCTAATTATGTTATACACAGTAATGTTTTCTTCCCAGTTCTGATTTTTCAGTAGCGATGTCTCAGTATTCCCTACTATGTCTGGCTCCTCGCCCCCTGTTTTAACACAGAAACTTTGTGCGTTGTTATACAGAGATGTTAACTGATTCTTAATAGGATTTCCTCTTATTTATGCTTAATGATCCTTTTATACTTCTGTTCGATAACTCTATTTATTCACTTGACATCAATGTCCTCCCTTACTTTATTTTGACCATTGCTCTCTGTTCCAGTATTGTCTATAATAAGGATGGTTACTTTTATTATGGATCCCTCCCCCACCATTTTACTTGTTTAAAGCGTTTGCCACCTCCCTATTTACCCCTTCTCTAGGACACTTGTGCCATCCCGTTTCAGGTGGAGCACCTCCCATCGGTACAGCTCTTTCCTGTTCAAGAACTGGTGCCAGTGTCCCATGAAAATGGAATCCTCTTTCCCACACGAGACCTTTAGGCACGTGTTAATTGTCCTGACCTGTCTGCTTCTATGCCAATTTGCACCTGGCTCGGGCAATAATCCAAAGCTTATTACCCTCGTGGTGATGATTTTTAATTTAGCCTCTAAATCCTGATAATGTTTCATCCGGATCTCCTCCCTGTTCCTAACTATGCTGTTTGTTCCAACATGCTCCACGACAACTGAATTTACCCCATCCCTTTCCAAGTTCCTTTCCAGCCACCGTGAAATATTCCTTAGCCTCACACCAGGTAGTCAACACACCCTTCAAGATACTCATTCCTGGGTGCAGAGGATGCTATCTATCGCTCTAAGTATAGACTCGCCTATCTCTATCACAATTCTATTCTGCTATTGCTTGGATAGCCTTCTGAGCCACGGTGCCTTGATCTGCATTGTGGCTGTCCTCCCTGCGGTCTTTCTCCTTGTCATCACAGGTAACGAATACATTGTACCTGTTGGGCAGGGCCAATGTCTGCGTGACATCCTTCTGAACCTTTCTAAATCCCCACTACCCGTCTCCCTAACATTCACCGCCTGCCTTTCCTGAACCTGTGCTTTCCTCTGGGGAGGGACTGTGTCTTATATATATAAACGAGTCGATCTGTCTGTCTATCTGTCTGTCTGTCCTCGGGTGTACGTCTGTCCGGCTATGCGCTCGAATGTTATAGAGTGGACCTACACGCGCGTTCCCTCCGAAGAAAGCTTACGGTTCCAGGACGGTCGTAAGCGTATTTACTTTTCGGTCGGACGAAAATTGTTCGCGCCTTATGCAAATAACCTTCAAAATTAAACTCATTATCTGCTACTTAGCATTGATTGACTGACGTCAAGGTTCGACCAATCCTGTGCCGTCACGATTGAGCAATCCTACAGTACAGTCCCCTGATGGTTGGCCAATCGGTGTGTGTGTGTGGGCGGGACTAATCGTTTTCATCTCAGGGATGAGCCAGCCATTGTTTCACTGCTTCCAGCTCAAACTACTCTGCTCATCCAGCTTTGAAAAAGTTAGTATCTCTTTTAAAAATAAAATAAGATTTACCAAAAACGTTTTATAAGTACTTTCACTTCCATCTTTCAAGGTATTAAAAGGTGGAAATGTTGCCCGGCAGCAGATTGAGAGAGGGACACAGACAGGCCCCAAAGCCTGGGACTCCATTTAAACCGCCCGGCCCAAAACAGCCCTGGCAATGCCGGGCTCCCCCAGCTAGTTGTGGATAAAACTGCTCAGAAATTCCTCCCCCTCCTTTATGTGTCGTAGTGTGTCCAACTCGCACTCCAGCTCAATGACGTTGAGCCGGAGAGATTCGACATGGAGGCATCTCCTGCAGATATGTTTGCTCGGGAAAGACTCATTGTCCACAAACTCCCACGTACTACATTCCAGACAAAGAACCAGCCCTGCCACATCTTAGTCTAGACTTATTTGATTTATGTAATTATTTGAAGTATTTATTCCACAATCATTTTTATTTATGTTAATTCCTTTAACTTGTTCAGCTATCATAGAAACATAGAAAACATAGAAGATAGGAGCAGGAGTAGGCCATTCGGCCCCTCAAGCCTGTTACGCCATTTAATGTGATCATGGCTGATCATCCAATTTCAGTACGCTATCCGTGCTTTCTCCCAATATCTATTGAGCCATTTAGCATTAAGAAATATATGTAACTCTTTCTTGAATATATATATCATAAGTTGGCCTCAACTGCCTTAATTTGTAGAGAATTCCACTGGTTCACCACTCTTTGGGTAAAGAAATTCCTCCTCATCTCAGTTCCAAATGGCTTAACCCTTATCCTTAGTCTGTGACCCCTTGTTCTGGACTCCCCCACCATCACAAACATCCTTCCTGCATCTAGTCTGTATAGTCCTGTTAGAATGTTATAAGTTTCAATGAGATCCCCTCTCATTCTTCTAAACTCGAGCGAATATAAGCCCAATCGACCCAAACTCTCTTCATACGTCAGTCCTGCCATCCCAGGTATCAGTCTGGTGAATCTGTGCTGCACTCCCTCCATAGCAACAACATCCTTCCTCAGATAAGGCGACCAGAACTTCACACAACACTCAAGGTATGGTCTCACCAAGGCCCTGTACAACTGCAGCAAGACATCCTTGCTCCTGTACTCGAACCCTCACGCTATGAATGCCAACATACCATTTGCCTTCTTAACCGCCTTCTGCACCTGCATGCTTACCTTCAGCGACTGGTGCACATGCACTGTTCCCATTTTCCCAATCCTTTGCTAGTCAGATACTAATCTGTCTTCCTGTTATTGCCACCAACGCGGAGAACCTCGCATTTATCCACATTATACTGCATCTAGCATGTAAATGCTCAATCATCCAACCAGCCTAAATCATACTGGAGTTTTTCTGCAACTTCATCAGAGCACACACGCCCACCAAGCTTTGTGTCGTCTGCAAACTTGGAGATATTACCATAGTTCCCTCGTCTAGATCATTAACATATATTGTGAATAGCTGGGGTCCTAGCACCGATCCCTGCGGTACCCCACTAGTTACTGCCTGCCACTCGGAAAAAGACCCGTTTATTCCAACTCTTTGCTTCCTGTCTGCCAACTAGTTCTCTAATCTAGTCAATCCCTTACCCCAATCCCATGTGCTTTAACTTGGCACGCCAATCTCTTATGCGGGACCTTATCGAATGACTTCTGAAAGTCGAAATACACCACATCCACTGGTTCTCCCTTATCTATTCTACCAGTTACATCCTCAGAAAATTCCAGTAGATTATTCAAGCATGATTTACCTTTTGTAAATCCATGTTGATTTTGTCCGATCCTGTCACTTTTTTCCAAGTGCTCTGCTATTACATCTTTTATAATGGATTCTAGCATTTTCCCCATTACCAATGTCAGCCTTACCGATCTATAATTCACTGTTTTCTCTCTACCACCATCAAATTAACACACTATGTTATAGTATCCCACTCCTTCTTTTACGCACTGTCTTAGTTTAGAAAGAAACATGAACCTTAATTCTCACAAACCAATCACCTACCTGCTGTCCTGTGACATCTCATCTTCTAATTACCGGAAACAATGGAAGGGTCTGCCATCACCGCTGCCTCCGATTAGGTCTGCGCTATTCCTCCGCGCATTCCTCTGTGTCCGGCCATCGCCGCTGCCTCATTCAGTATAGAATGATCTTTATTATGTATCTAAGTCCGTGGCGTACCTGCTTTGGGAATCTTGGCGAGTCCGTTTAGGGGGAGCCTTACGCGTTATCTTGTGCTGTTCCTGCCCTGGGAGTGTTTGATCAGATGATGTAGGGCAGTTTTACTCTGTATATAACCCGTGCTGTACCTGCCCTTCGTTGTGTTTGATGGGGCAGTGTAGAGGGAGCTTTACACTGTATCTAACCATTGCTGGACATGCCGTTGGAGTGCTTGATGGGTACTGTAGAGCGAGTTTTTCTATGTATGTAACCATTGCTGTACTTGCCCTGGGAGTGTTTGAGGGGCAGTGTAGAGCTAGCATTACTCTCTATCTAAGCCGTGCTGTACCTGTCATGGGAGTGATTGATGTGACGATATAGGACAGTTTTACTCTGTGTCTAACCAGTGCTGTACCTGCAGTGGGAGTGATTTATGGGAATGTGTAAAATACATTTACTCTGTATCTAAACCGTGCTGTACCTGCCATGGCAATGTTTGATGGGATGATGTAGCACAATTTTACTCTGTATCTATATCTTGCTGTACCTGGCCTGGGAGTGTTTGATGGGACAAGAAGGCTATTTGTTGTTAACACAGTGCCTGGAGATTTATTACAAAGTCCGAACCCTCACTGGGAGAGAAATATATTGTACACAGGATCCCGGATTACAAAATGAAAAACAGATGCATGTCTCATCATTATGTTTAAATCCTGTGCCCACTGACTCCGAAGGCTCTCTCACACACATCCGCTGTCTTACTCGGTCCTGAATTTCTCATGCTCGGTCTCAGCCAATTTTCTCATTCTCTTCCTGTCTCTGTGTCTCTCTCCCTATCTCTTGCAATGTGTTTATCTCTCTCCCCTCTGTTTCTATCTTTCACTCTCCCTATCTTTCACTCTCCCTATCTCGCAAACCCTCTATCTCTCAACCTGCTTTCTCTCTCACTCTCTGTCTTACCATGCTGTCTCTCTCTCTTTCGTCCCTTCTTCTGATCTGTCACATTTTTTACTATATTTTCTGCTGTTTCTTTCTTTCAATCTCCCAATCTCCCATTCTCTCTCTCTCATTCTCAAAAGAATATATAACAATAGGACATAAGACCAGGAGTAGATCATATGTCCCCTTGATCATTCTACTGCATTCAATAGAATCATGGCTGATCATTCACCTCAACTCCACTTTCCCGCCTGATATCCATATCCCTTGATTCCACTAGAGTCCACAAATCTATCTGTCTCAGTCTTGAATTTATTCCAAGACTCAGCATCCACAGCCCACTGGGGACAGAGAATTCCAAAGGTTCACAAACCTCTCTCTCTTTGTGTCAGGTACTATACAGCCCTCATGTGTATCTCAGTTTCAGCTCCTGTATATGTAGAGCACAGAGCACGTAAGCTGCCACGATTCACCTCCGCCAGGTACTGCATGGACCGTGCATGTCAGTGCCAGCTCCTATATATGTACAGCACAGAGCTGGTAAAAGGGAACAATACACTCCCGTCTGCTAATGCATGGCCCGTGAGTTTCTCAGCATTAACTCCTGTCTATAGTGTGAACATCGTTTCAAAGATAGAGGACGTGAGAGAGATTCAGGCTAGGAAAAATCATGAGTGAGCGAGAGAGAGACCTGAGTAATGCCAGGCGAGAGATAGCAAGAGAGAGAGTGGTGAAGTAGGCCAGCGGACAGAGTATGTTAGTGAGATAGAGAGAGGGAGAGAGGTCACGTGAGATAGAGGCAGGCTAGGTAGCCCAGGAGAAAGAGAACGAGAGGGAGGTGAGGTAGGCCAGGCAAGAGAGTATGCGAGTGACTGCGAGAGAGAGGAATGTGACTGGCCAGGTGATAGAAAGAGAGAGAGAGGGACAGGTGAGGTAAGCCAGGTGAGAGAGTATGTTTGTGATTGAGAGAGAGTGGAGAGAGAGAGAGAGCCAAAGAGAGAGACTGGCCAGATGAGAGTGAGAGGAGAAACGAGAGAATGGGTCCATGTAAGAGAGGGAGAGGGGAGGCAGGCCAGCTGGGTGTGAGATAATCCTACAGTGTTACTATGAACAATGTGTTTCTGCACGTGTGTTAATATTTATTTCTGATTTTGGGGGAAATTTACTGCCAAAAAAATGACTCTAGTAGTGTTCTAATGTGTGCAGGCTTTTCAGTGTTTCCACTAATATATACATGGGGACTGGGTGTAGATTTAGAGGGGCAAACTTTCCCTCTCACGGAGCGAGAGTTGGCGGGTGTCGCGGGCTGAGCGGTGAGCGGTGAGTATAAAAGGCTCCAGAGACCAGGGAGGCTCCGTGCGGAGCGAGAGTCGGCGGGAATCACGGGCTGAGCGGTGAGCGGTGAGTATAAAAGGCTCCAGAGACCAGGTAAGGCCTCAGTGTGGAGCGAGAGTCGGCGGGAATCACGGGCTGAGCAGTGAGCGGTGAGTATAAAAGGCTCCAGAGACCAGGTAAGGCGTCAGTGCGGAGCGAGAGTCGGCGGGAATCGCGGGCTGAGCGGTGAACGGCGAGTATAAAAGGCTTCAGAGACCAGGTAAGGCGTACAAGTCTCCAATCTCTGAACACCGAGGGAAGGAGAGAAGTAAAAAGAAATCGAAGTGTGCCGTCACCAGGAAGCAGGTAATGATTGGTTGGTGAGTGTTTCTCTCTTTTTAAACCTTAACTCTGTGGTTTATAGTTTCTAAAGTCTCTGTGGTGTGGCGGGGTCTGTTTATATAGCAGGGCCCTTATCTTAATCATTTAGCTGTAAGGAAACTTCAGTTCTGCGGTTTATATTATCGAGGGTCTCTGTGGTGTAGCGGGGACTTCTGCCATACAAGCGCCCTAGAGCATATCTTAAATTGGTGGTATTGAATTAATTTTAATTAATTAAAGGGTAAGTCATGTCAGGACAGCCCAGCTGCGTGTAATGCTCCACTGCTCTATGTGTGAATTCAGGGACACTGCCGGAAATGTATCCAGCTGCAGCTTCTAGCAGACAGCATTGAGGCTCTGGACCTGCGGATGGATGAGTTTTGGAGAATTTGCGATGCTGTGAGGGTCATGGATAACACGTTTAGTGAGTTGGTCACACCGCAGGTAGGGGCTACACAGGCACAGGCACAAAGGAAATATGTGACCATCAGGTGGAGCAGTAGAAGCAGGCAGGTAGTATAGGGGACCCCTGTGGCCATCCCACTCTCAAACAGGAATACCGATTTGGATACTGTTGAGGGGGATGGCTTACTAGGGGAAGGCTGCAGCAGCCAACTTCCTGGCACCGCGGGTGCTTCTGCTGCTCAGGAAGGGAGGAAAAAGAGTTGGAGTGCATTAGTGGTAGGGGATTCTTTCGTAAGGGGAACAGATAGGCGTTTCTGTGGCCATAGACATGACTCCAGGATGGTTTGTTGCCTCCCTGGTGCCAGGGTCAAGGATGTCACTGAACGGCTGCAGGGCATTCTGAAGGGTGAGGGTGAACAGTCAGTGGTCGTTGTTCACATTGGGACAAACGACATGGGTAGGAAGAGGGATGAGGTCCTGCAGCAAGAACTTAGGGAGCTAGGTAGCAGATTAAAGAGCAGGACCTCAAAGGTTGTAATCTCTGGATTACTCCCGGTGCCACATGCTGGTGAGTATAGGAATAGGAGGAAAGAGCAGATGAATGTATGGCTAAAGATTTGGTGCAGCAGGGAGGGCTTTAGTTTCCTGGATCACTGGGTCTGCTTCTGGGGAAGTTGGGACTTGTACAAGTCGGACGGGTTGCACCTGAACCAGAACGGGACAAATATCCTTGCGGGGAGGTTTGCTAGCACTGTTGGGTGGGGTTTATACTAACTTGGCAGGGGGATGGGATACAGAGTGGCGCTATAATAGGGGGTGAAGTACAACCAAATATAGAGGAAAAAACAAGTCAGCTTGGAAGGCAGAGCAAATATGTAATGGCGCAAGGGAGTAGGGCAAGGCTGGATGTCATTTATTTTAATGCAAGGAGTCTTGCGAATAAGGTGGATGAACTGAAGGTGTTGCTTAATACATGGGAGTATGATATTGTTGCTATCACAGAGACATGGTTGCGGGAGGGGCAAGACTGGCAGCTCAATATTCCGGGGTATAGAATCTTCAGGCGAGACAGGGGGGGGGGTGGTAAAAGAGGAGTGGTTGTCGCAATATTAATTAAGGAGTCAATTACTGCTGTAACGAGGGATGATATATTAACAGGTTCCGCTAATGAGGCCATATGGGAAGAACTTAAAAACAAAAAGGGGGCAAGCACTTTGCTGGGAGTGTACTATAGGCCCCCAAACTTTCAGCGGGAGATAGAGGAACAGATATGCAGGCAAATTTCAGAGAAATGTGGAAATAATAGGGTAATAATAGTGGGGGATTTCAACTTCCCCAATATTAACTGGGATAATCAGAGTGTGAAAGGCTGAGAGGGAGCAGAATTCTTAAAGTGCATCCAGGAGATCTTTCTGAGCCAGCATGTAGAAAGTCCTACAAGAGAGGGGGCCGTATTGGATCAATTCTAGGGAATGTAGCCGGGCAAGTGGTAGAAGTGTTACTGGTGAGCACTTTGGTGACAGTGACCATAATTCGGTGAGATTTAAGTTAGTCATGGAAAAAGACAGAGATCGACTGGAAATAAAGGTTCTAAATTGGGGGAAGGCCGATTTCAATATGATAAGGCAGGATCTGGCCAAATTGGACTGGGATCAGCTACATGTAGGAAAATCCACATCGGAGCAAAGGTAGTTTTTCTGAAAGGAAATTGAGAGAGTAAAATGGCAACATGTTCCCGTAAAGATCAAGGGTGGGACCAACAAGCCCAGGGAACCTTGGATGTCAAGGGATGTACGAGAATAGATTAGGAAAAAAAGCGCAGCTTTTGGCAGATACTAAGGACTAAAGACAGAGGAAGCCCTAGAGGAGTATAAAAAGTGCAAGGGGATGCTAAAAAAGAATTAGGAGAGCGAGGAGGGGCCATGAAATAACACTGGCGAGCAAAATAAAGGAAAACCCTAAGGTGTTTTATAAGTATAATAAGAGCAAGAGGATAACTAGGGAAAGAGTAGGGCCCATTAGGGACCAAAGCGGCAGCCTGTGTGTGGAGCCAGAAGATGTAGGTCGGGTTTTAAATATATTTTTTGCATCTGTTTTCACTATGGAGAAGGACGATGTAGACATAGAAGTCGGGCAGGGTCACTGTGATATACTTGAACATATTAGCATCGAGAGGGAGGAGGTACTAGCCGTTTTAGCAGGCTTAAAAGTGGATAAGTCCCCAGGCCCGGATGAGATGTGTCCCAGGCTGCTGTGGGAGGCAAAGTAGGAGATTGCAGGGGCTCTGACACAAATTTTCAGAACCTCTCTGGCCACAGTGGATGTGCCAGAGGACTGGAGAACAGCTAACGTAGTACCATTATTCAAGAAGGGTAGTAGGGATAAACTAGGGAATTACAGGCCAGTGAGCCTAACATCAGTGGTAGGAAAATTAATGGAAAAGATTCTGAGGGACAGAATTCGTCTCCACTTGGAGAGGCAAGGATTAATCAGGGATAGTCAGCATGGCTTTGTCAAGGGAAGATCATGTCTGGCTACGTTGATTGAATTTTTCGAGGTGGTGACTAGGTGTGTGGATGAGGGCAGTGCAGTGGATGTGGTATACATGGATTTCAGTAAGGCTTTCAATAAAGTCCCACATAGGAGACTGGTCAAGAAGGTAAGAGCCCATGGGATCCATGGTGCCTTAGCACATTGGATCCAAAACTGGCTTAGTGGCAGAATGCAGAGGGTGATGGTCGAAGGTTGTATTTGCGACTGGAAACATATGTCCAGTGGGGTACCGCAGGGATCGGTGCTAGGTCCCTTGCTGTTTGTGGTCTACATTAATGATTTGGATGTGAATGTAAAAGGTATGATCAGTAAGTTCGCAGATGACACGAAAATTGTTGGGGTAGTAAATAGCGAGGCTGGAAGCCTCAGTCCACAGGACGATATAGATGGGTTGGCCAGATGGGCGGAACAGTGGCAAATGGAATTTAACCATGAAAAGTGTGAGGTGATACATTTTGGAGGGACTAACAAGGCAAGGGACTACACAATGAATGGTAACACCCTAGGAAAGACAGATGATCAGAGGGACCTTGGTGTGCATGTACATAGTTCCCTGACGGTAGCAGAACAGGTGGATAAGGTGGTTATAAAGGCATATGGGATACTTGCCTTCATTTGCCGAGGCATAGAATAAAAGAGCAGGGATGTTATGATGGAGCTGGTTAGGCCACAGCTGGTTAGGCCACAGCTGGAGTATTGTGTGAAGTTCTGGTCGCCACACTATAGGAAGGATGTTTTTGCTTTGGAGAGGGTGCAGAGGAGATTTACCAGGACGTTACCTGGGCTGGAGCGCTTCAGCTATGAAGAAAGACTGGACAGGCTGGGGTTGTTTTCCTTGGAGCAGAGAATGCTGAGGGGGGACCTGATTGAGATGGACAAAATTATGAGGGGGCATAGATAGGGTAGATAGAAAGGAACTTTTTCACTTAATAGAGGGGTCAATAACAAGGGGACATAGATTCAAGGTAAGGGGCAGGAGGATTAGAGGGGTTTTCAGGAAGAAATTTTTCACCCAGAGTGTGGTTGGAATCCGGAACTCACTGCCAGAAAGACTGGTAGAGGCAGGAACCCTCACAACATTCAAGAAGCATTTGGATGAGCACTTGAAATGCCATAGCATACAAGGCTACGGACCAAATGCTGGACAATGGGATTAGATTAGAGAGGGCTTGAGGGCCAGTGCGGACGTGATGGGCAAAGGGCCTCTTTCTGTGCTTTATAACTCTATGATTCTATGACTCTATAAATATGAGCTATGGGCCTTTGGGAGGGTTTCATTGATTGCTTTCGGAACTTGGCAGAATAATAGCACCGGCAGAGTGTCTCAGAGAACTTTGTTAATATTACCCTGTGGCCTCTGTCAGAATGTTAATATTCCCGAGGGTAGTTGGAAGGATTTCAGTGCACAGGTTGTCTCTGGCGGCTGGTTATGTTGCACACAGTGTGTCCGTGAGTGTGGTAATATTAAGGAATATCACTGACCCCGTGGCTTGGATAGAATAAGTGGTGGGATTTAGTTCTGATGCTGGAAAGTTCTTTTCATCATTTAATGAATTTTACAATTAGAGAAAAGGGATATGTCACACATTCTTCAACTGCTCTCTGAACTTAGTCTGGGTCACGGCATAAATGCAAGACTTTGTGCATCATCTAGGGTGCGGAAGCATGAATCCAATTTCTTTTACATAAATAGGTAGATATGCAGACGGATACCCCAATTTCTGCATCCGGTTACATACAGAATGATATACCTATCAATTTATCCAATGAAAAGCAACGAGTTAAGAAAGTAACTATAGGTTTTTATTGGCTAAATAACAGAGCCCACCCTCATGGGTGATCGGATCCAACAAGGAGGAATATCAGCCAGTCGACCACCTTTATACCTGGGCAGGTAGGTGGAGCCGTGGGCGGAGTCAGCAGCGGTCAGCCCAGGTGTAACAGTGTGACAAGAGGCGACCTCGTATAGTGATACAACAGTGTGAACAGTGATAACCATAGAGTAATGATATAACAGTGATAACTATAGTGTAACGATCGTGAACGATAAAAGTGGTTTACCACATTCAACCCTTGTTTAGGTTTGAGTCCGGCGGGGTGAAGTGTACTACCAGTTCTGGTATGTCAGTCTGTCCGGAGGCCTCGTAAGCCTTTCTGATCGTCGCAGCGGCGGTGTTGCGTTATCCGGTGTTAATGCTGGTGTCTGCATGGTCGGCGAAGGCTCGTGGGGTTCCAGCATGCAGTCTACCTCGGGTGGCATTGGTGGGGTGGTGGGGGGGGTAACGGTGGTGTCTCAGGAGTGCCCGAGGGTGCGAGGTCTCGTAAGGAGACTGTGTCCTCCCGCCCGTCTGGATATGCCACATAGGCGTACTGGGGGTTGGCGTGCAGGAGGTTCACCCTCTCGACCAGGGAGTCCATTTTATGGACCCTCAGGTGCTTTCACAGCAGGACGGGCCCCGGAGAGGTCGGCCAGATTGGTAGCGTGGTTCCTGTAGTCGACTTCCTGGGGAAAACAAACATTCGTTCATGGGGGGTGGCGCTAATGGCAGTGCACAGTAGTGACCGGATGGAATGCAGTGCTGCCGGGAGGACTTCCTGCCAGCGGGAAGTTGGGAGGCCCTTAGACTTTAAGGCTAAGAGGACGGCCTTCCATACCGTCGCGTTCTCTCTTTCCACCTGCCCGTTCCCTCGGGGGTTGTAGCTGGTGGTCCTGCTTGCAGCGATACCTCTCACTAGTAGGAACTGATGGAGTTCCTCGCTCATGAAGGAGGAGCCCCGGTCACTATGTATATAGTTTGGGAACCCGAACAAGGCGAAGAGGTCGTTCAGGCATTTAATGACCGTGGTACTGGTCATGTCTGGGCAGGGGAAGGCAAAGGGGAAACGGGAGTACTCATCAACAATGTTGAGGAAGTACACATTGCTGTCAGAGGACGGGAGGGGCCCCTTAAAGTCGAAGCTCAGGCGCTCGAAGGGGCGGGTGGCCTTGATCAGGCTATCTCTGTCCGGCCTAAAGAAGTGCGGTTTGCACTCGGCACCGGTCTGGCAGTTCCTAGTCATGGTCCTGACCTCCTCGATGGAGTAGGGCAGGTTGCGGGCCTTAATGAAGTGGTAAAGTCTGGTGACTCCGGGGTGGCAGAGGTCGTTCTGGAGGGTCTGAAGTCTATCAGTTTGCGCGTTGGCGCATGTAATTCGTGAAAGAGCTTCAGGGGGTTCGTTCAGCTTACCTGGCCGGTACAAGATATCATAATCATAGGTGGAGAGCTCGATTCTCCACCTCAAGATCTTGTCCTTCTTGATTTTGCCACTCAGCTTGTTATTAAACATAAAAGCGACCGAACGCTGGTCGGTGAGGAGGGTAAATCGTTTGCCTGCCAGGTAATGCCTCCAGCGTCGTACCGCCTCCACAATCGCCTGGGCCTCCTTCTCGACCGACGAGCGTCGGATCTCAGGGCCCTGTAGGGTTCTTGAGAAGAAGGCCACCGGTCTCCCCTCCTGGTTAAGGGTAGCGGCTAGGGCGAAGTCGGATGCATCGCTCTCCACTTGGAAGGGGATGGACTCATCCACTGCATGCATTGTGGCCTTGGCAATGTCTTCCTTAATGAGGGAGAAGGCTGCGCATGCTTCCTCCGTAAGGGGGAAGGATGTGGACTTCATGAGGGGTCTGGCTTTGTCCGCATAATTGGGCACCCATTGGGCATAGTAGGCGAAGAGCCCCAGGGTTCTCTTTAGTGCCTTTGGACAGTGGGGGAGGGGTAGCTCCATGAGGGGGTGCATTCTTTTGGGGTCGGGGCCGATGACTCCGTTCTCTACTACACAGCCGAGGATGGCAAGGCGCGAGGTGTTAAACACACATTTCTCCTTATTGTAGGCGAGGTTCAGCCGTTGGGCTGTATGGAGGAATCTCTCCAGATTAACATCATGGTCCTGCCGGTCACGGCCGCAGATGGTGACGTTATCTAGGTAGGGGAACGTGGCGTGCAGCCCGTTCTGGTCAACCATACAGTCCATCTCCCTTTGGAAGACCGAAACCCCGTTGGTGACGCCGAAGGGAACTCTAAGGAAGTGGTAGAGGCGGCCATTCGCCTCGAAGGCGGTATACTGGCGGTCCTCAGGGCGGATAGGGAGTTGGTGGTAGGCCGACTTAAGGTCGATGGTCGAGAATACTCGGTATAGTGCGATCTGATTGACCATATCAGATATGCGGGGAAGGGGGTATGCATCCAGCTGAGTGTACCTGTTTATGGTCTGGCTGTAGTCGATGACCAGGCAGTTTATATTGCTGGTCTTAACGACCACGACCTGGGCACACCAGGGGCTGGTGCTCCCCTCGATGATGCCCTCCTTCAGGAGACGCTGCACCTCGGAGCTAATGAAAGCTCTGTCCCCGGCGCTGTACCGCCTGCTCTTGGTAGCGATGGGTTTGCAGTCGGGGGTGAGGTTAGCGAACAGGGAAGGTGGCGGGACCTTGAGGGTGGATAGGCCGCAGGTGTTACGCGGTGGGCGGTTTAAAATCTTTTGGTTGTCGACTGTGAGTGGGGGGAGGGGTCTGCCGTATGCTAGCGTGATGCTTTGGAGGTGGGATTGGAAGTCTAGACCTAGCAGGACGGCAGCGCATAGCTGGGGCAGGATGAGGAGTTTAAAATTTTTATACTCCGTGCCCTTAACCGACAGGGTCACAACACAGTAGCCGCTGATGTCTGTGGCGTGTGACTTCGATGCCATCGAGATCCGGTTGCACATTGGCCGGACAGTGAGGGAGTAGTGGCTCACCGTGTCTGGGTGGATGAAACTCTCCGTGCTTCCGCTGTCGAACAGGCAGGTCATGGCGTGGCCGTTTACTTTGATGTCCATCATGGACTTGGACAGGTGGTGTGGGTGGGCTTGGTCCAGTGTGACGGAGGCTAGTGTATAGCTGAGCGAGTTGCTGTCGTCTGCGGGTGAGGCGGTGGTCGGGTCTGGAGGCACGGTGGCGGTAGAGCGTGGTGGGTGAAATGGCGGTGCCCACGAGGTTGGACAAAATGGCGGAGAAGATGGCTGCCCCCACAACTCACGTGAGGCACTGCTGGTGTCGGTTGCCTGGATCAAAGATGGCCGCCCCATGACTCACATGTGGGGATGCTGGCCTCTGTGGCCTTGATGGAAGATGGCCGCCCCCACAGCTCGCATGAGGCACTGCTGGCCTCTGTTGATCTCCCTCTGCAGGCCTTTGCAAAGTGGCCTTTCTTCAGGCAGCTCGAGCAGGTCGCGTTTCTGGCTGGGCAGCGCGCCCTCGGGTGTTTCGCCTGGCCGCAGAAGAAGCAGCCGGTGACCCGATCGCGGGGGTCCGATGTCGCAGCCGGTACTGGGGGTGGCGGTCCCGGTCGGGTCCGGGACGCCGAAGCTGAGGTAGGTCCCGGGGGGCTGCTGCGGGGGGTATTGCGGTCGGGGTCGGTCCCGAGTCCCAGGGTCGCAAATTACAGTACCTGGAATATGCCTCGAGGTCCCGATAGGCCACATCTAGGGAGCGAGCGAGGGCTGCAGCTTTGTCCAGGTCGAGGTACTTTGCTTCAAGCAGTCTTTGCCGTGAGTAGTCGGACCGCACGCCTTTCACGAAGGCATCACGGACATTGTCTTCAGTATTTTCTGCCGCCGTTACCGCTTTAAAGTTACAGTCCCTGCCGAGTGCTTGTAGCACCTGTAGAAATTCATCTACAGACTCTCCTGGCTGTTGCGGGCGGGGTCTTAGGAGGTGTCTGGCATACATGGAATTTACCAGGCTCTGGTACTGTCGTTTCAGCCGGTTGGTGGCGTCCTCATATGTTTTAAGGTCCCGGATGAGTGCGAATACTTTAGGGCTCATTTGGGCGGTCAGAACACTTAGCTTGGATTTCTGAGGCATGCCGGATTCTCCCAGGTAGGACTCGAAAGAGCTCAGCCAGTGTTCGAAGTCGAGGGCTGAGTTTGCTGCCTGTGGGTTTAGATCCAGGTACGGTGGTCGGAGGGCTCGCAGCCAAGCCGGCTGCTGTGGCTGTTGTTGCTGGGCGTCTGGCTGGTCGTTTGGCTGCTCGTCTGGCTGCTCGTTTGGCTGCTCAAGTAACGACATTTTAAAATTTAGCCAATAAAATTGATATACCTATCAATTTATCCAATGAAAAGCGACGAGTTAAGAAAGTAACTAAACGTTTTTATTGGCTAAATAACAGAGCCCACCCTCGTGGGTGATCGGATCCAACAAGGAGGAATACCAGCCAGTCGACCACCTTTATACCTGGGCAGGTAGGTGGAGCCGTGGGCGGAGTCAGCAGTGGTCAGCCCAGGTGTAACAGTGTGACAAGAGGCGACCTCGTATAGTGATACAACAGTGTGAACAGTGATAACCATAGAGTAACGATATAACAGTGATAACTATAGTGTAACGATAGTGAACGATAAAAGTGGTTTACCACACAGAATACACCATGACGATTGCCCATAACAGGAAGAAATTCCCCGAGATAACAAACAGCAAAATAATGGATTTCCTTCGGCTCCCCATCTCTGGGTATTTTGGACTCTCCCCGCTACTGTGACCCTGGAGTCTCCTGCGGGCTCTGCTGGCCACTTAGCTGTGTCTGACGGTTAAAGTGTTGAACGGCAGAATCAGAACAAATGGAACACAAGGGGTTAGAATAAAATGAAGAAGTTCGATTGTTGCCCAGACCCGTGAAAACATTAATTCCAATTTTGCAAAACAAAACCAGCGAGTGTTCGTAAGCCCATATTTACCAGTTAACTAAAAATACCAGGTGATATCCTTGAAACAGCTCAGAACAGTCACTGTTCCTAAAACCAAAGCTGATGTTTTCTCGGTGCAATATTTATTTTTCAGCCACTGGTAACAAATGGCCACAAATCGATCAAAGGTGAAAGTGACGGTGAACCAGACAGAACTGTCTGTGGCTGTATAAATCAGGAGGTCGTGTATATTACACACGGGAATAGACGGCACAAAATAATAAAACTGTTCCTTATAAACAATCGGAATGTGCCTCAATATCAGATCGAGGATAACGACCAGTAGATCCACCGCTGCCATGGCCACCAGGTAGCGAGTGACACATTTGGAGAGACTGCACTTTCCCCGAGACAGGATCACAATCGTCACCAAGTTTACTGTGAGGAAGGGAAACTAAGAGGAAAACTTAAATCACGCTGGGAGCAAACGCAGCAGTTTGGTGGAATCCGGTGTGAAGTCTCTATCTCATTAAAGATAGGCAAAGATATAACCGAATTCTATTATCAATCTTTAGCTGAATAAAGGGATTATTGTAAAATTAATTCAGCGATAAATGAAATGGAATATATACAACATGAAAATTACAGATGTTTGATCGATGAGAGGTTAAATGCTGGTTCAACCTTCAACCCAACAGACTAAAGCACCGCCCGAGGTACCAGGGATACAAAGGACCAGAGCCTCTCAGGAAGCCTTCGTGTCCCAGGTTCAGTTAGCCTTTGGAGCGGTGCAATTCGGCTCCGTGCCTGAGTTAGCGAGGGGGAAAATCCCGCTTGGATTCCTGCTCCTGGTTAGAATATCCATTATATTTAGAACTGAAAATGATTGCAGCAGCAAGATACAGAAACATCATCCCTTGGCATGCAATAATTACAGGCAATTATGTTTACAATGAACGGATGTAATATGCAAATGCTAATAAAATACATAGAAGTGCACTGCAGTTATAAAGATAACTGAACGGCACAATGAGTTTTGAATATTTTGTTTTCTGCAGTATTTTGAAATACATAAATTTCAGCCTATTGAAAGGAAGATGTTCCAATTTACAGTTCAACGAATGGACTCTGGTTTAAAATAAACAGTTATCATTGACCAGGTAATGATGCATTAAATGTGTTTATTAGCAGCCAAGACAGACGATTATCCCAGAGGCAAAGTACTGCTGTTTGGTTTTGTTAAGTATCTGAACACAAATGGAAGATAAGTATCCTTTTACCTTTTCACCTGTTGGTTCCCAACTTGTGTACAGAATATTACGCGAGGAATATCCGAGGATTCCGTCACCCTCATTACTTCAGTTATTATCAGCTGCGATTGGTTATCCTGGAGTGCAGCAGGAGGCAATAGAGAATCAATCTGGGTCTCATTGAGAGATCTACTGGACTGTGACAGGGGGGCATTGGATCCAAAGGCAAATTCAAAGAAAAATTGGAAACAAATATATTGATAGCTGGCGGAATTAAAATTTTGCAAGAATGTAAATTATACTCGGAATCCTATTCTATCCACCAGAAGCAGTGCCAGTAATGCAGAACTGGAGATAGTGAGAAATGAGACACTGACTGGAACTGAATGATAAGCGGATATTTTAGACATTTAAAGATGTGTATGTGATCTGCCAGAATTTGTTCCTGTGACTTTGTGTACTTAAACATACCGAGCATTAGGTGAAAACAAAAGCAAAATACTGCGGGTGCATAAAATACTAAATGAAAACAGAAAATGTTGGAAATATTCAGCAGCTCAGGCAGCATCTGTGGAGAGAAACAGAGTTAACGTGTTAGGTCGATGATCTTTCAATATTCGGTGAAACAAATCCTAAACCAAGAAAACACTCTTCTGATCTGTTACAAATGTTCAGTGTGGATAGCAATAAGAAATACATAATTTAAAGGGTCTCGCCCGGTATCATTGCTTGAGTTGAAATTAGAGTGATTGAAGCTTATCATGCACAGAATAAATGGCCGACAGCAGCGCAGATGGGATAACGAATGGCAAGGAGAAAAATAGAGTTAGGCATCATTTTCAGAATAATAACAGGATACAGACAATTACCAGGGACTCCAACAACAGCGAGGACAGGATAGGAGGGAATTAATTTCAAGACCATTAATGCAGATAGAAACGATTGAACGTATTTTTATATAACAACCCAATCTTTAACAATCGTGCAACAAGTTGAAAGACAAAATACCATTAATAATTGAGTCTTCCACGTTAAATAGAAATAATAATATTGCAGTGTAATATGGTTTATAGAATTAATCACTGGATGTAGCTACTTATTCGGAACACCAACAGCAGTGAGGAGCGGATAGTAAATACTTTGTATGTCACAAAATATTTCCATTAACCACAATTGTTCACGATAATTATCTGGAAGTAGTGGGGCGGGGGTCACAACCATGATTTCACTTCTGTGATTTGCTGCTGGTATCTGTGCTGGAGGCAACTCACTGATGGTGTGAGGTGACACAGTGAAGGGAGCTCCTTATCTAGAGCAGAGAGAAATCCCCCGAATGACATCATTAGGCACCACTGAAACTGACTTTAATTACCGTCATTGATCAACCCGACTCATTGAACCACTGTCACAAAAACACTTTACTGCATCACACTCTAGCTCACCTTATTGTTCACAGTTTTAAATTAAAGGTGAGCGAATGTGAAATCTTTCACACGCCCATCAAATGCTGAGTACAGAATAGGGAGAACGGAGTTTCTCTTCCTGCATTGAACTAAAATTGAGAACAAAAGACGAGAAAGTCACAGAAAAATGGTATGAATAAAAGAAGAAAAAAGCTGTATTGTCCCAAACTTGTTCTCTGATTTGTTCCATTCCAGGCCGTCAGTGTAAAATCATTCACCATAAATGAATGTGCATAAACGGCAGGATCGTAGAAATGATCTCAGTGATGGAACGATGGGACTTGCCTTCATGACACTGCTCCTGCTCAGTCCAGGAATTTCAATCCCTGGGCCGCCGAGAGTACACTGCTCCTGCTTCAGTCCGGGAAATCGAATCACTGGGCCGCTTATATTAAACTTACCGGCCTCAAACTGCAATTTCAATCACTGGGTCGCCGAGATTAAACTGCTCCTGCATCAGTCCAGGCATTTCAATTCATGGTCACATAGATTACACTGCTCCCGCTTCAATTCAGGAAATCCAATACCTGGGCCTTATGTATTACACTGCTCAGGCCTCAGTTCCGGAATTTCAATCCCTGGGCCGCCTAGATTACACTGCTCCTGCCTCAGTCCAGGAAATCCAATCCCTGGGCTGTTTATATTACAATGCTCAGGCCTTAGTCCAGGAATTTCAATCCCTGGGCTGCCTAGGTTACACTGCCCCTGCCTCAGTCTAGAAATTTCAATCCCTGGGCCGCCTAGAATACACAGCTCCGGCCTCAATCAAGGCATCTCTGCTGCCTGAATCTAGAACAAGAATGTGAACAAGTTATTTCTAAAGAATTGCCTTAACCAGTCAAACATGTCACGGTGCATTACCGAGGGGAAGAATAAATGAAAGCATCAAAGGATTAATACCAAGGAATCAAAGGACAACCCTTAAAATATTAACCACTGAGAGAGATCATTGAATCATAATATCATAGAATGGTTAATAATAAAAAGGAGGGCATTTGTCCCGACGGGCCTGTGCCAGATCTCTGCAAGAACACTTCAGGTGGTTCCACTACCCCAACCTTTCCCCGTATCCCTGCATTTTTATCCTTTCAGGGGTCTATCGAATTCCCTTCAGAAAGGCACGATTGAAATTGTTTCAAGACCCTTTCAGGCAATGCATTCCAGAACCTAACCACGCCCTGCATAAAGAAGGTTTGTCCTCATGTTACGTTGGGTTCTTCTGCCAATCAGCTTTAATCTGTTTATTTTGCTTATCGACCTTTCCAGCAATAGGAATAGTATCTTTCTATGCACTTAACATAAAATAAGAACATAAGAAATAGGAGCAGGTCTAGGCCATTTGGAACTACGAGCCGGCTCCGCCATTCAATAATGTCATGGCTAATCTTCTAACTCATCTTCACTTTCCGGAACTATCCCGATATCCCTTGGTTCACATAAAATTCAAAAATCATTCTTTCTCTGTCTTGAATATACTCAATGACTGAGCCGCCACAGCCCTCTGCTGTAGCGAAATCCAAAGCACCACCACCCTCTGAGTGAAGAAATGTCTCCTTAGCTCATTCCTAAATGGCTGACCCCATATTCTCAGACTGTGACCCCTGGTTCCAGAATAGCTAGCCAGGGGAAATATCATGCTGTCGAACCCTGCAAGAATTTTGTACGTTTCAATAAGGTCAACTCTCATTCTTCTAACTACTAGAGGATATAGGACTAGTCTACACAATCTCTCCGCATAGGACAATACCCTCATCCAAGGAACCAGTCTGGTGATCCTTCGTTGCACTCCCTCTATGGCAAGCATATTCTTCCTTAGGTAAGGAGAACAAAACTGTACATAATACTCCAGGTGTGGTCTCAACAGGGCCCTATATAATTGCAGAAAAAACTCCGTACTCTTATACTCAAATCTTCTTGCAGTGAACGCCAGCATACCACTTGTTTTCCTAATTGTTTGCTGTACGTGCAGGTTAACTTTCAGTGATTCCTGTACAAAGATAACCAGGTCCTTCTGAACACCAGCATTTCCTAATATCTCACCATTTAAAAAATGCACTATTTTCCATTTTTCCTACCAATGTGGGTAACTTCACATTTCTCTGCATTATATTCCATTTGCCATGTTCTTGCCCACTCACTTAGGCTGTCTATAACCGCTTGCAGCCTTCTTGCATCCTCCTCACTACTTACATTCCCACACAGCTCTGTATCATTAACAAACCTGGTTATATTACATTTGGCCCCCTCAACCAAATCATTGATATAGATTGTGACCAGCTGAGGCCCAAGCATTGATCCTTCCGCACACCACTAGTTACAGCCTGCCAACCCGAAAATGGCCCATTTTTCCCTACTCTCTCTTTTCTGTCTGCAAACCAATCCTCAGTCCATGCTAATATATTACCCACAATCCCATGAGCCTAATTTTATTTAAAAACCTCTCGTGTGGCAGCTTATCGAATGCCTTCTGCAAATCCAAATTGACCAAATCCACTGGTTCCCCCTTTTTTATTCGCAAAAACACTAACAGGTTTGTCATACCTGATTTCGCTGTCATAAATCCGTGTTCACTTTGCCCAAACCTATTATTATGTTCTAACTGCCCTGTTACCACGTCCTTAATAATAGATTCTAGCATTTTCCCTACAACAGATGTCAGGGGATCTGGACTGTATTTCCCTATTTCCTCTCTCCCTCCTTTTGTAAATAGTGGGGTTACATTTGCAGCATTCCAATCTGCGGGAACCGTTCTTGCATCTATGAAATGTTGTTAAATGACAAACAAAGCATCCTCTATTTCCATAGCAAACACTTTGAACCACTACGATGTAGGCCATCTGGTCCAGGGTATTTTTATCGGCATTCAGTCCCATTAATTTCTCTTTTACTACTTTTCCACTGATACAAATATCTTTCAGCTCCTCATTTACGCCAATCCCTTGATTGGCTACTATTTCTGCAAAAAAATGTTTGTTTTCTTCCGTGAAGACAGACACAAAATATTTTTTTAATTTCTTTGCAATTTCCTTATTCCCCATTATTATTTCTATTCTCTCATCCTGTAAGTGACCCACACTTACTTTTGCTAATCTTTCCCTTTTTACATACATTTAGAAGCTTTCACATTTGTTTATGTCTCTCGCCAGTTTACTCTCATTTTCTACTTTACCATTCCTTCTCAATTCCTTGGTCCCGTTTTGCTGAATTCTAAAATACTCCCAAACCTCAGGCTTTCTATTCTTTGTGGCAGCTCTATAAAAATCTTCCTTGCTTATAATAGTATCTTTAATACTCTTGTTCGACACAGTTGGACCACTTTTCCTGTGGGGTTTTTGTGTCTTAAAGACATGTATATTTGTTGTAAATTACGTAATAATTCTTTAAATGATAGTCATTGCTCGTCAACCATCACACCTTTTCAGGTAGTTTCCCTATCTACCTTAACAAACTCGCTCCTCATAACTATTTGCTTTGCTTTGTCAGATTTAAGACCCTAGTTTCGGATTCAGCTCAGTCACTTGCAAACTCAATAAAGAATTCTATCATATATTGGTCACTCATCCCTAAAGTCCCCTTTAATACAAGCATATTAATTAACCCTTTCTCGTTGCAAAATACTAGCTCTAAAATGATATCTACCGTAGTTGGTTCCACAACATACTGATGTAGAAATCTATCTTACACTGTCTAGACCCCTCTGAGTTTGAACATCTCTATCAAACCCCCTCTCAACCTTTTCTGCTCTAAGGAGATTAACCCCAGCTGCTCCAATTCAATCCACGTAACTGAATTCCCTCATCACTGGAACCCTCATCCCTGGAACCATTCTTGTAAATCTTTTCGGAACCCTCTCTAATGCCTTCACAATCTTCCTAAAGTGCGGAGCCCAGAATTGGAAACAATTCTCATTTGAGGCCGGACCAGTGGTTAATAAAGCTTCAACACAACCTCCTTGCTTGTGTACTCTATGCCTCTATTTAATGAAGCCCAGGATCCCGTATGCTTTTTCAAACGATTTCTCAACCCATCCTGCCACCATCAACGATTTATCAACATATACCCCCAGGTCTCTCTGTTCATCCACCCCATTTGTAAGCATACTTTTTTCATTGATATTGCATCTCCTCGTTCTTCCGAACAAACTGTATCACTTTCCACTTTTCTATGTTTAATTTAATCTGCCAACTCTCCGCCTTTCCCAACAGCCTTTCAATCTCCACTTTAGGCTATCACTATCCTCCTCACTGTTCTCTATACCTCCAAGTTTTGCGTCATCTGCAAATTTTTAAATTGTGCCCCGTGCACCCAAGTCCAAGTCATTAATATATATCATGAAAAGCAGTGGTCCCAGTATCGACAACTGGGGAACAATCCGATAAACAAACGTTCACCAGTGCTCTCTGCATCCTGTCACTTAGCCAATTTGGTATTAATGCTGCCACTGTTCCTTTAATTGCATGAGTTTCAACTTTGCTGTCAAGCTAATTACGTGGCACTTTATCAAATGTAATTGGGAAGTCTATGATCACCACATCAAACGCATTGCCCTCATCAACCCTCTCTGTTACCTCATCAAAACACACAATAAAGTTAGGTAAACACGATATGCCTTTGACAAATCCATGCTGGATTTCATTAATTAATCCACACTTGTCCAAGTGACTGTTAAGTTAGTGAGCGGAAATTCTATTAAAAATTTGCTAAAGTGCCTGAACAGCAATAAGCACAGTGTCCAGTCTGTAACAGGAGACACTGGGCCCGAAATTGGAGTCAGGTGCTTCCCGCAGGCGCAACCCCCCGACCTGCAATTACATAGTGCGCCTGCCATTGTGCTGTGGGCACACATGTGATTCCAATCCTGGGCCTGCTCCAGCTGCCAGTGTGCGGTGCTCATGTATCACAGGGGCGCAGTTAGTTTGCAGCTCCACATGGGCCTTGGGGAGCCAAGTGGATCAGTGAATCTCCTTTCATTGATTTGACAGGAAGACAGAGATCTGAAACAAAACATAATTAAAACTTCAAATAAATTAAAATTATTAATCACATATTTAAAATAACTATAAATTACATAAATACATTGTTAAAAAAAAAATTTGAAATATTTAATGAAAGTCTATAAAGGGGCTAAAAATAAATGTTTCTTTATTTAATGTAGTTTAAAATGATAAACCTTTGGAAAAATTGTTTAATTTTACTTAATTACCCTCTTACCTTGTTAAAGGCAAGTGTTCTGCCTGCTTTTTCCACGGGCAGCTGCTAGAGGCTTACCCGCTCAGAGAAACCTGTTAAAACATCGGAAGTTCCAGGTCTATGCGCTGCCTCTCTGGTGCATGCCTTTGACCACCAAACTGATTCATTCAAGGGAACGGATGTTGCGGTTTCCAGTGCATGTGCAGTGCATTCACGAAACTGGCACTTCCATTGGCCTTATGGGTGAGTACACAACACGTACTCACCCGTGGGGACCCGAATTTCTAGCCCTGTACAGTGTCCGTATCATACATTGCGAGAAACTAGACATAGTAGAGATTACTGAGATATGGTGCAGAGAAATCAGGACAATGATTTAAACTTTGCAGTGTGTTACATATTTAGAAAAGCTAGAGAGGGAAAAAGGGGAGGTGGTGTCGCTGCTCATATAAGATAAAATAATGGCAGTAGAAAAAAGTGTTGCAAGACAAAAATGGAATTCATATGGAAACATAAAAAAAGATAAAAAAAGAATCAATCACACCAGTAGCCGGAGTCTACAGACCACATAATAGTGGAAGTGAGGTGGAGGAAGAAATATGCATTAAAATTATGGAAATGAGTAAAACACATAGACTAATAATCATGGGGGATTTCAAATGCCCCGATAATAATTGGATAAAAGAGGTAGGTAAAGGGGCTAAGGGAATGGAGTTACTAACATGTGTACAGGACAACTTTCTACCCAATATGTATGAAGTCGAACAAGGGAGGATTCGCTACTGGATCTAGTAATGGGGAATGAACAAGATCAGGTAAGAGAAGAAAAGGTTGTGGAACATATGGGCAATAGTGACATAATAAAATATGCTTTAAGATGATATTTGAGAAAGAAAAAAATTGACGAAAACCAGGTTAATAGATTGGAGAAAAGCTGATTTTGAGGGCTGAGAATAGAACCTGGGGAATAAACGGCAACAATATTGGCAAAGAACAATGTAGAATAGCAATGGGAAACATTTAAAATGGTGTTCAACAGAGTGCAGGAAAAAATACATTCCGCTAAAAGGAAGGAACAAGCTGAACAGTAATTAGACTCCATGTATGAATAATGACATAATGGAATAATTAAGGGTAAGGAAAAATGCATGCATTAAGTACATAGGCAACAGCGGAGTGTATGATAAGAGAGAATACGATAAGATTAGGAGAAATGTCAGAAATAAACCAATTAGGGAGGCAAAGAGGAACTATGAAGTTACATTTTGATGGAACATAAAACAAAATAGTAAAATATATTATAAGCACAACAAAAAAAAGTAAGTTTGGGACGGGAATAGTATCGTTAAGTGATAGCCAGGATAATACCATAGGTAACGACAGAGAGATGGCAGAAATATCAAATAATTATTTTGTTTCAGTAATTGCCATGGAGATAGAACAGGTGGACATGACATTGGACGATGTGGTTAGTAATGAGATTAGAGCATTTAAAAAATAATTGGATATGTTCAATAAATTAATCTAACTCAAAGATAATAAAACAGGATTTTATTCAAGTGTTTTAAATGAATCTGGGGAAGAGATAGCAGATGCATTACTGTGCATATTTAATAATTCATTAGAGAAAGGTGAAGTGCCAGAGGACTGGTGGACAGCTAAGTTTATTCCAATATTTAAGAAGGGGGTAGAACATGTCCAGAAAATTATATATCAGTCAGCACCATATCAGTGGTAGGAGAAATAATGGAATCCCTACTAACGGAGAACAAAAGAACATTAAGAAACCAAAAATATATTAATGAGTAGTCAATATGGATTTCAGAAGGGGAAGTCATGCTTGACTACTTTACTCAATTTTTTGAAGAGCTAACAGAGAGAGCTGACACGGTAGATGTCATTTATCTGGATTTTCAAATGGCCTTCAATAAGATACCCCATAATGGACTGAAGAACAAGGTCAGAGAATGCGGATTCAGGGGAGAAGTACCTAAATGGATTGCAGGCTAGCTTCAGGACAGAAAGCAGAGAGCAGGAGTAAAGGGTGGCTATTCACAGTGGCAGCAGCTGGGCAGTGGTGTTCCACAAGGATCCGGGCTGGGACCATTGCTGTTCACAATTTAAATTAACGATCTATGCATAGGATTCAAAAACTTAATTTCTGAATTTGCGAATGACACCAAATTGGGGCGGATTATCAATACTGATGGGGAATGCAACCATTTACAGGAGGACATTCATAGACTTGTAGAATGGGCATATAATTGGCAAAAGAAATTCAACAGAGATACATGTGAGGTATTACAATTTGGCAGGAAGATTAGGGAGGTCACTTTTTACTTGTAGGGTGCGAGCCGAGGTGGGGTAGAAGAACAAATGGTTCTCGGTGTACATATACACAAATCAGTAAACGTTGCAACACAGTTTAGTATCTCCATACAAAATTGTCAATCCAAGCAACAGAGTTTATTTCTAGAGGGATAGAATTGAAAATTAGAGAAGTTTTGCTAAACCGGTATCAAACCTTCTTTAGTCCACACTTAGAGTACTGCATACAGTTCTCGTCGCCATATTATGAAAATGAATATAGAGACACTGGAGAAGGTGCAGAGAAGATTTACAAAGATGATACCATAAATGCGAGGGATACATATCAGGAAAGTGTGAACAGGCTGGGCCTCTTTTCTCTTGAAAAATGAAGGCTGAGGAGTGACCTATTAAAGTTATTGCAGAGTGCATACAGGTAGAATATTTCTAGTTGTGGGGAGGAACATAACTCGAGACCATCAATATAAGGAAATCACCAAGAAATACAATAGGGAATTCAGGAAAAAAGTCTTTTCACAAAGAGTGGTGAGAATGTGGAATTCGCTACCATAGGAAGTGATTGAATCAAATAGTATAGATGCATTTAAGGGGAGGCTGGATAGCATATGAGAGAAAATGAAATAGAAGGTTATGATGATAAAATTAGTTTAGGAAACACGGGAGGAAGCTCGAGTGGAGCATTACCGCTGGCATGGACAGGTTGGACTGAATGGCCTGTTTCATTGCGATATGGCAAGCTTGCTGACGATTCATTGCTAGGTGAAAAAGTAAGATGTGAGTAGGAAACAAAGAGCCTTCAAAGGGATATAGACAGGTTAAGTGAGTGGGTATTAAGCTGGCAGATAGAGTTTAACATCGGAATCATGATGTTATTCTCTTTGGTAGGAAGAATAGAAAAACATAATATGATCGATTTCTTCATTAAGAAGGAGAATGAAGTAGTTGACTCAGAGTCTAGTATCCTCAATTTAAATAAAGGAAACAATGATGGTCTGAGGAGCGAGCTGGGTAGGATTGATTGGGGAATGGCACTCAAAGGGTTGACGGTGGATAGGCAATGGCAAACATTCAAAGACCGAATGGATGAGCTACAGAATTTGTTCATCCCAGTTTGGCATAAAAATAAAACAAAAAAGGTGACTCAACCTTGGCTAATAAGGGAAATTAGGGATAGCGTAAGATCCAAGGAGAGGACATATAAATTGGCCAGAAACAGCAATAATCCTGAGGATTGGGAACAGTTTAGGATTCAACAACGGAAGACAAAGGGATTAATTAAGAAAGGGAAAATAGAATATGAGAATAAGCTTTCAGGGAACATAAAAACTGACTGTAAAAGCTTTTATAGATATGTGAAGAGAAAAAGATTGGTGAAGTCAAGCGAAGGACCCTTGCAGTGAGAATTAGGGGAATTTATAATGGGGAACAAAGAAATGGCGAACCAACTAAATACATATTGTAGTCTGTCTTCACAAAGGAAGACACAATAACCTCCCAGAGATGCCGGGGAACATAGGGTCTGATGAAAGGTTGCAACAGAAAAAAATCAGTATTTGTATGGAAATGGTGTTAGGAAAATTGATGGGACTGAAGGCCGATAAATCCCCAGGGCCTGATAATCTACATCCCAGGCTACTTAAGGAAGTGGCCCTAGAAATAGTAGATGCATTGCTGGTCATCTTTCAGGTCCATTATTAAAGGTGTACTAGCAGAGCACTTGGAAAGAAGTGACAGGATCGGACAAAGTCAACCTGGATTTACAAAAGGTAAATCATGCTTGACAAATCTACTGGAATTTTTTGAAGATGTAGCTGGTAAAATAGATAGGGGGAATCAGTGGATGTGTTTTATTTGGACTTTCAGAAAGCTTTCGATAAGGTCCCGCATAAGGGATTACCGTGCAAAATTAAGGCACATGCGATTGGGGGCAAGGTTTTGACTTGGATAGAGAACTGGTTGGCGGACAGAAAGCAAAGAGTTGGAATAAACAGGTCGTTTTCCGAGTGGCAGGCAGTGGCTAGTGGGGTACCGCAAGGATCGGTCCTAGGACCCCAGCTGTTCACAATATACATTAATGATCTGGACGAGGGAATTTGATGTAATGTCTCCAAATTTGCAGACGACACAAAGCTGGGTGGGAGGGTATGCTGCGAGGATGATGTCTTGAAACTCCAGTACGATTTGGACAGGTTGGGTGATTGGGCTGAAAAAAGGCAAATGCACTATAATGTGGATAAATGTGAGGTTATCCACTTTGGTGTCTAAAACAGGAAGGCAGATTATTATTTGAATGGCAATAGATTGGGAGAATGGTAAGTGCAAAGAGACCTGCGTGTTCTTGTGCACCAGTCGCTGAAGGTAAAAATGCAGGAGCAGCAGGTGGTTAAGAAGGCAAATGGTATGTTGGCCTTCATAGCAAGAGGGTTTGAGTACAGGAACAAGAATGTCTTGCTACAGTTCTACAGGGCCTTGGTGAGACCGCACCTTGAGTATTGTGTGCAATTTTAGTCACCTTACCTTGTATGTTTAGTTCCCAGTCATGATTATCTTGCAGCCATGTTTCCATAATGGCCACTAGATCATACCCATGTGTAGTTATTCGTACCATCAACTCTTCAATTTTGTTACGAATGCTGCATGTATTTAGATAAAGAACTTTCAAATATGTTTTCTGACAATTTATTCCTGCTTTTACCCCTTTTACTTCTTTACCTTTATCATTATAAATTCTGTCCCTTCCTGGCGAATCGAATAACTAGGGCTGAAGAGAGCGCTTTAAACTAATTAGTGGGGGGAAGGTTTCAACAGAGCGAAAAATAATAGTGCAAGGCAGCAGTGGGGGGAATTAAAAACCAGAGCGTGTCAGGAAGGGACAGAATATATAAAGATAAAGGTAAAGTCGAGTTGACGGTACAAATAACTACACATGGGTATGGTCTACACAGGGGGCAAGCAACCTTAGATCTAGTCCTGTGTAACGAGACAGGATTAATTAAAAATGTCCTAGTAAAGGATCCCCTTGGAATGAGTGACCATAACATGGTTGAATTCCATATTCAATTAGAGGGTGAGAAGGTTTGATCTGCAAACAAGCGTGCTAAGCTTGAATAAAGGAGCCTATGAAGGTATGAGAGCGGAATTGATTAGAGTGGATTGGGAAAATAGATTAAAGAGTAAGACGATACATGATCAGTGGTGTACATTTAAGGATTTATTTTACAACTTCCAAAAAATATATATTCCACTGAGAAGAAAAGGGTGTAAAAGAAAAGACAGCCATCCGTGGCTAAGTAAAGAAATTAAGGATGGTATTCGACTAAAAACAAGGGCATATAAGGTAGCCAAATCTAGTGGGAGGATCGAGGATTGGGAAAAATTTAAGACAGCAAAAAATAACAAAAAAATTGATTAAGAAAGGGAAGATAAATTATGAAAGTAAATTAGCAAAAAATATAAAAACAGATAGTAAGAGATTTTATAGTTATATAAAAAAAAAGGGTGGCTGAAGTAAATGTTGGTTCCTCAGAGGATGACACCGGTAAATTAATGGTGGGTAATAGGGAGGAGGAAAAAACACTGAATGAATATTTCGTATCAGTCTTTACAGTAGAAGAAACTAAGAATATCCCAACACTGGACAAACAGGGGGCTATAGGGGAGGAGGAGCTAAACACGATCAAAATCACTAAGGAAGTGGTACTCGGTAAAATAATGGGACTCAAGGTGGATAAATCACCTGGACCTGATGGCTTACATCCTAGGGTCTTGAGGGAAGTGGCGGTAGGGATTGTGGATGCATTGGTAATAATTTTCCAAAACTCCCTGGACTCAGCAAAGGTCCCGGCAGACTGGAAAACTGCTAATGCAACGCCCTTATTTAAAAAGGGCAGTAGGCAGAAGGCTGGAATCTATAGACTGGTTAGCCTAACATCTGTGGTAGGTAAAATATCGGAGTCCATTATTAACGAGACTGTAACAGGACATTTGGATAATCATAATTAAATAGGACAAAGGCAGCATAGTTTTATGAAGGGGAAGTCATGTTTGACAAATTTGCTGGAGTTCTTTGAGGAAGTAACATATAGGGTGATACTGGACCTAATTCTGGGGAATGTAGCCGGGCAAGTGGTGGAAGTGTCAGTAGCAGTGCATTTTGGCGACACTGACCATAATTCGGTGAGATTTAAGGTGGTCATGGAAAAAGACAAAGACGGCCCGGAAATAAGGGTTCTAAATTGGGGGAAGGCCGATTTTAATATGATAAGGCAGGATCTGGCCAAAGTGGACTGGGAGCAGCTACTTATAGGAAAATCCACATCAAGACAGTGGGAGACTTTCAGAAGGGAAATAGAGAGAGTACAACGCCAACATGTTCCTGTAAAGGTCAAGGGTGGGACCAACAAGCAAAGGGAACCTTGGATGACAAGGGATATACAAAAATGCATTAGAAATAAAAGGGGGGCTTTTGGCAGTTACAAAAGACTAAAGACGGAAGAAGCCCTAGAGGAGTATAAAAAGTGCAGGGGCATAATTAAAAAAGAAATTAGGAGGGCGAGGAAGGGCCATGAAATAACACTGGCGAGCAAAATAAAGGAAAATCCTAAGATGTTTTATAAGTATATTAAGGGCAAGAGGATAACCAGGGAAAGGGTAGGGCCCATTAGGGACCAAAGTGGCAATCTGTGTGTAGAGCCAGATGATGTAGGCTTGGTTTTTAATGAATTATTTGCATCTGTGTTCACTATGGAGAGAGACGATGCAGACATAGATATCGGGCAAAGGGACTGTGACATACTTGAACATATTAGCATCGAGAGGGAGGAGGTGCTAGCGGTTTTAGCAGGCCAAAAAGTGGATAAATCCCCAGGCCCTGACGAGATGTAGCCCACGCTGCTGTGGGAGGCAAAGGAGCAGATTGCAGGGGCTCTGACACAAATTTTCAGAACCTCTCTGGCCACTGTGGATGCACCAGAGGACTGGTGAACAGCTAGCGTAGTACCATTATTGAAGAAGGGTAGCAGAGATAAACCAGGGAATTACAGGCCAGTGAGCCTAACATCTGTGGTAGGGAAATAATTGGAAAACATTCTGAGGGACAAAATTAGTCTCCACTTGGAGAGGCAAGGATTAATCGGGGATAGTCAGCATGGCTTTGTCAAGGGTAAATCATGTCTGACAAATCTGACTGAATTTTTCGAGGGGGTGACTAGGGGGGTGGACGAGGGAAATGCTGTGGATGTTGTTTACATGGACTTCAGTAAAGCTTTTGACAAAGTCCCGCATAGGAGACTGGTCAAGAATGTAAGAGCCCATGGGATCCAGGTTGCCTTGGCGCATTGGATCCTAAACTGGCTGAGTGGCAGGAGTCAGAGGGTGATGGTCGAAGGATGCTTTTGTGACTGGAAGCCTGTGTCCAGTGGGGTACCTCAGGGATCGGTGCTGGGTCCCTTGTTGTTTGTGATCTACATAAATGATTTGGATGAGAATGTAAAAGGTATGATCAGTAAGTTCGCTTATGCCACGAAAATTGGTGGGGTGGTAAATTGCGAGGAGGAAAGCCTCAGGCTACAAGACGATATAAACGTGTTGGTCAGATGGGCGAAAAAGTGGCAAATGGAATTTAACCCTGAAAAGTGCGAGGTGATGCATTTTGGATGGACAAATAAGGCAAGGGAATAAACAATGAGTGATAGGACCCTAGGAAGTACAGAGGGTCAGAGGGACCTTGGTGTACTTGTACATGGATCTCTGAAGGCAGCGGAACAGGTAGATAAGGTGGTTAAAAAGGCATATGGGATACTTGCCTTCATTAGCCGAGGCATAGAAAATAAGAGCAGGGAGGTTATGATGGAGCTGTACAAAACGCTGGTGAGGCCACAGCTGGAGTACTGTGTGCAGTTCTGGTCGCCTCACTATAGGAAGGATGTGATTGCTTTGGGGAGGGTGCGGAGAAGATTCACCAGGATGTTACCTGGGATGGAGCGCCTCAGCTATGAAGAAAGACTAAACAGGCTGGGGTTGTTTTCCTTGGAGCAAAGAAGGCTGAGGGGGCTCTGATTGAGGTGTACAAAATGATGAGGGGCATAGATAGGGTAGATAAAGAGGACTTTTCCCCTTAGTAGGGGGGTCATTAACAAGGGGACATAGATTCAGGGTAAGGGTCAGGAGATTTAGAGGGGATTTGAGGAGGAACTTTTTCACCCAGAGGGTGGTTGGAATCTGGAACACACTGCCTGAAAGGGTGGTAGAGGCAGGAACCCTCACAGCATTCAAGAAGCATTTGGATGAGCACTTGAAATGCCATTGCATACAAGGCTATGGACCAAATGCTGGAAAATGGGATTAGACTGGACAGGGATGGATTGGCAGCACAGACACGATGGGCCAAAGGGCCTCTTTCTGTGCTGTAAAACTCTATGACTCTATGACTCTATGAGGGTGGATAAAGGGGAACCAGTGAACGTAGTGTATTTAGACTCCCAAAAGGCATTTGATAAGATGCCAGACAAAAGATTATTGCTTAAGATAAAAAAAAATGGAATTGGTGGTAATATTCTGGCATGGATAGAGGATTGGCTATCTAACAGAAGGCAGAGAGTTCGGATAAATGGTTCATTCTCGGACCGACAATCAGCAACTAGTGGTGTTCCACAGCGGTCAGTGCTGGGTCCCCAACTCTTTACAATCTATATTAACGATTTGGAGGAGGGGACCGAGTGTAACATATCAAAGTTTGCAGATGATACTTAGATGGGAGGGAAAGTAGTGAGTGAGGAGGACAAAAATAACCTGCAAGGGGACATAGACAGGCTAAGTAAGTGGGCAGAGATTTGGCAGATGGAATACAATAATGGAAAGTGTGAGGTTATGAACTTTGGCAGGAAAAATCTTAATGGCAAGAAACTGGAAAGTACTGAAGTACAAAGGGATCTGGAAGTCTTGGTGCACGAAACTCAAAAGTTTAGTATGCAGGTGCAGCAAGTGATTAAGAAGGCCAATGGAATGTTGGCTTTCATTGCTAGGGGGATAGAATATAAAAATAGGGAGGTATTGCTTCAGTTGTACAAGGCATTGGTGAGACCGCACCTGGAATACTGCATACAGTTTTGGTGTCCATACTTAAGAAAAGACATACTTGCTCTCGAGTCAGTGCAAAGAAGGTTCACTCGGTTAATCCCGGGGATGAGGGGATGGACATATGAGGAGAGGTTGATTAGATTGGGACTCTACTCATTGGAGTTCAGAAGAATGAGAGGCGATCTTATTGAAACATATAAGATTGTGAACGGGTTGGATCGGGTGGTTGCGGGGAGGATGTTCCCGATGATGGGTGAAACTAGAACTAGGGGGCATAGTCTTAGAATAAGGGGCTGCTCTTTCAAAACTGAGATGAGGAGGAACTACTTCACTCAGAGGGTGGTAGGTACATGGAATATGCTGCCCCAAAAGCAGTAGAAGCTACATCATTACATAAATTTAAAACAGAAATAGACAGTTTCCTAGAAGTAATGGGATTAAAGGGTTATGGTGAGCGGGCAGGAATTTGGACATGAGTCTAGGTTCGGATCGGTCATGGCCCTGTGGGTAGCGGAGCGGGCCCATGGGCCATGTAGTCTGATCCTGCTCCTGTTTCGTGTGTCTAATTCTGTTAGATTCAGGAGATGATTCTGTGAGAGTAGATTGGCGGTTAGGATCAGATCAGCCATGATCTTATTGAATGGAGGAGCAGGCTCGAGGGGCCGATTGGCCTACTCCTGCTCCTATTTCATATGTTCTTATGTTCTTATGATCTGGTGGCCATTACGAAGACATGGCTGCAGGTTGACCATGACTGTGAACTTCACATCCAGGGGTATTTGACTATTAGGAATGACAGACAGGAAGGAAAGGGAGGTGGGGTGGCTGTGTTAATAAAGGATGGAATGACTGCAATAGTGAGAAATGAAATTGGGTCAAAGGATCAGGATAGTGAAATGGTTTGGGTGGAGATAAGGAATATTATGGGGAAAAGGTCACTAGTGGGTGTAGTCTATAGGCCTCCTAACAGTTGCATCTCTATTGGTCAGACTATAAATCAGGAAATAGTTGGGGCCTGTAATAAGGGAAGAGCTATAATCTTGGGAGATTTTAACTTTCATATTGACTGGACAAATCAAATTGTCAGGGCAGCCTTGATGAAGAGTTCATAGAGTGCATTAGGGACAGGTTCCTTGAGCAGTATGTTACTGAACCAACCAGTGGGCAGGCAATCTTAGATCTGGGCCTGTGTAATGATGCAGGATTAATGAAAATGTCCTAGTAAAGGATCCCCTTGGAATGAGTGACCATAACATGGTTGAATTCCAAATTCAGTTGGAAGGTGAGAGAGTTGGATTTCAAACCAGCGTACTAAGCTTAAATAAAGGAGATTATGAAGGTATGAGAGCAGAGTTGACTAAAGTGGACTGGGAAAACAGATTAAGGTGTAAGACGTTACATGAGCAGTGGTGTACATTCAAGGAGATATTTCACAACATTGAAGAAAAATATATTCCATTGAGGGAAAAGGGGCATAAAAGAAAAGACAGCCATGCGTGGCTGAGTAAAATAATAAAGGTAGTATCCGACTGAATGCAAGGGCATATAAAGTATCCAAATCTAGAGGGAGGAGAAAAGATTGGGAAGCATCTAAAAGCCAGCAAAGAATAACTAAAAGATTAATTAAGGAAGGGAAGATAAATTATGAATGTAAACAAGCAAAAAATATAAAAACAGATAGCAAGAGTTTCTACAGTTATATGAAAAGAAAAAGGGTGGCTAAAGTAAATGTTGGTCCCTTAGAGGACGAGACCGGGAAATTAGTGGTGGGGAACATGGAGATGGCAGAAACGCTGAACAAATATTTTGTATCAGTCTTTCCAGCAGAGGACACTAAAAATATCCCAACAGTGGGCAAACAGGGGGCTATAGGAGGGGAGGAGCTACACACGATTAAAATCACTAAGGAGATGGTACTCGGTAAGATAATGGGTCTTAAGGTGGATAAATCCCCAGGGCCTGATGGCTTACATCCTAGGGTGTTGAGAGAGGCAGCGGTAGGGTTTGCGGATGCATTGGTGGTAATTTTCCCAAACTCCCTGGTTTCAGGAAAGGTCCCAGCAGCTTGGAAAACTGCTAATGTATCGCCCTGATTTAAAAAGGGAGGTAGACAAAAGGCTGGAAACTATAGACCAGTTAGCCTAACATCTGTGGCTGGTAAAATGTTGGAGTACATTATTAAGGAAGCAGTAACAGGACATTTGGTGAAGCATAATTTAATCGGACAGAGTCAGCATGGTTTTATGAAGGGGGAGGCATGTTTGACAAATTTGCTCGAATTCATTGAGGATCTAACAAACAGTGAGGATAAAGGGGAACCAGTGAATGTGGTGTATTTGGACTTCCAAAAGGCATTTGATAAGGTGCCACACGATAGATTACTGCACAAGTTAAAAAATCACGGGATGGGGGTAATATACTGAAATGGGTGGAAGATTGGCTATCTAAAAGAAAACAGAGAGTTGGTACAAGTGGTTCATTCTCGGGTTGGCAATCAGTAACTAGTGGTGTTCCACAGTGGTCAGTGCTGGGACCCAAACTCTTTACAAACTATATTAAAGATTTGGAGGAGGGGACCAGGTGAAACATATCCAAGTTTGCCGACTATACAAAGATGTGAGGGAAAGCAGTGAGTGAGGAGGGTATAAAAAACCTGCAAAACGACATAGACAGGCTGATTGAGTGGGCAGAAATTTGGCAGATGGAACATAATGTTGGAAAGTGTGAGGTTATGCACTTATGCACTTAAGTGTGAGGTTATGCAAAAAATCAAAGAGCAAATTATTATCCAAATGAAGAGAAACAGCAAAGTGCTACAGTACAAAGTGATCTGGGGGTCCTGGCACATGAAACACACAAGGTTGGTATGCAGGTACAGCAGGTGATCAGGAAGGCCAAAGGAATCTTGTCTTGTATTGCAAGTGGGATGGAGTATAAAAGCAGGGAAGTCCTGCTTCAGTTATACAGGGTACTGGTGAGGCCACACCTGGAATATTGCGTACAGTCTTGGTTTCCATATTTAAGAAAAGATGTACTTGCTCTCGAGTCAGTTCAGAGAAGGTTCACTCGGTTGATTCCAGAGATGAGGGGGTCGACTTATGAGGAAAGGTTGAGAAGGTTGGGCCTCTACTCGTTGAAATTCAGAAGAATGAGAAGCGATCTTATCGAAACATATAAGATTGTGAGGGGGCTTGATCGGGTGGATGCGGGGAGGGTGTTTCCACTGAAGGGTGAGACTAGAACTAAAGGGCATAATCATTGAATAAGGGGCTGCCGTTTCAAAACTGAGATGAGGAGAAACTTCTTCACTCAGAGGGAAGTAAATCTATGGATTTTGCTAGCTCAGAGAGCTGTGGAAGCTGCGACATTAACTAAATTTAAAAAGGAGATTGGCAATTTCCTAGCTGATAAGGGAATTAGTGGTTAAGGGGAGCGGGCAGGGAAGTGGACATGAGTCTAGTTTCGGATCAGTCATGATCCTATTGAATGGCAGAGCAGGCCAGAGGGGTCGTATAGCCTACTCATGCTCCTACATCTTATGTTATTCACTTCCTTGCCTTCTGTAAAATGCCTGTTGCTTCAATGTCTGCAGGAAATGACATTGGGAACAAGATATTTTAAATGTTTACTTGCACACATTTGACTGTTTCTCACAGTGTCAGAACCGTCACGGTTATTATCCAACTTCCATGCATTTTGTTGCCGACTGCATCTCCCTAACAAACTTAGCTGATCACAGCACGGCTATCAATCAATTCAGTTCCAGTGTGAAAAAAGCTACATTAGCAACGTGTGCAAGACTGGAATGAGAGAGTACCTGGGCCGTGATAACTTATCCTGAGCATTAAGATATTCATTAGTCCTTGCCCCATGCTGCCTAAGACAATTCTCCTCAAGCTGGTTATTTTGCCGGTAATCTCCAATCGGCGATCTCTGGTTACTGACCCTCCTGCCACTGGAAAACGTTTCTCCTTATTTTGTCGACCAAAACCCCTGGTAATTTTGCCAGCCTCCATTAAATGTCCTCTTAACCTTCTGAGGAAAGCAATCCCAGCTTCTATACACTATCAACATAACTGAAGTCCCTTATCCCTCGGGCCACTCTATAAGACGTCAAACTGAGGATCTCGCTCTGTATGTCTGGCGGACATAGACATATATTTGAGCTACAGGGGCGCCAAGGGTTATGGGGAGCGGGCGGGAAACTGGCGTAGAGTGGAAAATCTGATCAGCCATGATCTTATGGAATGGCGGGGCAGGCTCAAGGGTCCGAATGGCCCACGGCTGCTCCTATTTCTTCTGTTCTTATTCTTCTTTCTCTCCCTTCTGCCTCTTTGTCCCTCGGTCAATTCTTGCTCTGACGGACATTACGTCGCTCACTTCCTCGTTAGTATTGTGGTGAGTATCCCCACCTCGCACGCTGGAGACCGGGGTTCAATATCCCGAATGGGAGTATTTTTCACACTCTAGGCAGCGCCTTAAAATGCTACTTGGGAAAGATGTACAGAAAAAATAAATAAAATGATTTTAAAAGATGTACCGGCATATGTAGAACTCTATAACAATTTCCTGCACCAATTCCTCTTGAGCATTGTGTTTTCCTTCTGTTTGACTTTTGTGTGGAGCACTGAGGAAGGAGAGAGGACAGAGCAATGCAGATAACAGCGGGAGTGAGCACGAATGCTCTTTCAAGGAGACAGCACTGGCACGATTGGCCGAATGGACTCCCACTGTGCTGCAAGCCTCCATGAATCAGATGGATATCTGCGACATACCCATACAAAGAGAGCACACACCTATGTTTTTGTATGTGTTTGAGTCTTTGTGCGGCTCAGTATCACACCTGTTGAGATCAGCTAACTCAGCACAGGCCGGGGATGAAGCCTGGTCCTTCCAAAATGCAATGAAACAAGAAACAAATACTTGCCAGGAAAGGCTCAGCGAGTCCGAGAAATCTGTGTGTTTTTTATGATTTAAACCACAACGGCTTCGAACCCGATGATACTTCACACTGGTGAAGAAATTCAGTTCACTTTTTCGACACAATTCGAAGCAGCAGAAGCTATGAACAGGTTGAAGCCGGCAAATATGAACACATCTATCACTAAGCAACAACAACATTTGAAGTATACGGCACAGACAAGGAAGAAAGGAAAGAAAGATTTTAAGAATGAACGGAATTATAAGGGCTTGGCTTTTTATACACTGGCACTGTGTTTCTTCCTGCACTGGGACATCAGAGTGCACAGTGGGCTCATCAGCCACATCAGTTCCTGAAACATGGTTCAATAGGAACTGAGGAGGCAATTCAGCCTCTCGAGCCTGTCAAACAAGATCAGGAGGAGGCCATTCAGCCCCTCGAGTCTGTTACACTGGAACAGGAGGCCATTCACCCCGTCGAGCCTGTTACACAGGAACAGGAGGAGGGCCATTCAGCCACTCGAGCCAGTTACACTGGAACAGGAGGAGGACGTTCAGTCCCTCGAGCCTGTTATACAGGAACAGGAGGAGGGCCATTCAGCCACTCGAGCCTGTTACACTGGAACAGGAGGAGGACATTCAGTCCCTCGAGCCTGTTACACAGGAGCAGGACGTTTCAACTCTTTAATGGGGAATTGCTGCAGCTTATCATCAAACTGGAGAATATTTGTACAGAACCTTTAGAAACGTTAGAGATCTCTGCAAAGACCATAAATAATAAAGAAATTTAGCCCCTCGCGACTGTTACACTGGAACAGGAGAAGGACATTCAGCCACTAGAGCCTGTTATGGAGGAACAGGAGGAGATTCAGCCCCTCGAGCCTGTTACACAGGAACAGGCCATTCAGCCCCTCAAACATGTTACACAGGAACAGGAGAAGCACATTCATTCCCTTGACCCAGTTACACAGGTACAGCTAATTTATTATTAATGTTTCATGTGGTGTGTTTGCTGTGAAATAAATTGTTAAAAACATTTAACCTACATCGCCCGAGAAACAAACCCGGGGCTCTCGCGTGGCGGGCAAGAATTGTATTTCTGAACCACCAATACACACAGATGAAACAAATTCCATTTTCTGGTGGCTACAATATATTTTTGACTTATGTTAATACAAGCGGGGACACTGCGTTAAAATAAAAAGCAAAATGCAGCAGATGCTGGATCTGGAATTGTTGATTAAATGCTGGAAACAATCCGCAGGTCCTGGAAGATCTGTAGACAGAGAAACACAGGGTTAACCGTTCAGGTCCATGAGCTCTCGGAAGAGCTAAGATTTTGCAGTTTTGTAGGTCCCGTGTGAGTTTCCTTCCAAAGTTTTTAAGCTGCTCAAAAATTACATAATTAACAAACTAACCTTCCCCAAAAGAAAAAGTAGCCCGTGTGGGGTTCGAATCTGCAACTTTGGCATTACTAATACCACGCTCTAACCAACTGAGCTAGCCAACCCAATTGTAACCTTTTATTTAGTACTGTCCCTGTTTCTGGTCTTTGCCAGTTAATTCACGTTCTCTTCGAAGGCTGTAAAAGGAAGGCTTGCATTTCTACAGGCCTTTCACAACCTCAGGACTTCCCAAAATGCTTTACAGCCAATTTATACTTTTTTAACTGTTTTGCTTCTGTGACAGGTAGATTGCTCAGGAGGAGGTCAAGTAGGTTTTCCCACTCGTGTTGGTTCGCTCACCACCTGCCGCAGGCCCAGACAGGCAGCCATATCCTTCAGGAATCTACCAGCTCGGTCAGTATTGCTGCTAACGAGTCACTCTTGGAGATGGACATTGAGATCCCCCACCAAGAGTAAATTATGTGCCCTTGCTGCCTTCATTGCTTCTTCCAAATGGTGTTGAACATGGAGGAGTACTGATTCATCATCTGAGGGATGGTGGTTTTTTGTAATCAACAGGAGGTTTCCTTGCCCATGTTTAACCTGATGCTCTGGGAATTCATGGGGTTCGGAGTCAATGTTTTGGACACCCAGTGCCTTTCCCTCCCGACTGTAAACACTGTGCCGCCTGGTAGATCTGTCCTGCTGGTGGGACTGTATACCCACCTCCTGTTCCACTGTAACAGGCTTGACGGGCTGATTGGTCTCCTCCTATTCCGATTTAACATACTCGAGGTGTTGAATGGCCTCCGACTGTTCCACTGTTACAGGCTCGATGGGCTGAATGGCCTCTACTTATTCGAGAGCAAAAAACTGCCGTTGCTGGATATCCGAAATAACAACAGAAAACGCTGGAAATTCTCAGCAGGCCAGGCAACATTCGTGGGGAGTGAAACAGAGTCAACGTTTCGGGTCTGCAGAGGGGTTTTGACCCGAAACGTTGACTCTGTTTCTTTCTCCATGGATGTTGCCTGGCCTCTACTTATTCCTTTTTAACAGTCTTGAGTGGTGTAAATTGGCTCCTCCTGTTCCTATGTATCAAACTCGATGGATTGCATGACCTCATCTTTTCGTGTGTAACAGCCTCGATGGTCTGAATGGCCTCCTTCTGTTCTTGTGTAACAGGCTTGACGGGCTGAATTGTCTACTTTATTTCTTGTGTCACTAGCATGAGGGCAGAATGTCCTCCTCCTTTTCCTATGTAGCAGGCTCCAGGGGCACAATTGTCTCCTCCTATTGCAGCGTAACTGGCTCAAGAGGCTGTAAAGCCTACTCTTGCTCCTTTGTGACAGGCTCGAGAAGCTGAATGTCCTTCTCCTGCTCCTCAGTAACAGGCTCGAAGGGCAGAATGGTCTCCTCCTGTTCCACACAAACAGGCTTGATATTCTAAATCTGGTGTCTCTGGATTACTGGTTCAGTAACTCCAAAGGAAACGTGATCCAACAGTGGCTAACTGCAGAAGTTAAGGACAGCATTATATTGAAAGAAGAATCTTATAATGTTGTAAAGAATAAAAGTAAGCCTGAGGATTGGGAGAGTTTCAGACACCAGCAAAGGTTGACCAAAAAATTGAGAAAAAGGGAAAAAGTTGAACGAGAGAAAGCTAGCAAGAAATATAAAAGCAGAATATAAGAGTTTCTACAAGTATGTAAAAAGGAAAAGAAAAGCAAAAGTCAACGTTGGTCTATCGAGGCTGAAACAGGTGAAATTATTATGGGGAATAAGGAAATGGCAGAAACGTTGAACAAATATTATGTATTGGTCTTCACAGTAGAAGACACAAAACGTGTGCCAAAAATGGCGAGGAACAAGGGGTCTAATGAGGTTGAGGAACTTAACGTAATTAATATGAGTAGAGAAAAAGTACTAGAGAAACTAATGGGACTAAAAGCCAACAAATTCCCTGGACCTGATGGCCTACATCCTAGGGTTCTAAAAGAGGTGGCTGAAGAGATAGTGGATGCATTGGTTTTGATCTTCCAAAATTCCCTAGCTTCTGGAATGGTCCCAGCACATTGGAAGGTCGCAAATGTATCACCGTTATTCAAGAATGGAGGGAGAGAAAAAACAGGGAACTCCAGGCCAGTTAGCCTGACATCAGTCATCAGGAAAATGCAGGAATCTATTGTTAAGGAAGTGTTATCAAGTTACTTAGGAAATCATAACATGATTAGGCAGAGTCAACATGGTTTTATGAAAGGGAAATGCTGTTTGACAAATTTATTAGGTTTTTCAGGATGTAACTAGCATGGTAGATAAAGAGTAATCAGTGGATGTGGTATATTTGGATTTCCAAAACGCATTCGATAAGGTGCCACTTAAAAGACTATTACACAAGATTTGGGCTCATGGGGTTGGGGGTAATATAATAGCATGAATAGAGGATTGGTTAATGGACAGAAAACAAAGAGTAGGGATAAACAGATATTTTTCAGGTTTGCAGGCTGTAACTAGTGGGGTGGCGCAAGGATCAGTGTTGGGGCCTCAGCTATTTACAGTTTATATTAATGACCTAGATGAAAGCACCGAATGTAATGTATCCAGGTTCGCTGATAATAAAAAGCCAGGTGGGACAGTAAGCTGAGAAGAGAACACAAAGAGTCTGCAAAGGGATATAGATAGATTAAGTGAGTGGGCGGTAATGTGGCAGATGGAGTATAATGTCAGGAAATATGTGGTTATTCACTTTGGTAGGAAGAGAAAAACAGAATAATTTTTAATTGGTGAGGAACTTTCAAATGTTTGTGTTCAGAGAGATTTGGGTGTCATCGGGCAAGATATACAGAAAGCTGGCGTGCATGTACAGCAAGTAATAAGGAAGGCAAATGGAATGTTGGTCTTTATTGCAAGGAGGTTGGAGTACAGGAGTAAGGCAGTCTTATCACTATAGTACAAGGCCTTGGTGAGACCACACCGAGAGCACTGCTCACAGTTTTGACCTGCTTATCTAAGGAAGGATATATTTGCCTTTCAGGCGGTGCAACAAAGGTTCACTTGATTGATTCCTGGGATGAGATAGCTGTCCTATGATGAGAGATTGTGCAGAATGCGGATATACGCTCTGGAGTTTAGAAGAATGAGAAGTGATGTCATTGAAATATACATGATTCTGAAGGGGATTGGCAGGGTAGATGCTGAGAGGTTGTTTCCCCTGGCTGGATGTGTCGAGAACTAGGGGGCATAGTATCAGGATAAGGGGTAGGCCATTCAAAACTCAGATGAGGGAGAATTTCTTCACTCAGAGGGTTGTGAACGTTTGGAATTCTCTGCCCCAGAGGGCGGTGAGTGCTGAGTCTTTGAGTATATTCAAGGCTGAGATAGATTGTCAGACTCTAGGGGAAATCAAGGGAAATGTAGATGAGGTGGGGAAGTGGAGTTGAGGTCGATGATCAGTCATGACCTTATTGAATGGTGGAGCAGGCTCGAAGGGCCATATGACCTACACCTGCTCTTATTTCTTACGTTCTTATGTTCTTATAACCACAATGTTAATATGATTGGATTCAACCTGTGTAACAGGCTGGAGAGTCTGAATAGCCCCCTCCTGTTCCTGTATGAAAGGCAAGGTGGCTGAATGGCCTCATCCTTTTCATGAGCAACAGGCTTGAAGGGCTGAATGGCTTCTTCATTTTCCTGTATAACTGGCTCGACAGGCTGAATAGTCTCCTCCTATTCCCGTATAAAAGCCTCAAGGGGCTGAATGGCCTCCTCCTGTTCCTGTATAACATGCTCGAGGGGCTGAATGGCCTCCTCCTGTTCCATTGATACAGACTCGAGGGGCTGATTGGCGTCCTACTGTTTCTGTATAAAAGGCTTGAGGGGCGGAATGGCCTCTTCCTGTTTACGTGTAAGAGACTCAAGTGGCTGAATGGCATCCTCCTGTTCATGGATAACAGGATATAAGGCCTGAATGGCCTCCTCCTATATCTGTGTAACCGAATCGAGGGGCTGAAAGGCCTCCTCCTGATCCAGGGTAACAGACTTGAGGGGCAGAATGGCCTCCTTCTGTTCCTGTATGATAAGCACGATGGGCTGAATGCCCTCTTCCTATTCCAGTGTAAAACAATCGAGGGGCAGAATGGCTTCCTCCTTTTCCTGCATAATAGGCTTAACAGGCTGAATAACCTCCTCCTGTTCCCGCAAAACAGGCTCGATGTCCTGAATGGCTTCTTCCTGTTTATGTGTAACAGAGTCGAGGAGCTGATTGGCCTCCTCATCTTCCTGTATAACAGACTCGGGAGGCTGAATTTCCTCCTCCTGTTCCTGTGTAACAGGCTCGAAGGGCTGAATGGCCTCCTCCTATTCCAGTGTAATGGGCTCGATGTGCTTAATGGCCTCCTCCTGTTCCCGTATAACCGGCTTGAGGGACTTAATGACTTCCTCCTGTTACTGTATAATAGGCTCGAGGGGCTGAATGGCCTCTTCCATTTCTTGTATGACAGGCCGAGGGGCTGAATGGCCTCATCCTTTTCACGAATAACAGGCTTCAGGGGCTGAATGGCCTCCTGCTGCTCCTGTCTAACAGACTCGCTGGGCTGAATGGACTCCTCCTGTTCCTGTATAGCAGACTCGAGGGGCTAAATGGCCTCCTCCTTTTCATGTATAACAGGCTTGCAGGGCTGAATGGCTTCCTCCTTTTCCTGTATATCTGGCACGACAGGTTGAATAGCCTCCTCCTGTTCCCGTATAACAGGCTCAAGGGGCTGAATGGCTTCCTCCTGTTCCCATATAACATGCTCAAGGGGCTGAATGGCCTTCTCCTGTTCCATTGATACAGACTCGAGGGACCTATTGGCGTCCTACAGTTTCTGTATAAAATGCTTGAGGGGCTGAATGGCCTCTTCCTGTTTATGTGTAACAGACTCAATGGGCTGAATGGCCTCCTCCTGTTCATGTATAACAGGCTTGGAGGCCTGAATGGCCTCCTCCTATTCCTGTGTAACCGAATCGAGGGGCTGAAAGGCCATCTCCTGATCCTGTGTATCAGGCTTGGGAGGCAGAATGGCCTCCTTCTTTTCCTGTATGATAGGCACGATGGGCTGAATGCCCTCTTTCTATTCCTGTGTAACAGAATCGATGGGCTGAATGGCTTCCTCTTTTTCCTGCATAACAGGCTTAACACGCTGAATAACCTCCTCCTGTTCCCACATAACAGGCTCGATGTCCTGATAGGCCTCTTCCTGTTTATTTGTAAAAGAGTCGAGGAGCTGATTGGCCTCCTCCTGTTCCTGTATAACAAACTCGAGGGCTGAATGTCCTCCTCCTGTTCCTATATAATAGACTCGAGTAGCTGAATGGCCTCCTCCTGATACCGTGTAAAAGGCTTTAGTGGCTGAATGGCCTCCTCCTGTTACTGTGTAACAGGCTTTAGGCGCTGAATGGCCTCCTACTTTCCCTGTATAACAGACCCGAGTGGCTGAATGGCCACCTCCTGGTCCTGTGTAACAGGCTCAAGGGGCTGAATTGCCTCCTCCTCTTCCTGAATAACAGACTCGAAGAACTGAATAGCTTCCTCCTGTTCCTATATAACAGACTCGAGGGGCTGAATGCTATCCTCCTTTTCCTGTATAACAGACTCGACAGGCTGAATGGCCTCCTCCTCATCCTGTTTAACAGGCTTTAGTGGCTGAATGACCGGCTCCTGTTCAATTGTAACAGGCTTGAGGGGCTGAATGGCCTCCTCCTGATTTTAAGTAACTGGCTCACGTGGCTGTATGGCCTCATCCTGTGCATGTATAACAGGATCGAGGGGCTGAATGGCCTGCTCCTGTTCATATATAACAGGCTTGAGTGGCTGAATGCCCTCCTCCTGTTACTGTACAACAGACTCGTGTGTCTGAATTGCCTCCTCCTGTTCTTGTATAACAGGCTACAGGGGCAGAATTGCCTCCTGCTGTTCCTATGCTAAAGGGCCATGGGAGTGAATGGCCTCCTCCTGCTCCTGTGTAAATGACTCGAGGGGTTGAATTGAATCCTCCTGTTCCTGTGTAAGAGATTCAGGGGTTGAGAGGACTCAGAGCGAATGTGGGGTGGGACGGGAGCCACTTGTGTAAAAGGAAGTGTCGGGGCAGCAGTTTCCCTTCACTGAATTACCGATTTACTACCAAATGTACCGTCAGTAGAGGAAACACCGAACCCTGACCCAAAATCCGACTCTGGTGGAATTCGAACCAACAACGTTTTGAAAGATTTTATCTTTCACATAGCTAGAAGTCCAATGCTCTTTCCATTGCGCCACAGAGCCAATTGCATGGCACATTATTACAAAAGCAAAATAGTGTTGATGTTGGAAATCTGAAATATAAACAGATAAAATGCTGGAAGCACCCTGCAAGTCAGGCAGCTTTTAAAAGGGATCTACTTTCAGTCCCGGATCATTCTGTGTCTGTCGAAAAGGGATATGCTGTCAGTCCCGGATCATTCTGTGCCTGTTTAAAAGGGATGTGATGTGAGTCCCGGTTCATTCTGTGTCTGTTTAAAAGGGATGTGCTGTCAGCCCCAGATCATTCTGTTTCTGTTTAAAAGGGATGTGCTGTCAGTCCCGGATCATTCTGTGTCTGTTTAAAAGCGATCTACTTTCAGTCCCGGATCATTCTGTGCCTGTTTAAAAGTGATGTGTTGTCAGTCCCGGGTACAACCACTGTCTGGCAACACACAAGCTACCTAATATCTAGCAGAAGGCACATATAATAGCACTATTAAAGCCTGGAATAGATCCCTTAGATCCTAAGAGTTTCGGCCAATTTCATTGCTTTGCCGCACCTATAAGCTGTTTGAACGCCTGATACTCAATAGGATAGCACCAACTGTAGATGAGAAAATCATTCCAGAGCAAGCAGGATTCCGCCCCGGCAAATCAATAACAAGCCAACTGCTCAACCTCACACAACACGTCGAAGATGGTTTTGAGCAAGGGATGGTAACAGGTGCTGTTTTTGTAGACCTGTCAGCAGCATACGATACAGGGAACCATAGACGTCTCCTCTGCAAGATTCTAGAGATGACAACAGAGATTCACTTAACAGAGCTGTTAGAAAGCTTGCTTCAGAATCGCCGGTTCTATGTTGAACTAGGTGGGAAGTGCAGCAGGTGGCGTATTCAGAAGAATGGTCTTCCTAAGGGAAGCATGCTTGCACCGCTGCTGTACCACATCTACACGAATGACCAACCTATAGATGGTGTCACATGCCGTTTTATGTATGCTGATGAATTATGTGTCACTGCCCAAAGCACTGATTTTAACACTGTGGAGAAAACGCTTTCTGAGGCCGTGGAGGGACTAAAATCCTATTATGAAGAAAACCACCTTCGCGCAAACCCATCAAATATGCAAGTTTGTACATTCCACCTCAGAAACCGTGAAGCCAAACGCCAGCTGAAAGTAACCTGGTGTGGAGCAACACTGACGCATTGCGAGCACCCTATCTACTTAGGAGTCACCCTTGACTGATGCCTCACCTTCAAGAACCACATCGAGAAGACAAAGGCAAAAGTGAGCGTACAAAACAACATCCTGAATAAGCTCACTAACACAAGATGGGGAACAAGTCCGAAAACATTGTGAACCAGTGCACTTGCTCTTTGCTATTCCATTGCTGAATACGCCTGCCCTGCATGGGAAAGGTCTACTCATGCCAAGAAGATGGATGCCGTTCTGAATGGAAGCTGTCGATTTAGCACAGGTTGCTTAAAACCAACAAACATCAACAGTCTATATATCCTGGCGGGTATCTCTCCCCCTGATATAACAAGAACGGTAGCCAGCAAGAAAGAACGACTCCGTCAAACATCAGATGAGAGACACACTCTGCATTGTCATACACCTACACCAAGCCGCCTAAAGTCAAGAAAGAGCTTCATGAACAGTGTTGTTCCATTACAATCAACCTCATCTGAAGCCCGCATCGCCTTGTGGAAAGACCGGCTCACCAGGCTTGAACAACCCCCAGTGATGGAAATTCTACCTGATGAAAGCCTTCCCCCAGGAGCTGATTGCAACTGGGCAAAATGGAAGGGCCTTAACAGATTTAGGACCGGTGTAGGTTGCTCAACGGTGTCACGAAGCAAATGGGGATATTCAACCTGCCCGACAACTTGTGAATGTGGAACTGAGGCACAGACTATGCAACATCTCCTGCAATGCCCATCGTTGCAGATCTTGCCGAATTCAACAACAAGGCACAAAAATGTGTCCAGTTCTGGCTGGGCTATGTATAGACTGTCCGTGAACACGATAAGAAGAAGAAGAAGTCCCGGGTCATTCAGTGACTGCTTAAAAGGGATGTGCTCTCAGTCCCATATCATTCTGTGTCTCTTTAAAAGGGATCGTCTGGCTGCCCCGGATCATGCTGTGTCTGTTTAAAACGGATGTAGCATAATATTATAGAGTCTGCACCACAGAAACAGTCCATTTGCACGAACTGGTCTCCACACGAGGCTCTTCCTTCTCTACTTCCACTCACCAGAAAAAAGCCAGGATCAGTAATGGTAACCTGATGCGCTATCAATTACTCAAAAGACTGAGGTTAAGCGAGTAACTAACAGGCTTTTATTAACAAGAGAATGAAGGTGTGCCTCGAGTGGTCGACCAGTCCAGAATACAGAGGGACTGTGGAGCAGTCACCTTTATACCTGGACTCGTGGGAGGAGTCAGCCGAGGCATGTACAGACATGTACACAGTGGAATACAAACAGTTGTTTACCACATTCACCCCTTGTTTAATAATGAGTCCGGTGGGGTGAAGTTTATTAAAAGTTTGTGTATTGGAGTCTCTCTGGAGGTCTTGTCTGCCGCTGTGATCGACGTGGCGATGGCAGGGGTAGTGTAGCTTCCGGCGTCAAGTGCCGCATAGGCTGAGGCACTGGTGTGTAGTCCTCATGGGTGTCGAGCGGGTCACGAGGCCCAGGCTTGCCGTCTGCTGGGGTTGGATATTGGATCGTGGGTGGGTTGGGAGTGGGAAGTGGGTTACTGGGGCCCCCGAGGGTGCGAGATCTCATATGGAGACTGTGTCCTCCCGCCCGTCCGGGTACGCAATGTAAGCATACTGGGGGTTGGCGTGGAGGAGGTCGACCCTCTCGAGCAGGGGGTCCATTTTATGGGTCCTCACGTGTCTTCTCAGTAGGACCGGCCCTGGGGACGTCAGCCATGGAGGTAGCGATGTCCTTGATGTGGACTTCCTTGGGAAGACAAACATTTTCTCATGAGGGGTGGTGTTAGTGGCAGTGCAGAGCAGTGGCCGAATAGAGTGGAGCGCATCGGGCAGCACATCCTGCCAGCGGGAGGTCGGAAGGCCCCTAGACTTTAAGGCTAGCAGGGCGGCCTTCCAAACTGTCGCATTCTCTCTTTCCACCTGTCCATTCCCCCGGGGGTTGTAACTGGTGGTCCTGCTTGTGGCAATACCCCTAGCGAGCAGGTACTGGTGGAGTTCGTCGCTCATAAACGATGAGCCCCGGTCGCTATGGATATAGCTGGGGAAACCGAACAGGGCGAAGAGGTCGTTCAGACATTTAATGGCCGTGGCACTGGTCATGTCCGGGCAGGGGATGGTGAAAGGGAAACGGGAGGACTCATCAATAATGTTGAGGAAGTACACATTGCGGTCAGAGGAGGGGAGAGGCCCTTTAAAATCAACGCTCAGGCGCTCGAAGGGGCGAGTGGCTTTTATCACGTGAGCCCTGTCTGGTCTATCAAAGTGCGGTTTGCAGTCAGCGCAGACTTGGCAGTCCTGGTCATGGTCCTGACCTCCTCAATGGAGTAAGGCAGGTTGCGGGCCTTGCTGAAGTGGAAGAACCTGGTGACCCCGGGTGGCAGAGGTCATTGTGGAGGGCCCGCAGTCTATCGATCAGCGCGCTGGCGCAGGTGCCACGCGATAGAGCATCCGGGGGTACATTGAGCTTCCCGGGCCGGTACAAGATCTCATAATTGTAGGTGGAAAGTTCGATTCTCCACCTCAAGATCTTGCCGTTTTTGATTTTGCCCCTCTGCTTGTTGTTAAACATAAAAGCAACTGAACGCTGGTCAGTGAGCGGGGTAAATCGTTTTCCGGCCAGGTAGTGCCTCCAATGATGCACAGCCTCCACAATAGCCTGGGCCTCCTTCTCAAAAGCGGAGTGTCTGGTCTCCGGGCCCTGGAGGGTTTGTGAAAAGAAGGCCACGGGTCTCCCCGCTTGATTAAGGGTAGTGGCCAGGGCAAAGTCGGACGCATTGCTTTCCACCCGGAAGGGGATGGATTCGTCCACTGCGTGCATGGTGGCTTTGGCAATGTCCTCCTTGATAAGGTGGAAGGCTAAGCGGGCCTCTGCCGTCAAGGGAAAAGAGGTGGACTTGATCAGCGGACGGGCCTTGTCCGCATAGTAGGGGACCCACTGTGCGTAATAGGAGCAGCTCTTCAGGGCCTTGAGGCAGTGGGGCATTGGGAGTTCCATAAGGGGACGCATCCGGTCGGGATCGGGACCGATGACTCCGTGTTCCACAACACAGCCAAGGATGGCAAGGCGGGTTGTGCAGAATATGCACTTCTCCTTGTTATACGTCAGGTTCAGGAGTTGGGCAGTGCAGAGGAATTTTTCGAGGTTTGCGTCATGGTCCTGCAAATCATGGCCGCAGATGGTCACATTGGCCAGATATGGGAAAGTGGCCTGCAACGCATTTTGATCGACCATCTGATCCATCTCCCTTTGGACGTCGGAGACCCCGTTGGTGACGCCAAAGGGAACCCTAAGGAAGTGATAGAGGCGGCCGTTTGCCTCAAAGGCAGTATACTGGCGTTCCTCAGGGTGGATAGGGAGCTGGTGGTACGCTGATTTCAGGTCAATGGTCGAGAAGACGCGGTACTGCACGATCTGTTTGACAATATCAGCTATGCGGGGGAGTGGGTAAGCGTCCAGCAGGGTGTAGCGGTTTATTGTCTTGCTGAAGTCGATGACCAGGCGCTGCTTCTCGCCGGTCTTAACGACCACAGCCTGGGCTCGCCAGGGGCTGGTGCTGCCCTCAATAATCCCCTCCTTCAGGAGCCGCTCCACTTCAGTTTTAATGAAAACCCTGTACCCGGCACTGTATCGCCTGCTCTTTGTGGCGATGGGCTTACAGTCGGGGTGAGGTTAGCAAACAGTGGGGGGGGTGACTCTGAGTGTGGAGAGGTTGCACCTGGTGCGCGGCGGGCAATTTGGAAGCTACTGGCTGCGGACTGTGAGTGGGGGGAGGGGTCCACCGTACGCCATCGTAACACTTTTAAGGTGGCACAGAAAATCTAACCCCAGTAGAACAGCAGCGCAGAGGTGGGGCAGGACCGGAAGTTTAAAATTATCATACACAGTCCCATCTACTAAGAGTGTCACCACGCAGTAGTCACCAATGTCCGCCGACTGGGACTCGGAGGCCATAGAAATCCACTGGTGCACAGGCAGGACTGGGAGAGAGCAACTCCGCACAGTTTCGGGGTGGATGAAGCTCTCCATGCTCCCAGAGTCAAAAAGGCAGCTTGTTTCATGACCATTTACTTTAATGTCCAATGTGGATTGGGCCAGTTGGTGCAGTCTCGCTTGGTCCAGCGTAACAGAGGCCAGCGTAGGGGTCGGTGTGTCGTTGCGGGTATCAGATGAGGTGGTGTTGCGGGCCTGCTGCGTCCTGGCTGGCGTCCAAGATGGCGGCATCCATGATCCCCATGTGGCTGGAGGCGTCCAAAATGGCTGCTGTTCTGGTGGTTCGCACATGGCTGGGGAGGCCCAAGATGGTGGCCCGCACGGTCCACACACGGCGATGCTGGGGTTTGGGGTGGCTTTGGCCCTGCAGATGCTGGCGTAGTGTCCCTTCTTCCCGAAGCCCGAGCAGATCGAATTTTTCGCCGGGCAGTGCGCTCTGGGGTGTTTGGCCTGGCCACAGAAGTAGCATGTCTGGCCTTGGGACACTGCTGCAGTAGTTGGCCCGTTGCTGGAAGTGGCTGGGGTGGCACGGCGCCATGAGACGGTCCTACCGTGTCCCAGGCTGTCGTTCCCTGCGGCGTCCACGGTGTAGAGGAGTAGGCATCCATGCCCCGGTAGGCTGCGCCCAATGATCGTGCGAGTTCAGAGGCCTTGTTGAGGTCGAGGTCACTCTGCTCCAACAGTCGCTGTTGGGTGTAATTGGACCTGTGGCCCGCTACAAAAGTGTCCCGGATAAGTTCCTCTGTGTACACGGGGGCCTTTACATCCTTACAACCACAGGCCAGGCCAAGCACAGACAGTGCCTGAAGATATTCCTCGGTCGATTCCCCAGGTTGTTGTTTACGACTCCCCAGGAGGTGCCTGGCGTACACCTTGTTCACTGGGCACGTGTACTGGTCCTTGAGGAGCTTGATAGCAGCCGTGTACGAGGTCGCATCCTGGATGACCGAGTACGCTCGGTGGTTCACTTTGGAGGTCAGGACATCCAGTTTGTCCTCATCCGATTTGACCATTGCAGCGGAGGCGGTCAGGAATTTTTCAAAGCACCTAAGCCAGTGAGCAAACTTGGTGGATGCGTCCGCCTCCCGATGGTCTAAACCCAGGCATGCTGGTGTGAGGATCTTCTCCATTATAAAAATCTTGTTAATAAAATTGATGCACTATCAATTACTCAAAAGACTGAGGTTAAGCGAGTAACTAACAGGCTTTTATTAACAAGAGAATGAAGGTGTGCCTCGAGTCGTCGACCAGTCCAGAATACAGAGGGACTGTGGAGCAGTCACCTTTATACCTGGACTCGTGGGAGGAGTCAGCCGAGGCATGTACAGACATGTACACACTGGAATACAAACAGTGGTTTACCACATAACCATGAAACTATCGGATTGTCGTAAAAACCCATCTGGTTCACTAATGTCTTTCAGGGAAGGAAATCTGCCGTCCTTACCTGGTCTGGCCTATGAGTGGCTCCAGACCCACAGCAATGTGGTTGACTCCTAACTGCGCTCTGAAATGGCCTAGCAAGTCACTCAGTTGTAACAAACTGCTACATAACAAAGTAGTAACAATGAATCTGGGCGAATCACTTGTCCTGATCCATAGCAGCTTTCTCCTGAGGTCCCCACCACCACAGAAGCCAGTCTTCAACCAATTTGATTCACTCCACGTGATATCAAGAAACGGCTGAGCACACTGCAGACAGCAAAGGCTATGGGCCCTGACAACATCTCGGCTGTCATGCTGGAGACTTGTGATCCAGAATTGGTTGCACATCTAGCCAAGCGGTTCTAGTGCAGCTACAACACTGGCATCTAACCAACAATGTGGAAGACTGCCCAGGTATGTCCTGTCCACAAAAAGAAGGACTAATCCAATCCAGTCAATTACCACCCCATCAATCCACTCTCAATCATCAGCAAAGTGATGGATGTTGTCATGGACAGTGCTATCAAGCGGCACTTACTCACCAATAACCTCCTAATTGATGCCCAGTGCGAGTCATTGCCCTTGACATCAAGGCAGCATTTGACTGAGTGTGGCATCAAGGAGCCCTCGTAAATCTGAAGTCAATGGGAATCGGGGAGGTGGGCTGGAAACTCTCCTGAGTTTGGAGTCATACCTAGCACAAACGAAGATGATTGTGGTGATTGAAGGTCAGTCATCACAGCCCCAGGACATCGCTGCAGGATTTACTCAGGGCAGTGTCCTAGGCCCAACCATCTTCAGCTGCTTCATCAATGACATTCCCTCCAACATAAGGTCAGACGTGTGGATGTTCGCTGATGATTGCAGTGTTCAGTGCCATTAACAACTCCTCAGATAATGAAGCAGTCCATGCCCGCATACAACAAGACCTGGACAACATTGAGGCTTGGGCTGATAAGTGGCAGGTAACATTCATGCCACAGAAGTGCCAGGCAATGTCTATTTCAAACAAGCGGGAGTCTAACCATCTCTGCTTAACATTCAACGACATTACCATCGCCGAATCCAGTACCATCAACATCCTGGGGGTTACCAGTGACCAGAAACATAACTGGACCAGCCACATAAATACTGTGACAACAAGAGAAGGTCAGAGGCTAGGTATTCTGTGGCGGGTGTCTCACCTCCTGACTCCCCAAAGCCTTTCTACCATCTACAAGGCATAAATAAGGAGTGTGATGGAATACTCTCCACTTGCCTGGATGAGTGTAGCTCCAACAATACGCAAGAAGCAAGTCACCATCGAGCACAAAGCAGCCCGCTTGATTGGCACCCCATCTACCACCTTAACCATACACTCCCTCCACCACCGGTGTGCCTTGGCTGCAGTTCGTACCATCGACAAGATGCACTGCAGCAACTCACCAAGGCATCTTCGGCAGCACCTGCCAAATCCGCGACCTCTTCCACCTAGAAGGACAAGGGCAGCAGGTGCATGAGAACACCCCCACCTCCAAGTTCCCCTCCAAGTCACACACCATCCTGCCTTAGAAGTATATTGCCGATCCTTCATCGTCGTGGTATCAAAATCCTCGTTCGAACTCTGCTCGCAGTAACTTTGCAGCAAATTCTTTATTTTATTTAATCGGCTCCCTGTGGAGAACACTGGCCCGAAACTGATCAGAATTCCGTCCACTGCACTTTATTACACTGATTAACGCAAAGCTGTTGTTCCAATTGAAACACTAATAATTTATCAGCATCAATTAGATATTGTGGATTTGTTGGGAACTTGTGAGCAATACACACACAAAACAGCAGCAAAATACTAATTAATAAAGAGACCTGCTGTGTTTGGAAGGAAATTACCTTCAGCTAATGAGCGGAAACGCGGTTTGGTTTTATAAAGTTGAACACGAATTTAAAAGTTTGTAAAACGACAGCGGCAGGAGTCGAATCTACAATTTTCTAATAACATCAGGATTAGTACCAAAATTAGACACCTTATCCATTAGGCCACACGGCGTAGCGTGCAGGTTAGGTGACATCTGTGGACAGAAAAACACAGGGCCAACCTTGCAGGTCCTTGAGCTCTCGGCAGAACTAAGGTTTGGCAGCTTTGCTTCAACGTATTGCAGTTGCAATCTTTTCAGCAAATAACAACATTAAAAAACTACCCATGCCACCAAAAAATAAATGGCCGTTACGGGCATCAATTCCACGACCTTGGCAGTATTAGCACCACGCTCTAATCAACTGAGGTAACCGGCCTTGTTCCACTTCTTTTATTGTTACATTCAATTTATGTTGATTTCTGGTCTTTGTCAGTTGACTTCGAAGGCTGTAAAAGAAAGAGTCGGATTTCTACAGCGCCTTTCACCCAGGATGTTTCAAAATGCTATACAGCCAATGAAGTTGTAGTCACTGTTGTAATGTAGGAAAAGCAGCAGCAGCCAATTTGTGCACAGCAAGCTCCCACAACTAGCAATGTTATAATCGTGAATGATTTGTTTTAGTGATGTTGATTTACAGATAATTATTGGCTGCAGGACAGCGGGTGAACCTCACCAGCCTGTTCTTCTTCCAATAGTGCCATGGAATCATTTATGTCCACCCGAGAGGGCAGAGCGGGCGTCAGTTTTGGAATTCTATTCCACCACAATCTGTAACCTTAAGGACCAGCATATCCCTCACTCTACCATTAGCATCAAGACAGAGGACCAACCCTGGTTCAATGAGGAGTGTAGAAGTGCATGTCAGGAGCAGCACCAGGCACATCTAAAAATGAGGTGCCAACCTCATGAAGCTACAATACAGGACTACACAAATGCTAAAATATGGAAACAGCATGTGTAGACAAAGCTAAGCGACCCAACAACCAACGGATCAGAACAAAGCTCTGAAGTCCTGCCACATCCAGTCGTGACTATTGTAATTAATTTACTTCGTTCCTAGGATTTGTGCATCGCTGGCAAGGCTAGCATTAATTGCCCATCCCTAATTGCGCTTGAGAAGGTGGTAGTGAGAAGCCCTCTTGACCCGCTGCAGTCAATGAGGTGAAGGTACTCCAATAGTACTGTTAGGGAGGGACTTCCAGGATTTTGACCTAGCGACGATGAAGTTATGGTGATATATTTTCACGTCGGGATGGTGTGTAATTGGAGGGGAACTTGGAGGTGATGCTGTTCCTATGCACCGGCTGCCCTCATAAGAACATAAGAACATAAGAAATAGGAGCAGGTGTAGTCCATTCGGCCCCTCGATCCTGCTCCGCCATTCAATAAGATCATGGTTGATCTGATTAGGCCTCAACTCGAATGTTATGCCTGTTGCCCCATAACCCTTGACTCTCCTGTAGTTCAACAATCTGTCGATCTCAGCCTTGAATATAATCAATGATTCAGGCTCCACAACTCTCTGGGGTAGATAATGCCAAAGATTCTCAACCCTCTGAGGGAGGAAATTCCTCCTCATCTCCGTCTTAAATGGACAAACCCTTATTCTGAAACTATGCCACCTGATTCTAGATACACCCATGAGGAAAAACACCCTCTCAAGCATCTACCCTGTCAAGCCCCCTCAGAATATTATACGTTTCCATAAGATCACCTCTCATTCTTCAAACCCCCAATGAATATAGGCCCAACCTGCTCAACCTTTCCTCATAAGACAATCCCTTCATCCCAGGAATCAACCTAGAGAACCTTTTTTGAACTGTCTCCAATGGAAGTATATCCCTCCTTAAATAAGGAGAACAAAAATGTATGCAGTACTCTAGGTGTGGTCGCAAATGTACAGATATAGCATGACTTCCCTACTTTTATACTCAATGCCCTTGCAATAAAGGCCAACATACCATTTGCCTTCTAAATTATTGCATGCTAACTTTTTGTGTTTCCTGTACGATGACACTCAGATCCCTCTTTACTGAAGCATTCTGTAGTCTCTTTCCATTTTAATAATATGTTGCTTTTCTGTTCTTCCTACCAAAGTGGATGACATAACATTTTCCACATTATACTCCATCTGCCAAATTTTTACCGAATCAATCTATCTATATCCCTTTGAATAATTTTCTGTCCTCCTCTCAACTTGCTTTCCCACCTATCTTTGTAAAATCAGCAGATTAGGCTGTGGTAGTGGTCGCGGGTTTGGGAGGTACTGTCGAAAGGGGCCTTGGTGAGTTGCTGCAGTGCATCTTGTAGATGGTACAGACTCCTGACACGGTGTGTTGGTGGTGGAGTGAGTGAATGTTTATGGCGGTGGATGGGTTGCCAATCAAGCGGGCTGCTTTGTCCTGGATGCTGTTGAGCTCATTGAGTGTTGTTGGAGCTGCACTCATCCAGGCAAGTGGAGATTATTCCACCACACTCCTGACTTGTCCCTTGTCGAAGGTGTAAAGAATTTGGGGAGTCAGGAGATGAGACACTCGGCGCAGAATACCCAGCATCTGACCTGGCCCTGTAACCACACTATTCATGTGACTGGTCCAATTAAGGTTCTGGTCAATTGTAACCCCCAGGATGTTAATGTTTCCGATTGTATTCCGCCATTGTTTTCAGACCCCACCACGGACTCAATTACGTAGCCACTGACCTCATCCCTCTCACTATCATATGTCTGAGGCTGAACCACACTGTTCACAAACTTATTTGACCCTGAAATGAGCTTTTGATCAAATATCCACAGCATCACAAAGACCAACTACTTCCATCTCCGTATCATCACCCCTCTCTGCCCTTGCCTCAACTGATCTGCTGCTGAAAACATCATCCATGCCTTTGTTAATTCTAGACTCGACTATTCCAATGCACTCCTGGCTGGTCTCCCACATTCCACCCTACATAAACTTGAGGTGACCATAGAAATATAGAAACATAGAAGATAGTAGCAGGAGTAGGCATTTCGGCCCCTCGAGACTGCTCCGCCATTCAATGCGATCATGGCTGATCATCTAAATTCAGTACCCGATCCCTGCTTTCTCCCCATACTCCTTGATCCCTTAGCCTTAAGAAATATATCCAACTCCTTCTTGAATATATTTAATGAATTGGCCTCTACTGCCTACTGTGGTAGAGAATTCCACAGGTTCACCACTCTCTGGGTGAAGAAATTCCTCATAATTTCTGTCCTAAATGGCCTACTCTTTATCGTTAGACTGTCACCCCTGGTTCTGGACTCCCCGACCATCGGGAACATCCTTCCTGCATCTAGTCTGTCCTGTCAGAATTTTACAAATTTCAATGAGATCCCCTCGCATTCTTCTAAACTCCAGCCAACACAATCGTCCGCATCTCTCCTCATACGTCATTCCTGCCATCCCAGGTAACAGCCTGGTGATTTTTCGCTGAACTCCTTCCATGCCATGAATATCCTTCCTCAGATAACACGACCAAAACTGCACCCAATACTCAATATGTGTCCTCACCAAGGCCCTGCACAACTGCAGAAAGACATCCTTGTTCCGTTACTCAAACCCTCTCGCTATGAAGGCCAACATACCATTTGCCTTCTGAACCACCTTCTGCACCTGCGTCCTTACTTTTAGAGACTGGTGCTAAAGGACGCCCAGGTCTCGTTTCACTTCCCCTTCTCCCAATCTATTGCCATTTAGATACTAATCTGCCTTCCTGTTTTTGCCACCAAAGTGGATAACCTCGCATTTAGCCACGTTAATCTGACTCTGCCATGCTTCTGCCCAATCACCCAACCTGTCCAAATCATACTGGAGTTTCTCGGTATCCTCCTCACAGTACACACGCCCACCCAGCTTTGTGTCATCTGCAAACTTGGAGATATTACATCTAGTTCTCTTGTCCAGATCATTAATATATATTGTGAATAGCTGGTGTCCAAGGACCATTCCCTGCGTTACCCCACTGCTCACTGCCACTCGGAAAAAGAGCCATTTATTCCAACTCTTTGCTTTCTGTCTGCCAACCAGTTCTCTATCCAAGTCAATACCTTGGCCCCAATTTCATGTGCCTTCATTTTACATGCTAATCTCTTATACGGAACCTTATTGAAAGCATTTTGAAATTCCAAATACACCACATCCACTGGTTCTCCCTTATCTATTTTACCAGTTACGTCCTCAAAAATTCCAGTAGATTAGTCAAGCACGATTTACATTTTATAAATCCATGTTGACTTTGTCAGGTTCGGTCACGTTTTTCCACGTGCTCTGCTATTACATCCTTTATAATAGACTCTATAATTTTCCCCACTAGCGATATCAGGCTTACCGGTCTGTAATTCCCCCTTTTCTCTCTGCCACCCTTTTTGAACAGTGGGGTAACATTAGCTGCCGGCCAATCCATGGGAACTGTTCCAGATTCTACCGAATTTTGGAAGATGACCAGCAATGCATCTATTATTTCCAGGGCCACTTCCTTAAGTACCCCAGGATGTAGATTATCAGGCCCTGGGAATTTATCGGCCCTCAATCCCATCAATTTCCCAATACCATTTCCCTACAAATACTGATTTCAATTGTTTCTTCCCTTTCATTAGAGCCTATGTTCCGCGACATCTTTGGGAGATTATTTGTGTCCTCCATTGTGAAGACAGAACCAAAGTATGTATTTAATTGGTCAGCCATTTCTTTATTCCCCATTATAAATTCTCCTGATTCTGACTGCAATGGACCTACGCATGACTGCACCAAACTTTTTCTCTTCACATATGTATAAAAGCTTTTACGGTCAGTTTTTATGTTCGCTGCAAGATTACTATCACATTATACGTTCCCCCTCTTAATTAATCCCTTTGTCCTGCTTTGACGGATCCTAAACTGCTCCCAATCCTCAGGTTTATTGCTTTTTCTGGACAATTTATATGTCCTCACTTGGATCTTACGCTATCCCTAATTTCCCCTGTTAGCCACGGTTGTGTCATCTTTTTTGTTTTATTTTAATGCCAAACTGGGATGAATAAATTCTGTAGTTGAGTAAGGATGTCTTGCTGCAATTATTTACGGCGTTATGGAGAACACATCTGTAGTATTATGTACAGTTTTTGTTAAAATTTCCAAATGAAGGCTTTAGTTGCCTTGGAGGGGGTGGAATGAAGGTCAACTAGATTGATTACTGGGATGAGAGGGCTGTCCTATGAGGAATGATTGATTAGAATGGGCCTATTTTTCCTGGGTTTAGAAGAATAATAGTTGATCTCATTAAAACGTGTAAAATTCTTAAATGTCTTGACAGCGTAGATGCTGAGCGGCTGTTTCCCCTGATTGGAGAGGCTATAAACAGGGGGCAGAGTCTCAGGATAACGGCTCGGCCATTTACAACTGAGATGAGGAGAAATGTCTTCAACAAGATTGTTTTGAATCGGTAGCATTCTCTACCCGAGAGGGCTGAGGATATTCAGTCGATGAGTATATTCAATAGATTTTAGGGCACTAAGGGAATCACGGGACAGAGGGTTAGGATGGGAAAGTGGCATTGATGTATAAGTTCAGTCATGAACTTATTGAATGGCGCAGCAGGCTTCATGGAGCGTATTGCGTACTCCTGCTTATATTTATTTTATTTTGGTGTTTCGGTACTCACAGCCCGCCACTTTTCAACAGAGAAAAGATGATCCGGGACTGAGAGCAAAGCCATTTTAAGCAGACACAGAATGATCGAGAATGACAGTAAACCCCTTTCAAACAGATTCAGAATGATCCGGGATTGACAGCAAATATATTTAAAGCATCCACGGAATGACCAAGGAATGATTCACTTAATGTAACCTGAGACAAAGAAGTCGTTTGCAGCTGTCAATCAAAACACATTTGGAAGGAACATTCTACATTTACTGAACCAGAAACAGCCTTCAGCTGTCAGTCAACCCTGCCCCGCCTACTCCACCTGCACCATTCAGAGAGACAGAGACTGTCAGAGAACTTCCAGCATTCAGTGCTGACCCTGTTACACTCAGCAGCTCCTGACACAGAACCCTGGTGTCATAAACACTGCGCATTTTTACCAAACCCCTTAAAAAGCCGTCTATCAAATGAGAAAAACTCAAAGTTCATCTGAATTCGGCTGAATGTAAGAAAAGTTAATTAAGTTTTCACCATCACTCGGTAACCCCATTCGGCATTCTTCCCACCCATAGAATAAATTATCGGATGTAAGAACTCCTTGTCTTTTCACTCTGAGTTGAATTATATCAGTGTCTGGAACTTAATGTCTTCATAAACGTTTTCTATAAAATATATATCTTACTATCGAACAAGCAGTTTAACGGTTGAATGCATCGCACATTCTGCATTAAACAAGCAGCCAGCGCACAAGCATCCTCACATCCACAGCAGACTGGGTAACATGCACCGTGCACATTAGACCAGCAGAGGGCGCACACTCGCCGCTACTTATACAGCAGACCTACCTACCTGCACCGTGCACCTTAGACCAGCAGGGGTGACATACACGCCATTACTTTCACTGCTGTTCTGCTAACATGCACCGTGCACATACAACCTCCAGGGGCTTACACTTGAAATTTCTGAAACTTCTGTAAATACGAAAGCAAAATATTGTGGATGCTAGAAACCTAAAATAAATACAGAAAATGCTGGAAGTACTCAGCAGGTCAGGCAGCATCAGTGGCGAGAGATACAACTTTAACGTTTCAGGTCGATGACCTTTCATCAACATGGGAAAAAGTTACAAATATAACAGTTTTTAAGCAAGTACAGAGGTAGCAATGGAGAGGAAAAACCAAAAGGGTCAAGAGGAACTGTAAATGTCAATAACAGAATCATTACCAACAGCTACTATCTGAAAAAATAGGATCAGTGTTTATGATCTGAAATTGTGGAAATCAACGTTGAGTCCAGAAATGTGTAAATTGCCAAATGACAAGATGAGGTTCTGTTTCTCGAGCTTCATTAGAACAGTGTGGCAGGCCAACGACAGAGAGGTCAGAGTGGGAGGGGCACAGATAATTAAAATGACAGGCGACCAGAAGCGCAGGGTCACGCTTGTGAACGGAATTGAGTTGTTCCTCAAATTGATAACCCAATCAATGTTTGGTCCCCAATGTAGCGGAGACAGCATCCTGAGCAGCAAATGCAGGATACAAAATAAAAATAAAGTAAAAGTTAATCACTAAAGAACTGCTGACATACACCATGTACATTAAACTACCAGGGGGCACTCATTCGCAATTACGTATACTGCAGACATGCTAGCATGTTTGATCGACAACCCATCCATCACATTACTTATGCACTACCTCCACTCCTGGCGCAACGTGGTTGCAGTGTGTACCATCTACAAGATTTATAAAGCAACTAAGTTTTGGGGACAAATGTTGGCCTTGCCAGCGACACCCATCTCCCGTGAATGAATAATATAAAAGAAAAAGACCTGCTGATGTGCGCCGTGCACATTCACCACATGGAGTCACTCAATCGCCATTAGTGATCCATCAGAACTGCTCACACGTCCCGTGCAATTTCTGTATCCCCTTCCATTCAGCCCAGCGCTGATTCCACAGCTGCCGTTTCTGCCCAGTTTCCAGCCCTTGAATGGGGATATTTCGCCATTCTCTGTGCCACTCTCCCTGTTTTCCTCAAATACTCTCAGTATGGGCGGTACACAGACCTTTGCAGTCTATGCTTTTCTGAGTGTAATCCCGGGTTTCTGGATCTCGATCCACTAGCCCCGCTCCCAAATTCCCCGGTCCCTCTCAGACACACCCGCTATAATTCTTGTGTGGTGCAGTGTTGATTCCGTCAGCTGCCCTTCGCACTCATTAACCTGGACTTTCGATTCCTGTCTGGAGCAGCACATTACGCACAAGGTAAGTGTTGTTCAACGTACAAAGTAGAAAACTGACTCCCTGAGGCTGCCGATTTAAGATGGGTACTTTACTGTCCTAATTGCAATACAGATAATTCAAAAGTTGTAAACCAGAAAAGAAGACAGAAAAAGCAGGAAACCTTAGCACATCAGTGATTATCTGTGGAGAGTGATCCTGAAGAGAGTTCCCGGTCTGCAGGTATCTGCGGAGAATGACACTGAAGTTACAAGAGGCGGCCATTTAGCGCCTCCAGCTTGTTACATAGGAACAGGAGGTGGCCATTCAACCACTCGAGCTTGTTGTAAAGGATCAGGAGGAGGCGATTCAACTCGTCGAGCCTGTAACCAGGAACAAGTGGAGCCCATTCAACCCTTGTAATCTTTTAAATAGGAACAGGAGCCATTCAGACTCATGACCCTTTTACATATGAACAGGAGGTTGTTACAAAGGAAAAGGAGAAGGCCTTTCATATCTTTTGAGGTTATTACACAGGAACAGATGACCATTCAGCCCCTTGAAACTGTTACATAGGAACAGGAGGAGGCCATTCAGCCTCTTGAGCCTGTTATGCAGGAACAGGAGGATGCCCATTCATCCACATGTGCCTGTTACGCAGGAGCAGGAGGTGACCTTTATTCCACTCGAGCCTTTTATGCAGGAAAAGACGGAGGCCAATCAGACACATGACCCTTTTACATAGGAGCAGGAGGACGCCTTTCAATCCCTCGATCCTGGTGCATGGGAGCAGATGGAGGCAAATCAACTCCCTCGAGTCTCTTGCTTAAGAACAGGTGGAGGCCATTCATCCCATTAAACATTTAACACATGAAAAGCAGATGGCTATCCAGACCTGTCGACACTTCCACACAGGAATATGTGGAGGACATTCTATCCCTCATACATGTTAAGTAGTAAAAGAAGCTGGCCAATCAGCCCCTCGATCCTGTTAGACAGGAACAGGAGGGAACCAATGAGTCCTTTTACCCCGTTACACAGGAAAAGCAGAAAGGCATTAGACACTCGATCCTATTACACAGGAACAGGAGGAATCCCATTAGCACTCGAACGTATTACACAGGAACAGGAGGAGGCCATTCAGCCCCTCGAGCCTTCTGCATAGGAATAGGATTGGGCCACTAAAACACTGGAGTCTGTTGTCTATCAACCGGGGGAGGCTTTTCCGCTACTCCTGCCTATTGCAAAAGAAAAGGGGGAGGCCATTCATGCTCTCGACTCTGTTGCACAGGAACAGGAGAAGGCCATTCAGCTCCTGGAGCCTGTTACACAGAAGCTGGAGGACCCTTAGCCTGTGGACGCAAGTCAGCATCTTGATCCTATTACACAGGAAAAGGAGAATGCTATTCATCACCTCGTGCCTGTACCCTAGGTGCAGGAGCAGGCCATTCAGCCCCCGAACGTGTTTCATTGGTTCAGTAAAAGGGCGTTTAGTCTCTCGAGCCTGATACACAGAAACTGAAGCAGCTCAATCAGCTCCTCGAGCTCATTGTGTAGCAAGAGGAGGCGGTCATTCAACCACCATTATCCTGTTGTATAAGAACAGGAGAAAGCCACTCTTCCCCTCAATGTTGTTATACTGGTAAAGGAAGATACCATTCACACAATCGACCCTGTTAAACAGTTACATGTGAATGTTATTCTAGCCATAGAGCCTGCTGCACTTTAAAAGGAGGTGGGCATTCATCCCCTCACGCCTGTAAAACTAGAAAGGGCTGGTCCATTCAGCTCCTGGAGCCTGTTGTAAAGAATCAGAAGACATTCTTTCTACCCCTCGAGTCTTTTACACAGGAACACCAGGCGGTTAGTCAGCCCCTCGAGCCTATTGCATAGGAACAGTAGAGTCCCATTCTGACACTTCGATCTTCATACACAGGAATATGAGGAGGACATTCAACTCTTCGAAACTGTTATAGAGGAAAGGGAGGAGGCCATTCAGCTCTTTGAGACTGTTATAGAGTAAAATGAAGAGGCCATTCAGCCATTTGAGCCTGTTATAGTGGAGCAGGAGGAATCCATTCAGCAGCTCCTGCCTGTTACACAGGAACAGGAGGGGTCATAATACGCCACACACCTGTTACACAGGAACATGTAGAGGCCATTCGGCCCCTCAATCCTGGTGCATACGAACAGGCGTGGGGACATTGATCACCTTGATCCTGTTACACTGGAACAGGAGGAGGCCATTCAGCCACTCAAGCCTGTTACACAGGAATAGGAGGGGGCGATTCAGCCACCTGATCCTGTTACATTGGAACAGAAGGAGGCCATTCAGTGCCTCGAGCCTTTTACGTAGGAACACTATGACGCCATTCAAACCTGTTGCCAGATACATAGGATAAAGAGGGAGCCATTCTGCCCATACAGACTTTTGATAGGAACACGAGGAGGCCATTCAGAACCTCGAACCTCTTGCATAAGAATAGGAGCAGGCGATTCAGAAACTCGAGCCTTTCGCATAGTGATAGGAGGAGGATATTCAGCTACTCGAGCCTGTTGCAGCAGAAGATGGAGGAAGCAAATTCGTCCACTCGACCGGCTTACCATATAATCTGGAGTACAACTTTCAGCCCTTCGAATGTGTTTTATAGGAACAGGCAAAAAACATTTAGCCCCTCGAGCCTGACATACAGGAACAGGTGGAGACCATTCCAGCCCCTCGAGCCTGTAACACAGGAACAGGAGGAAACCATTCAGCCACTTGAACATATTACAAATGAACCGTTGGAGGTTATTCAATGCCGGGACCCATTTACATATGAACAGGTGAAGGCCATTCAGCCCCTCGAGCCTGTAACACAGTCTAGAGAGTCTGGGTCTTTGCTACTTAACCAATTAACTCCTAAGTTCCAAAAGATTCGACTTGACCCGTATTGGTGACAGTAATTATATGTTATTCAGCGTAAGTGAGACTTGACACATTATAGCAATCTGAGCAGTAGTTAAACAAGGTACAATCAAGGTTTAAATTAGCTATTATGTTTTGGGTAGAAGACACAATCTCCACTGGTCATCTTCAGCTGGCCTGGGCCTCTAGGCTCGCTCGTCCATCCGGTGTGACGCATGTGGGTTCTCCACCAACACGAATCCCTCCTTGGCTCGTCTGGTCGATAGTCTCAAGCTTCTTGCCAAATGCCTCTACAACCTAAATGTTTGAGAGACACCTTCTTATACTTCTATTTCCCAGCAAATCCTATGGGACCAGTTAACCAAATCATTGATTTTTACCTGAAATCCCCTTTCCAATTAAACTGATGGCACGTCCCTAATAATCCCACTTTCCCCTTTCAGGTCCTCATCTCATGACACCATGACATCATCTGTTTTTGACCATTAAGACCCATATCTGGGGTAGTTATGACAATACAAATGGATCATGACTCCATTCGTAGAGATATGGTGTCTTTGCTGCTGGTCTATATTTTTAATTCACTGACGATATTGTAACATTCCACGCAGTGGCAGCCACACATGTCCTTGCTTCCCAGGCTAGCTGTCTGCTGTTTGTGGCAGGAAGGCTGCTGAATGTATGCTTCATCAGACCGACCAAGGCCAAGCGATTTGGGTTCTTTAATTTTAATTCTAATCGGGTCTCCACAGGGCTCATTACAACAGGGGTTACAAGTATGATTATAAGTTCAGCAATAGCATATTGAAATCTGTAAATTACAATTAGTAATAGAATCAACTGATTTGGTTCAGGTTAGTTAATAAGTGAATAAATAGGTAGATTCTTCTCACACAGTAACACGTAGATGCCATTCAGGACCTGGAGCCTGTTACACAGGAATAGGCACAGGCCGTTAATCAACTCAAAGCTGTTGCATAGGGACAGGAGGAGGCCATCTGACCGTCTATCTCGCTACTTAGGAACAGGAGGAGGCCACTGACACCCTCGCAAATGCACATAGCAACAGGAGGAGGTCTTGCAGCGCTAAGATCTGTTATATAGGAAAAGTAGGCCGCCATTCCGTGATGGGGATTTTAGGCTGCTGTGTGTCCCAATGCCTCTGGCCACGTACTTTTTTGACCCTGCAAAGTCCCACCAGATGGGTACTACAGTACCATTGGGTGACTTTAATCTACATATAGACTGACCAAATCAAATTATCAATAATACTGTGAAGGATAATTCCTGGAGTGTGTATGAGATGTTTTTTAGACCAGTACGTTGAGGAGCCAACGAGGGAACAGGCTATCCTAGATTGGTTTCGTGCAATGGGAAGGGTTTGATTAATAATCTTGTGTGTGGCCCTTTACGGCACAGTGATCATAATGTGATAGAATTCTTCAGTAAGCTGGAAAGTGAAGCAGTCCAATCCGAAGCTATGGTTCTAAATCTAAACAAAGGAAACTACGACTGTATGAGGAGTGAATTGGCTATGGTAGATTGCGGAGCTTGATTAATAGGCACGACGGTGGAAAGGCTAGCATTTAAGGAACGAATCCATGAATTGCAACATTTATACATTTCTTTCTATCGCAAAAACGCGAAAGGAAAACCGGCCAAACCATGGCTAACAAAAGAAATTAAGGATAGTATTAGAACCAAAGTGGAATCACATAATGTTGCCAGAAAATGTAGCAAACCTGAGGATTGAAAGCAGTTTAGAGTTCAGCAGTTAAGGACCAAGGTATTGATTAAGAGGGCAAAAATAGAATATGAGATTAAAAATGCAAGGGACATAAAAGCGGATTGTAAAAGCTTCTACAAGTATTTAAAAAAAAAGATTTGTGAAGACAAATGTAGGTCCCTTACAGTCAGAAACGGGGGAATTTATAATGGGGAACAAGGAAATGGCTGAGCAATTAAATAAATACTTTGGTTCTGTCTTCATGGAAGAGGACACACATAACTTCCCAGAAATGCTAGGGAACCAACGGTCTAGTGAGAAGGAGGAATTAAAGGAAATTAGTATCTGTAAAAAAGTAGTGCAGGGGAAATTAATGGGACTGAAAGCCGATAAATCTTCAGGGCCTGATAATCTGCATCCCAGTCTACAAATCACAGACCGTCCCTTTGCCCCCCGTACCTGCCGCTGTACTTGCTTAAAACCTGTTAAAACTCTAACATTTTCCAGTTCTGACGAAAGGTCATCGACCTGAAATGTTAACTTTCGTTCTCTCTCCACAGATGCTGATTGACCTGCTGAGTATTTCCAGCATTTCCTGTTTTTTTTAGCTGAAACTGATTATCTGCTCAACGTCACGCTGTTTTTTGTGGGATCTTGTGCTCAATTTATCTGTCGCATTTCGTATGTTGCAACAGTGACTACACCTCAAAAAATATTTAATTGGCTGTAAAATGTTTGGGGATTTTCTTGCTTCCAATTTTCTTTTTTCTTTCTGTGTCATAGTATTGAAACGACTCCCATGAAAGTCACAAATGATATCATATGTGTCTGTGGCCGTGGAAAGCTCACCATCCTCATCCTTCGCGAACTGTCTGCAGCCTTTGACATGGTTGACCAGTCCCTTCTCCTCGAACGCCGCTCCACCGTCGTCCGTCTTGGAGGGACTGCACTCACCTGGCTCGATTCTTGTCTATCTAATCCTAGCCAGATAATCACCTGCAATGTCTTCTCTTCCCGCTCCCCCATCTTTACCTTTGATGCCCCCGAAGGATCTATCCTTGGCTCCCATTCCCTTTATCATTTACATTTTAGTGTATCTGTGTCTGTCTGTGAGTGTGTCTGTGTGTTTCTTATTTTCTATGGATGTGTATGTTTTATTCTGTAACTGTCTATGGGCATTTGTGTGTGTGTGTGCCTGTTTTTGTCTATGGGTGCTTGTGTCTGTACATAACCATGTGCGTGTGTTTCTTTATTTCACTATGACTGCGTGCCTGCTTGCCTGTATCTGTCGATGGGTGTATGTGTGTGCAGCTGTGTTTGTTTATGGCTATGAGTGGCTTTGCTCTTGCGCTATCTTACTGCAGGTACTAAAAGGGTAATGTCTCCTTATGAGGATTGAATTAATCCCAGCAACATATCACAGGGAGTTTTGTCCAATGTATATGCTCACTACCGCTCTTCACACAGAACAGACATTTTACAACCATACATTTTAAATGATAATTGGTAATTCCCAGTTTCAATCCACAAATACACAATGAATAGCACCAGAGTCGAATACATCTGCAGGTAAATGATAGAAGTTCACCTGATAATTCAGAATGGAGGCGGCTATTCGGCCTGGCACAACTCGTCCATCCAGCAAGCCTTAGTCTCTTCAATGCAACATCTGCTTGTTCGGTCAATGGTCCTGAGGTTCTGGCATCTCTGGGATTCCATCCCATGTGTAGATCACTGTTTATGGAAAATGAACTTCCTGAGCCCGGTCCTAACTTTGCCTTTTGCTAGTTCGAAACAGTGACCCCTTGCTGAAGAGGTTAACTCGCTCCCAAACTTTCCTCACATCTGAGCCTGCGGATCAACATCATCACTCTTCTCAACAATGAGAAACTTGATTTGCTGCCCCAATTTTCTCCAAGAGTGGTGAAATGTAACTACCCTGTGTCTAATGAACTGAAATATTACTACAAAGGATTGCATAGGATAGAATTACACAGGAGATACTCAACAGAAACAGACCATTCGGCCCAACAAATCCATGCAGGCGTTTATGCTCCACATGGCCCTCCTCCCGACTTTCCTCATCTAAATCTATCAGAGTAACCCTCGATTCTCTTCTCACTCATGTACTTGACTAGCCTCGCCTTAAATGTATCTATACTATTTGCTTCAACCACTTCCTGTGGTAGCGAGTTTTACATTCTCACCACTCTTTCGTTAAAGAAATTTCTTCTGAATTCTCGATTGGATTTCTTGGTGACTACATTATATTGAAGGCCTCTAGTTATGCTTTTCCCCACAAGTGGAAACTCTCTCTGTATCCACTCTATCAAAAGCTTTCATAATTTTAAAGACCTCTATTAGGTCACCCCTCAGCCTTCTTTTTTCAAGAGAAAAGAGACCCAGCCTATTCATCCTTTCCTGATATGTATAACCTCGCATTTCTGGTACCATTTTTGTAAATCTTCTCTGTACCCTCTCCAGTACCTCTATATCTTTTTATAATATGGTGACCAGAACTGTACGCAGTATTCTAAGTGTGATCTATCCAAGGTTCGATACAGGTCTAGCATAACTTCGCTACTTTTCAATTCTGTCGCTCTAGAAATAAACTCTACTGCTTGGTTTGCTTTTTCATGGCCTTGCTAAACTGCGTCGCAACTTTCAGTGATTTGTGTATTTGTAATCCTAGATCCCATTTTTCCTGTACCCCACATAGACTCGCACCGCCACGTAATAAGTGACGTCCCTATTCTGCCTACCAAAATGTAACAGCTCACATTTATACGTGTTGAACTTATTTTGCCAATTATACACTCATTCAGCAACTGATTTAATGTCCTCAAGTTTGTTGCAGTCCTCCTCAGTATTGAAGATCCCCCACCCAATTTGGCGTCATCTGCAAATTTACAAATTGTATTTTTCATTCCGAAGTCTAAATCGTTAGTATAAATTGTGAACAGCAGTGGTTCCAACACTGAACCTTGAGGAACACCACTACCCAACTTCTCTCACTGTGATTAGCAACCCTTTACTCCAACTCTCTGCATTCTGTCCTGAAGACAGCCAACAATCCATTCTACAGAATACATTGCTGGCAGGCTTCAGGACAGGAAGGCAGAAAAAAAGAGTACGTCCAGGAATAACGTTACTTTCCCCTTATTGAGCCTCTTCTTGGCGGGCTAATTCTTCCCAGCTGCAGCTCCTGAGGCTCTGCTGCCACTCCCAAGGGGTCCTGTTTCTGTGTTGAGCCTAGACAGTGATTGTTGGTCTCATTGAGGCGTCAGAGCCAGGTTGATACTGTAAAAAATGCCGCCCTTCGCACCAAACTTACCAAAGGTCCACACACAGGCCAGAAGCGGGAGGATACTCACAGAGATCCAAATCTACCAGGTAATTTGCTGCCTGGTTATTCTTTAAGAGATTTAACAACTTGCCCAACACCAATTAAATCAGTCCTGCTCCAAGCATGGGCCACTGAAACCAATTTATCCACAGCGAGCTTCTTACTTTGAAGAGGATTTATCTCCATTATAATGCGACTTGAAACTTAGGCCTGGCATCGATCATCTTCTCCGGCTCTTTGCACCATTGGGAAGTGAAACAATTCATGTGTCATCTGTTAAAGAAGGGTAAAATACCAACCATTTAAAAGCGGCTCTCTGAAATTATTGTAGATTAAATGTCATGGAATAAAATTTAACATAAAATTACATTATGGATTTTCTATGTCAGTGTAATCGAAATTGTCTGTGCATCATTCATTCTCCCTCTGTCTCTCTCTATGAATTCTTCTATTACTTTATTTACCGTATCATTATCTTTTTCCTCCCTCTCTGCCTTTCTCCTTCTCTGTGTCTATCTCTTACCATCCCTCTATGCCTTTCAACACTTCTATCTCTCCAACTCTATCCCTCACTTTCTATTCCTCTTTCTACCACGTCTCTCTGCCTCCGCCTTTATCTTCCTCCCTCTCCGAATTTATTTCTATCTCCATCACTCCATTTATCTATTCCTTTTCATCTCTCTTTCTGCCTCTGTCTCTGTCTCTATCTCTGTGTGTATATACCTCTGTCTCTATCTCTGTGTATATATTTAACAGGACTAGACAGACTAGATGCCGGAAGGATGTTCCCGATGGCCGGGGAGTCCAGAACCAGGGGTCACAGTCTAAGGATATGGGGTAAGCCATTTGGGACAGAGATGAGGAGCAATTTCTTCACCCAGAGAGTGGTGAACCTGTGGAATTCTCTATCACAGAAGGCAGTTGAGGCCAATTCATTAAATATATTCAAGAAGGAGTCAGATATATTTCTTATGGCTAAAGGGATCAATGGATATGTGGAGAAGGCAGGGACAGGGTAATGAATTTGGATGATCAGCCATGATCTCCTTGAATGGTGGAGGAGGTGCGAGGGGCTGAATGGCCTACTCCTGCTCCTACCTTCTATCTTTCTATGTTTCTATATACATCTGTCACTCTCTCTGTCTCTGTCACTCCGTATTTATACCTCTGGCTATGTCTCTAACTCTCTGTATATATACCGCTGCCTCTGACTCTGTCTCAGTGTATATATACCTCTGCCTCTATCTCTGTCTCTATCTCTGTGTATTTATACCTCTGCCTCTGTTTCGATCACTGTATATATTTACCTCTGCCTCTGTCTCTGCCTCTATCTCTCTGTAGCTAGATCTCTGCCTCTTTCACTATCTCAGTGTATATTTACCTCTGCCTCTGTCTCTGTCTATATATCTGTGTATATTTAGCTCTGCCTCTGTCTATATCGCTGTATTTAGACCTCTACCTCTGTTGGTATCTCTGTGTATATTTACCTCTGAATCAGTCTCTCTCTCTATCTCTGTGTACAAATAACTCTCCCTCTTTCCCTGTCTCTATCTATGTGAATATTTGCTTCTGCCTCTGTATCTGTATCTGTGCATATTTAACTCTGCCTCTGTCTCGGTCTCTATATCTCTGTATTTAGACCACCGCCTCTGTCGCTATATCTGTGTATATTAACTCTGCCTCTGTCTCTGTTTCTAGCTCTCTGTATTTATACCTCTGCCTCTGTCTCTATCTCTGTGTATATTTACCTCTGCCTCTGTCTCTGTCTCTATCTCTCGGTATTTATACATCTGTCTCAGTCTCTATCTTTGTGCATATATAACTCAGTCTCTGTCTCTGTCTCTATATCTGTGTATATTTACCTCTGCCTCTATCTCTGTCTCTATATCTCTGTTCTTAGACCTCTGCCTCTGTCAGTATCTCTGTATATGTTTACCTCTGACTCTGTCTCTCTCTCTATCTCAGTGTATATATACCTCTGCCTCTTTCTCTGTCTCTATCTCTGTGTATATTTGCCTCTGCCTCTGCCTCTTTCTCTATCTCTGTGTATATTTATCTCTGCCACTGTCACTGTCTCTATCTCTCTGTATTTATCCCTCTGCCTCTGTCTCTATCTCTGTGTTTACTTAACTCTGTCTCTGTCTCTATCTCTATATTTGTGTATATTTAACTCTGCCACTGTCTCTTTCCCTATCTCTCTGTATTTATACCTCTGTGTCTCTCTCTTTATCTCTGTGTATATTTACCTCTGCCTCTGTCTCTGTTTCTATTTCTCTGTATTTAGACCTCTGCTTCTGTTTCTGTCTCTATCTCTCTACATTTAGACCTCTGCCTCTGTCATTATCTATGTGTATATTTACCTATTCCTCTTTCTCTGACTCTATCTCTGTGTATATTTACCTCTGCCTCTGCCTCTTTCTCTATCTCTGTGTATATTTATCTCTGCCTCTGTCTCTGTCTCTATATATGTGTATGTTTACCGCTGCCTCTCTCTCTCTCTTTATCTCTGTATTTAGATCTCTGCCTCTGTCACTATCTCTGTGTATATTTACCTCTGCCTCTTTCTCTGACTCTACTTCTGTGTATATTTGCCTCTGCCACTGTCTCTGTCTCTATCTCTCTGTATTTATACCTTTGTTTCTGTCTCCATCTCTGTGTATATTTACATCTGCCTCTGTCTCTGTCTCTATCTCTCTGTATTTATACCTCTGCCTCTGTCTCTATCTCTGTGTTTACTTACCTCTGCCTCTGTCGCTGTCTCTATCACGGTGTATATTTAACTCTGCCTCTCTCTCTGTCTCTATCTCTGTGTATATTTACCTCTGCCTGTCTCTGTATCTATCTCTCTGTATTTAGATCTCTGCCTCTGTCACTATCTCTCTGTATATATACCTCTGCCTCTGCCCCGTCTCTATTTCTGTGTAAGTGTATCTCTGCCTCTTCCACTCTCCCTATCTCTGAACCTGTGTATGTGTGTCTCAGCCTCTGTCTCTGTCTCTATCACTGTTTTCTACCTATTTATGTTCCTTCCATCTCTCCATTTCTCTCTCTCGTTCTATATATCTATTATTCTCTCTTTATCGCTATTTATGTATCTTGGTGTCTATCACTTTCTCTGTCATTGTCTCTATTTTTCTATCTCCCTCTTTCTCTACTGTTTCCCATCTATATATCTCATTTCCGAATCTCTTTCTCTTCCTCCTTCAATTTCTAGCTGTATGGCTTTCTGTTTCTATCCCCATCTCTATCTCTCTGCTTTGCTTTGCATTTCTCTCTCTATCTTACTTCCGATCTGCCTCTATTTCTATTTCTATCTTTTTCTCTTTCTATCTTTCTATGTCTCTGTCGCTTTGTCTTTATTTCTGTATTTCCCTAAACATCTGCCCCTATCTCCCTATTTTCACTCTATCACTCTAACCTGGAAAGGGAAGAGCGGGGAAAAGGGCGAGTTTCAAAAATAAGGAACTTCGGAGATTGTGATTTGCATCGCAACATAAGTGAATGTCATGAAATCAACAAATGTAAAACCACAGGTAAATATCCCAAAAATCACAGGCTATCATAAGAACATAACAACATAAGAACTTAAGAAATAGGATCTGGAGTCGGCCATTTGGCCCTTCGAACCTGCTCCACCATTCAATCAGATCATAGCTGCTCTTCTAGCTTATCTCCCCATTCCTGCACTATCCCCATATCCCTTGGTTTGTTAATAAAGACAAGATTTATTACAGATTTTATTTGATAATTATCTGCAGATATTAAATGAAATACAAAGCAGAAACTTTAAAACTCTTACATAATCTCCTCCAGACGGGCACATTTCAGAACGAGTTGGTGGAAGTGCTCCAGAGATTTTTATGAGAATCCTTTAAAGGAGAGTTCCAGGACTTTCAGCGTGTTCTTCACACAGAGAGCAGAAACAAGGTCCTCACAACACTCATCCGTCAGGTAATTGCTTTTCAGGCAATTCGAGAATGGAAAAGCGAAGCAGCCAGTGAGATACAGAGAGAGAGATTGACAGAGACAGAGAGGCAGAGGGAGAGAGAGAGAGAGAGACAGAGAGACAGAGAGAAAGGGATAGACAGTGACAGAGAGAGAGGGGGATAGAGAGTGAGAAACATAGAGACAGAGAGAGAGGGCTAGACAGGAAGATACAGATTGAGAGAGGATGATAGAGAGAGACAGTCAATGACAGATACAGAGAGAGAGAGAGAGGTGGATGAGAGAGAAAGTGATAGAGACAGAGAGAGAGAGCGGCAGAGGAGAGAGACAGAGAAACAGAGAGACAGAGAGAGAGGGATAGACAGCGAGAGATAGAGAGAGAATGAGAGCAAGAGAGAGGAAAGAGAGGGGAGATAGAGATGGGGAGGAGAGAGAGAGACAGAGAGAGACACACAGAGCGAGTGATAGAGGAGAGACAGAGACATAGAGAATAAGAGAGACGGGGGCAAAGTGAGGGAGAGATAGAGAGGGATAGACAGACAGCAATAGTGAAAGAGAATGTGAGAGAGAGGGAGGAGAGACAGAGGGAAGAGAGCGAGGGAGAGAGACAGAGATGGAGGGAGAGGGAGAGAGATAGATGGGGAGATATGGAGAAACAGAGGGAGCCATGAAGACGAAACGATAGAAAAGTGAGGCAGTCACAGTTGGACAAGCACAGAGTTGCAGAAAAAGTGTTATAAATAAACAGTCCAGGATAAAAGGCAAAGAGTTAGTATACACAACGTGACGCGAAAGAGAGTGAGACAGAGAACGAGTTAAGCAATGAGCAACAAATATAGTCACACAAAATGCCAGGTTAATAAACGTCTTCATCCTGAATAATAGCAAACTCCATGTTAAGTTGAAGCGTTTGCAACAACCTTCAGCCAGAAGTGCCGAGTTCATGCTCCATCTCGGCCTGCGCCCAAGGTTCCCACCATCAGAGAAGCCAATAATCAGCTAATTCAATTCACTACACGTAGAAACATAGAAACATAGAAGATAGGACAACGAGTAGGCCATTCGGCCCAACGAGCCTGCTCCACCATTCAATGAGTTCATTTCTGATCATACAAATTCAGTACCCTGTCCCGGCCTTCTCTCCATATCCCTTGATCCCTTTAGCCTTAGAAATATATCTAATTCCTTTTTGAATATATTTAATGAATTGGTCTCTCCTGCTTCCTGTGGTACAGAATTCCACAGGTTCACCAATCTCTGGGTGAAGAAATTACTCCTCATCTCTGCCCTAAATGGCTTACCAATTATCCTTAGACTGTGACCTCTGGTTCTCGACTCCTCGGCCATCGGGATAATCCTTCCAGCATCTAGTCTGACTAGTTCTGCTTGAATTTTATAATTTTCGATGAGATCCCCTCTCATTCTTCTAAACTCTAGCGAGTTTAAGCCCAATCGACCCAATCTCTCCTCATACTTCATTCCTGCCATCCAAGCTATCAGCGTGGTGAATCTTCGCTGCACTCCCTCCATGGCAAGAATATCCTTCCTCAGATAAGGCGACCAAAACTGCACACAATACTCCAGATGAGGTCTCACCATGGCCCTGTACAACTGCAGCAAGACATCCTTGTTCCTATACTCAAACCCTCTTGCTACGAAGGCTAACATACCATTTGCATTCTTAAACGCCTGCTGCACCTGCATGCCTACCTTCAACGACTGGTGCACAAGGACACCCAGGCTTCGTTGCACTTCCCCTTCTCCCAATCTATTGTTACTCACATAATAATCTGCATTCCTCTTTTTGACACCAAAGTGGATAACCTCGCATTTAGCCACATTATATTGCATCTGCCATGCTTCTGCCCAATCACCCAAACTGTCCAAATAATACTGGAGTTCGTCGGCATCCTCCTCACAGCACACACGCCCACCCAGCTTTGTTTCATCTGCAAATTTGGAGATATTACATCTAGTTTCCTCGTCTAGATCATTAATATACATTGTGAATAGCTGGGGAGCTAGGACTGATGCCTGCGGTACCCCACTAGTTACTGTTTGCCACTCAGAAAAAGACTCATTTATTCCAACTCTTTGCTTTCTGACTGTTAACCAGTTCTCTATCCAAGTCAATCGCTTGCCCCCAATACCATTTGCATTAACATTATGCGCTAATCTCTTATGCGGGACCTTATCAAATGCCTTCTGAAAGTCGAAATGCACCACATCCACTGGTTCTCCCTTATCTATTTTACCAGTTACATATTCAAAAAGTTCCAGTTGTTTATTCAAGCACGATTTACCTTTTGTAAATCCATGTTGACATTGTCCGATACTGTCACTGTTGGACAAGTGCTCTGCTATTACATCTTTATAGAGGACTCTAGCATTTTTCCCACTACCGATGTCAGGCTTACCGATCTATATTACCCCATTTCCTCTCCGATCACCTTTTTTGAATAGTGGGATAAAATTAGCTACCTTCCAATCCATGGGTACTCTTCCAGAACATATCGAATTTTGGTAGATGACCACCAATGCATCTATTATTTCTAGGGCCACATCCTTAAGTAGCCTAGGATGTAGAGTATCAGGACCTGGGAATTTATCGGCCTTCACTCCCGTCAATTTCCCTAACACCTTTTCCCTACAAATACTGATTTCTATCAGTTCCTACCTCTCATTAGACCCTGTGTTCCCCAACATCTCTGGGAGGTTATTTGTGTCCTCCTGTCTGAAGACAGGTACAAAGTATATATTTCATTGTTACGATCGCAAAATACTGCAGATGCTGGCAATCCAAATTAACAACAGGAAATGCTGGGAAAACTAAGCAGGCCAGGCAACATCCGTGGAGAGAAATTCGAGTCGACGTTTCGGGTGAACCCTTTTTCTAAACTGGAAAGGAATTGAAGTAGATCGAAGGCAGGGCTGCGATAGAGCAAAAGATGTAAAGAGACATTAAGAGGTATTCATTTATTTATGTATTTAATTGGTCTGCCATTTCTATTTTCCCCATTATAAATTCCCCTGATTCTGAGTGCAAGGGACCTATGCTTGACTTCACCAATCTTTTTCTCTTCACATATCTATAAAAGCTTTTACAGTCAGTTTTTATGCTCCCTGAAAGCTTACTCTCATACTCTATTTTCCCCCTCTTAATTAATCCCTTTGTCCGCCTTTGCTGAATCCTAAAATGCTCCCAATCCTCAGGTTTACTGCTTTTTCTGGCCAAATTATATGTCCTCTCCTTGGACCTTATGCTATCCCTAATTTCCCTTGTCAGCCACGGTTGAGTCGCCTGTTTTGTTTTATGTTTATGCCAAACTGGGATGAACAAATTCAGTAGTTCATCCATGCGATCTTTGAATGTTTGCCATTGCCTATCCACCGTAAACGATTTGAGTGACATTCCCTAATCAATCCTACCCAACTCGCACCACATACCATCGTAGTTAACTTTATTTAAATTCATGCCCCTAATCTCTGTTTCAAATACTTCACTCCCCATCTTAATGAAGAATTATATCATATTGTGATCGCTCCGACCCAAGGGGCCTCGCACAACAAGATTGCTAATTATTCATTTCTCGTTACATTATAACCAGTCTAAGATGGCCTGATCTCTGGTTGGTTCCTTGACATATTGGTCCACGAAACCATCCCGTATACACTCCAGGAATTCCTCCTCCACAGTATTGTTAGTAATTTGGCTAGCCCAATCTATTCATAGATTTAAGTCACCCATGATAACTGCGGTGCCATTATTACATGCTTCTCTAATTTCCCTTTTAGCGCCATCCTCAACCTCTGCATTACTGTTTGGGTGTCTATATATCACTCCCACTAACGAATTCTGCCCCTTTGTATTTCTCAGTTGTACTCATACAGATTCCACATCATCAGAGCTAATATCCTTCCTTACAATTGTGTTAATCCCATATTTAACCAGCAATGCTACGCCACCTCCTTTCTCTTTTTGCCTATATTTATGAATATTGAATACCACTGGATGTTGAGTTCCCAGCCTTGGTCACCCGGGGTCTATATTTCCGTAATCCCAATCATATCATATTCGTTTACCTCTTTTGTGCAGCTAATTCATCCACCTTATTACGAATGCTCCTCGCATGAAGACACAAAGCCTTCAGGCTTGTTTTTTAACGCTCTTAGACATTTTAGAATTAATATTTAAAGTGTCCATGTTTGATTTAAATCCTTGATTTCTCTGACTGCGTCCTGTGTTTTTCTCCTTCCTGAATTTTGCTTCTATCATTGTTTCCTTTTCCTCTGTCTCCCTGCTCAGCTTTCCAACCCCCTGCCATTTCAGTATAAACCCTCCCCCAGAGCATTAACAAACACTCCCCCTAGGACATCTGTCCCAGTCCTGCCAAGGTGCAAACCATCCGGTTTGTACTTGTCCCACCTTCCGCAGAACCAGTTCCAATGTCCCAGGAATTTGAATCCCGCCTGTTTCACCATTCCTCCAGCCATGTATTCATATGAAATGTCCTTCTATTTCTACTCTGACTAGCGCGTGGCACTGGTAATCCTGAGATTACTACCTTTGAGGTCCCATTTTTTTATTTGCCACCTAACTCCCTATGTTCAGCTTTTAGGGCCTGATCCCGTTTTTTACTTGTATCATTGCTACCTATATGCACCAAATCAACTGGCTGTTCAGACTCCCCTTCCAAAATATTCTGCAGCTGCTCCGAGACATCCTTGACCCTTGCACCAGGGAGAAAACACACCATCCTGGAGTCTTGCTTGCGGCTGCACAAATGCCTATCTATTCCCCTTACAATAGAATCCCCTATTACAATAGTTCTACCTCTATTTTTCCTCCCGTCCTGTGCAGCAGAACCAACCCTGCTGCCAGGAATTTGGCTGCTGCTGCCTTCCTCTGATAAGCCATCTCCCTCACCAATATCCAAAACTCTATATCTGTTTGCGAGGAGGATGACCACAGGGGACTCCTGCACTACCTGCCTTCGCCTATTACTCTGCATAGTGGTCACCCATTCACTTTCTGCCTGTGAAAACTTTACCTGCGGTGTGACCAACTGATTAAACTTGATATCCACGACGTTCTCAGCATCGCAAATGCCCCAGTATGTATCCATTCGCAGCTCCAGTGCCGCAATGCGGTCTGCCAGTAGCTGCAGCAGGATACACATCCTGCACACGTGGTCGTCAGGGACACAGGAAGTGTCCGTGATTTCCCATATAGCGCAGGTGGAGCATACTACGAGGCCGAGCTGTGGTGCAATGACTTACCCTTTAATTAAATTAATTTCATTTATATCTAATCAATCCCACCAATTAAACTACAATTAAATGGTATGCTCAAGTCCCTTGTTTACCAACAGTCGCCGCTACACCACAGAGAGCTTAGAAACTATAAACCACAGAGTTAAGTTCGGAATAATGGAGAAAGTGAGAAATACTCACCAACCAATCACTTACCTGTTTTCTGGCGACGTCACACTTCGATTACTTTTTACTTCTCTCTCTCCCGCTCTGAGATTTGTAAACCTACCTGCTCTGCCACCTCGGTTTTAAGTTAGCTCCACCACCGCTGCTTCACCCAGGTCTGCCGCCACTTTAGGGCCTACCTGCTGCTGCCACCTCAGTTTAATTTAGCTCCACCGCTGCCGCTTCACCTTGGTCCGCCGCCACTGTGCAGCCTACCTGCTACTGCCGCCTCAGTTTATGTTAGCTCCTCTGCCACCGCTTCACGCAGGTCTGCTGCCACTGTCCCCATGTGATATCAAGGAATGGTGCTGGGTACTGGATAAATCAAAGGCTATTCCGACTGTGGAGCTGAGGACTTGTGCTCCAGAACTCGCCGTGCTTCTAGCCAAGCTGTTCCAGTACAGCTACAACACTGGCATCTATCCAACAAATTGGAAAACTGCTCAGGTATGTCCTATTTATTAAAAGCAGTACAATCCAAAACATATCAGTCTGATATCCATCATCAGCAAAGTGATGGAAGGTGTCATTCACAGTGCTATAAACCGGCACTTACACAATAACAACCTGCTCACCAATGCTTAGTTTGTGTTCCACGAGGACCACTCTGCAATAGCCCTGATTACAGCCTTGATGCAAACATGGACAATAGAGCTGACTTCAAGAGGTGAGGTGAGACTGACTGCCCTTGACAGCAAGTCAGCATTTGACCGAGCAAAGAATAAAGGAGCCCGAGAAAAAAACCTGAAGTCAGTGGGAATCAGGGGGAGAACGCTCCACTGGCTGGAGACATCCCTAGCGCAAAGGAAGATGGGTGTGGTTGTTGGAGGTCAATCACATCACCCCCAGGACTTCGTTGCAGGAGTTCCTCAGGACAGTGTCCAAGGCAAAATCACCTTTAGCTTCTTCAAGAATGACCTTCCCTCCATCATAGCATCAGAAGTGGGGATGTTCTCTGATGAATGCACAATCTTCAGTTCCATTCGTAACGCCTCAGATAACGAAGCAGTCCATGCCCGCATGCAGCCAGACCTGGGCGACGTTCAGGTTTGGGTTGATAAGCGGTTCAAAATCCTGGAACTTCCTCCCAAACAATACTGTGAGAGTACCTTCAGCACAAGGACTGGAGCAGTTCAAGGTGGCCGAACAACACCACCTTCTCAAAGACGGTTAGTTATGAGCAATACATGCCAGTGACGCTGAAATCACGTGACTAAATTTAAAAATTTTTAGCGATGCTTTCATTAATCCTTGTGTTACACGTTGGAGTTTAAATTGTCTTGAGATTGGAGTCGAATATTTTACCTACTTAATTTTCATATATATAAACCGATGCTAACGGTAATACTTATCGAAAATGAAACGGTAAACCAAATGAATTTGTGTATATCCGTTGGCTACTGAGAATATGTGAGACGATGAGTTCTGGGAGACTGATAGCTTGTAAGATGATGGGCCCTGGGAGGCTGAAAACATGTGAGACGATTGGTTCTGGGATAATGTAAGAATACGTCATGATGGAGATTGAGAAACCGTTAACATGGTTGAAACATTGTATAATGTGAGAGAGCAGGCTATTTGGTCACCGACACTGTCAGAGCATTACTCTCGTGGATACTGACACAATTAGAATGGATGACTCGTTCCATAAGTCGACTTTTCAAACAGGTAAGACATTCGATCCGGAGAGCCTGTTAGAACAGGTGAGATATTGGATCCTGAGAGACTTTTAGAACAGGAGGGACGTTGGGTGCAGAGAGACTGTTAGAAAAGGTCAGATATTGGGTGCTGAGAGACTGTTAGAACAGGAGGGACATTGGGTGTGGAGAAACTGTTAGAACATGAGAGACATTGGGTGCAGAGAGACTGTTAGAACAGGATGGACATTGGGTGCTGAGAGAATGTTAGAACCGTTGAGACATTGGGTGCAGAGAGACTGTTAGAACAGGAGGGACATTGGGTGTGGAGAAACTGTTAGAACAGGATGGACATTGGTTGCTGAGAGAATGTTAGAACCGGTGAGACATTGGGTGCTGAGAGACTGTTACTACTGGTGAGACATTGGGTGCAGAGAGACTGTTAGAACAGGTGAGACATTGGGTGCAGAGAGACAGTTATTACAGGTCAAACATTGGGTGCAGAGAGACTGTTAGAACAGGAGGGACATTGTTTGCAGAGAGACTGTTAGTAATGGTGAGACTTAGGGTGAAGAGAGACTGTTAGTACAGATGAGACATTTGGTGCTGAGAGACTGTTAGAACAGGTGAGACATTGGGTGCATAGAGACAGCTGAACAGATGAGACATTGGGTGCTGCGAGACTGTTAGAACAGATGAGACACTGGGTGCAGAGAGGCTGCTGAACAGGGGAGACATTGGCTGCTGAGGGACTGTTAGAACCGGTGAGACATTGAGTGCGGAGAGACTGTTAGAACAGGTGAGTCATTGAGTGCGGAGAGACTGTTAGAACAGTTGAGACATTGGGTGCTGAGAGGCTGTTAGAACAGGTGAGACATTGGTTGCTGAGGGAATGTTAGAACAGGTGAGACATTGGTTGCTGAGAGAATGTAAGAACAGTTGAGACATTGGGTGCTGAGAGGCTGTTAGAACAGGTGTGATATTGGTTGCTGAGAGACTGTTAGAACAGGTGTGATATTGGGTGCAGAGAGACTGCTAGAACAGGTGAGACATTGGTTGCTGAGAGAATGTTAGAACAGGTGAGACATTGGGTGCTGAGATACTGTTAGAACAGGTGAGACATTGGGTGCTATGTGCCTGGTAGAACAGGTGAGATTTTGGCTGCTAAGAGACTGTTACAACAGGTGAGACATTGTGTGGAGAGTAACTGTTAGAAGCGGTGAGGCATTGTGTGCAGAAAAACTGTTAGAACCGTTGAGGCATTGGGTGCAGAGGGACTGTTAGAAAAGCTATTATTTTGTGTAGTGTGAAGCTTTAATGACCCGTTGTGACATTATGCCTGTTACTGGAGCCGTAGTCATTGGCATGATTACCTCAAACTGTTTACCCAAACGACAATGGTGCCGGCCTGATCTTATCATCATTTCACACCAGAGCTTCTCCCTGCTGCTCGATACCTTCTTTCCTTCTCCACTCCTCTCACCTCCACTTCTGCATTGCAACATAACAACACAGGAATTGCTAGTTCAAACAAGGCCAGGTTCCATCTAGTTCAGCTTCAGCCAAAACAACAATAACAACAAATTATATTCATAAAACATAATAAAACGTCCAAAAGCGCGTCACACGTGCGTTATAAATCAAAATTTGACTCCGGACTACCTAAGGAGATATAATGGCAGCGGTAGGTTTAAAGGACCGTCTTAAAGGAGGGGGGAGAGGTAGAGAGGTGGAGAGGTTTAAAGAGCGAAGTGCAGAGCTAAGGACATTGGCATCTGAAGGCACTGCCATCAATGTTGGAGCAATTATAATGTAGTGCTGGAGAAGTTTTCAGATATAGGGCCACAGAGGGATTTGAAATCAAGGATGAGTACATTAAAATCTAGACGTTGCTTAACTGGGAGCCAGCGTCAGTCAGAGAGCAGAGCAATGAAGGGTGATTGGGATTTGACGCGAGTTATCACAAAGGCACCGGAACTTTAGATGACCACAAGTTTATGTCGGGTAGAAAGCGGGAAGACCTTCCAGGGGTGCATTGGAATAGTCACCTCTGAAGGTAACAAAGGCAAGTATGAGGGTTTCAGCAGCAGATTAACTGAGGCAGGGACGGTGATTATATGGCCCGAATATGTCGTTAGAATCTCTTCTTGGGGTCAAAAACGACACCAAGGTTGTGAGCAGCCTGGTTCAGGCTCGTGGGGCCGTATGGCCTACTCCTGCTCTTATTTCTTATATTATTATGTAAGGGAAAGGGAGGTGGGGGGGTTGTACCAGAAACCGAAATCAGAAGAACAGAGAGTTGTGGGTTGTTTTAGGGCTGGAAAAGATTACTGAGATAGGGAGGTTTGAAGCTGCAGAGGGATTTGAAAACGCGGATGAGATTTGTAAAGTGGAGGCTTGCTGGACCAGAGCCAATGTAGGTCAGCAAACGTAGGGGTGATGGTAATTGTGATTACATAGGATTACATAGGAAATACGGCACAGAAACAGGTCATTCGGCCAAACCAGTCCATGCTGGCGTTTGTGCTCCACTCGAGCATCCCCCCGACTTTCCTCTTCTAAATTTATCAGGATAACCTGCTGTTCCCATCTCGCTCATATGCATGCCTAACCGCCCCTTAAATGCATCTATTCTATGCTTCAAGCATTCCCTGTTTTAGCGAGTTCCACATTTGCACATTTATTTGGGTAAAGAAGCTTCTTTTGAATTCCCTATTGGATTTCTTGGTGACAATCTTACATTGGTGGCCACTAGTTACGCTCGTCTCAACAAGTGGACACATTGGCCTAGAAATTCACTAGCCTTAGCGCCGCTTTTGAGGCGCTAGAGGGACTAGCGCCAGAGTTATGGCCAGTTGAAAAATTCCCTGGGGCCCTAAAGCGGCGTTGCACCGGTAGCGCTGCGCCGGCACCGATGACGTCATCGGTGTGCGCAGCGTCCCGGTTGCCATGCCGACGGGCCCCAGCGCCGAAATTCAGTTGCGGCCGCCTCGCCCGTGGCAGCCGCAACTAAGACTTTGGCAACAGAGTGCAAAATGTGTTTGCGCCGGCGCATTAAAGGCCCTGCCGGCGCTAAAGCCCTGGCTAAGCCAAAACCCAAATTCTAGGCCATTCTCTTTGTATCCACTCTATCAGAAACCCTTCAGAAATGTAAAGACCTGTATTAGATTATCCTCAGACCTCGAACATAAGAACATAAGACGTAGGAGCAGGATTATGTCATTTGCCCCTCGAGCCTGCTTCGCCATTCAATAAGATCATGGCTGATCTGATCTTGGCCTCAACTCCAATTCCCTGCCCGCTCCCCATAACCCTTGAATCCCTTATCTTCCAAAATCTATCCCTCTCCACTTTAAACATTTTCCATGAACCAGAATCCACGACACTCTAGGGATGAGAATTCCAAAAATTCACGAACCACTGAGAGAAGAAATGTCTCATAATTTCCGGTTTAAATGGGTGCCCCCTTATTCTGAAATTATGCCCCCCTAGTTCTGGATTTCTCACAAGGGGAGAAACCATTCTGCATCAAGAGAAAAAGAGTCCCTGTCTGTTCATCCTTCACTATATATAAGCCCTCGCATTTCTGGTATCATCCTTGTAAATCTTCTATGCACCCTCTCCAGTGCCACTATATAATTTTATAATATAGCGGCCAGAAACGTACCAATTGTGGTCGAACCAAGTTTCGATATAGGTTTAGCATAACTTCGCTACTATTCAATGCTATACCTCAAGAAATAAACATTAGTGCATGGTTTGCTTTTTTAATGCCTTGCTAAACTGTGTCGCAAATTTTAATTATTTGTATATTTGTACTCTGAGATCCCTTTGTTCCACTGCCCCACCTGGACTCACAACCATCAAGTAATAAGTGACCTCGCTATTCTTCCTACCAAACTGTAATACCTCGAATTTATTTGTGTTGAACTTCAATTACATGCCCCATCTGCACATTTATTAATGTCCTCCTGTACTTTGTTGCAGGCATCCTTAGTATTTACTATACCCACCACACCTCCCCGCCCCTACCCGATGTGGGGTCATCCGCAAATTTAGAAATTGTGTTTTCGATTCCGGAGTCTAAATCGTTAAAATAAATTGTGAACAACAGTGGTCCCAGCACTGATCCTTGTGGAACACCTTCTGCCACTGAGAATAGCTAACCTTTACGCCTACTCTCTGCTTTCTGTCTTGAAACCAGCTAACTATCCATTCTGTTACTAGTCCCCTGACTCCGCATTCTCTGATTTGTTCATCAGTCTATTATGGGGAACCTTATCGAAGGCCTATTGAAAATCTAGATGAATTACATCTGATGCATTACCACCAACAAGACTTTACCTTTTGAAATCCATGCTGACTATTCGTTACTATATTTTTGTTTTCGAGATGTTGTTCTATTTCCTCCTTTAATTGGGATTCCATTACTTTTCCTACCACCGATATTTGGCAAAAAGGTCTATAATTGCCTTGACATCTGCGATAACCATTCTTAAATATAAGTATTACGTTAGCTATCTGGCAGTCCTCTGGCACAACGCTTTCATCTAACGAATTATTAAATATGTGCAGTAATGCCTCTGGTATCTCTTCCCTCGGTTCTTTTTAATATGTGTGGATGCAAACCATCCGGACCAGGGGTTTTATCCTCTTTGATTTTGATTAGTTTATTTAATATATGTTCCTTTTTATTTTAAACTAGCTGGGGTGCCCGGCGTTGCCCAGGCTTTTTTGTAAAACTGGTTGTGAGACTGGTGGGCTGGTCGCTCTCCTCTCCCATCACTCCCCCTCTCCACTCCCTCCCCCTCTGCTCTCCCTCCCTCCCCCTCTCCATCCCCCTCTCCCTCTCCTCTCCCTCCCTCCCCCTCTCCTCTACCTCCCTCCCCCTTTCATCTCCCTCCCCCTCTCTCTCTCCCTTCACCTGTCTCTCCCACCTTTCCTCTGTCTCCCTCCCTCTCCTCTCCCTCCCTAGTGCATCAGGCCCTGCCTGGCTCACCTCAGTACCAGAACGGAGTCAGTCCAACAACGGGAGGCTGAGTGCCCATCGTTCTGAAGCGAGCCCGGGGTTCCTCATGGATAATGCGGCGGGCCTTTTGGACCTGCTTGGCTGAGGGACAGATGAACGCCTTTCGCTGCGGGCTCCCATGTCCGATTGCGGTCAGGGACGGCTCGTTGGAAAGCCGCGGTTTTCCGATCCCGCACACATGGCAAGAGAGAGAGGGGGAAGGAGAGAGAGAGAGAGAGCATGAAGGAGAGAGAGAGAGAGGGAAGAGGAGAGGGAAAAGGAGAGAGAGAGAGTGAGGGAAGGAGATCGTTTTCCCGTGGCCGCCATTTTGTAAGGCACTAACTGCGTTTGAAGGATTAGGCCCTGCCCACACACGCCATGAAACGCCCCCCGTGAGGCACGCGCTCCCCCTTAAGGATTGGTCAACCTTCACGTCACTCAATGCTAATGAGCAGATTTCCCCTGTATGATTGGCCAACCGCAAATGAGCGGATTTTTGAAAGTTTTATGTATACTGTCAGCACAGTTTTTGTCTGACCAAAAAGTAAATACGCCTATGACACTCCCCTAATCATAAGCTTTCTTTTGCTATAACATATGTGTAGGTACGCTCTACAACTTTTGAGTGTATGGCGGATGGACATACATGCAGACAGAGAGACTCGCAGACAGTTGGACGGATCCTTTTATATATATAGACTAGCTGGGGGAGCCCGGCGTTGCCAAGGCTTCTTTGTAAAACAGCTGTTTACAGGGCCGCGTGGTTTACGGCCGGCCGCTGCCACTCCCCCTCTCTGTGTCTCGGGCTGAGCGGTTGTGAGGCCCGGCCCGAGAGCCCCCAACTCTGAGGGGGAGAGAGAGAGACTGGGGGGGGAGAGAGAGAGAGAGACGGGGGAGAGAGAGTAGAAAGACTGGGGGGAGAGAGAGGAGGGAGACTAGGGAGAGAGAGAGCGAGAGAGAGAATGGGGAGATAGAGAGAGAGAGAGAGAGACTGAGGGGGAGAGAGAGAGAGACTGGGGGAGAGAGATGGGGAGAGAGAGTGAGAGAGACTGGGGGAGAGAGAGAGAGAGAGACGGGGGAAGGGAGAGAGAGACTGGGGAGAGAGAGAGACTGGGGAGATTGAGAGAGAGAGAGAGAGAGAGAGAGAGAGAGAGAGAGATCGGGGGAGAGAGAGACAGAATGAAGGAGGGAGAGACTGGAGGAGAGAGAGAGATGGAGAGAGAGAGAGACTGTGAGAGAGAGACTGGAGGAGGGAGAGCCTGGAGGAGAGAGAGAGACTGGGAGACTGGGGGAGAGAGAGAGACTGGGAGAGAGAGAGAGTGCGCGAGACTGAGGGGCGAGAGAGAGACAGGGAGAGAGAGAGAGAAATTGGGGGAGAGAGAGAGAGAGAGAGAGAGACTGGGGGATGAGATAGAGAGACTGGGAGACAGAGAGAGCGAGACTGGGAGACAGAGAAAGAGATAAAGAGACAGGGAGAGAGAGAGATTGGGGGGGAGAGAGGGAGAGGGCTAGAAATTCGGTATCACCCCATTTGGAGAGGGAAGGAGAGAGAGACAGAGAGAGAGAGGGAAGGAGAGAGAGAGAGGGAAGGAGAGAGAGGAGGGGCCTGGAGAGAGCAGACACGCTGAAGATGGGCTGCTGAATTTTTTAGGGTTTTTTGTCATTTAAGTGTCGAAAAAGCTACACTTCAAGTTCTAAAAGTTAAATTTAACTTTAGTCAAAGTTAGCTCAGTTTAGTTTAGTTTAGTTTAAGTTTAAGTTTAAGTTTAGTTTAGTTTAAGTACCAAAACACCAAAGAAAAAGACCGCCAAAAAGAGCGCCAAAGAGAAAAAAAAGACCCGGAAAGAAAGAAAAAAAAAGAAAAGACAGCGAGATAGAGTAAAATAAACCCAGGGAAAAACCGGAATAGCGAGGCACCAAAGCAGAGCCCGAGCAGCAGCCGCAGCATGGAGCCTGAAGCCCGGTAAAGGCCCGAGGAGCCGGGCCAAAACCGAGGCCCAGAGACCGTGGGGTCAGAGAGGGGGAGCAGCCCGGAGACACCGGGAAACAGTGGCTCCCAGACCCAGACCGGGAGGAGAGGCCCGAGCCAGGACAGTGAGTACGAGGCCTGGGGAGGGTGAACCCAGGAACCGAGGCCCAGAGACCGCGGGGTCGGAGAGGGGGAGCAGCCCGGAGACACCGGGAAACAGCAGCTCCCAGACCCAGACCGGGAGGAGCGGCCCGAGCCAGGACAGTAGCCCAGAGACCGCGGGATCGGAGGAAAGCAGCCTGGTGAGTCAGAAAAACCGGGGGCCTGAGACCGACGCGATGGCGCGAGGAAATCCGTCCAGGGCGCGGAGAGCGAACAAGTCCGGGGCACGGAGAGTGGGCGAGTCTGGGACACAGAGAGAGAGTGAGTCCGAGGCACGGAGAGCGAGTGAGAGAGTCGGAAGAGGAAAATACCGGGTCCTGAAACAAAGTTTTACTTAATTCTAACTAAGTTTAATTTTATTTAAGTTTAGTTCGAAAAAAAAAAAAAAAAAACCCTGAAAAAAGCACAACAAACCCGCGAGAAAAATAAATAAATAAATAAATAAATATACTCGGGTGAAAAACCAGGAGAGCGAGGCCCAAAAACTGAGAGAAACCCCGAGAGAAATGGTAGGCAGAGGGAGACAACCCGAGCCAGGAGCCTGAAACCTGAGAAAACCCGAGGGCCCAGGCCTGAGACTGAGGCCCAGAGACAGATTCAGCCCGAGAGGGGAGCAGGCCGAAGGCACCGGCTCCCAAATACTGTGAGAGAGAGAGAGAGAAACTTTTAAGAGCAGCTATATCTAAGATGAACACCTGAAAAACTTTCAATTTTGGACCTAAAGTGGGATAAGGTGGAACACGACACAAAAAAAAAGAGAATTTTTTTTTTATCTTGCAACGAAAATAAAAACAAACAACTACAATGACACAAAGCAGGGAAGTGAAATATCCTGAGAAATGCAACAGTATAAAGGCAAAGGATAAACACAAGGATATAACACGACTAAATAACCCAGAGGTCCTCTACGTTGACTATGTCACACACAAAGGGATTAGGAAGAAGAACAACCTCATATTCTACACCGACTCCGCTCCCTCATGGAAGGAGGCTTTACAAAAAAACTACGCACACGTCTCCACTGAAGGTCTTTGCATGGGAGGCAGACTGAAAATATGTAAAGATGGAAATCTAGATAAAGCTGACCCCCTACTAACTATAAGCTACTACAACAAAAAAGGAAAGATCATGATTCAGGGGAATGTAGAAAATTTGGACGACTTTGAAAAGGAATTCCCCCAGTTGAAAACTAAGGCAGACACAAAGAGGACCAATGGACAGGAGGCAAAAGAGAGCCAAACAGAGGATGAAGAGAGCCAAGCGGAGGAAGAAGAAGAGAGTCCAGCAGAAACACACACCTCCCTGACCATCTCCACCCCTCCCACACCTCTCAACGCAAACAAACTGCTGAAAGAGAGTCTGTCCAAACTAGAACTCGATTTCAATGAATACAGGGAAACACAGGCAAAGAATTTGAAGGAGGAACTCAAGCAGCTGAAAACGGAAAACGAGTCCGCCATCCACGAGTTGAGAAAGATCGTGGAGGAGCAAAGAAATGAGATCAAAGAACTCCGTACTCAGCTAAACAAAATGAAGGAGGCCGTAGAAAGGCAGGAAAATGAACTCAGCAGGCAACACAAACCTCTTAAGGTCCAACAACCTGCTGACACAAAAACAACACACACAGGGACACAGAACCCGTCGGATGCCCCCCCACACGAGGATGTCACACCCTCTTTACCTTGCAACCAGAACAGGAACAGACCGCAGGTCCCAAACCCCGCTCCTGTCACACAGCCTACCATAGAAACTCAGCCAAAACCAGCCCTCAGTCGAGTCCTGCCCAGACTACTGCTACCCAGTCTGAAAAGCCAGCCCCTCAGGCGGTCCTGCTGACCGACTCCAACGGGAAGTTTTTGGACCCCCAGAGGATGTTCCCAGGTCTGCAAGTCCTGAAAAAATGGTGCAGCAACACAGGCCATGCAATGAAGATCCTGAACAGAGAATCCCTTGGAAGCCCAAAATGGCTTGTGATCCACACAGGCACAAACGACCTACGCTCCCTATGGGAAGGCACTGCTAGAGCAGTGAGCAGGATGGCGGAGAAGGCCAGCATGGAATTCCCCGAGGCGCGGATTGTGATCTCCACTCTACTGCCCAGAGAGGACACCCCAGCCTATGTAATCCACAACACCAACAGGGAGATCGACACGAGATGTACTGCCCTCCCCAACCTCCACCTGGCCCATCACCCAAACATCAACACAAGGGACCTCTATGACGGAATACATCTACTCAAACAGCGGATGTGGATCTTCGCAAAAAACCTCATAAACACTTTCAAAAGACGCACCCCTCCCACCCCCACTACCATTGGGAGCCCTAACCCAAACAGGACCACCACTGTCCCCCACCCCCTATACAAAACCAGCAACAGAACCGTGCTATTGTACATGACCCCAGACCCCCCTCTGGACCACAGACTGTAGACCAAGAACAGAGAACAGGCCCAAGGAAAGGTGCTACTATGTGGGGACCTAAATGCAAGGACCGGATGTGAACCTGACTTCATAGACCCACAGGGCAACAACCATGTGTTTGGCCAGACCCCTTTATATGTCACACCAGCCATCGCAAATCGGAACAACCTTGACTCTGAAATAAATAAAAGTGGTAGGGAGGTAGTGCAACTCTGCCGAGCCTTAGGCCTGTACATAGTTAACGGTAGGTTCAGAGGGGACTCCTTAGGGAGACTCACATATTCCTCAACTCTTGGGTCTAGTGTGGTGGATTATACAATCACTGACCTGGACCCCTGTGATATCAACGCATTCACTGTCAGGCAGCAAACCCCCCTCTCAGACCATAACCAATATAAGTGTGTACATTAAACTTTCTGCCCAAACTACAGACTCAAAAAAGGAACCCAGTAAGCCCCATAAAATAAACCAGACATACAAATGGGCCCCAGACAGTGCAGATAAATTCATCACAGCACTAAATTCACCTGTTCTCACAAGTAAAATATCAAAATTTAAAGAAAATCTATATGAGATCACCAGAGATGGTGTAAACATGGCCATAGATGATATAAATATGATCTTCCATGAGGCAGCTGTAAAAGCCGACCTTGTGAAACAGAAGAGGAAACGTTACAAAAGACTAAAAAAAGAGAAATGGTTTGATCACGAATGCAAAAATGCCAGAAAAGACCTGAGAAAAATATCAAACCAAAAGCATCGCCAACCAATCCATCCAGACCTACGTATTAGATACAATGAGACCCTCAAAAGATATAAACACACCATTAGGAACAAAACACAAAATTATACCCACAAAAGACTCGAAGAAATTGAAAACTCCATTAATCAAAATCAATTCTTGGATATGTGGAATAACCTGAGTACAACACAATTGCAAGCATTACCAATCCAAGATGGCGACATCTGGAGAACACATTTTGAAAACCTCTACAAAGACATCCCAACAAACGAAACAAACCCAAGTCAACATCATGTCACAGAAAAACTCCACACATTAGAAGCAACAATTAAAGACAACCAAAACCCTCTAGACTCCCCAATCACTTGGAAAGAACTGGCCACAAAAACAAAATCTCTCCACCTAAAGAAAGCCTGTGGTCCAGACAACATCAAAAATGAAATGCTCAAGTTCAGCAATATGGAGATGCAGGGTGCTGTACTCAAGTTATTCAACATCATATTACGTTCAGGCTGTTTTCTTGATATCTGATGCCAAGGACTCATCTCTCCCATACATAAAAGTGGAAACAAATCAGACCCAAATAACTACCATAGCATCTGTGTCAACAGTTGTCAAGGGAAGTTATTCTGCAGTATTCTAAATAGTAGATTGCTGGATTTTCTTAACAAACATAATATCCTTAGAAAAAATCAAATAGGCTTTCTTCCAAAACACCGCACCAACGACCATATATATACCCTTCACACTCTCATTGAAAAACATATAGACCAAACAAAAAATGGGAAATATTCGCTTGTTTCATTGACTTCAAGAAAGCTTTTGACTCTATCTGGCACGAAGGGCTCTATTACAAACTTCTTCAGTGTGGAATAGGGGGCAAAGTTTATGACCTTATTAAATCGATGAATCTGAAAAATAAATGCGGTGTCAAAATTGGAGACAAACGCACCGGTTTCTTCACCCAGAGAAGAGGCGTCCGGCAGGGCTGCAATTTGAGCCCGACCCTGTTCAACATATACATAAATGAGTTAGCAGACATGCTGGAGCAAAGCGAGTCACCGGGTCTCTTTCTCCCAGATGGGGAAGTGAAATCCCTGTTCTATGCAGACGACCTGGTTCTGCTGTCTCCCACAGAACAAGGATTACAGCAACAATTAGACCTACTCGACAAATACTGCCAAAATTGGGCCCTGACAGTAAATCTAAAGAAAACCAACATCATTATTTTTCAAAAAAGGCCCAGATGTCAGGAAAACAAATACCAGTTTACTCTCAGTGATGCCATCATAGGACAGTCTATGAGCTACACTTACCTTGGTCTAACCATCACAGCATCAGGGAGCTTCAGCATAGCAGTGAATGCACTAAAAGAAAAAGCCCGATGAGCCCTATATGCAATAAAAAGAAAGTCCTACAACATCCAAATTCCATTCAAAATCTGGCTCAAAATATTTGACAGCATAATCCTGCCGATTGCGCTGTATGGTAGTGAAGTATGGGGCCCGCTCAATCACCATAGCTACACTAAATGGGAAAAACACACAATAGAAGCCCTACATGCAGAATTTTGCCGAAGCATTCTTCGCACCCAAAGGACAACACCAACAAATGCATGTAGAGCCGAACTAGGCAGATACCCACTGATAATAAACATCCAAAAACGAGCACTAAACTTTCTAAATCACCTCAAATCTAGTTCCCCAGACACTCTTCATTTTAAAGCCCTCCAGACCCAAGAGCTGAACCCAGAAATGAGTCCCCTGAGTCAGCTGCTACTGAAATTAAGTACTCCTACTCAGCCGGACCCTGACCAGTCCCAGACCAACACTGCCTTCCAAACACCAATCCGAGTGAACCAAATCATTAAAGAATGCAAAGAAACCTACCTGGAACATTGGAACAAAATAACCAAAAGCCAAAGCAGATTAGAATGTTACCGGGCCCTAAAAAGAGAATATAAACTGGCAGACTATCTCTCGACCATCAGAGACACAAAACAGAGACAGACCCTCACCAGGTACAGACTGACCGACCACCAACTGGCAATTGAAAAAGGAAGATACAAGAAATCCTGGCAGCCTAGAGAGAATAGAATATGTGATCAATGTCTGGCTGGCGAGGTTGAGACAGAGATGCACTTCCTCCTAAAATGCGAAAAATTCAACAAAACAAGAAACGTATATTTTGACAAGCTCAGACAAACAACCCCAGATTTCAAAGAATTGGATGACCTGTCAAAATTAAGATTAGCCCTGGGGGAAGGAGACAGACCATACCTTGGTGCCCAATATGTAACAACATGTCACAACCTGAGGAACAGTGAGGGACTAACGAGCACACCCACAGCATATATAAACATTAAGAATGTTTAAATCAATACCGAATGTACCCAACGACTGTTTAAAAATTAATACTGAATGTACCCAACGAGGGACAATGACTGTTTAAATTAATATTGTCTGTACCCAACGAAGGTCAAAATTGTTTGACACCTACAGAATGTTGGAAAACTGTACTTTTTGTTATGTAAGGTTTGGCAATATGGTTCCATGTAAACTTTCATGCCAATAAAGCATTTGAATTGAATTGAGAGAGGGAAGGAGCGAGAGACAGAGAGAGGGAAGGAGAGAGAGACAGAGAGAGAGAGGGAAGGAGAGAGAGAGAGAGGGAAGGAGAGAGAGACAGACGGAGACAGAGTGGGAAGGAAAGAGAGAGAATGGGGGGAAAGAGAGAGAGACCGGAGAGAGAGAAAGAGTAGAGAGACTGGGGGAGAGAGGGAGAGAGAGAGAGACGGGAAGATAGAGAGAGAGAGAGAGACTGGGGAGATAGAGAGAGAGACTGAGGGGAAGAGAGAGAGCGACAGAGGGGGAGAGAGAGAGACTGGGGTAGAGAGCGACGGGGAGAGAGAGAGAGTAGAGAGACTGGGGGAGAGAGAGGAGAGAGACTGGGGAGAGAGATACTGGGAGAGAGAGAGAGAGACAGACCAGGGGGGAGAGAGGGAGAGAGAGAGACTGGGGGAGAGAGAGAGAGAGAGACGGGGAGAGATAGAGAGGGAGAGACTGGGGGGGAGAGAGAGAGAGACTGGGGGAGAGAAAGAGAGTCTGAGGGGGGAGAGAGAGCGACTGAGCGGGACAGAGAGAGACTGGGGGAGAGAGAGAGAGACGGGGAGAGAGAGAGAGAGAGCAGAGTGACTGGGGGAGAGAGAGGAGAGAGACTGGGGAGAGAGAGAGAGAATGAGGCGATAGAGAGAGAGAGAGAGTCTGAGGGGGAGAGAGAGAGAGCGACTGAGGGGTGAGAGAGAGAGAGAGACAGGGAGAGAGAGAAGGGGAGAGACTGGGGAGATAGAGAGAGAGAGACTGAGGGGGGAGAGAGAGAGCGACTGAGGTGGAGAGAGGGAGACTGGGGGAGAGAGAGAGAGATGGGGAGAGAAAGAGAGAGAGTAGAGAGACTGGGGGGAGAGAGAGGAGAGAGACTGGGGAAAGAGAGAGAGCGAATGGGGAGGCAGAGGGAGAGAGAGATTGAAGGGGAGAGACAGAGAGTCTGGGGGAGAGAGAGAGAGATGGGCGAAGGGAGAGAGAGACTGGAGAGAGAGAGAGAGACTGGGGAGATAGAGAGAGGGAGCGAGAGAGGCTGGGGGAGAGAGAGAGAGACCGGGGGGTGGCGGGGGGAAATAGAGAGAGACTGAGGGGAGAGAGAGAGAGATGGGGAGAGAGGGAGACTTGGGGGGAGAGGGAAAGAGTGGAGGGAGAGGGAGAGAGTGGGGAGAGAGAGAGAGAGAGAGAGACTGGGGGGAGAGGGAGAGAGTTGGGGAGAGAGAGAGAGAGACTGGGGAGCGAGAGAGATTGGGGGAAATAAAGACTGGAGGGGTGAGAGAGAGAGACTGGGGGGGAGAGAGAGACTGGAGGAGAGAGAGAGAGACTGGGGGAGAGAGAGACTGGGGGGAGAGAGAGAGACAGGGGGGAGAGAGAGAGACTGGGGGGAGAGAGAGAGACTGTGGGGGAGAGAGAGAGACGGGGGGGGAGAGCTAGAGGCTGGGGGAAGAGAGAGAGACTGGGAGAGAGAGAGAGAAACTGGGGGAGAGAGAGTGCGATTGAGGGTGGAGAGAGATAGACGGGGAGAGAGAGAGAGAGAATGGGGAGATAGAGAGAGAGAGACTGATGGGGAGAAAGAGAGACTGGGGAGAGAGAGAGAGACTGGGAGAGAGAGAGAGAAACTGGGGGAGAGAGAGAGAGACGGGAGAGAGAGAGAGAGTAGAGAGACTGGGGGAGAGAGAGGAGAGACTGGGGAGAGTCTGGGGAGAGAGAGAGAGAGACTGGGGGAGAGAGAGAGAGACTGGGGGGAGAGCGAGAGAGAGACTGGGGGAGAGAGAGGAGAGAGGCTGGGGAGAGAGAGAGAGAGAGAGAGAGACTGGGGGAGAGAGAGAGACTGGGGGAGAGAGATGGGGGAGAGAGAGAGAGAGAGAGAGACAGGGGAAGGGAGAGAGAGACTGGGGAGAGAGAGAGATAGAGAGACTGGGAGACAGAGAGAGAGATATAGAGAGACGGGGAGCGAGAGAGCGATTGGGGGGAGAGAGAGAGAGAAACTGGAGGAAGGAGAGACTGGAGGAGAGACAGAGATGGAGAGAGAAGAAATAGAGAAGAGAGGAAGAGGCCCGGCCTGAGTCACCCCAGCTGAGTAGGCTGGGCACAGTGAAAGCATTGATTTCTATATGGCAGCACAAAAACTGCTCTGACATCATAGCAGCTCTTCAACATCATAGTCACTCAATGCAAATGATCGGATAATGAGCGGAATTTTGAACGTTTTTTGGATACCGTCGGCACAAATTTTGTCTCACCAAAACGTTAATACGCTTATGACCGCTCCGGAATCGTATGCTTTCTTTTGATGTAACACACGCTCTATAACATTTGCGTGTATAGAGAACGGACAGACAGACAGACAGAAGAGGTCTTTTATATATATAGATACTAGCTGGGGGGGGCCTGGCCTTGCCAAGGCTTTTTTGTAATAGTGCAGTTTACAGGGCCGCGTGGTTGACGGCCGTCCGCTGCCGCTCCCCCGCTCTGTGTCTTGGACCGAGCGGTTGTCAGGCCCGGCCTGAGTGACCCCAACTCACCTCCTGCTCTGGCGGGCCGCCGCAGCTGCCCCGCTCTCTGTTGAGTAAAAGCAGTGAAAAAAATGGCGGCTTTGATTCGGGAGGCTGCAGGATTAGGTCCCGCCCTCAAACGGAATGAAACGCCCCCCATGACGCACTGATAGGTCAACCATCAGGTCACTGAACTGTAGGATTGGTCAACCGTCACGCCACTCAACGCTAATGAGCGGTAGGATTGGTCAACTGCTAATGAGCGGATTTTTGAAAGTTTTTTGTATACTGTCCGAACAATTTTTGTCTGACCAAAAAGTAGCCACACCTATGAGACTCCCCTAATCATAAGCTTTCTTTTGATATAACATATGTCCAGGTACGCTCTATAACTTTTGAGTGTATAGCGGACAGACAGACAGACAGACAGACGCACGGATCCTTTTATATATATAGATACTGACCTCATTACTAATCTCATCATCCAATTCATGTATACCTGTTCCTTCTCTGATTGAGATTATTGGATGTTTCTGATGCAGAATGATTCTCCTGTTATCTCACTCCAAATGTCTTTTACTTGCTGAAGCACAGTATACATATTTTGACCACATGTTGGCTTTTACAAATAGAGTGCTGTATAAAACCCTGGCTTGGCCTCAGCTGATTATTTCTCCAATTCTGGGCAGTTTACTTTAGGAGGGATGTCGAGGCCTCAGAGAGGGTGCAGCAGAGATTTTCTAGAATTCCACTAAGGATGAGGGATATCATTTATGTGGAAAAAATGGAGAATCTTGATTATTCACAGAAATCCCACAGTGCAGATAGAGGCCATTTCGGCCCATCGAGCCTGCACCGACACATATCCCACCAGATCCCCGTAACCCCTACACCAACACATATCCCACCCTATCCCTACGTATCTAATCCCCCTAACACTAAGGGTCAATTTATCATAGCCAATCAACCTAACCAGCACATCTTTGGACTGTGGGAGGAAACTGGAGCACCTGGAGAAAACCCACGCAAACACGGGGAGAATGTGCAAACTCCACACAGACAGTCGCCCGAGGCCGGATTTGCACCCGGGTCCCTGGCACTGTAAGGCAACGGTGCTAACCACTATGCCACCGTGCTTCCCCCGTTATTTGCCTTGGAGTAGCAAAGATTAAGAGCAGATTTGATAGCGGTATGCAAAGTCATGAAAGACTTTGATGGATAAAAAATGAGAAATTGTTTCCAGTTGCAGAAGTGTCGGTAAATGGATGACACCAGAGATTTAAAGTGATTGGCAAATGAACCAGAAAAGACATGAGGAAAGAAAAATTCATGCAGCGAGTTGAGAGTAATTGTGATCTGGAAGCACTAAATGAAAGGGCGGTGGAAGCAGATTCAATAGTAACTTTCACAAGGGAAATGTATAAATAATTGAAGTATTTTTTACAGGGCTATGGGTAAAGAGCGTGGTAATGTGACTAATTGGATAACTCTACAAAAGAATCGACATAGGCAGGTTGGGCCAAATGGCCACTTCTGTGTTGTATCATTCTATAATAGTTTGATTTAGAATCATGGAATCTTACAGCACAGAAGGAGACCATTCGGCCTATCGCCTCTATAGTTATATGAGGAGAAAAAGATTGGTGAAGTCAAGCATAGGTCCCTTGCAGTCAGAATCGGGGTTATTTATAATGGGGAACAAAGAAATGAAAAATCAAATAAATACATACTTAGTTTCTGTCTTCATAAGGGAGGACACAAATAACCTCCCAGAGATATCGGGGAATATAGGTTCTAATGAGAGGGAGAAATTGAATGAAATCTGTATTTGCAGGGAAATGGCGTTAGGGAAATTGACCAGATTGAAGGCCGATTATTCTCCAGGGCCTATTAGTCTACATCATTGGGTACTTAAGGAAGTGGCCCTAGAAATAATAGATGCATTGCTGGTCATCTTCCAAAATTCTATCGACACTGGAACAGTTCCCACAGATTTGAGGATAGCTAAAGTAACCCCACTATTTAAAAAGGGTGGCAGAGAAAATATGAGGAATTATAGACTGGTAAGCCTGACATGGGTAGTGGGGAAAATGCTAGAGTCCATTATAAAAAATGTAATTGCAGAGCACTTGGAAAACAGGGACAGGATCGGACAAAGTCAACATGGATTTACAAAAGGTAAGTCATGCTTGACTAATCTACTGGAATATTTTGAGGATTTAACTGGTAGAATACATGAGGAACAACCAGTGGATGTGGTGTATTTGGACTTTCAGAATGCTTTCAATATATCCCGCATAAGAGAGTAGCGTGTAAAGTTAAAGCACGTGGGATTGGGGGTTAGGTATTGTCTTGGATAGAGAACTGGTTGGCAGACAGGAAGCAAAGAGTTGGAATAAACGGGTCTCTTTCCGGGTGGCAGGCAGTGAAAAGTGGGGAACCGCAGGGATCGGTCCTAGGACTCCAGATATTCACAATATGTATTATAGATCTAGACAATGGAACTAGAAGTAATATCTCCAAGTTTGCAGATGACGCAAAGCTTGGTGGGCGTGTGTGCTGTGAGGAGGATGCAGAGAAACTCCAGTACGATTTGGACAGGTTGGGTGATTGGGCAGATGCCTGGCAAATACAGTATAATGTGGATAAATGCGAGGTTATCCACTTCGGTGGCAATTACACGAAGACCGATTATTATCTGAATGGCAATAGGTTGGGAAAAGGGGAAGTGCAACGTGACACGGGAGTCCTTGTGCACCAGTCACTGAAGGTAAGCATGCAGGTGCAGCAGGCGGTTAAAAAGGCAAATCGTATGTTGGCCTTCATAGCGAGTACAGGAGCAAGGATGTCCTGCTGCAATTTTACCGGGCCTTGGTGAGACCACACCTTGAGTATTGTGTGCAGTTGATGGCAGGAATGACGTATGAGGAGAGATTGGTCGATGAGGCTTATATTCTCGAGAGTTTAGAAGAATGAGAGGGGATCTCATTGAAACTTTTAAAATTCTAACAGGACTAGACACACTAGATGCAGGAAGAATGTTCCCGATGGCGGGGGAGTCCAGGACCAAGGGTCATTCCCTATGGATAAGGGTAAGCCTTTTAGGACTGAGATGAGCAGGAATTTCTTCACCCAGAGAGTGGTGAACCTGTGGAATTCTCTGCCACACAGGGCAGTTGAGTCCAGTTCATTAAATATTTTCAAGAAGGAGTTGGATATATTTCTTGAGGCTAAAGGGATCAAGGGATATGGGGAGAAAGCAGGGACAGGTTACTGAATTTGGATGATCAGCCATGATCTCTTTAAATGGCAGAGCGGGCTCGAGAGGCTGAATGGCCTACTCCTGCTCCTATCTTTTATATTTCTATGTGCTTGATCTTTGAAAGAGCTGACCAATTAGTCACACTATCCTGTTCTTCCACATAGCCCTGCAATTTGTTTGCCTTCAAGTATTAATCCAATTCCTTTTTGAAAGTTACTATTGAATGACCTTTCACCGAAATTTAAGGCAGCGCATCCCAGATCACAACAACTCGCTTCGTAATATTTTTTACCCTAAATTTCTTTTCCCTAATTACTAACGCTTCTGTCAATGAAAACAGCTTGTCATTACTTACTCTATCAAAACTGTTCATAATTTTGAAGACATCAATCTTATCTCCTCTTAGCCTTCTCTGCTCTAAGGAGAACGACTCCAGTGTCTCCACATAACTGAATTACCTCATCCCTGGAACCATTGTCGTAAATCTCCTCTGCTCCCTCTCCTGGGCCTTGACATTCTTCCCATCGTGCAGTGCCCTGAATTTGGACACAAAGCTCTAGCTGAGGCCTAATTATTGTTTTATAAATATTTATCATAATTTTGTTGTTTTTGTACTCTATGCCTCTATTAATAAAGTCAAGAATCCGTCGTGATTTTTAATGGTCTTCTCAACTTGTCCCACCAACTTGACAGATTTGTGCACGTACACTCTCTGCTTCTGCACTCCCTTTAAAATTGTACCATTTAGTTTATATTTTCTTTCCTCATTCTTCATACCAAAATGTATCATTTCACACTTCTCTGTTTTAAATTGCATCTGCCATTTGTCTGCCATTTTCACCAGTCTGTCTATGTCCTCCGGAAGTCCTTTATGATCCTCCTTACTGTTTCGTGTTATCTGCAAACTGTGAAATTATGCCACTATATGCAAGTCCACGTCGTTAACAGATCACAAAAAGAACAGTGGTCCTAATGCTGAGCATAACACTTAGAAATGAGTGTTTTCTTTCATTTCACATGTGTTACCTGGATAATTTTTGGTGAATACACAGGCACATTTTACCTTAGTTCTTCCATTCCAGCATTTCGATCTTAGAGAGCCCCACAGAGGTACTTTGCACCCGAGTCTCCAAGCGGGTTGAAGTAAAGTTGAAGTCTGTTTATTGTTCTAATTTCAATAAGAAGGGACGCAAGGTTCGGGCAGCACTTGGTGGAGAGATCACTCGAAGAAAACCTATGATGATGGAAAACAGGCAATGAAAATTTGCTTCGTTTATAAAGGACCTAAAAGTAAAGCTATTGGCTTACCTTTGGTTGCTCCATGATACCAAATATAGGCAGATAATAAAGTTGATGGTATTAGTGATACAGATGTCGCATTCTCGCCTCTGAGCAAGAAGGTCATGGGTTCAAATCCCACGTCAGGGACTTGTGCCTATCATACAGCCTGACAGTACCAGTGCAGAACTGAGGGAGTGCTGCACTGTCGGAGAAGCCGTCTTTCGGATGATAAGCAAAACCAAGACCCCTTCTGCCCTCTCAGGTGGACACAAAATACCCCCATGGCACGATTGGAAGAAGAGCAGCGTATTTCTACCTGTTTTTCTGGAAAATATTTATTCCTCAAGCAACACCTAAAGCAGATTAACTATCACATTGCTGTATCTGGGATCTGGGATCAAATTCGCTGCCGTGTTTCCGACATGAAAATAGTGACTACACCACAAAAGTAATGACTTAGCTATAAAGCGCTTTGCGACGTCCTGCGGTCGTGCAAGGCGCGATATAAATGCAAGATGGGTGGAACTTGACTTTGGCAGGGACGCAGAACGAGTGTCATCGCATTATCCGACCGGCATGATATTCCATTCTCTTAAAATAAATGGGACTGAATATCGGGCTGGGTGTATCTGGGCGACCAATAGAATATCTCCTGTTCTGCATCCCCGCCCATGACCTAGTTCACCCCAAGTCCTTTCCTGATTTATCACTGCAATTACAGCTTCCATTCAGCGGTGGTGCTGCAGCGCCTGGATTTTTCCTGTAATACAGGGAAATGATATTGGGTCAAAAGATCTGGATAATGAAAGAGGTTGGGTGGAGGTAAGGAATAATAAGGGGGAAAAAACACTAGTGGGCGTAGTCTATAGGACTCTGAACAGTGGCAACTCTGTTGGACTGAGTATCAATCATGAAATAGTTGAGGCTTGTAATAAGGGAACATCTATAATTATGGGGGAATTTAACTATCATATTAATTGGACAAATCAAATTGGGCAGGGCTGCCTTGAGGATGAGTTCATTGAGTGTATTAGGGATGCGTTTCTTGAGCAGTATGTAACTGAACCGACCAGGGGGCAAGCAACCTTAGATCTGGTCCTGTGTAACGAGACGGGATTAATTAAAAATGTCCCAGTAAAGGATCCCCTTGGAATGAGTGACCATAACATGGTTGAATTCCATATTCTATTAGAGGGTGAGAAGGTTGGATCTCAAACAAGCGTGCTAAGCTTGAATAAAGGAGACTATGAAGGTATGAGAGCGGAATTGAGTAGAGTGGAATGGGAAAATAGATTAAAGGGTAAGACGATACATGATCAGTGGTGTACATTTAAGGAGTTATGTTACAACTTCCAAAAAATATATATTCCACTGAGAAGAAAAGGGTGTAAAAGAAAAGACAGCCATCCGTGGCTAAGTAAAGAAATTAAGGATAGTATTCGACTAAAAACAAGGGCATATAAGGTAGCCAAATCTAGTGGGAGGATAGAGGATTGGGAAAACTTTAAGAGACAGCAAAAAATAACAAAAAGATTGATTGAGAAAGGGAAGATAGATTATGAATGTAAATTAGCAAAAAATATAAAACAGATAGTAAGAGTTATTATAGTTATATAAAAAGAAAAAGGGTGACTAAAGTAAATGTTGGTCCCTTAGAGGATGAGACTGGGAAATTAATGGTGGGAAATATGGAGATGGCAAAAACACTGAATGAATATTTTACATCAGTCTTTACAGTAGAAGACACTAAGAATATCCCAACACTGGACAAACAGGGGGCTAAAGGGGGGAGGAGCTAAACACGATCAAAATCACTAAGGATGTGGGACTCGGTAAAATAATGGGACTCAAGGCGGATAAATCACCTGGACCTGATGGCTTACATCCTAGGGTCTTGAGGGAAGTGGCGGTAGGGATTGTGGATGCATTGGTAATAATTTTCCAAAACTCTCTGGACTCGGCAAAGGTCCTGGCAGACTGGAAAACTGCAAATGTAACACCCTTATTTAAAAAGGGCAGCAGACAGAAAGTTGGAAACTATAGACCGGTAAGTCTAACATCTGTGGTAGGTAAAATTTTGGAGTCCATTACTAAGGAGGCAGTAACAGGACATTTGGATAATCATAATTTAATAGGACAAAGTCAGCATGGTTTTATGAAGGGGAAGTCATGTTTGACAAATTTGCTGGAGTTCTTTGAGGAAGTAACATACAGGGTGGATAAAGGGGAACCAGTGGACGTAGTGTATTTAGACTTCCAAAAGGCATTTGACAAGGTGCCACACAAAAGGTTATAGCTTAAGATAAAAAATCACGGGATTGGGGGTAATATTCTGGCATGGATAGAGGATTGGCTATCTAACAGAAGGCAGAGAGTTGGGATAAATGGTTCATTCTCAGACTGTCAATCAGTAACTAGTGGTGTTCCGCAGGCGTCAGTGCTGGGTCCCCAACTCTTTACAAACTATATTAACGATTTGGAGGAGAGGACCAAGTGTAACATATCAAAGTTTGCAGATGATACTAAGATGGGAGGGAAAGTATTGAGTGAGGAGGACATGAAAAACCTGCAAGGGGACATAGACAGGCTAAGTAAGTGGGCTGAGATTTGGCAGATGGAATACAATACTGGAAAGTGTGAGGTTATGCACTTCGGCAGGAAAAATCGTATAGCAAGTTATTATCTTAATGGCAAGAAACTGGAAAGTACTGAAGAACAAAGGGATCTGGGGGTCCTGGTGCACGAAACTCAAAAGGTTAGTATGCAGGTGCAGCAAGTGATTAAGAAGGCCAATGGAATGTTGGCTTTCATTGCTAGGGGGATAGAATATAAAAATAGGGAGGTATTGCTTCAGTTGTACACGGTATTGGTGAGGCCGCACCTGGAATACTGCGTACAGTTTTGGTGTCCATACTTAAGAAAGGACATACTTGCTCTCGAGTCAGTACAAAGAAGGTTCACTCGGTTAATCCCGGGGATGAGGGGATGGACATATGAGGAGAGGTTGAGTAGATTGGGACTCTACTCATTGGAGTTCAGAAGAATGAGAGGCGATCTTATTGAAACATATAAGCTTGTGAAGGGGTTGGATCGGGTGGATGCGGGGAAGATGTTCCAGATGATGGGTGAAACTAGAACTAGGGGGCATAGTCTTTGAATAAGGGGCTGCTCTTTCAAAAATGAGATGAGGAGGATCTACTTCACTCAGAGGGTGGTAGGTCCATGGAATATGCTGCCCCAAAAAGCTGTAGAAGCTACATCATTACATAAAATTAAAACAGAAATAGATAGTTTCCTAGAAGTAAAGGGAATTAAAGGTTATGGGGAGCGCGCAGGAATTTGGACATGAGTCCAGGTTCGGATCGGTCATGGCCCTGTGGGTAGCGGAGTGGGCCCAGGGGCCGTGTTGCCTGATCCTGCTCCTATTTCATGTGTCTAATTCTGTTAGATTCAGGAGATGGTTCTGTGATAGTGGTTTGGCGGTTAGGATCAGATCAGCCATGATCTTATTGAATGGCGGAGCAGGCTCGAGGGGCCGATTGGCCTACTCCTGCTCCTATATCTTATGTTCTTATGTTATGTTCAAAGTATCTCCCTGGTCCTTGAACCTTTTATCGCTGTGCACTGTTTTCCTGTAATAGAATTGTCAATCATCATTATAATCCTTGGACCTTTGACCCATTCAGCTTGGTACAACTCCCTTTGCATTGAAATGCAAGGTCAACTTCCTCAACCTTTCTCTCGGCTCTATGTTGGTCAGGATACTTTTGCAGGCTTTAATGCTCTCTCAAATTAAGCATTTTCTTCATACATTAAAAGAGAGTGTGTAGTCCTACATGACCAAACTGCAAGCAATACTCCATATGGGGTGTGATCAGCAGCATTTGCAGAATTATACGTCTGGTTGGCCCCTCTTTTAAAAACACTAATACAGACAAAGGACCTTGATTTGTCTGTACACTGCATAACTGCAAAGTCTGCAAATGACACAAAACGTTGAAATTTAGTAAACAGTGAGTGGGATAGAAACCGACTTCAGGAGGACACAGACAGACTCGTTAAATAGGCAGACACATGGTAGATGCATTTAACACAGAGAAGTGTGCAGTGATGCAATTTCGTAGAAGGAATGAGTACCAGCAGTATAAACTAAATGGTAATCTTTTATTGGAAGTGCAGGAAAAGAGATACCTGAGGGTTCTCATGTGGAAATATTTGAAGGTGGCAGGACAAGTTGAGAAGGCTGCCAAAAAGCATATGGAATGCTTGGCTTCATAAATAGAGACAGTTTTAAAGCCAAGTTATTGTTACAATTCCGGGCACCATGCATTAGGAAGAGTGTCTTGGAGAGGGTGCAAACGAGATCCGTTATAATGTTTACAGGAATGAGGAACTTCAGTTATGTGTAGAGATTGGAGAAGCTGGGGTTAGTCTCCTTGGAGCAGAGAAGGCTAAGAGGAGATTTAATAGTGGTGTGCAAAATTTTCAAGGGGTTTGCTTGTGTAAATAAAGGTAAACTTTTTTCCATTGGCGGGAGGATCGCTAACCAAAGGACACAGGTGTTACGGTGATTGGCAAAAGAACCAGAGGCGACTTGAGGAAACAGTTTTTTACAGTCAGTTGATATGAGTTGGACTGCACTTGAAAAGAAGATGGTAGCAGATTTAATTGTAATTTTCAAAAGGGAATTGGTTGAATTCTTGAAAATGGAAAATCTGCGGTCTTTGTGGAAAGAGCAGGGGAGTTGGATTAAATGCACAGCTCCTTCAAAGGTCCGGCACAGACACGATGGGCCGAATGGACACTTTCTGAGCTGTACCATTCCATGAAGCTATGATTCTATGATGAATGTGGAAAAACACCAGGTGTGAACACAAGAACATTCAGTTTGTGTAAATGTTTGCCTTAAATAGGCGAAAGCCCATAGTTACATCACAGCACTGGTCATGGGTCATCAACTGCAGACTGCGAAGAGCAGCTATTCCAGGAGATAAGAGAATTATCCCCACGTTCTCAGTCCAGACTGTAAATCATCCACCGGAAGTGGCAACATAATGCTGACAGACACTCACCTGAGACACTGGATTTTGGAGTTGCTGTTTTTCAACACTTGACACAGAAGTCCAACACCTGCATCAGTTACTTTATTCGCACTGAGGTCCATATCCAATAACCCACAGTTCTCCTTGTGAGCAGAGGCCAATTCTTCAGAGCAATCATATGTCAATCTGTTATGTCTCAAAAGGAAAAAAAAGTTTATTAATGGTTTAGAGAAGCAGGGTTAATCAAATGGATTCTTCGTTAATCTGTTGAAGGCTGGTGCAGGAGGCGAATTAACTTTACTAATTAAGTTGCATACTATATGATGCGCTGTAGTCATTTTCAGAGATATTTTCCGTGAAATTTAGTGGGATATAGTTCGAAATTTTAATGTGGGCATTGAAACCATTCAGCCATCCATGCCTGTTTTGGATTTTTGAATAAACAATCCATTTCCCCATTCCCCATTTCCTTTTAGTTTAATTTTCTTGCTGAAACAATTGTGCACTATACTGTTCAATATTTGAATGCTTTCAGGTTCCAGCAACGTTTCTGGAATCATCACATCATAGAATCTTCAATCACAGAAAGACGCCATTCGGCCCATCGTGCCTGTGCCAGCTCTTGGAATGAGCTGTTCAATTCATCTCACTCCCCTGCCTTGAACATAGCACTGCAGATTTTTATCCTGATGCCTTCACCCTATTGAATTTGCAATTTATTATTGAATCTGCCTCCGGCACCCTTTCAGACAGTGAATTTTAGATCTTAACAAGTCGTTATGTCAAAGGAAATTCCTCCTCTCACATCTGGTTCTTTTGGCAGACCTTAAAAATCCATCTGTAAATGTAAAATGTTGTAAATCCTCCCCTTATTCTTTTAATATTAATCCGCTTGTGTAATTCTTCCTATTTACCTTATCAAAGCCTCTCAAGGTTGTGATCACTTCTATGAAAGCTCATTTAACATTCGCTGTTCCAGTAAACAGCGTCCTGATTTCTCAAGTTTATTCTCGTAATTAAGGCCTCTCCCTCAAGTAGCCTCTCAGGAAGTCTCTACAGCGCCATCTACATGGCCTTGACATCCTTCCTGAGGCAGGGCACCCCAGACTGGACCAAACACAAGTGCTTTATTACAGCCCCATCAAACCGAGCTGTTTCCTTTAAAGCTCTAAGAATCAGTCCCTCCAATGATCCACAGCGTACTTCCATTCAGATGACAATAACTGCTGGTATTCTTACCAAAAAGTATCATTTATTGACAAAATGTAGTAAACTTACGAAATAGGTTGAATTAGAGCAGGGGAGCTCTCCTCTCTGTCCCGGCCAATATTTAACCACAATCATCCAAAAAACAGATTATCTGGTCATTATGCATTGCTGCTTGTGGGACCTTGCTATACGCAAATTGACGGCAGGGTTTCCAACACTGCAACAATGACTAAACTTGAAAAGTGCTACATTGGCTGTGAAGCGCTTTGGGACGCCCTGAGGTGGTGAAAGGCGCAAATAATTCAATTCCTTTCCTTTCCCTCTTTTTCCAGTTTGAAGTCAAGCCTGCGCACTGACTGTCACAGTGTCAGGTAGCACTCCTGAAACGCTGGGAATTAGGTTCATATCCTGTAGAAGGGGTTAACCTATAACAGGGTTTTAGACAGAGCCTCAATCCCCTGGACAAGTGTCACAATATCTGGGGCTTGGATTCAAACACAGCTCGAAGGATTGTTGCACACTATTGCTCCCCGCTGCTGCCCATGAAGGATGACTTGTCATCCTGCTTTAGATCACCAGTGGAGGGTGGAGACAGACAGAGAGACAGGCTGGAAATGGAAAGGGGAACAAGCAGCAAACCCACAAACCGTTCAGGCTGCTCATTTATAACCAAACGATAAATATACAAAATTACAAACAAATAACGAGAAATATCAACACACTGCAAACTTCAGGTTCGGTTTTTTGACAGCAAGAAAATATTTGACGTGTCTGGGGTGACTTTCGTTGAGAATGACATGAATGAGAATATTACAACAAGGACGAATCAGAGTCCCATTTAGATGATAGCGGGAGTTTGGGCTCAGATTTAACAGATTTAATTCCTTATCTTAAATATTTACATACTTACAAGTGTCTCTCAGTTGATTTCATTGCCTCTATCCACACATATGAAGGCGATAGTATTAGCAGTTGGTGACCATCCCCGTGGTCCATCAGTTAAGTTTTGTACAACATGAGCTGCCGCCTGAATGACATTCAGGAAGTGGTGTGGGGATTGCTCGTTCTCAACATTCCGCAACTCAACCAGTGAAACTTGGATTATGCCCCGTCCAAACCTTCACTGCCAGCAGGAATGGGATGAGCGGGCTCAGCCTTATTCCAGATTTCACGGACACCATTTTTAATGGTCTCTGACTGTTTCTACTTCCTCACTGTGCTTCGGCTCTGAGTCACGGGATTGCTTCAACAAGGTAACATCTGCTAACTGTCAAATTCCGAATAGCAGATATAAAGGTGATGCAGTGTTTCCTGGTCGTCATTGTGGCTAGAGTTGCCTGTAAACCTCCACTGTGTTTAATCGCGTCGGGAACATGTGGTCAGTGTAAATCAATGTTTATTACTGGTATAGCTAACGGTAATAATGTCTGTTGGGCGAGTATTACAACCTCTTGTTAGTCAATAATCCATCAGAGAAAGATGTGTATCCACGTATAACCCTCGTTAGATGTCTCTTCCCCAAAATAAATTAACACATTCATTAATTAACGTGGAGGCCGAGGGCAGGACTGAGCTACTGCATAAGCATTACAGCTGTACTCACAAAAAATAGGATGAAGTTAATTTTGCAGCAGAGAAGAGAGGATCATAGATATTGGATCTGGTCCAACTAACTAGAAAAGAGGTGCTAAATATGTTGCCATCACTCAACGTTAACAAATCACGTGGTCCAGATGGGAAGCACACTAGATCGCTGAGGGATGCAAGCGTGAAGATAGCAGAAGCTCTGATCACAACCTTTCAATCAACATTGGACATGGGAGTGGTGCCAGTGGACTGGAGGACTGTAAATGTTACACCCCTGTTCAAAATGAGGAGAGGGATAAATCTGATAACTACAGGCCAATCAGTCCAACATCAATGGTGGGAAAACTATTGGAGAGCATTGTCAAGATGAAAGTTAATTCTCAATTGGAGAAACATGGGTTAATAAGCAACCGACAGCACAGCTCTGTTAAAGCAAATCGTGTCTGACTAACCTGATTGAGTTATTTCGTGAAGCACAGACCAGGTTACTGAAGGCAGTGCAAAACATTTTGTATATATGGACTTTAAAAAGGCATTTGTTAAATGACCACGTAACAAACTTAGTCGGAAAATAGTAGCACATAATATTTAATAAATGGTGTTAGCTTGAATAGGTAATTGGCTAAGGGATAGGTGTTAGAGAGCAATGGTGAACGGATGTTTATTTCTGACTGCAGAGAAGTAAGCAGTGACGTCCTCCAGGACTCATTATTTGGACCACTGATTTTTTCATTATGTATAAATGACGTGGACATGGATATAGGGAGTACAATGTCGAAGTTTGCAGATGATTCACAAATTGGGAGAGTGAGCAGGACAGTAGCAGGCTTCAGGAGGACATAGACAGACTATGAAATGGTACTCGTCAGGTGCAAGTTAATGCAGTGAAATGTTCAAGTGTTGCACTTTTGGAGGAACAACATGCAGAGGCAGTACAAGCTAAAAGGGTATTATTTTGAGGTGTGTTCTAGAGCAGAGGGAACGGGTGTGTGTGCATATTTATAAATTTTTGAAGGTGCCAGATGTTAAGGCGGTTAAGAAAGCCTATGGGATACTTGGCGTTGTAAATATGTCATCGAGCACTGAAAAAGGAAGTCAGGCTAAACTTTTACAAATCATAGGTTAGGCCTTAACTGGAGTATTGTGTACAGCTTTGGGCCTCACACTTAGAAAGGATGTCAAAGCCTTGGGGAGATTTACCGGTATGATTCACGGATGATGGACTTCAGTTAATTGGAAGGACTGGAGGCTGTACCTAGTGGGGAGCCGCAAGGATCAGTGCTGGGGCCTCAGCTATTTACAATCTATATTAAAACCTAGATGAAGGGACTGAGTGTAATGTATCCAAGTTTGCTGATGATACAAACTAGGTGGACAGTATGCAGTGAGGCCAACACAAAGTGTCTGCAAAGGGGTATTGAGAGACTAAGTGAAGGGGAAGTAAGGTAGCAGATGGAGTATACTGTAGGGAAATGTGAGGTTATTATTTTTTTTTAAGAAGAATGGAAAAACAGAACTTTTTTAAATGGTGAGAAACTTTTAAATTCTGGTGTTCAGAGAGATTTGGGCCATCCTCGGGCAAGCATTACTGAAGGCTAGCATGCCAGTAGAGCAATCAATAAGGAGGGCAAATGGCATGTTGGCCTTTATTGCAAGGCGTTTGGTGTATAAGAGTAAGGTAGTCTAGCTACAATTGCACAGGACCTTGGTGAGGACACACCTCGATTACTGTGAACAGTTTTGAGTGCATAGGGGATATTTTTAAAGCTTGAATATGATACGAAATTCGGATATGTAGTAAACAACGAGGAGGATCGTAAAAGACCAGGAGGACATAGACAGTCTGGTGAAATGGGCAGACACATGACAGATGAAATGTAACTCAGAGCAGTGAGAAGTGACACATTTTGTTAGGAAGAATGGGGAGAGGCAATATAAACTAAATACTACAATGTTCAAGGGGGTGCAGGAAGCGAGGGGTCTGGGGGAATAGATACACAAATCTTTGAAGGTGGCAGGATTAGTTGGTAAGGCTGTTAAAAGCATGTGGAATCCTCGGCATTATTAATAAAGCATGGATTACAAAAGTAACGAAGTTATGCTAAACATTTACATTAAAAAAAACTGGTTCACCTCAGCCTGAGTAGTCCGTTTAATTCTGGGTGCTTTAGAAAGGATGTCAAGGCCTAGGAGATGGTGCAGAGGAGATTTACGAGAATGGCACCAGGGATGAGAGACTTCAGTTTTGTTGCGAGACTGGGATATTCTCCTTAGAGCAGACAAGGTTAAGGGGTTTCGATAAATGTGATCAAAATCGGGATTGATTTTGATAGAAAAAATAGGGAGAAACTCTTTCTAGTGGCGGAATAGAAACATAGAAAAATAGGAGCAGGTGTAGAGTATAAGACCTTCGAGTCTGCTCCACCATTGAATATGTTCATATCTCATCTTTATCTCAATACCATATCCCCGCTCTCTCCACATACCCCTTGATTCATTTTGTGTCTAGAAAGCTTTCTATCTCCTTCTTAAATATTTTCAGTGAATTTGCCTCCACAACATTCTGTGGTAGAGAGTTCCGCACATTCACCACCCTCTGAGTGAAGAAATCTCTCCTCATCTCAGTCCTAAATGTCCTTCCACGTATCGTGAGATTGTGACCCCTCGTTCTAGACTCCCCAGCCAGGGGAAACATCCTCCCTGCATCCAGTCTTTCTAGCCCTGTCAGAATTTTATACGCTTCAATGAGTTCCCCTCTAATTCTTCAGAACTCTATTGAAGATAGGCCTAGTCGACCCAATCTTCTTCTATGGCAACCATATTCTTTCTTAGGAAAGTCGACAAAGCTGCACACAGTACTCCAGGTGTGGTCTCACCAAGGCCCTGTATAACTGTAGTAAGACATCCTTGCTCCTGTACACAAATCCTCTTGCAATGAAGGAGACGTTGCCATTTGCCTATCTAACTGCTTGCTGCACCTGCATGTTTGCTTTCAGCGACGGATGTACAAGGATACCCAGGTCCTCTTTTACGTTAACATTTCCCAATCTATCACCATTGAAATAATACTCTGCCTTTCTGTTTTTCCTACGGAAGTGATGACTTCACAATTCTCGCACGTTAGGCTGCACTTGCCATGTATTTGCCCAGTCACTCAACTTGTCTAAATCGCCTTGAAGCCTCTTTGCATGCACCTCATAACTCACTATCCAACCTAGTTTCATGTCATCAGCAAACTTGGAAATATTACATTTGGTTCCCGCATCCAAATCATTGATATTTATATACTGTGAATTGCTGGGGTCAAGCATTGATCCCTGCGGTACCACACTAGTCACAGCCTGCCAACCCGAAAAAGACCCATTTATTCGAACACCCTGTTTGCTATTTGTGAACCAATTTTCAGTCCATGCCAGTATATTACCCACAATCCCATGTGCTTTAAATTTGCACACAAACCTCTTCTGTGGTACTTTATCACTGGATTTCTGGAATTCCAAATACACCTCATCTACTGGTTCTCCCTTATCTATTCTATCAGTTACATCCTTAAAAAGCTCCAGTAGGTTTGTCAAACACGATTTCCCTTTCATAAATCCATGTTGACTTTTTCTAATCCCGTTGTTATTTTCTAAGTGTCCTGTTATCACATCCTTTATAATAGACTCCAGCAATTTCCATACTATGGATGTTAGGCTAACCGGTCTGTAGTTCCTTGTTTTTTCTCTCCCTCCTTTTTGAAATAATGGGGTTACATTTGCCGCCCTCCAACTTGCAGGAACTGTTCCATAATCTATAGAATTTTGGAAGATGACAACCAAAGCATCCACTATTTCCATTGCTACCTCGTTTAGTGCTCTGGGATGCGGATTATCAGGCCGTGTGGATTTATCAGCTTTCAGTCACATTATTTTCTCCAGCACTATTTTTTTACAAATATTAATTTCCTTTAATTCCTCCTTCGCACTAGACCCTTGGTTCCCTTACATTTCTGGGGAGTTACTTGTGTCATATTCCACGAAGTTGGAACCAAAGTAATTTGTTTAATAGCTTGGCCATTTCCTTGTTAACCATTATACATTCTTCCGTTTCTGACTTTAAGGGTCCTAAATTTGTACTCACTACTCTTTTTCTTTTTACATATTTGTCGAAGCTTTTGCAGTCGGTATGATCGGTAACGAGTGAACAAAGTTTTAAGGTGATTGGCAAAAGTACCAGAGGCGACATGACAAAACATATTTTTACACAGTGTGTCTTTGTGATCTGGAAAGCGCTGCCTGAATGGGCGGTGGAAGCAGATTCAATCGTGACTTTTAAAAGGGAATTGGATAACTACTTGAATGGGAAACAATACAGGGCTATGGGGAAAGATCAGGTGTGTGGTATTAATTGATGAACTCTAACAAAGAGCTGTCAGAGGCACAATGGGCCAAATGTCCACCTTCTTTGCTGTAGCATACCGTGATAGGATGATATCCAGAAGGGCTTGGGCACAAATCTCATTGATGATATTTTGTCTGCCGCAGGAACTGATCTAGCCATTGCTGGAGTATAACGCACAATCCTCGGCCTTCTCTATTTTGCCGCCCACTGATATCATTGACTGTGTATGAGCGTGACTTTGGAGAAGGTTCACGGATGCGCAATCCGCCATCTGAATTAAAAAAAATTCTCCCTTCGCCAAAAGCAGGAAACTCACTACAAGGAACAGAATGATCCGAAATCAGTAACGTCACTGTCAGCTCACGCGAATACTGCTACTTGGACAAAGCAACATTAGCATTAGGTCAGACTGGCCTTTATATAGAGCCTCTCACAACCTCAGCACTTCCCAAAGCTACTTTGCAGCCAAGCAATTAGACGCTCTTGTATTTCAAGGGCAAACCGCAGCCAATTGGCACGCAGCAAACCCCCACAAATAGCACTGGGACAAATGAACAGACAATCTTCTCAGTGAGGCTGGTTGAGCGATAACTGAGCAGCACTGCATCAGTACAGATCCTCCGACAGTGTGGTGCTCTCTCAGTCCTGCCCCTCCAACAGAGCAGCAATATCTCAGTACTGATGCCCTGACACTGCAGCGCTCCCTCAGTACGACCCCTCTCACAGTGAAGCCATCCCTCAGTACTGTACGGGAGTGTCAGCCTAGACTTTGTGCTCAGGTCACTGAAGTGGCTCCATGAACAGACATTCCGCTGACTCAGAGGGGGGACAGCAATGCATTGAGCCACGGCGGGCCCATGTCAGAAATGTGAGACAGGCAACAATACACAAATGTGACTCAGACTCCAGATTAGCGATTGCTGTGTGCAGTGAACAGCAACACTGCAGCTTCAATGATTCATCAGCTGAGATAATATGCAGCAAATGTATTATTCTTTGCTGGGACTTTATCCAACTATACTGCACACATTATTAGGATATAATGTTATTGATTGTTGGGCCTCCTAATACATCTGAACACGGATTGGTTGTTATGTTGTGCTCCCGCCTCTGCAACATCGGCCGATTCCACCACTGCCTCAGCTCATCGGCTGCTCAATTCCGCACTCAAGCCTTTGTTACCTCTAGACTTGGATGTTCTAGTGCACTCCCGGCTGGCCTCCCACGGTCAGCCTTACGTAAACTTGAGGTCATCCAAAACTCGGTGACAATGTGCTAAATCGCAGCAAGTCCGGTTCTCCCAACACCCTACGTGCTGGCTGACCGACATTGGGTGACGGTCCGGCAAGTCCTCAATTTTGTAATTCTCATCTTTTTTTTCAAATCGTTCCATGGCCTCGCCCCTCCCTAACATTGTAACCTCCTCCAGCACAAAAAGCTCCCCAGATACGCGCAGTCCTCCAATTAATCGCCAATTTTAGTCGCTCCACTATTGGCAACCGTGCCTTCAGCTACCTAAGACCTAAGTGTAAGCCGTGGCTCAGTTGGTAGGGCTATTGCCTTTGGGTCCGATGGCTATGGGTTCAGAATCCCCCTGCAGAGACTTGATGGAGTGCTGTACTGTCGGTTGTCTCATTTTTTCAGAGGAGACGTTAAACCGAGGTCCTGTCTGCCCTCTAAGTTGGACATCGAAGGACCTATTGCACTATTTCCAAGAAGAGAAGGGGGGAGTTCACCCCGGTGTCCTGTGGCCAATATTTATCCCTCAAACAACATCACGAAAACAGATTATCTTGTCATTATCACACTGCTGTTTGTGGGAGCATGCTGTGCGCAAACTAGCTACCACATTTCCTACATTCCAACAGTGACTTCACTTCAAATAAGTACTGAATTGGTTGTAAGGCGTTTTGAAAAGCCCTGAGGTGGTGAAAGGCGCTATATAAAGTCAAGTCTTTCATTTCTTTCTTTTAAGCACTGGAATTCCCTCCCCAAACCTCTCCGCCTCTCTGCCTCTATTTCCTCCTTTAAAAATCTCCCTTAAATCTACTTCTTTGAAAAATAAGTTTTGTCACTGTCGCAATATTTCCTTATGGGGTTCAGAGTTAATTTGTTTTGTGTAACGCTCATGTTAAACGTTATACTACATTATAGGCACTGCATACATGAACCGGCGATATCAGAGCAGCCACCAGTTCCACAATATGCTGACTCCAATAGAAAGAACCCTCGGGAGAGATGTCTGATGGGCGGCGAGTCCGATGCTGCCCATTTTATACCATCGCCAAAGTCAAAAGGACCCAATTCACAGATTTGCTTCAGTCCCCCCAATACAGTCTAATTTCACATCTTTATTAACACTTTCAAATGTTATCATTAAATAACTGGCTGGAGCGGCGCATCTGCATCTTCTTTGCAAAATGTTTGAGGGCAGCTCACACTCCTGCAATACTCAGCAGGTCAGCAGCACTGCCTACCCACTTAAAACAACCTTTCTGCATCTGTGGACCAAATCAGTTAGCCAAACATCAGTAATGGGGAAACTCTTACAGACAATAATCAGGGAAACATTAATTGTCACTCGGATAAACGTGTGTTAATAAATGACAGCCAACACACACTTGTTACAGGCAATTCTTATTTGTTTGAGTTCTTTGGTGAAGTGATGCAGACGGTTGATGAATGTAGTGCGGTATGTGATTTTGTATATGGACTTTCAAAAGGCGTTTGATAAAGTGCCACATAGAAGTTTTGTTAGAAAAATTGCAGCCCTGCATTTAAGAGGCAATGGCAGTGTTGAATCAATACAAAGAGCAGTGAGTTGAGGTGAACGATTGTTTTTTTCAGTCTGGTGGGAGGTGTGCAGTAGTGTCCTCCAGGGGTCGCTATTGGGATCATTGCTCTTTTCAAAAATATACTAACGACCTGGGCTTGGGTACACAGGGCATCATTGCAAACTTTAAACAAATTAGGAAATATAATAAAATGTGAGGAGGATAGTAACAGAATTCAGAAGGAGACAGGCAGACTGGTGAAAAGGGCCGACACAGATGGATGCAATTTTAATGCTGAGAATTGTGAAGTGATGCATTTTAGAAGGAAGAACGAGGAGAGGCAATAACAATTAAATGGTAACATTTCAAAAGGACTGCTAAGAGAGTGTGTAAACAGGGGTTTAGGTAAACAAATCTTTGAAGGTGCGGGAAAAGTTGCTGACACTGTTACAAAAGCATGCAGGATACCTGGCTTTATCAATAGAGAAACAGAGAACCGAAGCAAGGAATTTATGCTAAACATTTATAAATCACTGGTTAACGCGGAACTGCAGTATTATGATCAATTCTCTTCATCGCGCATTAAGAGGGATGTAAAGACCTTGGAGAAGGTGTAGAGGTGATTTATTAATATAGCTCCAGGAATGAGCGACTTCAATTACGTGAAGAGATTAGAGAAGCTGGGGTTGTTCTCCATCGTGCCGAGAAGTTTAAAGGGACATTTAATAGAGCTATTGATAATTATGAGAGTTTATTTTTAATAGAGTTAAAAAGGAAACATTTTTCCACTGGTAGGAGTGTCGGTAACCAGAGGAAACAGATTTAAGATAATTGGCAAAAGAAGCAGAGGGGAGATTTGGAGAATGGTTCTTTACAAAGCGATATATCGTGATCTGGAATGCGCTGCCTGACATGGCGGTGGGAGCAGATTCAAGAGTAATGTTCAAAAGGGAATTGGATAAATACTTGAAGTGGAAACGATTGTGGGGCATTTGGGGAAAAAAGCCGGTAGTTTTTAGATTCGTCCCTCGGATGTGGGCGTCGCTGGCAAGGTCAGCAGTTATTATCTTCCCTCATTGAGAAGGTTATGGGAATAATTGGATAGTTCTTTCAAGGAGCTGGCAAATGCACAATAGCCCGAATGGCCTCCTTCTGTGCTGTAAGATTCTATGATTCTATCGAATTCTTTATTTCTGCAGTCTAATAACACGGACAGCTCTATAATCAAAGTAAAATATCTAAAACAGCAGGAGATGTTTAAAGAACTCGGAGAATTCTCTGCTGCAGAATTAAAATTTTAACAGGAAATAGCATGGTGTGGTTGTGTACAATCCAAGTTTATGGAAATTGTCCTGGTAATTTAATCCTCTAAGGCCCAGTATTCAATTCAAGTAGAAGGCTCATCACCAACTGCTGGGGGGAAACTAGGAATGTGCAATAAACATCGGCCTTACCAGCGACGCCCCAATACAGTGAAATATTAAAAAGACATTTTTGAACAAGGTATTCTAAAGGATTGAAATGATATTTTAAACGGATGGAGTTTGGACATATAGCATACAATCAACTATAAGCGGCTGTATGAGTCAATAAGGGACGAGCCCGCGTTTAATGCAGAAATCCCACTGTAAGAATTAAACAGGTTAGTTCAGCTGCCTGAACTCAGCGCGCCCCCTGAGCAGAGTACATATCTTGGGATTTCATAATGAGATGGCAAATATGTTTTCTTAATTGGCGTGTCACCATGTGTGGAATGCATTCAGGAATATTCGGATCCATAAATAAATAGGAGGGATTATGCAACCTGCCAGTCTCAGCGGGGGCTCCCTCTCTGTATAAAGAAGCTCCTTGGAGAAGAGCAGGTTAGAGCGCCATCCAGAGCATCCACCAGAATCATCGCTTCTCACAAATAATGTCTCAACAATTCATAATTCTTCATATCGAATTCGTTTACTATGCCTTTATTGCAGTAGCCGGTGTTCTCGGTAAGCCATGCCACATGGTTGTTCAGTGTAAAGGAAATTTAGACAGTCCTGTCGCCTATTTACTGAAACCCCTTCAGCCAATCGCACATTCGATGCCTCGTTATTTCACCTGAGTCTTTTCTCCAATGGTGAACTTTTGTTGAATTTCCGCCAGGGGCCGATATCTCCCGGTGGTGATTTCGTTTTTTCTTGATCCGCTAACAAACTTTGCTCCAGATTGAGCAGGTCTGTTGGAGTTCAGGTATCTAATGAAGGAACATGTCTAACTTTATATTGCACTGTGTGTGGGGAACTATGCCGAGTGACACAGGCTGGTTGCGATAGGATCTGATCAATATTTTATATGTTCTGATAATTCAATGGCAAGCAGTTGTCTCTGGATTGTAGGCAGTGAGCACACTCCATGCTATGGGAATTTCATTGTCTCAGGATGCTTGTAAATACTTCAGTGTTTAAAACTATGTTACTTTATCTCCTCGTGCTGTCATGTACTGATGTCATGAGGTGTTGCAGGAACAGCTCTCCACTGCAGCACTTGTCGGGGTGATTGTTTCTCATCTCTGAAGAGCCTCCACTGAAATAAGGCTAGCTTCTGGATATTGAAAGGAGATATGGCCCAGGTGGATTTGGAACAAAGATTGAGCACTGGGAGGCATTCAGGGAGGAGATAGTGCGTGTACAGTGTGGACACATTCCTATGAGGTGGATGGATGGGCTCCCAAAGTAAAAGCTTGCTGGATGACTATGAGATTAAAATTAAACAGTTAAAGGTGGCTTATGTTAAATGTCAGGTTCATAATACTATAAAGAAACAAGGGGAATACAAACATGCAGAAGAGAACTGGAAAAGGGAAACAAGAGGGGCAAATAGAATATATGACAAAAGATTAGCAAGCAACATAAAGGGGAAAAGTAAAGTATTTTACGATCGTATAAAAGGCAAATTGGGAGACAAAGGAAGGGTGAGCCGATTAGGGACCAAAATATATGTTAACTTGTGGAGGTAGAGGGAATGGCTGATATATCATTTGAACATTTTGTAAACGTAAGGATGTTAAGCTCAACGTTTATGGAACATTGGTTCGGCCCCAGCTGGCATCTTCCGTCCAATTCCAGGCAACAAACTTCAGGAATGACGTCAAGATATTAGAGTGGGTGCAGAAGAGATTTGTTCGAATCGTGCCAGGTTGGCGGGACTTCAGTTAGGTTGCGAGTTCAGTGAAGCTCGGATTGTTTTCTTTACAACAGAGAAGGTTATTGGGAGATTTAACGGAGGTGTTCAAATTTATGAAGGGTAATGATAAAGGTAATAAGGAGAAACTGTTTCCAGTGAGAGGAGGGTCGGTAACCAAAGGACACAGGTTTAAATTAATTGGCAGAAGAGGCAGCAGCAGATAAGGAGAACCGTTATATGCAGCGAGTTGTTATAATCTGCAAAGCACTGCCTGAAAGGAAGCTGGAAGCAGGTTCAATAGTAACATTCAAAAGCTAATTGGATAAATAATAGAAGAGTAAAAAATTGCAGGGCTGTGGAGTAAGAGCAGGAGAGTGGGAGTAATTGGATTGCTAAAAGGGACGGCACAGGCAAAATGGGCCGAATGGCCTCCTTCTGTGCTGTGGCATTCTACGATTTTCGTTCTTATCATTCATTCATGGCATTTGGGAGTCGCTGGCATGGCCAGAATTTATTGCCGTTCCCTAATTGCCATTGAGAACTTGCTGGCGAGCCACCTTCCTGTACTGCTGCAGTCCATGAGGTGAATCTACCCCCACAGTGCTGTTAGGGAGGCAGGTCCAGGTTTTTGACCCAGTGACGATGAAATAACTGCGATTTATTTCCAACTCACAAAGGTGGTGTTCCCATACGCCTGCTGTCCTTGTCCTTCGAGATGTTAGAGGTCGCGGGTTTGGGAGGTGCTGCCAAAGATGCCTTGGCATGTTGCTGCAATGCAGCTTGTAGATGGAACACACTGCAACCACGATGCGCCATTGGTGGAATGAGTGAATGTTTAATGTGTTGACTGGAGTAGCGATTAAGCGGGCTGCTTTTCCTAGTTTGTTGTAGAGCTATTCAGTGCTGTTGCAGTGGCACTTATCGACGCAAGAGGAGAGTATTCCATCACACTCCTGTTTGTGACATGTAGAAGGTGGAAATGCTTTGGCGACTCAGGAGAGGAGTCAGTCGCTGCAGATTGTCCAACCTCTGACCTGCGCTTGTAGCCACCGTATATATGTGGCTGGTCTCGTGAAGTTTATGGTCAGTAGTGAACGTCAGGATGTAAATGGAGGAGCATTCGGCGATGGTAATGCCGTTGAATGTAAAATGGAGGTGGTTAGATTCTCTCTTTTTGGAGGTGGTTATTTCCTGGCACATATTAGGCACGATTGTTACTTGGCACTTCTCAGCCCAGGCATGAATGTTGTCCAGTGCTTGCTGCATGCGGGTATGGACTACTTCATTATCTGAGGAGTTGCCAATGGAAGTGAACCCTTTGCAATCATCAGTGAACATCCCCACTTCTGAGAGTCAGATGGAGGGATGGTCATTGATGAAGCAGCTGAAGATTTTTGAGACTAGGACACTGCCCTGAGGAACTCCTGCAGGGGAGTTCTGGAGCTGAGCAGACTGGACTCTAACTTGCACAACCATCTTCCTTTGCGCTAGTTATGACTCCAGCCAGTGGAGAGTTTCACCTGATTCCCGTTGATGGTAGAAAGGATTTGAGGAGGCAGGAGGTGAGTAACTCTCCACAGAGCACCCAGCCTCTGAACTGTGCTTGTAGCCACCTTATGTATTTGGCTGGTCCAGTAATGTTTCTTGTCAATGGTGACTTGCAGGATATTGAAGGTGGGGGATTCGGCGATGGTATTGCCATTGACTGTCAAGGGCGTTGGTTAGGCTATCTCTTGTTGGAGATAGTCATTGCCTGGCAGTTGGGGATCGCGAATGTTCCTTGCAACTTATCAACCTAAGCCTGAATGTGGGCATGGAATGCTTCATTATCATTGAAGTTGCGAAAGCCACTCAGCAATAGCAATCATCATCGATCATCCCCATTTCTGTACTTATAATGGAGGGAAGGTCATTGATGAAGCACCTGAAGATGGCTGTGCCTAGGACACTGCCCTGTGGAACTCCTGCAGCGATGTCCTGGGTCTGGGATGCTTGGCATCCAACATCCACAATCATCTTCATTTGTGGTAGGTATGACACAATCCAGTGGAAAATGTTCCTCCTGATTCCCATTAACATCAATTATATTAGGGCACCTTGACGCGACACTCGGTCAAATGCTGCCTTGATGTTGAATGCAGTCACTCTCACCTCACCTCTAGAATTGGAGGAGTAGTGATTCACCAGCTGAGGGAAGGTAGCACGCGTTAATCAGCAAGATGTTTCCGTGCCCATGTTTGGCCTGAAATCGAGAGACTTCATGGGGCCTGGAGTCAATGTTAACAACAACAACATCTTCGATTCATATAGCGCCTTTAACGTAGTAAAACGTCCCAAGGCTCTGCACAAGTGTATTTTAAGTCAAAAAAATTGACACTGACCAAAAGTTTCTTCAAAGAGGTAGGTTTTAAGGAGCGTCTTAAAGGAGGAAAGAGCGGAAGCGAGGCGGAGAGATTTGGTAGGGAATTCCAGAGCTTAGGACAAAACAGCAGAAGGCACGGTCACCAATGGTTGAGCGATTATAATCAGGGGTGTTCAAGAGGGTAGAATTAGAGGGGCGCAGATACCTTGGAGGGTTGTGGGGCTGTAGGATATTGCAGAGATATGAAGGGGCGAGGCCAGGGAGGGATTTCAAACAAGGATGAGAATTTTGAAATAGAGGCGCTGCTTAACCGGGAGCCAATGTAGGTCAGCGAGCACAGGAATGAAGGGAGAACAGGACTTGGTACGAGTTAGGACAAGGGCAGCCGTGTTTTGGATGACCTCAGTTTACATAGGGTGTAATGTGGAAGGCCAGCCAGGAATGTTTTTTAATATTCAATTTGAGAGGTAACAACGGAATGGATAAGGGAGTCAGCAGCTGATGAGCTGAGGCAAGGGCGGAGACAGGCAACACTGTGAAGGTGGAAGTAGGCGGCCCTTGTTATGCTGCGGATATGTGGTCGGAAGCTCATTTCAGGGTTAAATATGACACCAAGGTTGTGAAAAGTGTGGCTCAGCCTCAGGCAGATTTTAGCGCGAGGGATGGCGCCAATGCCTAGGGAAAGGAGTTTTTTTGGCAGGGACTGAAACCAATGGCTTCGGTTTTCCCAATATTTAATTGGAGAACATTTTTAATGACTCCCAGGTAAGTCCCTCTCGACTGTATAAACTGTGCCGCCAACTCTGTTTGGTCTGAAATTCAAGTGCGACAGGATACACCCAGGGACAGTAATGGAGGAGTCTTGGATGTAGGCTGACAGGTGTGATTCTGTCGGCATGACTGTGTCAGTCTGTTGCATGACTAGACTCTGGGGCTGCGCTACTAATTGTGGCATAAGTCCCCAGGTTTTAGTGAGGAGGACTGGTTCACTGGGCCTTCGCCACTTCCGAATCTGGTGCCGAGGTAGAACCCACGTGCTCCGTCTGGTTATATTCCTATTGTTTTTACTAGCTGTTTTGGTGTGACTGAGAGGCTTGCTAGGCCATTTCAGATAGCAGTTAAGAGTCAACCACGTATCTGTATGTCTGGAGTCACATATAGGCCAGCCCGGGTAAGGACAACAAATTTCTTTTCCTGAAGGACATTAGTCAACCAGATGGAGTTTTGTTCCAATCCTGTAGTTCCATGGTCACCATTACTGATATTAGCTTTTTATTCCAGATTTATTTAATTAACTGAATTTAAATTCCACAGCTGCAGTGATGGGATTTTAACTCGTGTCTCCGGATCATTATTCCAGACCTCTGGATACAGGGACAGGTTTCTATTGCTGGATAAAACATCAACACATCAACTCTCAGGGAAATCTGCTCTCATTGACGCTTTTGTGTTTGTTCGGGTATTTTCCTTGTTTTTTTCCCTTGCAGTTAACCTGGTGGCGATTGTGATCCTGTGCCGAGGAAAGCGCGATCTCTCCAAATGCATCACTCGCTACCTGGTGGCCATGGCAGCGGCCGATTTCCTGGTCGTTCTCTCCGATGTGATATTGTTTAGGGTCTGTTATTATTATGCCGGATCTTTACTGGACTCCACTCCCATATGTTGCCTCAATGAATTCCTGCGTTACGGAGCCACGACGGTTTCGGTCTGGTTAACGGTCGCGTTCACCTTTGATCGATTTGTAACTATATGCTGGCAAAGCCTGAAAACAAGATATTGCACCGAGAGAACGGCGGCCGTGGTGATCGGCACGGTGACTGGGCTGGCCTGTCTAGAGTGTGTCCCCTGGTACTTTCGGTTTGAACCTCGCTTTGTCATTAATAACGTCCCCTGGCGATGCAGCACGGCACTGAACTTGTACATTACCCCCTCGTGGACCGTGTTCGAACTCTTTCACCGCATTCTGGTGCCTTGTGTCCCCTTCGTTCTGATATTGCTGCTCAATTCTCTGACCGTCAGATACATTTTAGTGGCCAGTCGAGTCCGCAGGGGCCTCCGGGGCCGCAGCAATGGAGAGGATCACAAAGACCCAGAGATGGAGAACCGAAGAAAATCAATGATTTTACTCTTCACCATATCGGGCAGCTTTATAGTGCTGTGGATGACAGACGTTGTGTTTTATCTCTATCAGCGAATTAGCAACCTGAACTATTACACTGCGAATGACCCAGCCTACATCACGGCCTCTGCAGGAGCAATGCTGCAGCTCCTCAGCTCCTGCACCAACACCTGTATCTATGTAGTGACCCGGAGTAAATTGAGAGAGGAGCTGAAAAACGCCGCAAAATACCCACTCAGTCTCATTGTGAAATTCATTAAATAAGCAACTGAAGCTCTTTCAGTATCAGAAATCTATTTCGGGTCCCTCCCCCCACACACACTCCATGGCTTCTGAATGGGAATCACTACACTTTCCCCATCGTCACTGAGCATTCACTATCAGTAAAGGTCACAATGTCGGGTAAAGCAGGTGTGAACAATACAAGCACAAGACTGAGATTAGGCGGACTGTATATTTCATTGTCAAGATATTTCAATAAAAGAAAAAGATAAAAAGCAAACGGCCAAAATCGTCGATTCCAAAATCAAGCGTATAATAGTGACGGATGTTAGCACAGGTGCGACACTTATCCCACCTCTACTCCTCCCAGTCAGGCAGTGGGCTGCAGTTAGGCCCTGCTGACTTTTGGGTTAACCTTCAGAGGGAAGTTAGCCGATTCAGTGCCGCCGTGTTGCCCAGTGTGCCTCGGAAAGGATCGGCCTGGAGTTGGTTCCTCTGCTCTAAACACTCACGTTGCACCCTCTCTCTCTAGTTATAGGCCTCTCGCTGAACCAGTACACGCCATTCATATCTGTAAATTAATAGAATGCACCTACAACTCTCTGCTGCCTGGATGTCTGGGGAGCCTGAAACTTGTGACCAAAGCCTTGCAAAGATACTTTTTTCCAGCAATACCGTTCGAAATCATGCAAGGTTTTGTTAGAGTAAATGAGGCGAAACTGTGTCCACTGGCAGAAGGATCGGTAAACTGAGGGCACATATTTCAGGTAAGCGGCAATAGAGTCAGAGGTAAGATGAGGAGAAATTCATTTATTCAGCGAGTTGTTGTGATCTGCAATTCACTGCCTGAAATTGCAGTGGAAGCAGGTCCAATAGTAACTTTCAAAAAGATATTGGACATAGAGTTCAAAAGGAAACATCTGCAGGCGAGTAGGACTAATTGGAGAGCTCATTCAGAGAGGCAGCAGAGGCGCGATGGGCCGACTGGCCTTCTTCTCTTCTGTGAGATTCTATGATTCTACGAGTGACATCTTTCTGGTCCTGCGTGTCATCACAGGTCAATGGGATAACCAACTGATATTCTCTACATAGGAAAACATGCTTTCTGTGAAACTCATGGATTCGCGACTACTTCACGTGTTTATCATTCTACTTAGTTGCAGGAGCCCAGCATTTTATAGCGGGGATAAAGTTTTGTTGTCGAAATGTAAGTGACAAAGCATTTCTGAGGCCTCATCTGTGGAAGGAATTCATCAATTGATAAGAGCACAAAACTCCTTCAGTTAACTCGAAGGCAGACCAGTAATTGATGCAGTGAGAAAGAAGGAAAGACTTGCATTTATATAGTGCCAGGCATCTCAAAGCGCAACACAGCAAATGTTGATGTGTAGTCATTGATTTAATGTACGAAACGTAGCAGCCAATTTGCGAACAAGCACTCACAAACAGCAAAGTGAAAATGGCCAGATGATCTGATTTTGATATAGAGTCATAGAGTCATAACGGCACAGAGGGCGGCCATTCGGCCCATCGAGTCCGTGACGGTTCTCTGTAGAACAATCCAGACAGTCCCATTCCCGCGCTCTATCTCCGTAGCCCTGCAAGTTTATTTCCCTCAAGTGATTATCCAGTCTCTCCTTGAAAACATTGAGTGCCTCCGCTTCCATCACTTCCATCAACAGTGAGGGCAAGGTCCTCACCACTTGCTGCATAAAAACGTTTTTCCTCACGTCCCCCCTGAATCTCTTGCGCAAAAGCTTATATCTGTGTCCCCTAGTACATTCAAATAGTGGGAACCGCCTCTCCCCATCCAGCCTATCCAAACCCGTCACAATCTTTTACATCTCTCTCAAAACACCCCACAATCTGCTTTTACCTAATTAAATCCTATCCAGCTTCTCCAAACTGTCCTTGTAGCTAAGATCACCCACCACCGGAATTATTCTGGCAAACCTCCTCTGCACACTCTAAAGGGCCATTACATCCTTCCTGAAGTGTGGTGACCAGAACTGGATGCAATACTTCAATTTTGCTATTACCAGCGTTTTATAAAGGTTCAGCATAACTTCGCTACTTTTGTACTCAATGGCCCAGAAATTAGTGTCCCAACGCGTGAGTAAGCACCGTGTACTCACACGTGGGACCGATGAAATTGTCTGTTTCCTGCAGGCATAGTGCATGTGCGGGGAAATGGCATTTCCGATCCACTGAACCAAGGGGTTCAGAGGTCGAACACGTGCACGCCGGAGTCTGCGCGTCCGTGTTGAACTTCCTTTTTTTTTCCAGGTTTGCCCGTGCGTGAAGTCCTCCACTTTTTACACTTTAAAAAAGCAGACGTAAGGACTTAATTTTAAAAGGTAAGTGGTCTATTAATTAAAATTGTAATTTTTTTTGCACATGTTTATTATTTTTAAAGACTTTACAGTAAGGTAATTATACTTTTAGCCCCGATTTTTTATAAAATTTATTTTTTCAAAAATTTAAATTATTGTTTAAAATAGCTATGTTAAGTTATTTATAGTTCATTTAAAGATTGTGATGTTTTTTAAAATTTTATTTCAAGTTTAAGTACTGTTTTGGGCACCCGGAGTTTCATGAGTTTGACAGTTCTTACTGTCAAACTCATGAATGAAATTTTGCATCCTCCGATTGGTTGCCCAGTGCTCACATGATCCCAGCCGACGCATCACACTAAGTACGCCAGTGGATCACGCAAGCACAGCATGCCGGGAGCTGATCCGGGCCACAGACAGGAAATCCACGCAGGCCCAGGCTTCATCTGCCGGTGCACTAGGTATGTGTAGGCCGGGGTCTTGCACCCGCGGGAAGCCCCTGACACGAATTTCTGGGCCATTACCTCTGCTTATGAAGCCAAAGATGCCATATGCCTTCCAATCACTCTCAATACGTCCGGCCCCCTTCAGGAACAAATGCACATTAACTACCAGGTCCCTCTTTCCCTGCACACTCTTCAAAACTGTGCCATTAAGGGTTTATTTCCTTTCCCTGTTCCTCGTGCAAAAATGCATCACCTCACACATTTCTTTATTAAATTACATATGCCACTTTACTCTCCATTCTGCTAGCTGTTCTATGCCCTGTTGCATCGATTGTTGTCGCTCTCACTGTTTGCCACACACCCAAGTTTGGTGCAAACGGCAAATTTAGAAATTCTACACGGAGCTCCAATATCCAGGTCAGTTAGATACATCAATAAAGCAGTGGACCCAGCACTGATCCCTGGGGAACAGCACTGTCTACCATCATACAGCCTGAAAAGCAGCCATTTACCACAACTCGCTGCTTTCTGTCCTTAATCAAATTTCTTGTCCAAGCTGCCACTGACCCACCTATTCCATGAGCCACAATTTTTTAACCAGCCTTCCATGTGGTACATTCTCAATTGCCTTCCGAAAAACTATGTAGACAACATCAATTGCATTACCTTCAGCAATCCTCCCAGTTACTTTATGAAAACTTTCAATTAGATTAGTCAAACATGATCTGCCTTTTACAAATCCGTGATAACACTCCTTAATTAGCTTAAACCTTTCCAGGTGCCCGTTATTTTTACCCTTGATTATTGCTTATAAATCTGTACCCAGCACTGCTTTAAATTGACCGGCCTGTAGTTACTAAGATTGTCCTTATACCCTTTCTTGAACAATGGCGTCACATTTGACACTTTCCAATCATCAGGCACCCCCGCATCTAGGGAAGATTGGAAAATTATGGCAAGATTTTCTACTATCCCCTCCCACAATTCCCTTTGCAATCTGTAATGCAAGCCATCTGAACCAGGCAGCTTATCCACTCTAAACATACCCAGTCATTCTAGTACATTCTGTGTATCAATTTTCACCCCTTCCATTGCTTCCAACTTTTCCACTTCTACCGATATTTTGTAAGCATCCACCTCCTTAGTGAACACCGATGCAACATGCTCATTGAGTATTCTAGCCTTACTCTGTTCCTCTAAGCATATATCATGTTCTTTGTTCCTAATAGGCCCCACCTCGCCTCTTACGACCTGTTTACATTTACTGTTTACATGCCGATAGATGGATTTTGGGATCCCTTTTACGTTACCCGCCTCATGTTCTCTCTTTGCCAATCTTTTTTTTTGTCTTGCCATCCTCTCTCAACTTATTTTATTCTGTCTGGTTCTCCTTTGAAGAATATAGATGCAGGGAGGCATTGTGGCTAGGACATCGGGGATAACTCCCCAACTCTTTTTCGAATTAGTGCCATGGGATTTTTACTTCCAGCTGAGAGAGCAGAAGGGGCCTTGGTTCATGTCTCATCTGAAAGACGGCAACTCCGACAGTGCAGCAATCACTCAGCACTGCACTGCAGTGTCAGCCTAGATTTATATCCGGAAGTCCCTGGAACGGGACCATAAACACACAACCTTCTAACACAGAGGTGAGTGTGCTACCAGCTGAGCCAAAGTTGTCAGTATTTGTTCTGTACTGTTCCTTTAGTAGAACGATCTAACTGGAAGATGCGGGGAGAGTCACCGAGGATGTAGCTACAGGCCTTACATCGAGCAGCAGTCAGCATCCGAGTGGATTGTGTGTCTCCGGAATAAGAGAGCTGGCAGCGACAGTCAAGGTGGAAACACTTCTGGCGCTTTCCAAATTTCTAACTGTCAATCTGAACAGTGTGAGGATCCAGCTTGTTCGGTGAAAAACTTTACTGCAGAAAGTCTCATCATATCAATTTCATACTGAGAGAACCACATGTTTTGTAGAATCGCTTATATAGACGGTGTGTTGTTCTTGTATTAGCACCTTATAAATGATATAACTGCGGAATATATATATTAAAAATGAAGCCTGACCTCAGTGGCACTAATGTGTAAGGACTCTTTCATTGATGGTCTGGAACATAAGACAGTAATATATGTTGACCTTGTTCCCCAGTATTCGGAATTTGGACCAATGATCTTTCTGATATAAAATAATAACATGGACTTGTGTACAGCGGGCATAATTTCAAAATGTGCATATGACACGAAACTGGGAAATGTCGTTTACAAGGAGGAGGATAATAACAGACTTCAGGAGAAGACAGCATGTCTGGTGATGCGGGCAGACACATGGAAATTAAAGGGACCCCAAAACCTTCTGCTGGCATGTAAACTGTATGCAGGGAGTAAGGGGCAGGGTGGGGCCTATTACCGACAAAGAAGGAGATGTATGCTTAGAGGTGCAGGGCAAGTCTAGAATACTCAAGGATTATTTGTATCGATGTTTACGAAGGAGATGGATGCTGACAAAATATCGCTAGAAATGGAAAAGTAGAAGCAATGGAACGGGAGCAAATTGATAGACAGGACGTACAAGAATGTTGGCTATGCTTAGAGTGGATAAGTCGCCTTGTCCAGATAGCTTGTGTTAATAAGGGAATTGGGGGAGGAGATAGCAGAAGGCCTTGCCATAAGTTTGCAATCTTCCCTAGATGCGGGGGAGGTGCCTCAGGATTGAAAAGTGGCAAATGTGACACCATTGTTCATGAAAGCGTGCAAGGACCATACTAGCAACTACAGGCCACTCAGTTTAACATTAGTGGTGGGTAAAGCTTTAGAAACAATAATCACGGAAAAAGTTACCGGGCACTTGGTGAGGTTTAATCTAATAAAGTAGAGCCAATCGGATTTGGAAAAGGCAGACCGTGTTTAACTAAGCTAATTGAATTTTATGATGAAGTATCAGGAGGATTGAAGAAGGGAATGTAATGATTGTTGTTTACAAGTATCACATAGAAGGCTGGTTAGCAAAATTCAGGCTTATGGAATAGGCGTGTCAGTGGCAGAATTGATAAGGAATTGGCTTAAGGTCAGAAAACAGCGAGTTGTGGTAAATGGCTATTTTTCAGACTGGAGGGTGCTAGACATTAGTGTTCCCTAAGGGTCAGTGCTGATGACACAGCTTTTTTGATACATATAAGTGACCTGTGTATTGGAATACAGAGTAGAGTTTCTACATTTACCGATGAAACCAAACCTGAGAGTTTGGCAAACAGTGGGGAGGATACCAATCGACTGTTACAAGATATGGAATGTCGAACAGTATGGGCAGACAAGGGCAGATGGAATGTAATGCAGAAAAGTGTGAGGTGATGCATTATTGCAGAAGGAACAGGGAGAGATAATATATACTTAATGGCATAGTTTTCAATAGTGAGCAGGGACAGAGGGAACTGGGCATTTATTTCCATAGTTCCCTGAAGGTGGCAGGACATTCGAGAGAGTTTGGCAGTTCTGAACGTGAGCGGGAGCCCAGTGGAGCGTCAGAGTTCAGAGCTACTGATCGTGAGCGGGAGACCAGTAGAGCACGAGAGTTCAGCGCTAATAATGGTGCGCGGGAGCCCAGGAGAGCAGGCACAACAGATGGATGAGTGTAAAGAAGTCAAATGTAATCGACGTGTGACGTCACCAGAAAGCAAATAACTGATTGGTTGTTGAGTATTTATATATTTCTCGCTCTTTTTCCAAACTTGGGAGACTAAATTTAAGTGCTTCGGTGTAGATTAAAAGATAAACGAGATCCAAATTTTATAACTAAATTAATGAATTAATTGAGATGGGAGACCAATCAATGTTTTGTTGTTGTTGCATGTGGGAGCTGGTGGACACCATTGAGGTCCAAGGCGACCACATCTGCAGTAAATGTTGGCTGCTCGAGGAACTTTGGCTCAGAGTTGATGAGCTGGAGTCCGAGCTTCAGAAACTGTGGCACATTAGGGAGGGAAACCTTTAACTGGACAGTAAGTTCCAGGAGGTGGCCACACCCTCTAGAGTAATTACTTCCAATTTGGCCCATGGTCACGGTCAGTAGGATGTGACTACAAGCGAGGTAGGTTTTGGGATCCACGAGGTAGTGATGAAGGAGCCTTAGCACTTGGCCTGGTCTAACAGGTACGAGCTACATGCTCCCTGTGTGGACGAGGCTGGGACCGCAGGGAGGATGAGCAATCTGACCACAGCAACGTGGTACAGGGAGTCATTCAAGTGGGGGGAGTAAAAAGAAACGTTGTAATGATAGGGGATAGTATAGTTAGGGGAATAGACACTGTCTCTGCAGCCGAGAGCGTGAGTTCCAAAGGCTGAGTTGCCTGCCAGTTGCCAGGGTTAAGGATATCTCCTCTGGGCTGGAGAGAAACTTGGAGTAGGAGGGGGAGCATCCAGTTGTCATGATTCACCTAAGCACCAATGAGATAGGTAGGACAAAGAAATAAGTTCTGCTGAGAGAGTATGTGCAGCTCGGGGCTGAATTAAAAAGCAGAACCACAACAGTAATAATCTCTGGATTATTACCTGAGCCACGAGCGAATTTGCATACGGTAAATAAGATCAGAGAAGTGAACGAGTGGCTCAAAGACTGGTGTGGGAGAAATGGGTTTCGATTTGTGGGGCACTGGCTCCAGTACTTGGATAAGAGGGAGCTGTTCCGTTTGGACGGGCTTCACTTCAACCATACTGCGGCTAGAGTCCTGGAGAATCGAATAGGGCAGTAGAGAGGGCTTTAAACTAAATAGTCGGGTGGGGGTAGGATCCAGGGAAACGTGAATTTAAAAAGTTAATGAGAAATGAGAATGCAATAGAGCAGGATAGAGATGGGGAAAATAATAAGCACAGTGTGACAGGAAGGCACAGATTGTTTAAAATTAAGAATGCAGCAGAAAATGAGCCGAAACAAGGAGAAATGTGAAAAAAGACAATGTTAATAGCTGTTTATCTGAATGCATGCAGCATTCCGAACAAGATACGATAGCAAAATACTGCGGATGCTGGAAATCCGAAATAAGAACGGAAAATGCTGGAAAAAATCAGCCAGGCAGTCAAAATTCGTGGAGAGAGAAATAGAGTCAACGTTTCTGGTCGAAACCGTTCTACAGAACAAGATAGATGAGTTGACAGCAGAAATAGATACAAATGGATATGATCTGATCGCCATGACAGAGACGTGGTTGCAAGGTGATCAGGGCTGGGAACTGAATGTTCCAAGGTATTTGACAATTCGGAAGGATAGACAGAAAGGAAAGGGCGGTGGGGTGGCTTGGTTGTTAAAGGATGGAAACAATAACGTGGTGAGAAGAGATATTGGCTCAGGAGATCAAATGTAGAATCGGTTTGAGTGGAGATAAAAAAATATTAAATTGTAAACGTCTCTGGTGGGCTTAGTCTACAGGCCCCCGAACAGTAGCAATACTGCTGGACAGATTATAAATCAACAAATAATGGAAGCCTGTAAAAAAAGTACGGTAATAATCATGGTTGATTTTAAACTCCATATTGATTGGTCAATTCAAATTGGCCAGGGTAGCCTAGAGGAGAAGTTCAGAGAGTGCATCAGGGATGTTTTTCTAGTACAGTATGTAATGGAACAAACCAGGGACCAGGCTATATTGGATCTCGTACTATGTAATGAGAACAAATTAATAAATGGTCTCATAGTAAAGTTTCCTCTCGGAAAGAGTGCTCATAGCATGGTAGAATGTCATAATCAGTTGGAGGTTGAGAAAGTTGCATCCGAAACCAGTGTTCTGATCTTAAACACAGGCAATTATAATAGCATAAGGGCAGAACTGGATAAAGTGGACTGGAAAAAACAATTAAAGTGTTAGAAATATTGAAATGCATTGGCAGACATTTAAGGAGTTATTTCATAACTCTCAACAAAAATATATTCCAGTGAGGAAGAAAGATTTTAAGAGAAGGGAGCACCGTCCGTGTCAAACTAAGGAAGTAAAGGATGGTGTCAAATTGAAAACGAAGGCATACAATGTTGCCAAGATTGGTGGGAGACCTGAGGATTGGAATTATTTACAAACCAGCAAAGGGTGACTAAAAATATAATAAAGAGAGTGAAGATGAATTATGAGAGTAAGCTGGCAAGAAAAATTAAAACAGATAGTACGAGCTTCCACAGGTATTTGAAAATGAAGAGGATCGCTACAGTAAATGTTGGCCACTTAGAGCATGAGACTGGGGAATTAATAACGGCGAACGGGGAAATGGCCGAGACTCTGAACATAACTTCTGCATCTGTCTTCACTGTAGATGACACTAACTACTTCCCTGTAATGGAAAATCAAGGGGCCACAGGGAGTGAGGAACTAAAGACAATCGCTATCATTAAGGAAATAGTGCTCGGTAAAATAATGGGACTAAAAGACAACAATTCCCCTGGACCAGAAGGCCTGCATCCCAGGGTCTTAAAAGAAGTGACTGCAGAAATAGTGGATACATTGGTTGCAATATAACAACATTCCCTGGACTCTGGAGAGGTCCCAGCGGATTGGAATACTGCTGATGTAACACCCCTATTTAAGAATGGTGGGAGGCAGAAAACAGGAAACTATGGACCAGTTAGCCTAAATCTTTCGTTGGGAAAATGCTGGAGTCCTTCATTAAGGAAGCATTAGCAGGGCATTTAAAAAAACATACTGCAATCAAACAGAGTCAGCATGGTTTTGGGAAAGGGAAATCATGTTTAACAAATTTGCTGGAGTTCTTTGAGGATTTAACAAACAGGATAGACAAGGTTGAGCCAGTGGACGTGGTATATTTGGATTTCCAGAAGGCATTCGATAAGGTGACGCATAAAAAAGGTTACTGCATAAGATAAGAGTGCACAGAGTTGGGGATAATATATTAGAATGGATAGAGAATTGGCTAACTAACAGAAAGCAGAGAGTCGTGATAAATGGGACATTTTCTGGTAGGCAAACGGTAACTAGTGGGGTGTCACAAGGATCGGTGCTGGGGCTCCAACTATTACAATCTACATTAATGGCTTGGATGAAGGGATCGAGTGTAATGTGGCCAAGTTTGCGGATTATAAATAGATGGGTGGGAAAGCAAGTTGTGCAGATGACTGAAAGAATCTGCAAAAGGCTATAGACAGGCTAGTTGATAGGGCAAACATTTGGCAGATGGAGTATAATGTGGTAAAGTGCGTGGTTATCCACTTTGGCAGGAAAAATAAAAAAACAAACTATTATTTAAATGGAGATAGATTACAAAATGCTACAGTTCAGAGGGGCCTGTGGTCCATGTGCATGAAAAACTAAAACTTAGCATGCAGGTACAGCACAAAATCAAAAAGATAAATGGAATGTTGGCTATTATTTCAAGGAGGTTGGAGTATAAAAGAAGGGAAGATCTGCTGCAAATGTACAGGGTATTGGTGAGACTACACCTTGAGTACTGCGTACAGTTTTGGTCTCTTTATTTATAGAAGGATATACTTGCATTGGAGGCAGTTCAGAGACGATTCATTAGGTTAATTCCAGTGATGAGGTGTTTGACCTATGAGGAAATGTTGAGCAGACTGGGCCTTTACTCATTGGCATTTAAAAGAATGAGAGGTTATCTTATGGAAACATCTAAGATACTGAATAGATTTAAAACGGAGATAAACAGTTTCCTAGCTGACAAGGAAATTAAGGGTTATGGGGAGCGGGCAGGGAATTGGACGTGAGTCTAGGTTCGGATCAGCCATGATCCTATTGAATGGCGGAGCAGGCCCGAGGGGCCGTATGGCCTACTTCTGCTCCTACTTCTTATGTTCTTATGAGGGGATCGACAGGTTAGATGAGGAGAGGATATTCCCCCTCATGGAGAAATCTAGAATTCGAAGTCACAGTCTTCGAATAAAGGGTCGTCCTTTTAGAGCTGAGATGAGGAGGAACTTCTTCTCTCAGAGGTTCTTAAATCTGTGGAATGGTCTGCCCCAGAGAGCTGTGGAGGCTTGGTCACTAAACACATTTTAAGTGGAGATAGACAATTTTTTGCAAGGTAATGGAGTGAAGGTTTATGGGGAGTGGGCTGTGAATTGGCTTGGAGATCAAGATCAGCCATGATGTTACTGAATGGTGGAGCAGGCTCGATGGGACAGCTGACCTATTCCTGCTCCTATTTCTTATGTTCTTACATTCTTATTTCTGTTGCCAGAAGCTGAAAGGACGTTATTGCACCGAGCGAACGGCAGCCATGATAATAACGACCGTGTGTACGTTGAGCGTTTTAAGGAATGACCCTTCTTACTTTAAGTAACAACGCCACCAAACCAAACTTCTTTGTCTTGCCCGGTTGGGTGGCATGTTTCTGGCTCCAGCACATCCTAAACCCACTGGTCACCTATGTCGTGATCCTGTTCTACAATGCTCTGATGGTAAGGCACATCGTGTTAGCAAGTTGAGCTCGCATTGCTCTCAGAGACCGGAGTAAGAAGGACCAGCCAGGAGATCGGGAGATGGCCAATCGGTGGAGGTCGATCATTATGTTGTTAGCCGTATCGGGCAGTTTTATCCTGTTGCAGATGGGCAAAATCGCAGTTTTTTTATTGATAGTGATCTCCAACAATCATTCATTCCCAAGTTACAGCCGCGCCCTCGCCATCGCCGACATCTCTGGGACTCCATGAGCTCCTGGACCCACACGTCATGTTACGCACTGACACAGATGACAGTCAGGGAGGAGCTGAAGAGGGTAGTAAAATATCCCTTCATACAGAACGGTCAGTTGTTTAAGTGTTGTAGTGAATGAACTATCAACGGAGCTGATCTTACAACAACACAGGGGCTTTAAATTCTTCTGCTTTCGTTCCCGGCACCTGAAATCGCTGCCTAACTAAAATGTGCGCTACCAGGCAGTGATTTCTATTGATTATAGTTAACAGACGCAAAATTATGTGCTGGAATGGACGGGGGTGAACGTGGGCATGGCCCGGGAATGTAAGGCAGACAGAATCGCATTTGTCGACCATTACAGGACGAGCCCGATATTCTGACGTAAGATCATCGACCTGAAATGTTAACTCTATGTCTCTCTCCACGAATGCTGCCCTGGCCTGCTGGGTTTTTCCAGCGTTTTCTGTTGTTATTCCCGATATTCACTTCTGCTGAAGACAATGCCGCAGAATAAAGGGCGGAGTTTATAACGGCCGACCGATGCACTACCGTCTGTTTTTGCCACCCTGCCAAAGTCCAATTTCATCAGCATCGAAGGCACGTACTCCAGGCGGGAAATGTTTTACACGACGCCCGATTTTACTCAATTGGTCGATATGAAAGTGTCTCAACATTCATTGAAGCTTGATCAGAAGCAGAGAAACATTTATTAAACAATAACACATATCAATTTACCATCGTCTGCTTCCTTGTGCCCTTTCAGTTGCTGGCCAAAACTGAATCAGAGATCTGAATATAGCAAAAAATGTGGCGCAACAGTGGCTAACACGGGAAATTAGGGGTAGCATAAGTTACATGGAGAAGGCATATTAATTGGCCAGATAAATCAGCAAACCTGAGGATTGGGAGAAGTTTATGATTCAGCAAAAGAGGACAAAAGGATTAATTCAGAGGGGGGAAATAGAGTATGAGAGCAATTAGCTGGTTAACATAAAAACTGACTGTAAAAGCTTCGATAGATATGTTAAGAGAAAAAGATTGGTGAAGTCAAGCGTACGTCCCTTGCAGTCAGAATCAGAGGAATTTATAATGGGGAACAAAGAAATGACTGACAAATTAAATACATACTTTGGTGCTGTCTTCAACAGGAGGAAACAAATAACCTCCTAGAGATGTCGGGGAACATAGGGTATAATGAGAAGGAGGAACTGATTGCAATCAGTATTTGTAGGGTAATGGTGTTCGGGAAATTGATGGGATTGAAGGCCCCAGGGCCTGATAATCTGCATCCTAGGGTACTTAAGGAAGTGGCCGTAGAAATAGTAGCTTCATTGCTTGTCATCTTCCAGAATTCTATAGACTCTGGCACAGTTCCCATGGATTGGAGGGTGGCCAATGTAACCCCAGTATTTAAAAAACGTGTTAGAGAGAAAACGGGGAATTATAGACCAGTAAGCCTGACGTCGGTAGAGGGGAAAATGCTAGCGTCCATTATAAAAGATGTAGTAGCAGAACACTTGGAAAACAGTGACAGGATCGGACAACATCAACATGGATTACAAAAGGTAAATCATGCTTTACTAATGTTCTGTAATTTTCTGAAGATGTAACTGGTGGAATAGATAAGGGAAAACCAGTGGATGTGGTGTATTTCGACTTTCAGAAGACTTTCGATAAGGTCCCACAAAAGAGATTAGCGTGTATAATTAAAGCATAAGGGATGGGGGTAAGGTACTGACTTGGATAGAGAACTGGTTGGCAGACAGAAAGCAAAGAGTTGAAACAAATGCGTCTTTTCCGAAGGGCAGGCATTGACAAGTGAGTTACCGCAGGGATCAGTGCTAGAACGCCAGATTTTCACAATATATATTAATGATCTAGACGAGGGAACTTGATTTAGTATTTCCAAGTATACAGATGACACAAAGCTGGGTGGGCGTGTGTGCTCTGAGGAGGATGCAGAGAAACTCCAGTATGATTTGGACAGGTTGGGTGATTGGGCAGATGTATGGCTGAAGCAGTATTATGTCGCTAAATGCGAGGTTATCCAGCTTTGTGGCAAAAACAGGAAGGCAGATTATTGTCTGAACGGGAATAGATTGGGAAAAGAGGAAGTGCTACGAGACTGGGGCGTCCTTGTGCACCAATCGCTGAAGGTAAGCATGCAGATGCAGCAGGCGCTTAAGAAGACAAATGGTATGTTGGCCTTCATAGCGAGAGGATTCGAGTAAAAGCACAAGAATGTCTTCCTGCAGTTATACAGGGCCTTGGTGAGAACACACCTTGAGTATTGTGTGCAGTGTTTGTCGCCTTATCTGAGTAAGGATGTTCTTGCCACGGAGGGAGTGCAGCGAAGATTCACCAGACTGACACCTGGAATGGCAGGAAAGATGTATGAAGAGAGGTTTTGTCGATTAGGCTTATAATCGCTGGAGTTTAGAAGAATGAGAGGGGATTTCATTGAAACTTATACAATTCTATCAGGAATAGACAGACTAGATGCAGGAAGGACGTTACCGATGGTGGAGTAGTCCAGAACAACGTGTCAAATTCTAAGGATAAGGGGTAAGCCATTTAGGACAGAGATGAAGAGGAATATCTTCACCCAGGTAGGAGTGAAGATGTGGAATGCTCTGCCACAGAAGGCAGTTGAGACCAATTCATTAAATATATTAAAGAAGGAGCTGGATACATTTCTTAAGGCTAAAGGGATCATGGGATATGGGGAGAAAGCAGGGACAGGACACTGAATTTGGATAATCGACCATGATCTCATTAAATGGCGGAGCAGGCTCGAGGCGCCGAATGGCCTACTCCTGCTCCTATCCTCTATGTCTATATCTATGTCTATGAAGCCAACCTATTTCCCACATTTTTTCCAAAAGTCCCATCGCCGCATGCTTGTCTACGAGGCTTGGAACCCCGCAGCCAATCGATCTCCAGATTGTTGTAAACAAAACCCTTGAAAGTCCGATCTCACCATATGGTGCGGGTGGAGGCGGAGCTGAGCGGCAGAGCGACTACAAGAGGCCCCAGGGGCTCAGTTAGGCCTCAGTGCGGCATCGGCAGCGGGTGGAGGCGGAGCTGAGCGGCAGAGCGACTACAAGAGGCCCCAGAGGCTCAGGTAGGCCTCAGTGCGGCATCGGCAGCGGGTGGAGGCGGAGCTGAGCGGCAGAGCGACTACAAGAGGCCCCAGAGGCTCAGGTAGGCCTCAGTGCGGCATCAGCAGTGGGTGGAGGCGGAGCTGAGCGGCAGAGCGACTACAAGAGGCCCCAGAGGCTCAGGTAGGCGTACCAATCTCCAATCTCAGGGAAGCAGAGAGGTAAAAAGTATTCAAGATGTGACGTCACCACAAAGCGGGTAAGTGATTGGTTGGTAAGTCTTTCTCCCTTTCTAAGCTTAAATCTCCTTGGTTTATAGTTTCTAAGGTGTGATATACACCATCTAGAATCGAGGCAGAGGGTATTTAAGAATAATATTAATAAATTTAATTAATTACATAGAATGGGAGATCAGGCGAATGTGTTGCTGCTGCAATATGTGGGAGCTGGTGGACACCATTGATGCTCACGGTGATCACATTTGCAGTAAGTGTTGGCTGCTCGAGGAATTCCGGCTCCGTGTTGAAGAGCTGGAGTCCGAGCTTCAAACACTGAGACACATCAGGGAGGGGTAGAGTTACCTGGACTCTGTGTATCAGGAGGTAGTCACAGCAATTAGATTAATTAATTCAGATGCAGTCCGTGGCCAGGATCAGGATGGTGTGACTAGAAGTGAGGCAGGTACGGGGATCCAGGAGGTAGTGTTGGAGGAGCCGCAGCCCTTGCACTTGTCCAACAGGTTCCAGGCTCTTACTCCCTGTGAGGATGGGAACAGGGACAGCGGGGAGGATGAGCAACCTGCCCACAGCACTGTGGAGCGGGGGGCCATTCAAGTGGGGGATGTTAAAAGAAATGCTGTCGTGGTAGGGGATAGTATCATTAGGGGTATAGATAGAGTTCTCTGCAGCCGAGAGCGAGAGTCCCGGAGGCTGTGTTGCCTGCCCGGTGCCAGGGTTAAGGACATCTCCTCTGGACTGGAGAGAAACTTGGAGTGTGAGGGGAAGGATCCAGTTGTCGTGGTCCATGTTGGTACCAACGATATAGATAGGACAAGGAAGGAGGTTCTGCTGAGGGAGTTTGAGCAGCGAGGGTCCAAATTAAAAAGCAGAACCACTGATTATTACCTGAGCCACGAGCGAATTTGGCTAGGACAAATAAAATTAGAGAGTTAAATGCGAAGCTCAAAGACTGGTGTGGGAGAAATGGGTTTTGTTCCTGGGACACTGGCACCAGTACTGGGGCAGGAGGGAGCTGTTCCATTGGGACTGGCTTCACTTGGCCAGTGCTGGGACTAGAGTCCTGGCGGATCATAAGGGCTGGAGAGAGGGCTTTAAACTAACTAGTGAGGGGGAGGATCCTGGAGAGCAAATAATACAAATGACAACAGAGAAGGTCATTGATTGGGTAGCAGTGGGGACATTTAAAACCAGAGCATGTCAGGAAGGGGCAGATGGTATGGAGTAAAAGGTAAAGTAATAAAATGGGCAAAAGCAGGAACTAAGTGTCACAAAACATCTTTGAAAGTTCTCTATCTGAATGCATGTAGCATTCGTAACAAAATAGATGAGTTAATGGCACAAATAACTACATATGGGTATGATCTTGTGGCCATTACAGAAACATGGCTGCAGGGTGACAATGCCTGGGAATTAAGCATACCAGGTTATTTAACGATCAGGAAGGACAGGCAGGAAGGAAGGGGAGGTGGGGTGGCTATGTTAATAAAAGAAGGACTCACTGTAATACAGAGAAATGACATTGGGTCAAAAGATCAGGACAATGAAACAGTTTGGGTGGAGGTAAGGAATAATAAGGGGAAAAAAACACTACTGGGCGTAGTCTATAGTCCTCCGAACTGTGGCAACTCTGTTGGACGGAGTATCAATCAGGAAATAGTTGAGGATTGTAATAAGGGAACATCTATAATTATGGGGGATTTTAACTATCATATTAATTGGACAAATCAAATTGGGCAGGGCTGTCTTGAGGATGAGTTCATTGAGTGTATTAGGGATGGTTTTCTTGAGAAGTATGTAACTGAACCGACCAGGGGGCAGGCAACCTTAGACCAGCTACTGTGTAACGAGACAGGATTAATAAAAAATGTCCTAGTAATGGATCCCCTAGGACTGAGTGAACATAACATGGTTGAATTCCATATTCAATTAGAGGGTGAGAACGTTGGATCTCAAACAAGCGTGCTAAGCTTGAATAAAGGAAACTATGAAGGTATGAGAGCGGAATTGAGTAGAGTGGATTGGGAAAATAGATTAAAGGGTAAGACGATACATGATCAGTGGTGTACATTTAAGGAGTTAATTTTCAACTTCCAAAAAATATATATTCCACTGAGAAGAAAAGGGTGTAAAAGAAAAGACAGCCATCTGTGGCTAATTAACGAAATTAAGGATAGTATTCGACTAATAACAAGGGCATATAAGGTAGCCAATTCTAGTGGGAGGATAGAGGATTGGGAAAACTTTAAAAGACAGCAAAAAATAACAAAAAGATTGATTAAGAAAGGGAAGATAGATTATGAAAGTAAATCAGCAAAAAATATCAAAACAAATAGAAGAGCTTTTATAGTTATATAAAAAGAAAAAGGCTGCCTAAAGTAAATGTTGGTCCCTTAGAGGAAGAGACTGGGAAATTAATGGTGGGAAATATGGAGATGGCAAAAACGCTGAATGAATATTTTACATCAGTCTTTACAGTAGAAGGCACTAAGAATATCCCAACACTTTACAAACAGCGGGCTAAAAGGGGAAGGAGCTAAACACGATCTAAATAACTAAGGAAGTGGTACTCGGTAAAATAATGGGGCTCAAGGCGGATAAATCACCTGGACCTGATGGCTTACATCCTAGGGTCTTGAGGGAAGTGGCGGTAGGGATTGTGGATGCATTGGTAATAATTTTCCAAAACTCCCTGGACTCGGCAATGGTCCCGGCAGACTGGAAAACTGCTAATGTAACACTCTTATTTATAAAGGGCAGTAGACAGAAGGCTGGAAACTATAGACCGGTTAGCCTAACATCTGTGGTAGGTAAAATTTTGGAGTCCATTATTAAGGAGACAGTAACAGGACATTTGGATAATCATAATTTAATAGGAGAAAGTCAGCATGGTTTTATGAAGGGGAAGTCATGTTTGACAAATTTGCTGGAGTTCTTTGAGGAAGTAACATATAGGGTGGTTAAAGGGGAACCAGTGGACGTAGTGTATTTAGACTTCCAAAAGGCATTTGACAAGGTGCCACACAAAAGATTATCGCTTAAGATAAAAAATCACGGGATTGGGGATATTATTCTGGCATGGATAGAGGATTGGCTATCTGACAGAAGGCAGAGAGTTGGGATAAATGGTTCATTCTCAGACTGGCAATCAGTAACTAGTGGTGTTCCGCAGGGGTCAGTGCTGGGTCCCCAACTCTTTACAATCTATAATAACGATTTGGAGGAGGGGACCGAGTGTAACATATCAAAGTTTGCAGATGATACTAAGATGGGGGGGAAAGTAGTGAGTGAGGAGGACATAAAAAACCTTCAAGGGGACATAGACAGACTAAGAAAGTGGGCAGAGATATGGCAGATGGAATACATAATCTGGAAAGTGTGAGGTTATGCAATTTGGCAGGAAAAATCGCAGAGCAAATTATTGGGCCAGAAATTCGCGGCCAGAAGCGTGAGTACGGTCGGGGTACTCACGCATTTGGCCGTTGGAAATGCCGGCGTTCAGCAGGAACAGCGCATGCGGGGATCGCCGGCATTTCCAGACCCGAGGTCTATTCACAGCACATGCAACTGCACAGGCAGCGCTTACGCAGTGAACTTTGTGGATTTCAATGATGGATTCAGTGAGGGTAAGTCCTTAGAAGTTACACTTGAAAAAAGCAAGTGTGAAGTTGTTCATTGGCTGCGGAGGAAGATATATTTTATCGTGGAGCTTCTGAAATGCAATATTTTTGTTTGGGAAAGGGAGGGAAATTATTTTAAGACATTTTAAGTAAGTTTTAAAGTTAAATTTTTTTTTTTTTTAAGTGTTTTCCAAACGGTAGGTAGAAGGAGCAATTGTGGCTGTGTGAATGGAATGTGAGAATGAGTTATGTATGTATGTCCACATATATTCCTTTACGTATATGTATGTATGTTTTATATTCCTTTACTAATGTGTATGAATGTCTCTTTTTAATTATGATTTTCCAATAAGTTACTTTCTCTGAAAGTCATAATTAAATAATACATTCATACACATAAGTAAAGGAATATATACATAACACGCAAAGGAATATATACAGACATACATACTTTCAGAAGCTCCACGATAATAAATATCTTCCTCCGCAGCCTCTGGAGCAACTGTACCCATGTTTTTTTCATGTGTAAGTTGTAATGACTTGACCTCACTGAAAGCATTAATGAAAGCGGCGAATTATACTGCGCACATGCTGCCTGTGCAGTCGCACGCGTTCTGTCTCTGAACCCCTTCGGTCAGAGGACAGGAAATGCTGGTTTTCCCCACATGCACTGTGCATGCTGAAAACCGGCATTTCATCCGGCCAGATGCGTAAGTACCCCGACTGTACTCGCACATTTGGAAGGGAATTACTGGGCCAACATTTTACATGTCAATAAAATGAAAAATTTAACAATTGCACGACTTGCCCCCTCGCATCTGCGACTGAGGGTCCAAGGAGGTGCATTGCGCAAGAGGTCATCATCGTACATATCCTCACACTGTTCCCTTTGGGGAACTGTGTGAAGTGGTGGAAGGATTTATGGCCGTGATTAATGCTCATTCCGTGACCGTAACCATCTTTGAACCAGCCATTAGGGTGGTTAGTCCTATGGCGGGAGGGTTTTACGGGCTCCCACAACCCACCTGAGGGTGGGGGGGGCCACCAACACCCACGGACGCAAGTATCCCGCTGGATGTCCATCCAGAATTTAAAGTTGGAGCTCCGACTCCACTTGCCGGGGCTGTCTGGAGTGGGGTTCAAAACCCTACTCCTTCTGGCCCAGCGGCGGGGATGCTTACTGCTACGCAAAAGGCCCACTCCGCACAAAAGGTGACACCCATACGTTTCCTGCGCCTTTTCCCTCCCCGTGACTGGAGCCCTATGCTGCCATTTCATGTTGCTAATCGGATTGGGCCTTTTTCATAGCGGTAGGATCCACGCCGCTGGGCCAGATCAGTGTAGGGTTTCGAACCCCGCTCCAGACAGTCCCGGCAAGTGGAGTCAGAGCTCCGGCTCTAAATTCTGGGTTGACATCCAGTGGGATATTTGCGTCCGTGTGTGTGGGTGGCCCCCCCTCCTTGTATAGCTTGTGGGAGCCCGTAAAACCCTCCCGCCATAGGACTAACCGCCCTAATGGCTGGTTCAAAGATGGTTACGGTCACGGAATGAGCGTTAATAATGGCCATTAATCCTTCCACCACTTCATACAGTTCCCCAAAGGGAACAGTGTGAAGACACGTATGACGACGATATTGCTAAATAAATTAAATGGAATTTAAAAAATTCTTTTAGGGCTTTTAAACGTCTTTAAATTGCTTTAATTCTCTTTAAAACAACTTCAGATTACTCAAAATAATGTAAACATTTTAAAAAGTTTATAAAAGTTATCAAAATCTTCAAAAAACTTCCAAAAACCTATTTAAACTGCTGCTTTGCATGTATAAATGCTTAGCAGCTTGACAGAAACATTGGGGGCGTGTCCAGTGAAACGGAGACCTCAAGGGGCGTGTCTCACTTGCACTGCACGCTCCTAGCTTCGCGCTGGCTGCACTCCTGGGCGGCGTGATGTCATACGCTGCCCGGAATTCTTCTTTTTCAAACACCAAGTCCAGGCGTCCCTGGAGCTGATCGGCAGTAGCGCGGGGTAAGTGCATATACGGGGCTTGCACGCGCGGCAAGCCCCGTTCAGAATTTCTGGCCCATTATCTTAATGGCAAGAAACTGGAAAGCACTGAAGTACAAAGGAATCTGGGGGTCCTGGTGCACGAAACTCAAAAGGTTAGTATGCAGGTGCAGCAAGTGATTAAGAAGGCCAATGGAATGTTGGCTTTCATTGCTGGGGGATAGAATTTAAAAATAGGGAGGTATTGCTTCAGTTGCACAAGGTATTGGTGAGACCGCACCTGGAATACTGCGTACAGTTTTGGTGTCCATACTTAAGAAAGGACATACTTGCTCTCGAGTCAGTACAAAGAAGGTTCACTCGGTTAACCCCGGGTATGAGGGGATGGACATATGAGGAGAGGTTGAGTAGATTGGGACTCTACTCATTGGAGTTCAGAAGAATGAGAGGCGATCTTATTGAAACATATAAGATTGTGAAGGGGTTGGATCGGGTGGATGCAGGGAAGATGTTCCCGATGATGGGTGAAACTAGAACTAAGGGGCATAGTCTTAGAATAAGGGGCTGCTCTTTCAAAACTGAGATGAGGAGGAACTACTTCACTCAGAGGGTGGTAGGCCCATGGAATATGCTGCCCCAAAAAACTGTAGAAGCTACATCATTAAATAAATTTAAAACAGAAATAGACAGTTTCCTAGAAGTAAAGGGAATTAAGGGTTACGGGGAGCGGGCAGGAATTTGGACATGAGTCTAGGTTCGGATCGGTCATGGCCCTGTGGGTAGCGGAGCGGGCCCAGGGGCCGTGTAGCCTGATCCTGCTCCTATTTCGTGTGTCTAATTCTGTTAGATGCTGGAGATGGTTCTGTGATAGTGGATTGGCAGTTAGGATCAGATCAGCCATGATCTTATTGAATGGCGGAGCAGGCTCGAGGGGCCGATTGGCCTACTCCTGCTCCTATTTCTGATGTTCTTATGTTCTTATTACACCCCAACAGCAGCACTGAGGGTGCTGTCGCCTCCCAAATGCATGTCCATCCTTGCCGCAACTTCATGATCTTACCTCTCAATAAGGTGTACACCTCTACCACAGTGCTGAAACTGCCCTTAGCAATGTCACACATGACATCATAGGTGGCTGTGACAAAGGAAAACTATACCTCCTCGTCCTTCTCGAACTGTCTGCAAACTTTCTTATGGTTGCCCACTCCATCCTTCTTCAACGCCTGTCCTCTGTCGTCCAGCTGGGGAGTACTGCACTCGACTGGCTCCATTCTTATCTATTTTATCGTAGCCAAATAATCACCTGCAATGACTTCTCTTCTGGCTCCTGCATCGTTTCCTCTGGTGTCCTCCGAAGTCCTATCCTTGGCTCCCTCTTACTGTACAGACACATGTTGCCCCTTGGCGACCTCATCCAAAATCATGTCATTTTGCACAGGATGAGGAGAAATTTCCTCCAGTTAAATATTGGTAAGACCAAAGTCATTGTCTTCGGTCCCCGCCACCAAATCCATCCCTCTTCCTGGCAACGGACTGAGGCTGAACCAGAATTTTCGCGCCCGACCTTGGTGTCATATTTGATGTTGAGATGAGATTCTGACACAGTATCCATGCCAACACTAAGACTGCTTGGTCTAGAAATTCAGTAGGCTTTGCGCCCAGTTTTCGCCCAAAGAGGGCTTTTGCGCCACTTGCTGAGCTTTCGCCGATATTCAGCGCTGCGGTAATGGCGGCATTAGCCAGTAGCGCTGCGCCGCCACCGATGATGTCCTCAGTGTGCGCAGTGCCCCGCTACCGCCCCGCTACCGGCCCGACCGCCATATTTAGTTGCGGCCGCCTCTTCCGCAGTGGCCGCAAACAGCGATCAGAAAACGGGGCCGTACTGTAGCCTTAGTGGGGCGCTTTAAGGTGGCGGTGCGGCCGGCCGCTTTCTCGGCGGCTGCCTGCCCGCACCTCCTTCCACGGCCTCCTCCACCACCCCCCCCCGTGGCATTGCTGGCTGCTTTCCGTGAACCCGGCACTTCTCCGTGGTGCCGGGCTCATTTGCCGGCACTATCCAGCGGCGATCTCCCCGTTGCAGGCACCTCCCCCTTAAGAGATGGAGGAGGCCTGCAGTACCGCAGCCTGCCACTCCACAGCGGGTGGCGCAGCGGCGCCTAGAGCGCTGAAATTCAGTTTCAGCGCCCCAAGCGGGGGCAGGCACACCCTGGAATAGCACCCGGTTCCGAATTGGGGTGCAAAAAACGAATATCTGACGGGCGCAACTGGCTCCGCGCTCAGCGCTAACTTTTGGGCGCACGCCAGCTGGCGGGCCCAAAGTGAATTTCTAGGCCCTTATTTCCACCTCTGTAGCATCGCCTCTGCCTCAGGTCATCTGCTGCTGAAATCCTCTTCCATGTTCTGTTTTAACGTCTAGACCTGACCTCTATTCCAGTACACTCCTGGCGTGCCTCGCATCTTCACCGGCCATCAATTTTAACTCATCCTAATCGCTGACACCCGTGACCTAACACGCACCAAGTCCCATTCACCCATCAACCCTGTGCTCGCTGCCCTATATTGGCTCCCAGTTAAGCAACACCTCCATTTAAAACTATTCATCCTTGTTTTAAAATCCCTCCATGGCCCCGCCCCTCCCTATTCCTGTAATCACCCACAGCCCTACAACACTCCGAGATATCTGCGCTCCTCCAATTCTGGAAATTTGCTCAAGCCTGATTTTTTATTGATAAAGCTCCTGCGAAAATCCTTTGGAATTATTTCTCCTTTAGTGACTTTGTATGAATGCAAGATGTTGTTGTTGCTGTGAAAGCCTTGTGTCCATTTTGAAATGCCACACCTTAAAAAGAATGTCAAGTCCTCAGACAGGGTGCAGAGGAGATTTACTTTAGTGGTACAAGGGATGCATGACTTCAGTTATGTGGACAGGCTATGCAAGCTGGGATTGTTCTCTTTAGAGCCGAGAAGTCTAAGTGGAGATTTGATTGAGTTGTTCAGAATCAGTAAGGCATTTGGCAAAACAACCAGAGGCGAGATGAGGAGAATAGTTTTACACAGCAAAATGTTGTAATCTGGAATACTCTGACAGAAAGGCGGTGGAAGCAGATCTAGTAATAACTTCCAAAGGGAATTAGATCAATACTTGAAGGGGGACACATTGCTAAGCTATGAGGCAGTGGGACTGATTGGCCAGCGCTTTCAAGGAAGTGGCACAGGCACAATAGATCTAGTGGCCTGCTGCTCTGCTGTGTTATTCTGTGATTCTATGAATTGATGGGATTTCTCGATCTCACAGTCTTGCCTCTCCACTTTTCCAGCTGTTGATGGTGCTGCAGCCTATCTAGTCCACAGCAGACCATTTCTCTTCCAGTCATCGTTCACTCCGCAAATCAACATTTAATCGAATCTGTAGGCGAGGGGCCGGGGACACAGTTGGGGTGGTAATGTAATCCTTGTGCAGTGATTCTGGCCTCTTGCGTATCCACTCTTCTGCCAGTGGTAAAAGATGTTCTTCTCATTTACTGCTCGTTACTTTCAACGCCTCTGTTAATTCTCCTCTTTAACTTCTCTGCATTAAGGATAATAATTCCAGATTCTCTAATCTCCACAGATAACTCAAATCTCTCATCACTGGTAGTTTCCGGTATATCTACCCTTAACCTTTTCTGCTCCAATGAGAGCAATCTATAGTCTCTGCACAGACCTGAAGGCTGTCATCCCTGATACCATTCTATGACATCTCTGCAGAGTCGCCAAGACCTTGACGTCCCTCCTAATTATGTGGGGCCCAAAAAGTGGATGAAATGCTCTAACTGATGCTGAAAATTGTTTTATTATAGATCACATCTCTCCTCATCTGAACACATTTCATTTCGCCATTTACCTTCAATCGTCATCTGATTACCAACCCTTATGCTACTGGAATGTGTTCATCCATATTTACAGTAAAAAATGCTTCATGAGTTTGATCTGCTCTATCGAATCTCCTCTTTGCCTTCTCTGCCCTTATGAGAGCAATCCCAGTTTCTCCAATCTTATTGTGTAAAGTACCTCATCCATGGTACCCCTTTAGTAAGTCTCCACTTTATTTGACGGGGATAGATAGGAACTGCACTCCCTATATTGATAGAAGAAAATCAGACAATTGGCAAATGCATGCTCTGCAGATTAACCCATCCCAAGGCGCTCCGGAAGATCTGCGATGGATTTTCTGTTCTTTATTATATTTCATCATGTTATATCGGATAGCTTTAATGGTGCAGTCTCGGGATGGCCGAGAGTATTCCTTCTACGTCAAACTAGCTCCACAGAATGATGAAGCCTTTGCTGGAAAGGTATTGGTTCAAGGAGGAGAAACAGTAGTTTTAAGAATTTAAAATCAGATCGGCTGTCATCCGAATAATATCCCCAAATGTCACAAAATGTTACAGTTTGGAGTTAGAGTTTGCCTCCAAAAGGCTCAGCTTGAACCCATACGTTGTTCTTTCACAGCTTCCAAGACGGAGTGCTGGAGGACGGATTGACATTGGAGGCATTTCCGTAAGTATTTGTGAGCATTCCTGTCTCTGCTGTAAGAAGAAATGTCTGGGCATTATTTGCTTAAGAAACAGTATCTATTGGTGCGAGTCGCTGTCAAAATACTAGAGAAGGGAAAATGTTTATCTGAACAGATTGACGCTGGCATCTGACGGTGACAAATATTAATACTTCATGAAAGCACAAACAGTAAATTTTATTCTTCCTTTCTTTCTGAATAATCCAGAGGGAAGTGAGTGTGGATATTGGGTGAATTGGGTGTCACTGGGCTGTGATTCCCACTGTGCTGAATGAAATTCTCCATGTAACATGGACCCACAAAGGAGTTGGTGTTTGAGGCGAGGAAAGGAAACTAATTAACATATCAATAGATTAGGAAACAAGTCATAACACAGGGCAAATCTACAACATTCGCTCAAATCTGAAACATCTCATTAACTTCCTTTCCTACTTTATTCTTTCTTTCTTTTATCCTCCGTTCTTTGTTCCTTTCTTTCTTCCTTCATTCCTTCCTTCCTGCCTTTTTCTTTCCTTCTTTCTTTCATTATTTCAATTTTTCTTTCTTTCTTATTTTCTTTGTTTCTTTCTTGCGTTTTTACTTCCTTACTTATTCTCTTTCTTTCTGTCTTTCTTTTTTATTACTTTCTAAACTTTCATTCTTTCAATCTTTCCTTCTTTCATTCGTTCTTTCTTTCTTATTTTTTCTTTCTTATACACAAACCGCTTTGAGAAAAATAGGAAAATAGATTTCTGATTAGGTCATGTGAAATAGGAACAGGGGGGCACATGGGAATAGTTCTACTGATAGAGAGGAGAATAAAGAGCTACACGGACTGTGGGTTCAATTATCTTTCTCGTTTGAGTAATTTCCCTGGAAGTCTGTGTAAAATACGACGGGGTGGGTGGGGGTCATAACAAAAATGACGAGGGTGACTAATAAGAAGCAGGAAGGAAGTTTTCTAACCACAGACAGGAGAATGGAGTAATAACAAGAAACCAGGATAAAGGAGTGATAACAAGAACCCAGGAGTCAGAGGTCCAACCAGAATCGGGAGGAAGGTATTGTGATGAAACACAGAAGGAGGAATAATCCCAGGAGCCAGTACAGCGAGGAAATGGCCAATATAAGGGTAGTCATGTCAGCAAACCAAAAGGCAGGAATAATAACAAAACGGGGGGATTGTCATGAATATCGGAGATTAACAGCTACAAGCTGGGCGGAGGTGCTGGGGGTGGTCACGGTACGAGCCGATGCTCTGGGCATCACTAACACGTTTCCACACTGGACAGAGTCAAAGTTTTTGGTTATGATAAGAGGAGCCTTCTCAGACACCGGAGTATGGGAGAGGAGTTAGAGGGACAATAACCGAGAGGGAGGAGTAACCTGACGAATCAGGAAGTAAAATAACCAGAACCAGGAGGTACAATAACCAGAACCAGGAGCATAATTCAAGGGCAGGTTCTGACGGGAAACAATTGAGCGGAATGTGTTAATGATTAACACCTTAGGGGCAGCCTAACATTATTAAAGCTGAACTTGTGCAGGTACAGAAACCATGCAGAGATTTCATCGAACAGGATACAGGATGAACACAACTTTACTTGCACTCGCTCTGATCTGCCTTCAATGCAGTGAGTACAACCGACGGGTGTGGTTCATAATCCCAGACTGGAGAAAGTGTAGAGGGGCACAGGCGGATTCCAGCCGAGGCCAATGTACAATTTCAAACTGGAGAAAGTGTAGATGGGCACATGAGGAGCTCAGCCTGCGGCCACAATATGATTCCAGACTGGAGGAATTATAGAGGAGCTCACGAGGACCCAAGCTGCGAGCACAGTGTAATCCCAAACTGGTGAATGTATAGAAGGGAAAAGGAGGATCTGAAGCTGCGGGCAATGATATAATCCCAGAGTTGGGAAAGTTTAATTGGCACAGGAGTATCCTAGCCTTGGATCCCAGAGTGGCAAAAATATCGAAGGGCACAGGGTGATCCCAGGGATTTTGCCACAGTTTGATCCTAGACTGGAGAGAGCAGAGAGGGGCTATAGGGGATCCGAGCCTTTGGGCCCAGTATAATCTCCGACTGGAGTAAGTAGTGAGGGGCTAAAGGGTTTCCCGGCCATTGGGCCCAGTATAATCTCAGACTGGAGAAAGTATCGAGGGGCTATAGAGGATCCCAACCTGCGGGCACAGCATAATCTCAGACTAGAGAAAGTGTAGATGTGCTAAAAAGGACCCCAGTCTGGGAGCGCAGTATAATTTCAGACTGGAGAAAGTATAATGGGAAAGCAATAGCGCGACAATGTATGATTCCACAACGGGCAGTGTCACAGGGTGAGTGTTAGGGTCAGGGGGGCCTTCTCAGTTAGTATAGTGACAGAAGCCTTGTTTTATTTAATTAAATTTAATTAAGTTGGTATTTTGGTAACTTAGTTCACAGTGTAGTTTCTTGACTACTTACTGGATCTAGATTAAGTTAAGCATACATACATTACCTATCTGCCTGCAACACAAAGCACTACAAGTAGCTTTGGCAAAACGAAACAACTCCTTCCCCCTCTTCTCCAAAATCCCACACTTTTCAAATTCCTAAATAAAACACACTGTTCAATTTCACGCCATTTAACCCACTGTGTGCAGACTGCGCTGCGCTCTGCAGAAATGTTTCCTCTTAGACACTCGGAGCCTCCCGCAATCTACAAGTGTGGACACTGCTGCTCTGCTCCTGGCGATTGGTGCCTATTCTAGAGAAACACTGGAACAGCCTCTGGCCGGCAGTTTCTGTTAATTACAGCTTTCAAAGTACTAGGTTAAAATCAAAATCTTCAACTACATTTCATTTTTTACAGCTTTTGCTTACTCAATACTTAACAGAAATTCCCACTCTTGCCAAATTCCCAAATAAAACACTCGGTTCAAGACCACTCCGTTTAATTCCGCTCTGTGCACTCTGCTCCCTCTGTCCGTGTAGGAGCTTTCTGGGTCTGTGTAGCAGCTTTCAGTGTCTGTGTAAGTGCTGTCTCGTCTGTCTAGGTGCTTTCTTGGCCGGTGTAAGTGCTGTCCAGTCTGTGTAGGAGCAGTTTGGTCTCAGACAGCAGCTTTTTGGTTCTTTGTAGGAGTTGACTCGTTCCCCGAATGTAGCTATTTGCGTCTGAGTAAGCAGCTGTCTGGGTGTGTGTAGGAGCTCCCTCTAGGACATGTCTGGGCTTGTGTCGGATGTACTGGATCTTTGCTGGTGGTGCTGGGCATAAGTGGGAACTGCCTGGGTCTGTGAAATGTGCTTTATGAGTCTGATTGCAGTTTTCTGGGTCTGCATAGGAGCTGACTGCACCTTTCTATGAATTGTCTGAGCCCGATGCCACGGTCTTTTTCTGTGCAGGAGATCCTGGATGAATATACGTGCTCCCTGGTCCTGTGTAGCTGTATCGGTGTCTGTGTTGCAGCTCCGTGTGTCAAGGTTGGATCTGTTGGAGAGCATGTAGGATCTGTCTGAGTCTATGTAGGAGCTGCCTAGATCGATGTAGGACCTGCTGCATCTGTGTGGGAGCTTTCTGTGTTTCTACATAAGAACATAAGACAGAGGAGCAGGAGTAGGCCAATCGGCCCCTCGAGTCTGCTCCACCATTCAATAAGATCATGGCTGATCTGATCCTAACCTCAAATGTACTTTCACTCTCCATCCTACCCGAACACGTGATCTCCCGGGAGAGGCGAAAAACCAGCTAAAAAAAAACAATGGCCAATTTGGGAGAACAAATCTGGGAAATTCCTCTCCGACCCAGCTAAGCGATCGAAACTTGTCCAGGAAAGCACTCTGTCCCTGTATTTCCTGCAGTACTTAACTTCTGTAAAAGGTAATCTCCATCCCAGCCAGGAACAGGCCCAATTTATTCTTGAAGGACTCCTAGCTCATAGCCTCTTCCCGAAGTCTCCACTAATCCCTGTGAGTATGATTTCTGTAGCTGCTCTCTGGCTCTTTAACATGTGTTGTCTGTATATTTGTAGATGATGCCTGTATCTTTGTTTATGCTGGCTGGGTCATGCAGGAAATTGTAGCTCTATGTATGCGCACCCTCTGTCTATGAATGAGCTGTTTTGGTATGTGCAGAACTTGTCTGTATTCCTGTAGGAACTGTCTGGATCTTTGCATGAGATGTCTGTGCTTGTGTAGAACCTGTCTGGGTCTCCATAATGAGCTGACTATGACCTTTCAGAGACAGCCAGATCTGTGTAGGAGCTTGTTGTTTCTTTGAAGAGGCTGTTTGTTTCTTTGGAGATGCAGTCAGTGTTTGTAATACGTTGTCTGGCTCTCTGTAGGAGCTCCCTTTGACTTTGTAGAATCGATTTATCTTTGTGCAGGGGCTACTTGAGTCCATGTAGGAGTTATCTGGATTTGTGTAGGAGATTTCTGGGACTGTTAAGAGGCAGTCTGGGCTTGTGACAGACAAGTCTGGCTCCTTGTAAGAGGTTCTGGATCTATGCTGGAGCTGTCTGGGCCAACGTGGTAGCTGTCGGCGTCTGTGACAGTAGCTCTTATGCCCTTTTTGGTCCTGTCTGGGTCTGTTTATAATCCTTCTAGATCTCCGTAGCAGCGGCCGTGTCTGTGTAGGAAAGCCCTGTGGCAGTGTTGGAGCTGTCTGGCTTTGTGCAGCAGCTGTCTGTCTTTGTGTAGAAGCTGCCTGGATCTGTGTAGGAACTGTCTGTGTCAGTGTAGGCGCTGTCTGGGTCTCTAAAATTAGCTCTCTGGATCTTTGCAGATGCATTATGGCCCTGTGTAGGAGTTTCCTGGGTCTGTGAAGGAGCTACCTATATCTTGTTAGGAACTGTCTGTGTTCACAGAATCATAAAAACCCCACAGTGCAGATAGAGTCCATTTTGGCCCATCGAGCCTGCACCAAAACATATCCCACCCGATCCCCGTAACCCCTACACCAACACATATCACACCCTATCCCCGTAACCCCACGTACTTAATCCCCCTAACATTAAGGCTCAATTTATCATAGCCAATCAACCTAACCCGCATATCTTTGGACTGTGGAAGGAAACCGGAGCACCCGGAGGAAACCCACGCAAACACGGGAAGAATGTGCAAACTCCACACAGACAGTCACCCGAGGCCGGATTCGAACCCGGGTCCCTGGTGCTGTGAGGCAGGATTTGTCTGTGTTTATTCAGAAGTTGTCTGGGTCTCTTTAGGATCTCCCTGTGTCTGGGTATGAATTATATGTGTCTGTGTTGCAGCTCCATGTGCCATGGTTGGTGCTGCCTCAGTCCCTAAAATGGGCCTTATTTTCTTTGTAGATGCAGTCTGGCTCTGTTGAGGAGTTGTCTGTGTCTGCAGTAGCTAACTCTCTCTCTGTACGTATTGTTTGGGTCAGTGTATTAGTTGTCTAGGTGTATTTAGATGCTGTCTGGTTCTCAGACAGTAGTTTTCTCTTTCAGTGTAAGACCTTTCTGGGGCCTTGCCGGACCGGTGTGGATCTATTTATGAGCCACCGAGGAACTGTTTTGGACTGTGTACAAAAGCAATTTTCTGTGAAGCTGTTCCTCGGTCAGTACAGGTTCTTCCTGGATCTGTGTTTCAACTCCCTTTGTCAAGGTTACAACTGTCTGCGTCTTTGTAGGAGCTGTCTGGGCCTATGTAGGAGCTGCCTGTTTCTATGTCGGAACTGCTGGATCTCTGTAGGAGATTCCTGTGTTTCTGTAGGAGCTGTATGTGTCTCTACAATGAGCTGTCTGTGTCTACATAAATTCTGTGTCTGTTTGTGTTGTTGTCTGTGTCCATATAGGAGCTGCCTGAATCTGTTTGGATCTGTGAAATTAGCTTTATGGGTCTGTGTAGGAGCTGTCTGGGTCTTTGAAAGTAACGATCCGGGTTTGTGAAGTGGCTGCCTGAATCTGTGAAAGTAGCTGCCTGGGTCTGCTTAGGAGCCAACTACCTCCAGCTAGCAGTTGCGCTGTCTTTGTAAAAGCAACCTGTGTCTTTATATGAGGTGCCTGGGTTTGGGGCGTATCAGTCTTGATCTGTGCCGGAGCAGATGTGTCTGTGAAATGAGCTGTTTGGCTCTATGAAGGAGTAGTCATGGTTTGTGTAAGAGTTGTCACGTTCTGCGTCGGCGCTGCCTGGATTTGTATAGGAGCTGCCTGGTCCCGTGTAGGACCAGTCAGTGTCTGTTTAGGAGCTGTCTAGGCCAACTTAGCAGCGGCTTTTTCTGTGTCAGAGCATTTTGGGTTTGTGTCGAACATGTCTGGTCTGTATATGAGGTTCGGGAACTATGCAGGTGCTGCTGGGCCTCTGTGGCGTCTGCCTGGCTCTGTGGAATGAGATTTCTGAGTATGTGAATGGAGCTGTCTGTTTCTTTCTAGGAGCAGTCTGAGCCTTTCTAGAAACTGTCTGGGCCCATGTACAACAATCATTTTCAATGAAGGAGTTCCTTGGCCAGAGTAAGTGCTCCCTGGATCTGCATAGGAGAGCTTCTTGTATCAAGGGTGGAGCTGTCTGAGTCCATGTGGCTCCTGTCCAGGTCTGTGCTGGATCTGCTGGATCTGTTTAGGAGCTTCCTGTGTTTGTGTAGGAGCTGCCTGGGTCTCTAAAATCGGCTCTCTGAATCTTTCTAGATGCAGTATGGGTCTGTGTAGGAGTTGTCTGGGTGTGTGCAGGAACCTTCTGAGTTTCTGTAGGAGTTGTCTATCTATGTGTCAAGGAGCAGTCTGGGTCTGCAACTGTAGCTGTCTGTGTCCCTGAACGTAGCTGCCTGGGTGTGTTTAGGACCGTTCTTGCTCAGTGTAGCAGGGGCTGAGTCTGTGTAGATGCTCCCTGCGTCTGTGAAGGAGCCATCTGGGTTCGTGTAGGATCTGTCTGTTTCTGTGCAGGGACTGTCTGGTTACGCCTGGGAGATGTCTGGCTCGATGTAGCAAATGCTTACTTCTTTATATGAGCTTCTCGTTCTGTATAGATGCATCTTGTGTCTGTGAATGTAGCGGTCTATGTGTGAGTTTGTAGGAGCTGCGTAGGGCTGTATAGGAGCAGGTGTCTAGCTCTGTGTAGGACTGCCTAGGAGCTGTTTGTCCCTTTCCAGCAGGTGTCTGGCTCTGTGTAGGATCTCTCTGTGATTGATTAGGAGCTCGCTGAGGCTGTGACAGTAGCTTTCTGTGTCTGTCGAGAAGCAGTATGGTTCAGTAAAATGAATTGTCTGTGGCATTCTAGATGCTGTCTCGGCCTGTGGTTGTGTTTTCTGTGTCTTTTTAGGAGCTTATTGGGGTTGTGCAGGAAATGTCTGTTTCTGCTTAGGTGCTCACTGCGTCTGTGACATTTGCTGTATGGTATCTGTTGAAACGGACTTTATCTGTTAAAGCAGCTGCTTTGGACAGTGTTGGAGCTATCTGGACCTTTGTAGGACCTGTCTGGGTCTGTTGAAGGGCAGTCTAGGACGATGTATAATCTGCTGCATCTGTAGTGGAGCTCCCTGTGTCTGTGTAGGAGTTTCCTGTGTCCTTGTAGGAGCTCGCTGTGTCAATGTAGGATCTCGCGGTTTCAGTGTAGGAGCTAACTGTGCCATTGTAGGAGCTCCCACTGTCTCTGTAGGAACACATTCTGTCAGTTTATGAGCTCTCTGTGTCAGTGTATGAGCACCCTGTGTAAGTGTTGGAGCTCACTCTCTGTGTAGGAGATTCCTGTGACTGTGTAGGAGCCATATCTGACAGTGAAAGAGATAAATGTGTCTGAGTGGAATCTCACTCTGTCAGTGCAGCAGCACCCTGTGTCTATCCACGAGCTGGTGTCTGTGTATGAGCTCCCTTTGTAAGTGCTGGAGGTCACATTGTCTGTGTAGTTGCTCGCTGTATCAGTGTAGGAGCTCTCTGTGTAAGTGTTGGAGCTACCTGTGTCAGTATAGGAGAACACTCTGTGTGTGTAATAGCGCACTGTGTTAGTGTAGGAGCTAATTCTGACTGTGTAGGAGCTCACTGTGTCTGTGTAGGACCTCCCATTAGCAGTGCAAGAGATCCCTGTGTCTATGTAGGAGCTCACTGTGTCTGTGTAAGAGCTCATTTTATCAGTGTAGGAGCTCTCAGAGTCTGTGTAGCAGAATATTGTGTCTGTGTAGGCGATCCCTCTGTCAGAGTAGGAGCTCCCTGAGTCTGTGTAGAATCTCCCTTTATCAGTGTAGGATCTTCCTGTGTCAGCTTTGGAGCATACTGTGTCTGTGTAGGAGCTCCCTGTGTCAGTGTAGGAGCTCACTGTTTGAATGTAGGAGATCATGTGTGTGTGTAGGAGCTCCCTCTGTCAGTGCAGGAGCTTACTTTGTCAGTGTAGGGGCTCACTGTGCCAGGGTAGGAGATACCTGTGTCAGTGTGGGAGCTCAATGAGTCACTGTAAGATCCCGATGTGTCGAGTAGAAGCTTCATTTGTCAGTGTAGGAGTTCCCTGTATCAGTGTAGCATATCCCTTTGCCTGTGAAGGAGCTCCTACGCCATTGCAGGGGCTCCTGTGGCAGTGCAGGAGCTCCCTGTGTTAGTGTAGCAGCTCCTGTTTCTGTGTCGGAGCTCCCTGTGACTATGTTGTTAATCCATGTGTCAGTGTATGAGCTCTCTGTCTCTGTGCAGGAGCTCACTGAGTCAGAGTAGGAACTCATTGCTTCAGAATAGGGGCTCGCTCTCTCTGTGTATGAGCTGCCTGTGTCAGCCCATGAGCTCCTGGTGTCACGTTAGGAGCTCCTGTGGCTGTGTATGAGCTCACTGTGTCTGTGTAGATGCTCCCTGTGTCAATGTCTGAGCTCCCTGTGTAAGTGTAGGAGCTAATTGTGCCTGTATAGGAGCTCCCTGCTTGTGTGTAGGAGCTGCCTGTGTCTATGTAGGAGCTCCTTGTGTCAATGTGGGAGCTGCCTGTTTCAGAGAAGGAGCTGCCTGTGTCAGTGCGGCAGCATGCTGCGTCAGTGTAGGAGTTCACTATATCAGTGTAGGAGCTCCCTGTGTCAGTGTAAGAGCTCCCTGTGCCAGTGTGGGAGCTCCCAATAGCAGTGTAGTAGCTCCCTGTGTCTGTGTAGCAACGCCCTGTTTCAATGTAGGCACTGCATTGTCAGTGTTGGTGCTCCCTATGTCAGTGCAGGAGCATCCTGTGCCAGTGAATGTGCTCGCGGTGTCTGTGCAGGAGCTCACTCTGTCAGTGCTGGAGCTCCCGGTGTCTGTGTAGGAGCACACTATGTCAGTGCATGAGATCCCTATGTCAGTGAAGGAGCTCAGTCTATCAGTGAATGCGCTGGCTGTGTCTGTGCAGGAGCTCACTTTGTCAGTGCTGGAGCTCCTGGTGTCTGTGTAGGAGCACCCTGTGTCAGTGAATGAGCTCCCTGTGTAAGTGAAGGTGCTCATTGTGTCAGTGTAAGACCTCCCTGCGTCGGTGTAAGAGCTGCCTGTGTCAGTGTAGGAGCTGCCTGTGTCAGTGTGGGAGCTCCCAGTGTCAGTGTAGGATCTCCCAGTGTCAGTGTAGGAGCTGCCTATGTCAGAGTTTGAGCTCCATGTGTCAGTGACGGTGCTCCATTTTTCAGTGTAGGATCTCCCTCTGGCAGTGAAGCAGCTTCCTCTGTCAGTGTAGGAGATCACTGCGTCTGTGTAGGAGCTCCCTGTGTCTTTGTAGGAACTCACTGTGTCAATGCAAGAGCTGCCTGTGTCTGTGTAGAAGCACCCTGTGTCAGTGCATGAGATCCCTGTGTCAGAGAAAGTGCTCACTATGTCAGTGAAGGAGCGTCCTATCTCCGTGTAGGAACTCCCCTCTGTCTATGTAGGAGCTCACAGTGTCAGTGACGGCTCTCACAGTGTCAGCCTAGGAGCTCACTGTGTCAGTGTAGGAGCTCCCTGTGTCAGTGTAGTAGCTCCTTGCGTCAGTGTAGGAGTTCACTATGTCAGTGTAGGAGCTCACTGTGTCTAAGAAGAAGCTCCCTGTGTCTGTGCAAGTGCTCCCTTTGTCAATGTAGAAGCTCAATGTGTCAGTGTAAGAGCTCCCTGTATCAAAGCAGGATCTCCCTGTGTCAGTGTAGGAGCTTCCTGTGTCAGTGTACGAGCTCCCTTTGTCAGGAAAGGAGATCCCTGTGTCAGTGTAGGGGCTACCTGTATCTGTGAAGGTTCTCCCTGTGTCAGTCAATGAGCTCCCTGTGCCAGCGTAGGAATCGTTTTGCCAGTGTATGAAATGGCTGTGTCAGTGTCGGTGCTCCCTGTGTCTGTGTCAGTTGCACTGTACGAGTTTAGGAACTCCCTGTTTCAGGGTAGGAACACCCAGTGTCAGTGACGGTGCTCCCAGTGTCAGTGAATGAGCACACTGTGCCAGTGTAGGAACTCCCTGTGTCAGTGTAGGAGCTCACTGTGTCAGTGTAGGAGCACTTGTGTTGGTGTACGGGCTCCTGTGTTAATATAGTGGCTCCCTCAGTCAGTGAAGGAGCTCACTGTGTCGGTGTAGGGGCTCCCTGTTTCAGTGTAGGAGCTCTTGTGTCGGTGTAGGAGCTCCCTCTGTCAGTGTGTGAGCTCACTGTCTCAGAAAAAGGGCTCCCTGTGTCAGTGCAAGAGATGCTGTGTCAGTGTAGGAGCTCCTGTGCCAGTGTAGGAGCTCCTGTGTCGGTGTAAGGGCTCCCTGAGTCAGTGAAGGATCGCACTGTGTCGGTGTAGGGGCTCCGTGTTTCAGTGTAGGAGCTCCTGTGTCGGTGTAGGTGCTCCCTCTGTCAGTGTGTGAGCTGACTGTCTCAGTGTAAGGGCTCCCTGTGTCAGTGCAATAGATGCTGTGTCAGTGTAGGAGCTCCTGTGTCAGTGTAGGAGCTCCTGTGTCGGTGTAGGGGCTCCCTGAGTCAGTGAATGATCACAATGTGTCGGTGTAGGGGCTCCAGTGTCAGTGTAGGAGATCACTGTCTCGGTGAAAAGGCTCCCTGTGTCAGTGTAGGAGCTCGTGTTTCGGTGTAGGTGCTGCCTGTGTCAGTGTAGGATCTCCTGTGTCTGTGCAAGAACTCCCTGTGTCAGTGATGCTGCTCCCTGTGTCAGTGGACGAGCACACTGAGCCAGTGTAGGGAAGCCCTGTGTCAGTGTAGTAGCTCCCTGTTTCAGTGTAGGAGCTTCTGTGTTGGTGAAGGGGCTCCTGTGTTGGTGTAGTGGCTCCCTGAGTCAGTGTAGGAGCTCCCTCTGTCGGTGTATGGGCTCCCTGTGTAAGTGTCGGAGCTCACTGTCTCGGTGTCAGGGCTCCCTGTGTCAGTGCAGGAGCTCATTTGTTCGTGTAGGAACTCCCTGTGTCAGTGTAGAAGCACACTCTGTCAGTGTAGGAGCTCACTGTGTCTGTGTAGGGGCTCCCTGTGTCAGTGTAGGAGCACCCTGTGTCAGTGTAGGAGCTCACTGTGTCTGTGTAGGGGCTCCCTGTGTCAGTGTTGGAGTTCAATGTCTCGGTGTAAGTGCACCCTGTGTCAGTGTAGGAGCTCAGTGTGTCGGTGTAGGGGCTCACTGTGTCGGTGTAGGGGCTCCCTATGTTAGTGTATAAGCATCCTGTGTCAGTGTAGGAGCTCTTGTGTTGGTGTAGGTGCTACTTTGTTGGTGCAGGGCCTCCCTGAGTCAGTGAAGGAGCTCACTGTGTCGGTGTAAGTGCTCCCTGTGTCAGTGCAGCAGCTCACTCTCTCTGTGTAAGGGCACCCTATGTCAGTGTAGGAGCACCCTGTGTCAGTGTAGGAGCTCTTCTGTTGGTGTAGGTGCTACTTTGTTGGCGCAGGGGCTCCCTGAGTCAGTGAAGGAGCTCGCTGTGTCGGCGTAAGGGCTCCCTGTGTCAGTGCAGGAGCTCACTCTCTCTGTGTAAGGGCAACCTGTGTCAGTGTAGGAGCTCCTGAGTCGGAGTAGTTGCTGCCTGTGTCAGTGTAGGATCTCCCTGCGTCTGTGCAAGAACGCCCTGTTACAGAGTAGGGACTCCGTGTGTCAGTGAAGCCGCTCCCTGTGTCAGTGAATGAGCACACTGTTCCAGTTTAGGAAATCCCTGTGTCAGTTCCTTGCCTTCTGTAAAATGCCTGTTGTTTCAAATTCAGCAGGAAATGACATTGGGAACAAGACACTTTAAATGTTTATATGCCCACATTTAACTGTACCTCACAGTGTCAGAACAGTCACGGTTATTCCATGTATTTTCTTGCCGACTGCAACTCCCTAATAAACTTAGCTGATCACAGCACGGCTAGCAATCAACAAATTGCCAGTGTGAACAATGCCACATTAACTAGGTATGCAAGCCTGGAATGAGAGAGTAAGTGGACCGTGATAACTTATCCCGAGCATTAAGATATTCATTAGGCCTTACCCCTTGCTGCGTAAGACAATTCTCCCCATGCTGGTTCTTTTGCCGGTTATCTTCAATCGGTGTCCTCTGGTTACCATCCCTCCTGCCACTGGAAAGCGTTTCTCCTTATTCCCTCTATCAAAACCCCTTGTAATTTGGCAAGCCTCTATTAAATTTCCTCTTAGCCTTCTGAGGAAAACAATCCCAGCTTCTCCACACGATCAACATAACTGAAGTCGCTTATCCCTCGGGCCATTCTGTAAGACGTCAAACGGAGGCTCTCACTCTGTATGTCTGGCAGAGATAGACATATATTTGAGCTACAGGGGAGTCAAGGGTTATGGGGAGCGGGCGGCAAAGTGGCGTTGTGTGTAAAATCTCATCAGCCATGAACTTATTGAATGGCGGGGCAGGCTCGAGGGGCCGAATGGCCCAATCCTGCTCCTATTTATTCTTCTTGGGGAAGGTTATTTTCATAATCATGTAATTTTTGAGCTGCTGAATAACTTTGGAAGGAAACTCACACGGGACCTACAAAGCTGCAAAATCTTAGCTCTGCCGAGAGGTCATGGACCTGAAAGGTTAACCCTGTGTTTCTCTGTCCACAGATGTTCACGGAACTATGGACTGTTTCCAGCATTTAATCAACAATTCCAGATCCAGCATCTGCTGCATTTTGCTTTTTATGTTAATGCAGTGTCCCCGCTTGTATTAACAAAAGTCAAAAACAAATTGTAGCTACCAGAAAATGAACTCTGTTGTACTTGCGTGCGTTGGTGGTTCAGGAGTAGAATTGTTGCCTGCCCCGTGGGATTCTTTGGTTCGATTTCCGGTCAATGCAGGTTAATTTTTTTTACAATTTATTTCATAGCAAACACATCACATGAAGCATTAATAATATATTAGCTGTACCTCTGCAACTGGGTCAAGGGAATGAAGGTCCTCCTCCTATTCCTGTGCAACAGGTTTGAGGGGCTGACTGGTATCCTGTTCCGGTGTAACAGGCTCGATTCTTACTCTGACAGAGCTTGCATTGTTTACTTCCTCGTTAGTATAGTGGAGAGTATCCCTGCTTGTCACGCGGGTAGACCGGGGTTCAATCTCCCGACGAAGATGAATTTTAACATCCCCACTTTTAAACCTTTGGGCAGCACCTTAAAGTGATCCTTGGAAAAGTTGAGCAGAAAAACATGAACTAAAATAATTAGAAACGGTAAAGAACTGTATAACAACTTCATGCATGAATTCCTCGTTAGCATAGTGTTCTCCTTCTGTTTGTCTTTGTAAGGGGCACTGTGGAAGGAGAGAGAAAAGAGAAATGGAGATAACAGCGGGAGTAAGCCCGAATGCTCTTTCAAGGAGACAGCACTGGCACGATTGGCCGAATGGCCTCACACTGTGCTGCAAGCCTCCAAGAATCAGATGGATATTTGAGACATACCCACACAAATTTAGCACACACTTGTGTTCGTGTATGTGTTTGACTCTTTGTCTCAAGCACTGCATTACTATTTCGTTTACATTGTCCTTGATATTTTAGTGGTGATTATTCAATATCCCGACGGCTTTTCTCTGACTGTGTGTGTCTCTGAGAAAAGCACAGAGGAAACAGATTTCAGCTGTTAACGCAACGCATCATTCGGTACAGAGGTGCAACATTCAGTTCCTTGCCTCTGCAAATTGCCTGTTGTTTCAAAGTCAGCAGGAAATGACATTGGGAACAAGATATATTAAATGTTTGCATGCCCACATTTAACTGTACCTCACAGTGTCAGAACAGTCATAGTTATTATCCCTCTTCCATGTATTTTCTTGCCGACTGCAACTCCCTCACAAATTTAGCTGATCACAGCACGGCTATCATTCAACTCATTGCCAGTGTGAAAAATGCCACATTAGCAACGTGTGCAAGACTGGAATGAGAGAGTGCCTGCTCCGTGATAACTTATCCTGAGCATTACGATATTCATTAGGCCTTACCCCTTGCTGTGTAAGACAAATCTCCCATGCTCATTCTTTTGCCCGTTATCTTCAATCGGTGTCCTTTGGTTACCACCCCTCCTGCCACTGGAAAGCGTTTCTCTTTATTCCCTCTATCAAAACCCCTTGTAATTTTGCAAGCCTGTATTAAATTTCCTCCTAGCCTTCTGATGAAAGCAATCCCAGCTTCTCCACACTATCAACATAACTGAAGTCACTTATCCCTCGGGCCACTCTGTAAGACATCAAACGGGGGCTCTCGCTCTGTATGTCTGGCGGTGATAGACATATATTTGAGCTACAGGGGAGTCAAGGGTTATGGGGAGCAAGCGGCAAAGTGGCGTTGTGTCGAAGATCTCATCAGCCATGAACTTATTGAATGCCGAGAGCTCATGGACCTGAAAGGTTAACCCTGTGTTTCTCTGCCCACAGATGTTCCAGGACCTTCGGGGTGTTTCCAGCATTTAATCAACAATTCCAGATCCAGCATCTGCTGCATTTTGTTTTTTTATGTTAACGCAGTTTCCCCGCTTGTATTCACAAAAGTCAAAAGTAAAATGTAGCTACCAGAAAATGGAATATGTGGGTCAGATTCTGTGTGCTCAGACAGGTTGCGGTCAGTGGGTCAGTTTCTGTGTGTCTGGTCAGGATTTGGTCAGTAGGCCAGTTTCTGTGTGTTCGGTCGGGTTTTGGTCAGTGTGTACTTTTCTGTGTTTTCAGTCAGGTTGTGGGCAGTGGATCAGTTTCTGTGTGCTCGGAAAGTTTTTGGTCAGTGGGTCAGTTTATGTGTGTTCGGACAGGATCTGGTCAGTGGGTCCATTTCTGTGTGTTTGCTCAGACTATAGTTAATGGGTCAGTTTCTGTGTGCTCGGACAGGTTGTGGTCAGTGGGTCAGTTTCTGTGTGTTCATTCAGGTTGTGCTCAGTGGGGCAGATGCTGTGTGTTCGGTCAGGATTTGTTCAGTTTCTGTGTGTTAGGCCATGTTGTGGTCAACGGGTCAATATCGGTGTGTTTGGTCAGGTTGTGGTCAGTGGGTCAGTTTCAGTGTGTTAAGTCAGTTTGTGGTCAAATGATCAGTTTCTGTGTGCTCGGTCAGGCTTTGGTCATTAGGTCAGTTTATGAGTGTTTGGACCGGATCTGGTCAGTGGCTCAGTTTCTGTCGGTTCCATCAGTATGTGGTCAGTGTGTCAATTTCTGTGTGTTCGGTCAGGTTTTTATCAGTGGGTCAGTTTCTGTGTGTTGGGTCAGGATTTGTTCAGTTGGTCACGTTCTGTGTGTTTGGCCAGGTTGCAGTCAATGGGTAAGTTTCTGTGTGTTCAGTCAGGTTGTGGTCAGTGTGTCAGATTCAGTGTTTGTTCGGTGAGGTTGTGCTCAATTGATCAGCCTCTCTGTGTTCCGTCAGGATTTGGTCAGTGGGTCATTTCATGTTTATTCGGTCAGATTGTGGTCAATGTGTCTATTTCTGTGCGCTCAGTCAGGTTGTGGTCTGTGGGTCAGTTTCTGTGTGTTCGGTCAGGATTTGGCCAGTTTGTCAGTTTCTGTGTGCTCTGAAATGTAGTGGTCTGTGGGTCAGTTTCTGTGTGTTTTTGTCCAGAATGTGGTAGGTAGGACAGTTTCTGTGTTGGTTCGGTCAGGTTGTGGTCATTGGTCAGTTTCTGTGTCCTCGATCAGGTTGTGGTCAGTGGGTTAGTTTCTGTGTGTTTGGTTAGGTTGTTGCCAATGGGTAACTTTCTGTGTGCTCAGTCAGGTTGTGGTCTGTGGGTCACTTTCTATGTGCTCAGAATGTGTGTGGTCAGTCGGTCAGTTTATGTGTGTTCATTCAGGATATGGTCAGAGGGCCAGTTTCAGTGTGTTCGATTAACTTGTGGTCAGTGGGTCAGTTTATGTGCGTTCAGTCAGTTTATGGGCAGTGGTCAGTTTATGGGTTTTCAGTCAGGTTCTGGTCAGTGGGTCAGTTTGTGTGGGTTCAAACAGATTATGGGCACAGTGAAGTTTTGGTGTTCTCGGTCAGTTTTTGGTCAGTGGGTCAGTTTATGTGTGTTTGGAAATGATCTGGTCAGTGGGACAATTTCTGTGTGTTTGGTCAGACTGTTGTTAGTGGGTCAGATTCCTTGTGCTCGGACACTTTGTGGTCAGTGGGAGAGTTTCTGTGTGCACAGCCAGGTTGTGGTCAGTGTGTCAGTTTCAGTGCTTGTTCGGTCAGATTGTGTTCAATTGGTCAGTTTCTTTGTTTTAGGACAGGTAGTGGTCAATGAGTCATTTCCTGTGCTTTCGGTCAGGATATGTCAGTGGGTCATTTTTCGTGTGCTCCATCAAGTTGTGGACACTGGGTCAGTTCCTGTGTGTTCACTCAGGTTGTCGTCAGTGTGTCAGTTTATGTGTGTTCAGTCAGGTTGTGGGCTGTGCTTCAGCTTCTCTCTGCTCGGTCAGGTTTTGGTCATTGGGTAGTTTACGTGAGTTCGGACCAGATCTGGTCAGTGGATCAGTTTCTGTCGGTTCTGTCAGTATGTGGTTACTGGGTCAATTTCTGTGTGTTCGGTCAAATTTTTGTCATTGGGTCAGTTTCCGTGTGTTGGGTCAGAATTTGTCCAGTTGGTCAGATTCTGTGTGTTTGGCCAGGTTGCAGTCAATGGGTAAGTTTCTGTGTGTTCGCTTTGGTTGTGGCATGAAAGACAGCTTCTGTGTGTTCGGTCAGGTTGTGGTCTGTTTGTGAGATTCAGTGTTTGTTCAGTCAGCTTGTGGTCAATGGGTCAGTCTCTATGTGTTCCGTCAGGATGTTGTCAGTGGGACATTTCATGTTTATTCGGTCAGGTTGTGGTCAGTGTTTCAGTATCTGTGTGCGCTCTCAGGTTGTGGTCTGTGGGTCAGTTTCTGTGTGTGCGGTCAGGTTTTGGACAGTGGGTCAGTTTCTGTGTGCTCTGAAAGGTTGTGGTCAGTGGGAAAGATTCGGTGTGTTTTGTCCAGAAAGTGGTCAGTGGGCCAGTTTCTGTGTGTTTGCTCAGGGTGTTGTCAGTGTGTCAGTTCCTTTGTGTTTGTTCTGGTTGTGGTGAGTGGCCCAGTTTCTGTGTGCTCGGCCAGGTTGTGGTCATTGTGTCGGTCTTTGTGTGCTCGGTCAGGCTTTGGACAGTGTGTCAACTTACGTGTGATCCATTAGCTTTTGGTCAGTGGGTCAGGTTCTTTGTTCGGTCAGGTTGTGTTCAGTGGATCAGTTTATGTGTGTTCTCAAATTTTGTGGCCAGCGTCGCAGTTTCTTTGTGCTCGGTCAGTCTGTGCTCAGTGTGTCAGTTTCATAGAAATATAGAAACATAAACGATAGGAGCAGGAGTAGCCATTCGGTCCCTCGAGTCAGCTCTGCCATTCAATGAGTTCATGGCTGATCATCCAAATTCAGTACCCTGTCCCTGTCTTCTCCCCATATCCCTTGATCCCTTTTGCCTAAAGAAATATATCCAACTCCTTCTTGAATATATTTAATGAACTGGCCTCCACCGCCCTCTTTGTCAGACAATTACACTGGTTCAGCACTCTCTGGGTGAAGAAATTCCTCCTCATCTCAGTCCTAAATGGCTTACCCCTTATCCTTAGATAATGACCACTAGTTCTGGACTCCCCGGCCATCGGGAACATCCTTCTTGCATTTAGTCAGTCCAGGCCTGATAGAATTTTATAGGTTTCGATGAGATCCCCTCTCAATCTTCTAAACTCCAGTGAGTATAAGTCCAATCGACACAATGTCTCCTCATACGTCATTCCTGCCATCCCAGGTATCAGCCTGGTGAATCTTCGCTGCACTCCTTCCATGGCAAAAACATCCTTCCTCAGATAAGGCGACCAAAACTGCACATAATACTCAAGGGCTGTCTCACCAAGGCCCTGTACAACTGCAGCAAGACATCCTTGTTCCTGTACTCGAAACCTCTCGCTACGAAGGCCAACGTACCATTTGCCTTCTTAACCGCCTGCTGCACCTGCATGCTTACCTTCAGCGACTGGTGCACATGAACACCCAGGTCTCTTTGCACTTCTCCTTCTCCCAATCTATTGCATTTCAAATAGTAATCTGCCTTCCTGTTTTTGCCACCACAGTGGATAACTTCACATTTATCCACGTTATAGTGCATTTGCCATGTTTCTGCCCAATCATCCAACCTGCCCAAATCGTACTAGAGTTTCACGACATCCTCCTCACAGCACACCCTCCAACCCAGCTTTGTCTCGTCTGCAAATTTGGAGATATTACATCAAATTCCCTCGTCCAGATCATTAATATATATCGTGAACAGCTCGGGTCCTAGGACCGATCCCTGCGGTACCCACTAGTCATTGCTTGCCACTCGGAAAATGACCCATTTATTCCAACTTTTTGCTTTCTATCTGCCAACCTCTTCTCTATCCAAGTCAATACCTTGCCCCCAATCCCATGTGCCTTAAATTTGCACGCTAATCTCTTATGCGGGATCTTATCAAAAGCCTTCTGAAAGTCCAAATACACCACATCCACTGGTTCTCCCTTATCTATTTACCAGTTACAACCTCAATAAATTCCATTAGATTAGTCAAACACGATTTACCTTTAGTAAATCCGTGTTGATTTTGTCCGATCCTGTCACTGCTTTCCAAATGCTCTGCCATTACATCTTTTATAATGGACTCTCGAATTTTCCCCACCACCGATGTCAGGGATAATTCCCTGCTTTTTCTCTACCACCTTTTTTGAATAGTGGGGTAACTTTAGCTACCACCCAATCCATGGGTACTGTTCCAGAGTCTATCGAGTTCTGGAAGATGACCAGCAATGCATCTACTATCTCCAGGGCCAGTTCCTTAAGTACCCTAGGATGCAGATTATTAGGCCCTGGGGATTTATCGGCCTTCAATCCAGTCAACTTCCCCAACACCATTTCCTTACAAATACTGATTTCTTTCAATTCCTCCCTGTCATTAGTCCCTATTTTCCCCGACATCTCTGGGAGGTTATTTGTGTCTCCCTTTGTGAAGACAGAACTAAAATATGTATTTAATTGGTTTGCCATTTCTTTGTTCCCCATTATAAATTCCCCTGCTTCTGACTGTAAGGGACCTACGTGTTCAGTCAGTTTGTGTTCAGTGGATCAGTTTCTGTGGGTTCTGTCAGTGTGTGGTCAAGGTGTCAGTTTCTGTTTTTTCAGTCAAGTTCTTGTCAGTGGGTCAGTTGCTGTGTGTTCGTTCAGGATTTGTTCTGTTGTTCAATTTCTGTGTGTTTGCCCAGGTTGTGGTCAATGGGTCAATTTCGGTCTGTTCGGCAAGGTTGTGGTAGTTGGACCTGTTTCTGTGTGCTCGGTCAGGCTGTGGTCAGTGGTTCAGTTTCAGTGTTTGTTCGGTTAGGTAGTGGTCAATGAGTCAGTTTCTGTGTGTTCGGTCAGGTTCTGGTCAGTGGGTCATTTCCTGTGCTTTCGGTCAGGAAATGTCAGTGGGTCAGATTCTGTGTACACAGTCAGGTTGCAGTCTGTGGGTCAGTTTCTGTGTGCTCGGACAGGTTGTGGTCAGTGGGTCAGTTTCTGTGTGTTTTGGTCAGGGTTTGGTCAGTGGGCCAGTTTCTGTGTGTTCGGTCGGGTTCTGGTCAGTGTGTCAGTTTCTGTGTTTTCAGTCAGGTTGTGGGCAGTGGATCAGTTTCTGGGTGCTCGGAAACGTTTTGGTCAGTGGGTCAGTTTATGTGCGTTCGGACAGCATCTGGTCAGTGCGTCCATTTTTGTGTGTTTGCTCAGACTATTGTTAATGGGTCAGTTTCTTTGTGCTCGGACAGGTTGTGGTCAGTGGGTCAGTTTCTGTGTTTTCGGTCAGGTTGTGTTCAGTGGGGCATTTGCTGTGTGTTCGGTCAGTATGTGTTCAGTTTCTGTGTGTTAGCCCATGTTTTAGTCAACGGGTCAATATCGGTGTGTTCGATCAGGCTGTGGTCAGTGGGTCAGTTTCAGTGTGTTAAGTCAGTTTGTGGTCAAAGGATCAGTTCCTGTGTATTTCGTCAGTGCGTAGTTTTCTCGGCCATGTTGTTGTCAGTGGGTCGGTTGCTTTGTGTTCAGTCAGGATTTGTTCAGTTGGTCAGTTTCTGTGTGTTAGGCCATGTTGTGGTCAAAGGGTCAGTTTGGTGTGTTCGGTCAGGTAGTGGTCGGTAGACCAGTTTCTGTGTGCTCGGTCAGGTTGTGGTCAGTGGGTCAGTTTCTGTGTTGGTTCGGTGAGGTTGTGGTCAATGTGTCAATTTCTGTGTTGGTTCAGTCAGGTTGTGGTCAGTGGGTCAGTTTCTGTGTGCTCAGTTAGCTTGTGGTCTATGGGTCAGTTTCTGAATGTTCGGTCAGGTTGTGTTCAGTGGGTCAGTTTCTTTCTTTTCGGTCAGTTTATGCTCTATGGGTCAGTTTTTTTGTGCTCAGTCAGGTTGTGGTCAGTGGGTCAGATTATGTGTGTTCAGTGAGACTGTGGAAAGTGGGTCAGTTTATGGGTGTTCAGTCAGGTAGTGGTCAGTGTGCCAGTTAATGGGTGATCAGTCAGGTTGTGGTCAGTGGGGCAGCTGCTGTGTGTTCGTCAGATTGTGGTCAATGGGTCAGTTTCTTTGTGTTAGGAAAGATTGAGGTCAGTGCATTCGGTCAGGATATGTCAGTGGGTCATTTCCGTGTGCTCCATCAGGTTGTGGTCAGCGGGTCAGTTTCTGTGTGTTCAGTCAGGTTGTGGGCAGTGTGCCAGCTTATGTGTGTTCAGTCAGGTTGTGGTTAGTGGGTCAATTTCTGTGTGTTTAGTCAGGATTTAGTCAGTTGGTCAGTTTCTTTGTGTTAGGCCAGGTTGCAGTCAATGGGTAAGTTTCTGTGTGTTCGCTTAGGTTGTGGCATGAAAGACAGCTTCTGTGTGTTCGGTCAGGTTGTGGTCAGTTTGTCAGATTCAGTGTTTGTTCGGTCAGGTTGTGGTCAATGGGTCAGTCACTATGTGTTCCGTCAGGATGTGGTCAGTCGCTCATTTCATATTCATTCGGACAGTTTGTGATCAGTGTTTCAGTATCTGTGTGCGCTGTCAGGTTGTGATCTGTGGGTCAGTTTCTGTGTGTTCGGTCAGGATTTGGACAGTGGGTCAGTTTCTGTGTGCTCTGAAAGGTTGTGGTCAGTGGGAAAGATTTGGTGTGTTTTGTCCAGAAAGTGGTCAGTGGGCCAGTTTCTGTGTGTTTGGTCAGGGTGTCGTCAGTGTGTCAGTTTCTGTGTGTTTGTTCTGGTCGTCGTGAGTGGCCCAGTTTCTGTGTGCTCGGTCAGGTTGTGGTCAGTGTGTTAGTCTTTGTGTGCTCGGTCAGGCTTTGGACAGTGTGTCAACTTACGTGTGATCCATTAGGTTTTGGTCAGTGGGTCAGTTTCTTTTTTCGGTCAGGTTGTGTTCAGTGGATCAGTTTATGCGTGTTCTCTCATTTTGTGGCCAGTGTAGCAGTTTCTGTGTGCTCGGTCAGTTTGTGCTCAGTTGGTCAGTTTCATAGAAACATAGAAGCATAAAAGATAGGAGCAGGAGTAGCCATTCGGCACCTCGAGTCTGCTCCGCCATTCAATGAGTTCATGGCTGATCATCCAAATTCAGTACCCTGTCCCTGCCTTCTCCCCATATCCCTTGATCCCTTTAGCCTAAAGAAATATATCCAACTCCTTCTTGAATATATTTAATGAACTGGCCTCCACCGCCGTCTGTGGCAGACAATTACACTGGTTCATCACTCTCTGGGTGAAGAAATTCCTCCTCATCTCAGTCCTAAATGACTCACCCCTTATCCTTAGATAATGACCCATAGCCCTGGACTCCCCGGCCATCGGGAACATCCTTCTTGCATTTAGTCAGTCCAGGCCTGACAGAATTTTATAGGTTTCGATGAGATCCCCTCTCAATCTTCTAAACTCCAGTGAGTATAAACCCAATCGACACAATATCTCCTCATACGTCATTCCTGCCATCCCAGGTATCAGCCTGGTGGATCTTCGCTGCACTCCTTCCATGGGAAAAACATCCTTCCTCAGATAAGGCGACCAAAACTGCACATAATACTCAAGGTGCTGTCTCACCAAGGCCCTGTACAACTGCAGCAAGACATCCTTGTTCCTGTACTCGAAACCTCTCGCTCCGAAGGCCAACGTACTATTTGCCTTCTTAATCGCCTGCTGCACCTGCATGCTTACCTTCAGCGACTGGTGCACATGAATACCCAGGTCTCTTTGCACTTCCCCTTCTCCCAATCTATTGCCTTTCAAATAATAATCTGCCTTCCTGTTTTTGCCACCACAGTGGATAACTTCACATATATCCACGTTATAGTGCATTTGCCATGTTTTTGCCCAATCATCCAACCTGCCCAAATCGTACTGGAGTTTCACGACATCCTCCTCACAGCACACCCTCCAACCCAGCTTTGTGTCGTCTGCAAATTTGGAGATCTTACATCAAATTCCCTCGTCCAGATCATTAATATATATCGTGAACAGCTCGGGTCCTAGGAGCGATCCCTGCGGTACCCCACTTGACATTGCCTGCCACTCGGAAAATGACCCGTTTATTCCAACTTTTTGCTTTCTATCTGCCAACATGTTCTCTATCCAAGTCAATACCTTGCCCCCAATCCCATGTGCCTTAATTTTGCACGCTAATCTCTTATGAGGGACCTTATCGAAAGCCTTCTGAAAGTCCAAATACACCACATCCACTGGTTCTCCCTTATCTATTTTACCAGTTACAAACTCAAAAAATTCCATTAGATTATTCAAGCACGATTTACCTTTAGTAAATCCATGTTGATTTTGTCCGATACTGTCACTGCTTTCCAAATGCTCTGCCATTACATCTTTTATGATGGACTCTAGAATTTTCCCCACCACCGATGTCAGGGATAATTCCCTGCTTTTTCTCTACCACCTTTTTTGAATAGTGGGGTAAAATTAGCTACCATCCAATCCATGGGTACTGTTCCAGAGTCTATCGAGTTCTGGAAGATGACCAGCAATGCATTTACTATCTCCAGGGCCAGTTCCTTAAGTAGCCTAGGATGCAGATTATTAGGCCCTGGGGATTTATCGGCCATCAATCCAGTCAACTTCCCCAACACCATTTCCTTACAAATACTGATTACTTTCAGTTCCTCCCTGTCATTAGTTCCTATTGTCCCCGACATCTCTGGGAGGTTATTTGTGTCCTCCTTTGTGAAGGCAGAACCAAAATATGTATTTAATTGGTTTGGCATTTCTTTGCTCCCCATTATAAATTCCCCTGATTCTGACTGTAAGGGACCTACGTGTTCAGTCAGTTTGTGTTCAGTGGTTCACTTTCTGTGGGTTCTGTCAGTGTGTAGCCAATAGGTCAGATTCTGTTTTTTCATTCAAGTTGCTGTCAGTGTGTCAGTTGCTGTGTATTCGTTCAGGATTTGTTCTGTTGTTCAATTTCTGTGTGTTTGCCCATGTTGTGGTCAATGGGTCAATTTCGGTCTGTTCGGCCAATTTGTGGTAGTTGGACCTGTTTCTGTGTGCTCGGTCAGGCTATGGTCAGTGGTTCAGTTTCAGTTTTTGTTCGGTTTGGTAGTGGTCAATGAGTTAGTTTCTGTGTGTTCAGTCGGGTTCTGGTCAGTGGGTCATTTCCTGTGCTTTCGGTCAGGAAATGTCAGTGGGTCAGATTCTGTGTACACAGTCAGGTTGCAGTCTGTGGATCAGTTTCTGTGTGCTCGGAAAGGTTGTGGTGAGTGGGCCAGTTTCTGTGTGTTTGGTCAGGATTTGGTCAGTGGGCCAGTTTCTGTGTGTTCGGTTGTGTTTTGGTCAGTGTGTCAGTTTCTGTGTTTTCAGTTAGGTTGTGGGCAGTGGATCAGTATCTGTGTGCTCGGAAACGTTTTTGTCAGTGGGTCAGTTTATGTGCGTTCGGGCAGCATCTGATCAGTGCGTCCATTTCTGTGTGTTTGCTCAGACTATTGTTAATGGGTCAGTTTCTTTGTGCTCGGACAGGTTGTGGTCAGTGGGTCAGTTTCTTTGTGTTCGGTCAGGTTGTGTTCAGTGGGGCATTTGCTGTGTGTTCGATCAGGATTTGTTCAGTTTCTGTGTGTTAGCCTATGTTTTAGTCAACGGGTCAATATCGGTGTGTTCGATCAGGTTGTGGTCAGTGGGTCAGTTTCAGTGTGTTAAGTCAGTTTGTGGTCAAAGAATCAGTTTCTGTGTGTTTCGTCAGTGCGTAGTTTTCTCGGTCATGTTGTTGTCAGTGGGTCAGTTGCTTTGTGTTCGGTCAGGATTTGTTCAGTTGGTCAGTTTCTGTGTGTTGGCCATGTTGTGGTCAAAGGGTCATTTTGGTGTGTTCAGTTAGGTAGTGGTACGTAGACCAGCTTCTGTGTGCTCGGTCAAGTTGTGGTCAGTGGGTCAGTTTAGGTGTTGGTTCGGTCAGGTTGTGGTCAATGGGTCAATTTCTGTGTTGTTTTTGTCAGGTTGTGGTCAATGGGTCAGTTTCTGTGTGTTCAGTCAGCTTGTGATCTATGGGTCAGTTTCTGAATGTTCAGTCAGGCTGTGTTCAGTGAGTCAGTTTCTGTCTTTTCGATCATTTTGTTCTCTATCGGTCAGTTTTTTTGTGCTAAGTCAGGTTGTGGTCAGTGGGTCAGTTTATGTGTGTTCAGTCAGACTGTTGACTGTGGGTCAGTTTAGGGGCGTTCAGTCAGGTTGTGGTCAGTGTGCCAGTTAATGGGTGTTCAGTCAGGTTGTGGTCAGTGGGGCAGCTTCTGTGTGTTCGTCAGATTGTGGGCAATGGGTCAGTTTCTGTGTGTTAGGAAAGATTGAGGTCAGTGCATTTGGTCAGGATATGTCAGTGGATCATTTCCGTGTGCTCCATCGGGTTGTGGTCAGTGGGTCAGTTTCTGTGTGTTCAGTCAGGATTTGGTCAGTTGGTCAGTTTATTTGTGTTTGGCCAGGTTGTAGTCAATGGTTAATTTTCTGTGTGTTTGGTTATGTTGTGGCATGAAAGACAGCTTCTGTGTGTTCGGTCAGGTTGTGGTCAGTGTGTCAGATTCAGTGTTTGTTCGGTCAGGTTGTGGTCAGTGTGTCAGATTCAGTGTTTGTTCGGTCAGGTTTTATTCAATGTTTCCGTCTCTCTGTGTTTGGTCAGGATGTGGTCCGTGATTCATTTCATGCTTTTTCCATCAGGGTATGTCCTTGGGTCACTTTCTGTGTGCTCAGTCAGGTTGTGGTCAGTGGGTCAGTTTCTGTGTTGGTTCGGTCAGTTTGAGGTCATTGGGTCTGTTTCTGTGAGTTCGGACCGGTTGTGGTCCGTGGTTCACTTTCTATGTGCTCGGACTGGTTGTTGTCAGTGGGTCAGTTTATGTGTGTTCATTCAGGATATCGTCAGTGGTCCAGTTTCTGTGTGTTCGTTCAGCTTGTGATCAGTGGATCAGTTTATGTGTTTTCACTCAATTTGTGAGCAGTGGGTCAGTTTATGGGTGTTCAGTCAGGTTGTGGTCAGTGGATCAGTTTTTGTGGGTTCAGTCAGGTTGCGGGCACTGGATAGTTTCGGTGTTCTCGGTCAGGTTTTGGTCAATGGGTCTGTTTATGTGTGTTCAGAAAGGATCTGTTCAGTGGGACAATTTCTGTGTGTTTGGCCAGACTGTTGTTAGTGAGTCAGATTCTGTGTGCTCGTACATGTTGTGTTCAGTGGGTGAGCTTCTGTGTGCTCAGCCAGGTTGTGGTCAGTGGTCAGTTTCAGTGTTTGTTCGGTCAGATTGTGGTCAGTGGGTCAGTTTCTTTGTGTTCAGTCAGGTTGTGGTCAGTGTGTCAGTTTGTGTGTGTTCAGTCAGGTTGTGCATAGTGGGTCAGTTTATGTGTGCTCGATCAGGTTTTGGTGATTGTGTCAGTTTATGTGAGTTCTGACCGGATCTGGTCAGTGGATCAGTTTCTGTCGGCTCTGTCAGTGTGTTCTGTCAGCATTTGTTCAGTTGGTCATTTCTGTGTGTTTCGCAGGGTTGTAGTCATTGGCTAAGTTTCTGTGTGTTCGGTCAGGTTGTGGTCAATGTGTCAGATTCAGTGTTTGTTCGATCAGGTTGTGCTCAATGGTCAGTCTCTCTGTGTTTGGTCACGATGTGGTCAGTTGGTCATTTCATTTTTTTTTGTTCAGGATATGTCGTTGGGTCAGTTTCTGTGTGCTCAGTCAGGTGGTGGTCAGTGGATCAGTTTCTGTGTTGGTTCGGTCAGGTTGAGGTCATTGGGTCAGTTTCAGTGAGTTCGGTCAGGTTGTGGTCTATGGGTCAGTTTCTGTGTGCTCAGGCAGGTTGTGGTCCGTGGTTCACTTTCTATGTGCTTGGACTGGTTGTGGTCAGTGGGTCAGTTTATGTGTGTTCGTTCAGGATATGGTCAGTGATCCAGCTTCTGTGTGTTCGATCAGCTTGTGATCAGTGGGTCAGTTTATGTGTGTTCAGTCAGTTTGTGGCCAGTGGGTCAGTTTATGTGTATCCAGTCAGGTTGTGGTCAGTGGATCAGTTTTTGTGGGTTCAGTAAGGTTTTGGGCACTGGGTAGTTTCGGTGTTCTCGGTCAGGTTTTGGTCAGTGGGTCAGTTTATGTCTGTTCGGAAAGGATCTAGTCAGTGGGCCAATTTCTGTGTGTTTGGTCAGACTGTTATTTGTGAGTCAGATTCTGTGTGCTCGGACAGGTTGTGGTCAGTGGGTCAGTTACACTGTTATCAGTCAGTTTGTGGTCAGTGTGTCATTTCCAGTGATTATCGGTCAGTGAGTCAGTTTCTGTGTGTTTGGTCAGGATTTGTTCAGTGGGTCAGTTTCTGTGTGTTTGGTCAGGTAGCGGTCAGTGGGCCAGTTACTCTGTTATCAGTCAGCTTGTGGTCAGTGTGTCATTTCCAGTGAGTATCGGTCAGTGAGTCAGTTTCTGTGTGTTTGGTCAGGTTTTGGTCAGTGGGTCAGTTTCTGTGTGTTTCGTCAGTTTGTGGTCAGTGGGTCATATACTGTGTGCTCGGTCAGCTTCTCGTCAGTGTGTCAGATTCTGTGAGTTCAGTCATGATATGTTCAGTGGACCAGTTTCTGTGAGTTCGGTCAGGTTGTGGTATTGTGTCAGTCTTTGTGAGCTCGCTCAGGTTGTGGTCAGCGTGTCAGTTACTTTGTGTTCGCTCACGATTTTGTCAGTGTGTCAGTTTCTGTGTGATCGGCCAGGATGTGAACAGTGGGTCAGTTTCTTTTTGCTCGGACTGAATGTGTTCAGTGGGTCAGTTTCTGTGTGTGTGGGCAGAATGTTGTCAGTGGGTCAATTGCTGTGTGCTCAGACATGTGTTGGTCAGTGGGTCAGTTTCCATGTGTTTGGCAGCTGGTGGACAGTGGGTTTGTTTTTGTGTGTTCAGTCAGTTTGTGGCCAGTGGGACAGTTTCCATGTGTTCAGCAGGTGGTGGACAGCGGGTCAGTTTCTGTGTGTTTGGTTTGGTTGTAGTCAGTGAGTAAGTTTCTGTGTGCTCAGTATGGTTGTGGTCAGTAGATCAATTTCTGTCGGTTCCATCATTGTGTGGTCAGTGGGTCAGTTTCTGTGTCTTTAATCAAGTTGTTGTCATTGGGTCAGTTTCTGTGTGTTCAGTCAGGATTTGTTCAGTTTGTCACTTTCTGCGTGTTTGTTCAGATTGTGGTGAATGGGTCAGTTGCTGTGTTTCGGTCAGGTTGTGGTCAGTGGGTCAGTTTCTGTGTGTTTGTGAGCTTGTGGTCAGTGGGCCATATAAACATACAAGATGGGTGCAGTTGTATGCCATTCGGCCCCTCGAGCCTGCTCCGCAATTAAATGCGGTCATGGCTGATCAACCAAATTCAGTACCCGGTCCCTGCTTTCTCCCCATAACCCTTGATCCCTTTAGCCTTCAGTAATATATCCAAATCCTTCTTGAATATATTTAATGTATTGGCCTCTACTGCCATCTGTGGTAGAGAATTCGACAGGTTCACCACACGACAGGTGGATAAATTCCTCCTCATTTCTGTCCTAAATGGCCTACCCCTTATCCTAAGACTGTGACCCCTGGTTCTGGACTCCCCGACCATCGGGAGCATACTTCCTGCATCTAGTCGGTCCAGTCCTGTCAGAATTTTATAAGAGTCAATGAGATCCCCTCTCATTCTTCTAAACTCCTGCGAGTACAAGTCCAATCGATCCAATCTCTTCTCATATGTCATTTCTGCCATCCCAGGTGTCAGCCTGGTGAATCTTCGCTGAACTCCTTTCAAGTTAAGAATATCCTTCCTCAGACAAGGCGACCAGAACTGCACACAATACTCAAGATGTGGTCTCAACAAGGCCCTGTCTAACTGCAGCAAGACATCCTTGTTCCTGTACTCAAACCTTTCGCTACGAAGGCCAAAATGCCATTTGCCTTCTTAACCGCCTGCTGCACCTGCATGCTTACCTTCAGCGAATGGTGCACAAGGACACACAGGGCTCGTTGCACTTCCCCTTCTCCCAATCTATTGCCATTCACATAATAATCTGCCTTCCTGTTTTTGCCACCAAAGTGGTCAGTTTATGTGTTTTCGATCAGGTTTTGGCCAGTGGGTCAGTTCCTGTGTGTTTTTGTCCAGAATGTGGTGAGTGGGTCAGTTTCTGTGTGCTCGTACAGGTTGTGGTCAGTGGGTCAGTCTTTGTGTGCTCGGTCAGGTTTTGGACAGTGTATCAATTCATGTGTCACCAGTCAGGTTTTGGTCAGTGGGTCAGTTTCTGTGTGTTCAGTCAGGTTGTGTTCAGTTGATCAGTTTATGTGCGTTCGGTCAGTTTGTGGTCAGTGGTGCAGCTTCTGTGTGCTCCGTCAGTTTGTGGTCAGTTGGTCAATTTCAGTGTGTTCGGTCAGTTTGTGGTCAGTGGATCAGTTTCTGTGGGTTCTGTCAGTATGTGACAGTGGGTCAGTTTCTGTTTTTTCGGTCAAGTTGTGATCAATGGGTCAGTTGCTGTGTGTTTGTTCAGTATTTGTTCAGTTGTTCAGTTTCTCTGTGTTGGGCAGGTTGTGGTCCATGGGTCAATTTCGATGTGTTCAGCCAGGTTGTGGTAGGTAGACCTGTTTCTGTGTGCTCGCTCAGGTTGTGGTCAGTATTTCAGTTTCAGTGTTTGTTCGGTTAGATTGTGGTCAATGGGTCAATTTCTGTGTGTTCGGTCAGGCTGTGGTCAGTGGGTCATTCCCTGTGTTTTCGGTCAGGATATGTCAGTGGGTCAGTTTCTGTGTGCTCAGTCAGGTTGTGGGCAGTGGGTCAGTTTCTGTGGGTTCAGTCAAGTTGTGGTCTGTGTGTCAGTTACTGTGTGATCGTACAGGTTGTGATCAGTGGGTCTGTTTCTGTGTGTTCGGTCATGATTTGGTCAGAGGGCCACTTTCTTTGTGTTCTGTCAGGTTGCACTCAGTTGGGCAGTTTCTGTGTGTTCGATCGGGATTTGGTCAGTGGGTCAGTTTCTGTGTGTTCAGTCAGGTTGTGGGCAGTGTATCAGTTTCTGTGAGCTCGGGAGGTTTTGGTCCTGGGTCAGTTTATGTGTGTTCGGACATGATTTGGTCAGTGGTTCATTGTCTGTGTGTTTGGTCAGACTATTGTAAGTGTGTCAATATGTGTGTGCTCGGAAAGATTGTGGTCAGTGGGTCAGTTTCTGTGTGTTCGGTCATGTTGTTGTCAGTGGGTCAGTCGATGAGTGTGTTCGGTCAAAATATGTTCAGTTGGTCAGTATCTATGTTCGGCCATGTTGTGGTCAACGAGTCAGTATCGGTGTGTTCAGTCAGGTTGTGGCCAGTGGGACAGTTTCAGTGTTTGTTCGATCAGGTTTTGGTATGTGTGTCAGTTTCTGTGTGCTGAGTCAGATTGTGGTCCATGGGTCACTTTCTATGTGCTCAGACTGATTTCGGTCATTTGGTCAGTTTCTGTGTGTTTGGTTAGGATTTGGTCAGTGGGCCAGTTTCTGTGTGTTCGTTCAGCTTGTGGTCAGTGGGTCAGTTTATTTGTGCTCAGTCAGGTTGTGGGCAGTAGGTCAGTTTATGTGTGCTCGGTCAGGTTGGGGTCATAGGGCCAGTTTCTGTGTGTTCATTCAGCTTGTGGTCAGTGGGTCAGTTTCTGTGTGTTTTTGTCCAGAATGTGGTCAGTGGGTCAGTTTATGAGTGCTCGGAATGTTTGTGGTCAGTGGGTCAGTTTCTGTGTGTTCAGTCAGGTTGTGGTCAGTGGGTCAGCTTCTGTGTGTTGGTCAGCTTGTGGTCAGTGGTTCAGTTTATGTTTGTTCGGTCAGGATTTGGTCAGAGGGCCAGTTTCTGTGTGTTTGGTCAGCTTGTGTTCAGTGGATCAGCTTATGAGCGTTTATTCATGTTGTGGGCAGTGGGTCAGTTTCTGTTTGCTCGTTCATATTTTGGTCAGTGGGTCTGTTTATGTGCGTTCAGACAGGTTGTGGTCATTGGGTCAGTTTATGTGTGTTCAATCAGGTTGCTGTCAGTGGGTTCGTTTCTGTGTGTTCGGTCAGGTTATGGCCAATGTTTCAATTTCTGTGTTTTCGGACAGGTTGTGGTTAGTGGATCATTTTCTGTGTGTTCGGTCAAGTTGTGGTCAGCTGGTCAGTTTCTGTGTGTTTGGTCAGGTTGTGGTCAGTGGGTCAGTTTCTGTGTGCTCGGTCTGATTGTGGTCAGTGGGTCAGGTTCTGCGTTTTCGGACAGGTTGTGGTCATTGGGTCATTTTCTGTGTGTTTGGTCAGGTTGTGGTCAGTAGGACTGTTTCTGCACGTTTGGCCATTTGTGATCAGTGGCTCAGTTTGCTTGAGTTTGGTCAGGATGTGAACAGTGTCTCAGTTTCTTTGTGTTCGGTCAGATTGTTTTCAGTTGGCCAGTTTCTGTTTGTTCGATCAGATGTGGACAGTTTGTCAGTTTCGTTGTGATCGGTCAGGTTGTGGTCAGTAGGTCAGTTTCTGTGTGTTCCATCAGGATTTGATCAGTGTGTCAGTTTCTGTGTGCTAGGTCAGGTTTTGGTCACTGTGGCAGTTTCTGTGTGATCAGTCAGGTTGTTGTCAGTGGGGTAGTTTTTGTGTGTTCGGTCAGGTTGTGCTCAATGGGTCATTTTCTCTGTGTTTGGTCAGGTTCTGTTCAGTGGGTCATTCCCTGTTTGTTCGGTCAGGTTGAGTTCAGTGTCAGTTTCTGTGTGTTCGGTCACGATTTGGTCAGTGTGTCAGTTCCTGTGTAATCAGTAATATTTGGTCAGTGGCTCAGTTTCTGTGTACTCAGAGAGAATGTTTTCAGTGGGTCAGTTTCTGTGCGTGTGCTCAGGCTGTTTTCAATCGGTCAATTTCTGTGTGCTCGGACAGGTGTTGGTCAGTGGGTCAGTTTCTGTGTACTCAGACAGAATGTTTTTAGTGGGTCAGTTTCTGTGTGTGTGGTCAGGCTGTTATCAATCGGTCAGTTTCTGTGTGCTCGGACAGGTGTTGGTCAGTGGGTCAGTTTCTGTGTTTTCGGAAGGTGTTGGTCTGTGGGTCAGTTTCCATGTGTTCAGTCATGTTGCGGTCGGTGGGTAAGTTTCCGTGTGTTCGGTCAGGATTTCTTCAGTTGGTCACGTTCTGTTTGTTTGTCCAGGTTGTGGTCAATGTGACAGTTTCTGTTTGATTGGTGAGGTTGTGATCAGTGTGTCATTTTCAGCGTTTTTTCGTTCAGGTTGTGGTCAATATGTCAGTTTCTGTGTGTTCGGTCTGTTTGTGGTCAGTGGGTCATTTCATGTTTTTTTGGTCAGGATATGTCGTTCGGTCAGTTTCTGTGTGCTCAGTCAGGCTGTGGTCTGTGGGTCAGTTTCTGTGTGTTCAGTCTGTATTTGTTCAGTGTGTCAGTGTCTGTGTGCTCAGTAATGTTGTGGTCAGTAGGTCAGTTTTGTGTGTTTATGTCCAGAAGTGGTCAGCGGTTAAGTTTCTGTGTGCTCAGACAGGTTGTGTTTAGTGGGTCATTTTCTGTGTGTTCGGTCAGTTTGTGGTCAGTTGGTCAGTTTCTGTGCGTTCAGTCAGTATGTGGTCAGTAGGTCTGTTTCTGCGTGTTTGGCCAGTTTGTATCACTGGCTCAGTTTTGTTGAGTTCGGTCAGGATGTAGTCAGTGTTTCATTTTCTGTTTGTTCGGTCAGATGTGGTCAGTTTGTCAGTTTCTGTGTGATCGGTCAGGTTGTGATCAGTGGGTCAGCTTCTGTGTGATCTGTCAAGTTGTGGTCAATGGGTCAGCTTCTGTGTGATCGGTCAGTTTGTGGTCAGTGGGTCAGTTTCTGTGCGTTCGGGCAGGATTTGGTCGTTGTGTCAGTTTCTGTGTGATAGGTCATGTTTTGGTCAATGTGACTATTTCTGTGTGATCAGTCAGGTTGCTGTCATTGGGGTAGTTATTGTGTGTTCGGTCAGGTTGTGTTCAATGCGTCAGTTTCTGTCTGTTCGATCACGATTTGGTCAGTGTGTCAGTTTCTGTGTGATCAGTAATTTTTGGTCAGTGGGTCAGTTTCTGTGTACTCAGAGATAATGTGTTCAGATGGTCAGTTTCTGTGTGTGCTCACACTGTTGTCAGTCGGTCAGTTTCTGTATGCTCGGACAGGTGTTGGTCAGTGGGTCAGTTTCTGTGTTTTCGGAAGGTGTTGGTCAGTGTGTCTGTTTCTGTGTGTTCAGTCATGTTGTGGTCAGTGGTTCAGTTTCTGTGAGTTCGGTCAGGATTTCTTCAGTTGGTCACGTTCTGTGTGCTTGTCCAGGTTGTGGTCAATGGGACAGTTTCTGTTTGATCGGTCAGGTTGTGGTCAGTGAGTCAGTTTAAGTGTTTTTTCGGTCTGGTTGTGGTCAATATGTCAGTTCCTGTGTGTTCGGTCAGTTTGTGGTCAGTGGGACATTACATGTTTTTTGGTCAGGATATGTCGTTGGGTCAGTTTCTGTGTGCTCAGTCAGGTTGTGGTCTGTGGTTCAGTTTCTGTGTGTTCAGTCATGTTGCGGTCAGTGGGTCAGTTTCTGTGAGTTCGGTCAGGATTTCTTCAGTTGGTCACGTTCTGTTTGTTTGTCCAGGTTGTGCTCAATGGGACAGTTTCTGTTTGACTGGTCAGGTTGTGGTCAGTGTGTCAGTTTCAGCGTTTTTTCGTTCAGGTTGTGGTCAATATTTCAGTTTCTGTGTGCTCGGTCAGTTTGTGGTCAGTGGGTCATTTTATGTTTTTTTGGTCAGGATATGTCGTTGGGTCAGTTTCTGTGTGCTCAGTCAGGTTGTGGTCTGTGGTTCAGTTTCTGTGTGTTCATTCATGTTGCAGTCGGTGGGTCAGTTTCTGTGAATTCGGTCAGGATTTCTTCAGTTGGTCACTTTCTGTTTGTTTGTCCAGGTTGTGGTCAATGGGACAGTTTCTGTTTGACTGGTCAGGTTGTGGTCAGTGTGTCAGTTTCAGCGTTTTTTCGTTCAGGTTGTGGTCAATATATCAGTTTCTGTGTGCTCGGTCAGTTTGTGGTCAGTGGGTCATTTTATGTTTTTTTGTTCAGGATATGCCGTTTGGTCAGTTTCTGTGTGCTCAGTCAGGCTGTGGTCTGTGGGTCAGTTTCTGTGTGTTCACTCAGTATTTGGTCAGTGTGTCAGTTTCTGTGTGCTCAGTAATGTTGTGGTCAGTGGGTCAGTTTTGTGTGTTTTTTTCCAGAAGTGGCCAGCGGTTCAGTTTCTGTGTGCTCAGGCAGGTTGTGGTTCGTGGGTCATTTTCTATGTGTTCAGTCAGTTTGTGGTCAGTTGGACAGTTTCTGTGCGTTGAGTCAGTATGTGGTCAGTAGGTCTGTTTCTGCGTGTTTGGCCAGTTTGTATCACTGGCTCAGTTTTGTTGAGTTCGGTCAGGATGTGGTCAGTGTTTCAGTTTCTGTGTGTTCGGTCAGATTGTTTTCAGTTGGCCAGTTTCTGTTTGTTCAATCAGATGTGGTCAGTTTGTCAGTTTCTGTGTGATCAGTCAGGTTGCGATCAGTGGGTCAGCTTCTGTGTGATCGGTCAACTTGTTCTCAATGGGTCAGCGTCTGTGTGATCGGTCAGTTTGAGGCCAGTGGGTCAGTTTCTGTGTGTTCCATCAGGATTTGGTCATTGTGTCAGTTTCTGTGTGCTAGGTCAGGCTTCGGTCAATGTGTCTGTTCTTTGTGATCAGTCAGGTTGCTGTCAGTGGGGTAGTTATTGTGTATTCAGTCAGGTTGTGTTCAATGAGTCAGTTTCTGTGTGTTCGATCAGCTTGTGCTCAGTGTGTCATTCCCTGTGTGTTCGGTCAGGTTGTTTTCAGTGTGTCAGTTTCTGTGTGTTCGGTCACGATTTGGTCAGTGTGTCAGTTTCTGTGTGATCAGTAATTTTTGTTCAGTGGGTCAGTTTCTGAGTACTCAGAGAGAATGCGTTAGTTGATCAGTTTCTGTGTGTGTGGTCAGACTGTTGTCAATCGGTCAGTTTCTGTATGCTCGGACAGGTGTTGGTCAGTGGGTCAGTTTCTGTGCTTTCGGAAGGTGGTGGTCAGTGGGTCTGTTTCTTTGTGTTCAGTCATGTTGTGGTCAGTGGGTCAGTTTCTGTGAGTTTGGTCAGGATTTGTTCAGTTGGTCACGTTCTGTGTGTTTGTCCAGGTTGTGGTCATTGGGACAGTTTCTGTTTGATCGGTCAGGTTGTGGTCAGTATGTCAGTTTAAGTGTTTTTTCGGTCCGGTTGTGGTCAATATGTCAGTTCCTGTGTGTTCGGTCAGTTTGTGGTCAGTGGGACATTCCATATTTTTTTGGTCAGGATATGTCATTGGGTCAGTTTCTGTGTGCTCAGTCAGGATTTGGTCAGTGGGTCAGTTTCTGTGTGCTCAGTAATGTTGTGGTCAGTGGATCAGTTTTGTGTGTTTTTGTCCAGAATGTGGTCTGCGGGTAAGTTTCTGTGTGCTCAGACATGTTGTGGTTAGTGGGTCAGACTCTGTTTGTTCGGTCATGATTTGGTAAGTGGAGCAGCTTTTGTGTGTTCGGTCAGGATTTGATCAGTGGGTTTGATTCTGTGGGTTAGGTCAGCTTGTAGTCAGTGGGTCAGTATCTGCGTGTTCAGTCAGGTTGTGGTCAGTTGGTCAGTTTCAGTGTGTTCTGTCAGTTTGTGGTCAGTGGATCAGTTTTTTTGGGTTGGGTCAGGTTGTGCTCAGTGGGCAATTGCTGTGTGTTCAGTCAGGATTTGTTCAGTTGTTAAGTGTGTTAGGCCATGTTGTGCTCAATGGATCAGTATCGGTGTTTACGGTCAGGTTTTGGTCTGAGAGGCATTTTCTGTGTGTTAAGTCAGTTTGTGTTCAAAGGATCATTTTCTGATTGTTCCATGAGTGTGTGGTCAGTGGTTCAGTTGCAGTTTACTCGGTCATGCTATTGTTATTGTGTCAGTTGCTGTGTGTTCTTTCAGGTTTTGTACAGTCGGTCAGTTTCTGTGTGTTAGGCCATGTTGTGGTCAAAGGGTCAGTTTTGGTGTGTTCCATCAGGTTTTGGTAGTTAGGCTAGTTTCTGTGTGCTCGGTCATGTTGTGGTCAGTGGGTCAGTTTATGTGTTGGTTCGGTCAGGTTTTGGACTATGGGTCAGTTTCTGTGTGATCAGTCAGGTTGTGGTCAGTGGGTTAGTTTATGTCTGTTCAGTCAAGGTTGTGGGCAGTGGTTCAGTTTACGGGTGGTCCGTCAGATCGTGGAGATTGGGTCAGTTTCTGTGTGCTCGGTCAGGCTTTGGTCAGTGGGTCAGTTTACGTGTGTTCGGAGAGTATATGGTCAGTTGGACAATTTCTGTGTGTTCGGTCAGACTGTTGTTACTGTGTCAGTTTATCTGTGCTCGGACAGGTTGTGGGCAGTGGCTGAGTTTCTGTGTGCTCAGCCACGTTGTGGTCAGTGGGCCAGTTTAAGTGTCTGTTCGGTCAGGTTCTGGTCAATGGGTCAGTTTCTGTGTCCTGTCTGTTTGTGGTCAGTGGGTCATTTCCTGTGTTATCGGTCAGGATATGTCAGTGTATCAGTTTATGTGTGCTCCATCAGGTTGTGCTCTGTGGGTCAGTTTCTGTGAGTTCGGACAGTTTGCGGTCAGAGGATCAGTTTCTGTGTGTTTGGTCAGGATTTGTTCACTGTTTCAGTTTCTTTGTGTTCGATCAGGTTGTGGTCAGTGAGCCAGTTACTGTGTGTTCGGTCAGTGCGTGGTCAGTGTGTCATTTTCACTGTTAACCGGTCCATGGGTCAGTTTCTGTGTGTTTGGTCAGGCTTTGTTCAGTGGGTCAGTTTCTGTTTGTTTCGTCCGTTTGTAGTCAGTGGTTCATTTTCTGTGTGCTCGGTCAGTTTGTGGTATTGTGTCAGCCTTGGTGAGCTCGCTCAGGTTGTGGTCAGCGTGTCAGTTACTTTGTGTTCACTCAAGATTTTGTCAGTGTGTCAGTTTCTTTGTGATCAGTAAGGTTTGGTAAGTGGGTCAGTTTCTGTGTTTTCAGCCAGGTTGTGGTTAGTGTGTCAGCTCCTGTGTGTTTGGTCAGTTTGTGGTCAGTGGCTCAGTTTGGTTGAGCTCGGTCAGGATGTGGTCAGTGTTTCAGTTTCTGTGTGTTTGGTCAAATGGTTTTCAGTTGGCCAATTTCTGTGTGTTCGATCAGATGTGGTCAGTTTGTCAGTTTCTGTGTGATTGGTCAGGTTGTGGTCAGTGGTTCAGCTTCTGTGTGATCGGTCAATTTGTGGTACGTGGGTCAATTTCTGTGTGTTCGGTCAGGTTGTGGTCAGTGGGTCAGTTTCTGTCTGTTCGGTCAGGTTGTGGTCAGTTGGCCAGTTTCTGTGTGTTTGGTCAGAATGTGGTCAGTGGGACAGTTTCTGTGAGTTTGGTCAGGTTTTGGTCATTGTTTCAGTCTTTCTGTGTTCTGTCAGGATTCGGTCAGTGAGTCAGTTTCTGTGTGATCAGTAAGTTTTTGGTCAGTGGATCAGTTTCTGTGTGATCGGTCACGTTTGGTTCAATGGATCAGTTTCTGTGTGTTCTCTCATTTTGTGGTGAGTGGGGCAGTTTCTATGTGTTCAGTCAGGATTTGGACAGTGGGTCAGTTTCTGTGGGTACGGTCAGGTTGTGGTCAGTGGGACAGTTTCTGCGTGTTCGCTCAGGTTGTGGTATTTGCACAGTTTCAGTGTGTTCTGTCAGTTTGTGGTCAGTGGATCAGTTTCTTTGCTTTCAGTCAGATTGTGTTCATTGGGGCAGTTGCTGTGTGTTCGGTCAGGATTTGTTCAGTTGTTCAGTTTCTGTGTGTTAGGCCATGTTGTGGTCAATGGATCAGTATCGGTGTTTACAGTTAGGTTGTGGTCAGTGGGTCAGTTTCAGTGTGTTAAGTCAGTTTGTGGTCAAAGGATCAATTTCTGTGCTTTCCATCAGTGTGTGATCAGTGGGTCAGTTGCAGTTTACTCGGTCATGCTGTTGTCAGTGGGTCAGTTGCTGTGTATTCAGTCAGGATTTGTTCAATTGGTCAGTTTTTGTGAGTTAGGCCATGTTGTGGTCAACTGGTAAGTTTTAGTGTGTTCGGTCAGGTTATGATAGGTAGGCCAGTTCCTGTGTGTTCGGTCAGGTTGTGGTCAGTGGGTCAATTTCTGTGTTGCTTTGGTCAGGTTGTGGTCTATGGGTCAGGTTCTGTGTGATCAGTCAGTTTGTAATCAGTGGCTCACAATCTCTGTGCTCAGAAAGTTTGTTCAGGATATGGTCAGAGGGCCAAATGCTGTGTGTTCGATCAGCTTGTGGTCATTGGATCAGTTTATGTTTGTTCAGTCAGGTTGTGGGCAGTGGGTCAGTTTATGGGTGATCAGTCAGGTTGTGGGCAGTGCGTTAGTTTCTGTGTGCTGGATCAGGTTTAGGTCAGTGGGTCAGTTTATGTGTGTTTGGACAGGATATGGTCAGTGGGACAATTTCAGTGTGTTTGGTCAGACCTTTGTTAGTGTGTCAGTTTCTCTGTGCTCGGACAGGTTGTGGTCAGTGGGTGAGTTTCTGTGCGCTCAGCAACGTTGTAGTCAGTGGGTCAGTTTCAGTTTTTGTTCGGTCAGGTTGTGGTCAATGGGTCAGTTTCTGTGTTCGGTCTGGTTGTGGTCAGTGGGTCATTTCCTGTGTTTCCGGTAAGGATATGTCAGTGTGTCAGTTTCTGTGTGCTCCATCAGGTTGTGGTCTGTGGGTCAGTTTCTGTGTGGCCAGACAGTTTGTGGTCAGTGGGTCAGTTTCTATGTGTTTGGTCAGGATTTGTTCACTGTTTCAGTTTCTTTGTGTTCGATCAAGTTGTGGTCAGTGAGCCAGTTACTGTGTGGTCGGTCAGTGTGTGGTCAGTGTGTCATTTTCAGTGTTTACCGGTCCGTGGGTCAGTTTCTGTGTGTTTGGTCAGGCTTTGGTCAGTGGGTCAGTTTCTGTGTGTTTCGTCCGTTTGTAGTCAGTGGGTCATTTTCTGTGTGCTCGGTCAGTTTGTGGTATTGTGTCAGCCTTGGTGAGCTCGCTCAGGTTGTGGTCAGAGTGCCAGTTTCTTTGTGCTCGGTCAGGTTGTGGTCAGTTTGTCATTTTCAGTGTGTACCGGTCAGTGGGTCAGTGTCTGTGTGTTTGATCAGGTTTTGGTCTGTGGGTCAGATTCTGTGAGGTCCGTCAGGATGTGGTCAGTGGGTTAGTTTCTGTGGGTTTGGTCAGTTTGTGGTATTGTGTCAGTCTGTGCGAGCGAGCTCAGTTTGTGGTCAGTGTGCCACTTTCTTTGTGTTCGCTCACGATTTTTTCAGTGTGTCAGTGTCTGTGTCATCTGAAAGGTTTGGTCAGTGGGTCAGTTTCAGTGTGTTCGGTCAGGATGTGGTCAGTGGGTCAGTTTCTGCTTGTTCAGACAGGATGTGTTCAGTGGGTAAGTTTCTGTGTGTGGTCAGATTGTTGTCAGTGGGTCAATATCTGTGTGTTCAGACTGGTGTTGGTCAGTGGGTCAGTTTCCATGTGTTCAGCAGGTGGTAAAGCGGGTCAGTTTCTGTGTGTTTGATAAGGTTGTTGTCAGTGGGTCAGTTTCTGTGCACTCATTAAGTTTGTGGTCAGTGGATCAATTTCTGTCGGTTCCATCAATGTGTGGTCAGTGGGTCAGTTTCTGTGTGTTCAGTCAAGTTGTCAGTGGGTCAGTTTCTGAGTGATCAGTCAAGATTTGTTCAGTTGGTCACTTTCGGTGTGTTTGTTCAGGTTGTGGTCAATGGGTCAGTTGCTGTGTGTTCGGTCAGGTTGTTGTCAGTGAGTCAGTTTCTGTGTGTTGGTCAGCTTGTGGTCAGTGGGTCATATAAACATAGAAGATAGGAGCAGGAGTAGGCCATTCGAAACTTCCAGCCTGCTCAGCCATTCATTGCGATCATGGCTGTTCATCCAAATTCAGTTACCAGTCCCTTCTTTCTCCCCATACCCCTTGATCCCTTTAGCCTTAAGAACTACATCCAACTCCTTCTTGAATATATTTAATTTATTGGCCTCTATTGCCTTCTATGGAAGAGAATTCCACATGTTCACCACTCTCTGGGTGAAGAAATTCCTTCTCATTTCTGTCCTAAATGTCCTACCCCTTATCCTTAGACTGTGACCTCTGTTTGTGTACTCCCCGACCATCGGGAACATCCTTCCTGCATCTAGTCTGTCCAGTCCTGTCAGAATTTTATAAGTTTCAATGAGATCCCCTCTCATTCTTATAAACTCCAGCGAGTGCAAGCCCAATCGACCCAATCTCTCCTCATACCTGATTCCTGCCATCCCAGATAGCAACCTGGTGAATCTTCGCTGAACTCCTTCCATGGCAAGAACATCCTTCCTCAGATATGGCGACCAAAACTGCATATAATACTCGAGATGTGGTCTCAACAAGGCTCTGTGTAACTGCAGCAATACATTCTTGTTCCTGTACTCAAACCTTCTCGCTACGAAGGCCAACATACCATTTGCATTCTTAAACGCCTGCTGCACCTGCATGCTTACCTTCAGCGACTGGTGCACAAGGACACACAGGTCTCGCTGCAATTCCCCTTCTCCCAATCTATTGCCATTCAGATAATAATCTGCCTTCCTGTTTTTGCCACCATAGTCGACACTGTATGTGTGTTCAGTCAGGATTTGGTCAGTGGGTCAGTCTTTGTTTGCTTGGTCAGGTTTTGGACAGTGTGTCAGTTCATGTGTGATCAGTAAGGTTTTGGTCAGTGGGTCAGTTTCTGTGTGTTCAGTCAGGTTGTGTAAAGTGCGGCAGTTTCTGTGTGCTCTGTCAGTTTGTGTTCAGTTGGTCATTTTAAGTGTGTTCTGTCAGTTTGTGGTCAGTGGATCTGTTTCTGTGGGTTCTGTCAGTGTGTGGTCAGTGGGTCAGTTTCTGTTTTTTCGGTCAAGTTATGGTCAATGGTTCAGCTGCTATGTGTTTGTTCAGTATTTGTTCGGTTGTTCAGTTTCTGTGTGTTTGGCCAGGTTGTGGTCCATGGGTCAATTTCGGTGTGTTCGGCCAGATTGCGGTACGTAGGCCTGTTTCTGTGTGCTCGCTCAGGTTGTGGTCAGTGGTTCAGTTTCAGTGTTTGTTCGGTAAGGTTGTGGTCAATGTATCAGTTTCTGTGTGTTCGGTCAGGTTGGGGTCAGTGGGCCATTCCCTGTGTTTTCGGTCTGGATATGTCAGTGGGTCAGTCTCTGTGTGCTCAGTCAGGTTGTGGGCAGCGGGTCAGTGTTTCTGTGCTCGGACAGGTTGTGGGCAATGGTTCAGTTTCTGTGGTTTCAGTCAGGTTGTGGTCTGTGGGTCAGTCTCTGTGTGCTCGGACAGGTTGTGGTCAGTGGGTCTGTTTCTGTGTGTTCCGTTATGATTTGGTCAGAGGGGCACTTTCTGTGTGTTCGGTCAGTTTGTACTCAGTGGGGCAGTTTCTGTGTGTTCGATCGGGATTTGGTCAGTGGGTCAGTTTCTGTTTGCTCAGTCAGGTTGTGGGCAGTGGATCCGTTTCTGTGTGCTCGGGAGGTTTTGGTCAGTGGGTCAGTTTATGTGTGTTCGGACATGATCTGGTCAGTGGGTCAATGCTTGTGTTTTTGGTCAGCCTATTGTTTGTGGGTCAGTTTCTGTATGCTCGGACAGGTTGTGGTCAGTGGGTCAGTTTCTGTGTGTTCAGTCAGGTTGTGCTCAGTGGGTCAGTTTCCTTGGGTTCGGTCATGTTGCTTTCAGTGTGTCAGTTGCTGTGTGTTCCGTCAGGATTTGTTCAGTTGGTCAGTTTCTGTGATTGGCCATGTTGTGGTCAACGGGCCAGTATTGGTGTGTTCAGTCAGGTTGTGGTCATTGTGTCAGTTTCTGTGTGCTCGTTCAGGTTCCTGGTCAGTGGTTCAGTTTCAGTGTTTGTTCGATCAGATTGTGGTCTGTGGGTCAGTTTCTGTGTGCTCAGTCAGGTTGTGGTCGGTGGGTCACTTTCTATGTGCTCAGACTGGTTGTGGTCAGTGTGTCAGTTACTTTGTGTTTGGTCAGGTTTTTTCAAAGGGTCAGTTTCTCTGTTTTTGGTCAGGTTGTGGTCAGTCGGTTAGTATCTGTGTTTTTGGTCAGGATTTGGTCAATGGGTCAGTTTCTTTGTGCTCAGACCGGTTGTGGTCAGTGTGTCTGTTTATGTGTGTTGAGTCAGGATTTGGTCGGGGGGTCTGTTTCTCTGTGTACAGTCAGGTTCTGGTCAGTGGGTCAGTTTATGTGTATTCGGCCAGGGTATGGTAAGAGTGCCAGTTTCTGTGTGTTCAATCAGCTTGTGGTCAGTGGATCAGTTTATGTGTGTTCAGTCAGTTTTTGGGCAGTGGGGCAGTTTATGGGTTTTCGTTCAGGATTTGGTCAGATGGCCAGTTTCTGTGTGTTCGATCAGCTTGTGATCAGTGGGTCAGTTCATGTGTGGTCAGTCAGGTTGTGCGCAGTGGGCCAGTTTATGTGTGTTCAGTCAGGTTGTGGTCAGTGGGTCAGCTTCTATGTGTTGGTCAGCTTATGGTCAGTGGGTCAGTTTCTTTGTGTTTTTGTCCAGAATGTGGTCAGTGGCTCAGTTTCTGTGTGCTCAGACAGCTTTTGGTCAGTGTGTCAGTTTCTGTGAACTCGGTCAGGATTTGGTCAGTGTGTCAGTTTCTGTGGGTTCAGTCAGGTTTTGGTCAGTGAATCATTTTCTGTGAGTTCGGGTAGGATTTGTTCAGTTGGTCACGTTCTGTCTGTTTGTCCATGTTGTGGACAATGGGTCAGTTTCTGCGTGATTGGTCAGGTTGTGGTCAGTGTGTCAATTTCAGTGTTTGTCCGGTCAGGTTGTGGTCAACAGGTCAGTTTCTGTGTGTTCCGTCAGTTTGTGGTCAGTGGGACATTTCATGTTTTTTTGGTCAGGATATGTCATTGGGTCAGTTTCTGTGTGCTCAGTCAGGTTGTGGTCTGTGGATCAGTTTCTGTGTGCTCAGTCAGGATTTGGTCAGTGGGTCAATTTCTGAGTGCTTTTGTCCAGAATGTGGTCAGCGGGTCAGTTTCTGTGTGCTCAGTAAGGTTGTGGTCAGTGGGTCAGTTTCTGTGTGCTTTTGTCCAGAATGTGGTCAGCGGGTCAGTTTCTGTGTGCTCAGTGAGGTTATGGTCAGTGGGTCGGTTTCTGTGTGTTCAGTCAGGTTGTAGTCAGTGGGTCAGCTTCTGTGTGTTGGTCAGCTTGTGTTCAGTGGTTCAGTTTATGTGTGTTCAGTCAGGATTTGGTCAGAGGTCCAGTTTCTGTGTGTTAGGTCAGCTTGTGGTCAGTGGGATAGTTTATGAGAGTTTATTCAGGTTGTGGGCAGTGGGTCTGTTTCTGTGTGCTTGTTCATATATTGTTCATTTTGTCAGTTTATGTGTTTTCAATCAGGTCGTGGTCACTGGGTCAGTTTCTGTGTGTTCGATCAGGTTGTGGTCAGTGGGTCAGTTTCTGTTTGATCGGCCTGGTTGTGGTCAGTGGGTCAGTTTCTGTGTTTTCAGACAGGTTGTGTTCAGTGTGTCAGTTTCTGCATTTTCGGAGATGTAGCGGTCAGTGGTACAGTTTCTGTGTGTTCCGTCTGGTTGTGGTCAGTGGCTCAGTTTCTGTGTTTTCTGTCAGTTGTTGGTCACTTGATACGTTTATGTGTATTCGGTCAGTTTGTGGTCAGTAGGTCTCCTTCTGCGGGATTGGGCAGTTTGTGGTCAGTGGATCAGTTTGATTCACTTCGTTCAGGATGTGGTCAGTGTTTCAGTTTCTGTGCGTTCGGTCAGATTGTTTTCAGTTGGCCAGTTTCTGTTTGTTCGATCAGATGTGGTCAGTTTGACAGTTTCTGTGTGATCGGTCAGGTTGTGGTCAGTGGGTCAGCTTCTGTGTGATCGGTCAGTTTGAGGTCAGTGGGTCAGTTTATGTGAGCTCGGTTTGGATTTGGTCAGTGTGTCACTTTCTGTGCGCTAGGTCAAGTTGTGGTCCGTGGGTCAGTTTCTGTGGGTTCAGTCAGGTTTTGGTCATTGTTTCAGTTTCTGTGTACTCAGACAGGATGTGTTCAGTGGCACAGTTTGTGTGTGTCTGGTCAGACTGTTGTCAGTGGGTCAGCTTCTGTGCACTCCGACAGGTGTTTGTCAGTGGGTCAATTACTGTGTGTTCAGTCAGGTTGTGGTCAGTGGATCAGTTTCTGTGAGTTCGGTCAGGATTTGTTAAGTTGGACACGTTCTGTCTGTTTGTCCATGTTGTGGACAATGGGTCAGTTTCTGTGTGATTGGTCAGGTTGTGGTCAGTGTGTCAGTTTCAGTGTTTGTCCTGTCAGGTTGTTGTCAATAGGTCAGTTTCTGTGTGTTCAGTCAGTTTGTGGTCAGTGGGTCAGTTTCTGAGTGCTCAGTCAGGATTTGCCCAGTGGGTCAGTTTCTGCGTGCTCAGTAAAGTTGTGGTCGGTCGGTCACTTTCTGTGTGTTCTTTAAGGTTGTGGACTGTGGGTCAGTTTCTTTATGCTCAGTCAGGCTTTGGTCAGTGGGTCAGTTCCTGTGTGCTCTTTAAGGTTGTGGACTGTGGGTCAGCCTCTGTGTGTTCAGTCAGGATTTGGCCAGTGGGTCAGTTTCTGTGTGCTCAGTAAGGTTGTGGTCGGTTGGTCAGTTTCTGTGTGTTCTTTATTGTTGTGGGCTGTGGGCCAGTTTCTGTGTGCTCAGTCAGGATTTTGTCAGTGGGTCAGTTTCTGTGTGCTCAGTAAGGTTGTGGTCTGTGGGTCAGTTTCTGTGTGTTTTGCCCAGAAAGTGGTAGCGAGTCAGTTTCTGTGTGCTCAGAGAGGTTGTGGTCAATGGGTCAGTGTCTGTGTGTTCAGTCTGCTTGTGTTCAGTGTGTCAGTTTCTGCGTTTTCGGTCAGGTCGGGGTCAGTGGGCCAGTTTCTGTGTTTTTTGTCAGGTCGTGGTCAGTGGGTCAGTTTCTGTGAGTTCGGTCAGGTTGTGTTCATTGTGTTAGTCTTTGTGTGCTCTATCAGGATTCGGACAGCGTGTCAATTTCTATGTGATCAGTACTGTTTTGGTCAGTGGGTCAGTTTCTGTGCGATCGGTCAGGTTGTGTTCAGTGGATCAGTTTCTGTGCGATCGGTCAGGTTGTGTTCAGTGGATCAGTTTCTGTGTGTTCTCTCATTTTGTGGGCAGAGGGGCAATTTCTGTGTGTTCGGTCAGGGTTTGGTCAGTGGGTCAGTTTCTGTGTGTTCAGTCGGGTTGTGGTTAGTGGGTATGTTTCTGCGTGTTCGGTCAGGTTGTGGTCAGTTGGTCAGTTTCAGTGTGTTCTGTCAGTTTGTGGTCTGTGGATCAGTTTCTTTGGGTTCCCTCAGTGTGTGGTTAATGGGTCAATTTCTGTTTGTTCGGGTCAATTTGTTGTCAGTGAGTCAGTTGCTGTGTGTTCGGTCAGGATTTGTTCAGTTTGTCAGTTTCTGTGTGTTTGGCCAGGTTGTGGTCTATAGGTCAGCTTTGCTGTGTTCGGTCAATTTGTGGTCAGTGTGTCAGTTTCAGTGTTTGTTCGGTCAGGTTGTGTTCAATGGGTCAGTTTCTGTGAGTTCAGTCAGGCTGTGGTTAGTGGGTCATTTTAAGTTTTTTTCTGTCAGGGTTTGTCAGTGGGCCCGTTTATGTGCGTTCGTTCAGGTTGTGGTCAGAGTGGCAGTTTCTGTGTGTTCGGGCAGAATTCGGTCAGTGGGTCAGTTTCTCTGTGCTCAGACAAGTTGTGGTCACTGGGTAAGTTTCTGTGTGTTCGGTCAGGGTTTGGTCAGTGGCTGAGTTTCTGTGTGTTCAGTCTGGTTGTGGTCAGTGGGTCAGTTTATGTGTGTTCGGTCAGGATTTGGTCAGCAGGCCAGTTTTTACGTGTTCAGTCAGCTTGTGGTCAGTGGGTCAGTTAATTTGTGTACAGTCAGCTTGTGGTCAGTTGGTCAGTTTCCGTGTGCTCAGTCAGGTTGTGGGCAGTGGTTCAGTTTCTGAGTGTTCCATCAGGTTGTGGGCAGTGTGTAACTTTCTGTGTGCTCGGTCATGTTTTGGTCAGTGTGTCAGTTTCTGTGTGCTCGGACTGGTTGTGGTCAGTTTTTGAGTTTCTGTGTGGCAAGCCAGTTTCTGTGTGCTCGGTCATGTTTTGGTCAGTGTGTCAGTTTCACTGTGCTCAGCCTGGTTGTGGTCAGTGAGTCAGTTTCTGCGTGCTCGAACAGGTTGTGGTAAGTGGGTCAGTTTCTGTGTGCTCAGACAGGTTGTGGACAGTGGGGCAGTTTATGTGTGTTTGGTTAGACTGTTGTTAGTGGGTAAGGTTCTGTGTGCTCGGACAGGTTGTGGTCATAGTCATAGAGGCACAGAGTCATAGAGTTATAAAGCACAGAAAGAGGCCCTTCAGCCCATCGCGTCCATGCCGGCCATCAAGCCCTGTCTAATCTAATCCCATTTTCCAGCATTTGGTCCATAGCTTTGTATGCTATGGCAATTCAAGTGCTCATCCAAATGCTTCTTGAATGTTGTGAGAGTTCCTGCCTCTACCACCCTTTCAGGCAGTGAGTTCCAGATTCCAACCACCCTCTGGGTGAAAAAGTTTTTCCTCAAATCCCCTCGAAACCTCCTGCCCCTTATTTTGATTCTATGCCCCCTTGTTATTGACCCCTCTACTAAGGGGAAAAGTTCCTTACTATCTACCCTATCTGTGCCCCTCATAATTTTGTACACCTCAATCAGGTCCCCCCTCAGCCTTCTCTGCACGAAGGAAAACAACCCCAGCCTGTCCAGTCTTTCTTCATAGCTGAAGCGCTCCAGCCCAGGTAACATCCTGGTAAATCTCCTCTGCACCCTCTCCAAAGCAATCACACGCGCCCTATAGTGTGGCGACCAGAACTGCACACAGTAGTCCAGCTGTGGCCTTATCAGCGTTTCGTACAGCTCCATTATAAGCTCCCTGCTCTTATATTCTATGCCTCGGCTAATGAAGGCAAGTATCCCATATGCCTTTTTAACCACCTTATCCACCTGTTCTGCTGCCTTCAGGGATCTATGTACATGCACACCAAGGTCCCTCTGATCCTCTGTCTTTAATAGGATCTTACCATTCATTGTGTATTCCCTTGCCTTGTTAGTCCGTCCAAAATGCATCACCTCACACTTTTCAGGGTTAAATTCCATTTGCCACTGTTCCGCCCATCTGACCAACCCATCTACATCATCCTGTAGCTTGAGGCTTCCCTCCTCGCTATTTAGCACCCCATCAATTTTCGTGTCATCTGCGAAACTACTGATCATACTCTTTATATTCACATCCAAATCATTAATGTAGAACACAAACAGCAAGGGACCCAGCACCGATCCCTGCAGTTCCCCACTGGACACAGGCTTCCAGTCACGAAAACAACCTTCCAACATCACCCTCTGCCTTCTGCCACTGTCAGTGGGACAGTTTCTGTGTGTTCAGCCAGATTGTGGTCATTGTGTCAGTTTTTGTGTGTTGATTCAGGTTGTTGGCAGTGAGTCAATTTCTGTGTGCTCGGTCAGGTTGTGGTCAGTGGGTCAGTTTATGCGTTTTCAGCCAGGTTGTGTGCAATGGGTCAGTTTCTGTGTGCTCGTCAGGTTGTGGTCAGTTGGTCAGTTTATGTGTGTTCATTCAGGTTGTGGGCAATGGCTCAGTTTCTATGTGCTTGTTCAGCTTTTTGGCAGTGGGTTAGTTTATGTGTGTTCAGAACGGATCTGGTCAGTGGGTCAATTTCTGTGTGTTTGGTCAGACTGTTGTTAGTGGTTCAGTTTCTGTGTGCTCGGACATGTTGTGGTCAGTGGGGCAGTTTTTGTGTGCTCGGCCAGGTTGTTAACATGGAGTCAGTTTCAGTGCTTGTTCGGTCAGGTTGTGGTCAATGGGTCAGTTTCTGTATGTTCGGTCAGGTTGTGGTCAGTGGGTCATTTCCTGTGTTTTCGGTCAGGATATGTCAGTGTTTCAGTTTGCATGTGCTCCGTCATGTTGTGGTCTGTGAGTCAGTTTCTTTGTGATCGATCAGGATTTGGTCAGTGGATCAGGTTCTGTGTGTTCAGTCAGGTTGTGGTCAGTGGATCAGTTTCTGTCGGTTCCGTCAGTATGTGGTCAGTGGTTCAGTTTCTATGTTTTCGGTCAAGTTGTTTTCAGTTGGTCAGTTTCTGCGTGTTGGGTCAGTATTTGTTCAGTTGGTCAGTTTCTGTGTGTTTGTCCAGGTTGTTGTCAATGGGTCAGTTTCTGTGTATTACATAGATACATAGATACATAGAAGATAGGAGCAGGAGTAGGCCATTCGGCCCTTCGTGCCTGCTCCGCCATTCGATGAGATCATGGCTGATCCTTTAATTCAGTATCCCGTCCCCGCCTTCTCTCCGTAACCCTTAACCCCTTTTGCCCGTAGAAATATATCTAATTCCCTCTTAAATATATTTAATGAGCTGGCGTACACTGCCCTCTGTGGCAATGAGTTCCATAGGTTCACCACTCTCTGAGTGAAGAAATTCCCCCTCATCTCTGTCCTAAATGGTTTAGCCCTTATCCTTAAATTATGTCCTCTAGTTCTGTTCTCACCCGCCAAGGGAAACATTCCTTCTGCATCCAGTCTGTCTAGACCTGTCAGAATTTTATACACTTCTATGAGGTCCCCTCTCAATCTTCTAAACTCCAGTGTGTACATCCCTAAACTACATAGTCTCTCCTCATAGGTCATTCCCGCCATTCCTGGTATCAGCCTGGTGAATCGCCGCTGCACCCCCTCCATGGCAAGAACATCCTTCCTCAGATGAGGCGACCAAAACTGTACACAGTACTCGAGGTGTGGTCTCACCAGTGCCCTGTACAGCTGCAGCAAGGTATCCCTGTTCCTGTATTCTAACCCTTTTGCTATGAAGGCCAGCATACCGTTTGCCTTCTTGACCGCCTGTTGCACCTGCATGCTCGCCTTCAGTGACTGGTGTACAAGAACACCCAGGTCTCTCTGTACTTCCCCCTCTCCCAATCTATTGCCATTTAAATAATAATTTGCCCTCCCGTTCCTGCACCCAAGGTGGATAACTTCGCACTTGTCCACATTATAGTGCATCTGCCATTTATCCGCCCAATCGCCCAGTCTGTCCAAATCGCTCTGGAGCTTCCTGGTCTCTTCCTCTGAGCCCACCCCCCCTCCTAGTTTAGTGTCGTCTGCAAATTTGGAAATGCTGCATCCGACTCCCTGATCCAGGTCATTAATGTAAATTGTGAACAGCTGGGGGCCCAGGACAGATCCCTGTGGTACCCCACTTGTTACTGCCTGCCATTCAGAAAATGAGCCGTTTATTCCAACTCTCTGTTTTCTATCTGACAGCCAGTTCCCTATCCACGCCAAAACTTTCCCCTTTATCCCATGAGCCTCAATTTTCCATGCTAATCTTTTATGTGGGACCTTATCGAAGGCCTTTTGGAAGTCCAGGTACACCACATCTACTGGCTCTCCCCCATCTATTCTACCAGTTACTCCCTCAAAAAATTCCAATAGATTAGTCAAGCACGATTTACCCTTTGTAAATCCATGTTGACTCTGTCCTATCCTGTCCCCATTTGCTAAGTGCTCCGCTATTTCATCCTTAATGATGGACTCCAGCATTTTGCCCACAACTGATGTAAGGCTTACAGGTCTGTAATTACCTGCTTTTTCCCTACCCCCCTTTTTGAATAGTGGGGTAACGTTAGCTACCCTCCAATCCATCGGCACTGTTCCCGAGTCTAATGAATTCTGAAAAATCATCCTTAGTGCATCCGCTATCTCTAGGGCCACCTCCTTCAGTACCCTAGGATGCATGTTATCAGGCCCTGGGGATTTGTCCACCTTCAATCCCTTTAGCTTCCTTAACACCATATCCTTAGAGATATTGATTTGCGTCAGTTCCTCCTTTGCCAATGTCCCTATTTTTCCCGATATCCCAGGGAGGTTTTTTGTGTCTTCCTTCGTAAAGACTGACCCAAAGTATGCATTTAGTTGATCTGCCATTTCCTTATTTCCCATTATATATTCCCCCGTATCTGACTGCAATGGACCAACTTTGGTTTTCACCAGTCTTTTCCTTTTGATATACTTATAAAAGCTTTTGGAGTTAGTTTTTATATTTTCCGCCAGCTTGTTTTCGTAAGCTATTTTGCCCCTCTTGATTATGCCCTTTGCCCTCCTTTGCTCTATCTTAAACTGTTCCCAATCTTCCGCTCTGGCGCTTTTTTTGGCTATTTTATACGCCCTATCTTTGGATTTTATGCTGTCTCTAATTTCCCCTGTTATCCACGGTTGAGTCACCTTTTTAGATTTCCTTTTATGCCAGATTGGTATAAACAATTTTTGCAATTTTGTCATTCTATCTTTAAATGTTTGCCATTGTTTATCTACCTCCAGTCCTCCCAGGAACGTTGTCCAATCAGACCTACTCAGTTCCCGTCTCATGGCATCATAATTCCCCTTGCTTGTGGCATGAAGGACAGCTTCTGTGTGTTCGGTCAGGTTGTGGTCAGTGTGTCAGTTTCTGTGATCGATCAGGATTTTATCAGGTGTTCAGGGTCTGTGTGTTCGGTCAGGATATGTTCAGTGGGTCATTTCATTTTATTTCGGTCAGGATATGTCTTTGGGTCAGTTTCTGTGTGCTCAGTCAGGTTGTGGTCTGTGGGTCAGTTTCTGTGTATTCAGTCAGGATTGGCCAGTGTTTCATTTTCTGTGTGCTCTGTAAGTTTGTGGTCATTGGGTGAGTTTCTGTGTATTCATTCAGGTTGTGGTCAGTGGGTCAGTTTCTGTATGTTCAGTCAGGTTTTGGTCAGTGTGTCAGTTTCTGTGTGTTCAGTCAGGTTGTGTTTAGTGGATCAGTTTACGTCTGTTCTCTCATTTTCTGGTCAGTGGGCCAGATTCTGTGTGTTCGGTGTTGTTGTGGTCATTGGCTCAGTCTGTGTGTGCTCAGTCAGTTTTTGGACAGTGTGTCAATTTCTGTGGGTTCATTCAGGTTGTTTTCAGTGGGCCAGTTAGGTGTGTTCTCTCATTTTGTGGTCAGTGAGACAGTTCTGTGTGCTCGGTCAGTTTGTGGTCAGTTTGTCATTATCAGTGTATTCACTCAGTTTGTGGTCAGTGGATCAGTTTCTGTGGGTGCCATCAGTGTGTGGTTAGTGGCTCAGTTTCTGTTTTTTCGGTCAAGTTGTTGAAAATGGGTCAGTTGCTGTGTGTTCGGTCAGGATTTGTTCAGTTGTTCAGTTTCTGTGTGTTTGGCCAGTTTGTGGTCAATGGGTCAATTTCGGTGTGTTCGGCCAGATTGTGTTACATAGTCCTGTTTCTGTGTGTTCGGTCAGGTTGTGGTCAGTGGGTCATTTCCTGTGTTTTCGGTCAGTATATGTCAGTGGGTCAGTTTCTGTGTGCTCAGTCAGGTTGTGGTCTGTGGGTCAGTTCTGTGTGCTCGGACGGTATGTGGTCAATGGGCCAGTTTCTGTGTGTTTGATCATGATTTTGTCAGTGGGTCAGTTTCTGTGTGATCAGTCAGGTTGTGCTCAGTGGGTCAGTTGCTGTGTGTTCAGTCAGGATTTGTTCAGTGGGTTCGTTTCTGCGTGTGCAGTCAGGTTGTGGGAAGTGGATCAGTTTCTGTGTGCTCGGGAGGTTTTGGTCAGTGGGTCAGTTTATTTGTGTTCGGACAGTATCTGGTCAGTGGGTCAATTTCTGTTTGTTTGGTCAGACTTTTGTAAGTGGGTCAGTTTCTGTGTGCTCGGACAGGTTGTGACCTGGGATTCGGTTTCTATGTGTTCGGTCAGGCTGTGGTCAGTGGGTCAGTTTCTTTGTGTTCAGAGAAGTTGTGGTCAATTGTTCAGTTTCTGTGTGTTCGGTCAGGATTTGTTCTGTGTGTCAGTTTCTGTGTATTTGCTCCGGTTGCGATCAGTGGGTCAGTGTATGTGTGTTCAGTCAGGACGTGGTCAATGGGTCAGTTTCGTGTGTTCAGCCAGGTTGTGGTCAATGGGTCAGTTTTGGTGTGTTGGGTCAGATTTTGGGAGGAAGTTCCGTTTCGGTGAGCTCATCAGGTTGTGGTCAGTGAACCAGTTTCAGTGTTTGTTCGTTCAGGTTGTGGTCAGTGGGCCCGTTTCAGTGTTTGTTCAGTCAGGTTGTGGTCCGGGGTCAGTTTCTGTGTGTTCGGTCAGGTTGCGCTCAGTGGGACATTATCAGTGCTTTCAGTCATGTTGTGGTCTGTGGGTCAGTTTCTGAATGGTCGGTCATGTTGTGCTCTGAGGGTCAGTTTCTATGTGCTCGGACAGGTTTTGGTCAGTGTGTAAGTTTTTATGTGTTCTGGCAGGATTTGGTCAGTGGGTCATTTCTGTGAGTTTGGTCAGGTTGTGTTCTATTGGTCAGTTTCTGTGTGTTCGTTCAGGATTTGATCAGTGGTTCAGCTTTTTTGTGTTTGCTGAGGTTGTAGTCAGTGGGTCAGTTTATGTGTATTCGGTCAGGATTTGGTCAGTGGGTCAGTTTCTGTGTGTTCAGTCAGGTTGTAATCAATGGGTCAGTTTATGTGTGTTCGGTCAGGATTTGGTCAGAGGGCCAGTTTCTGTGTGTTCGGTCAGCTTGTGGTCAGTGGATCAGTTCATGTGTGTTCTGTCAGGTTGTGGGCAGTTAGTCATTTTATGTGTTTTCGGTCAGGATATGTCAGTGGGTCAGTTTCTGTGTGCTCAGTCAGGATGTGATCTGTGAATCAGTTTCTGTGTGCTCAGACGGGTTGTGATCAATGGGTCAGCTTCTGCGTGTTTGGTCAAAATTTAGTCAGTGGGTCAGTTTCTGTGTGTTCGGTCATTTTGTGCTCAGTGTGTCAGATTCTGTGTGCTCGGTCAGGATTTGTTCAATGAGTCAGTTTCTGTGTGTTCAGCCAGTTTGTGGTCAGTGGTCTGTTTTGGTGTGTAGGGTCAGGTTTCGGTACGAAGGCCCGTTTCTGTGAGCTCGGTCAGTTTGGGGTCAGTGGGTCAGTTTCAGTGTTTTATCGTTCAGGTTGTGGCCAGTGGGTGTATTTCGGTGTTTGTTCAGTCAGGTTGTGGTGCATGGGTCAGTCTCTGTGTGTTCAGTCAGGTATTGGTCAGTGGCTCAGTTTCTGTGTGTTTGCTCAGTTTGCAGTCATAGGGTCAGTTTTCGTGTGTTCGGTCAGGATTTGGTCAGTGGGTCAGTTTCTGTGTGTTCGGAGAGGTTGTGCTCTGTGGGTTCGCTTATGTGTGTTCGTTCAGGATTTGGTCAGTGGGTCAGTTTTTGTGTGATCAGTCAGGTTGTATTCAGTTGGTCAGTTTCTGTGTGTTCGGTCAGCTTGTGGTCAATGGTTCAGTTTATGTGTGTTCAGTCAGGTTGTGGACATTGGGTCAGTTTCTGTGTGCTTACACAGGTTCTGGTCAGTGGTTCATTTTCTTTGTGTTCAGTCAGGTTGTGGTCATTGGATCAGTTTCTGTGTGTTCTATCAGGTTGTGTTCAGTGGATCATTTTCTGTGTGTTCAGTTAGGTTGTGGTCAGTTTGTCAGTTTCTGCTTGTTCGGTCAGGTGTGGTCAATTGGTCATTTTCTGTGAGATCGATCAGGTTGTGGTCAGTGTGTCAATTTCTGTGTTTTCAGCCAGGATTTGTTCAGTGTGTCAGTTTCGTTGTCTCAGTCAGGTTGTGGTCAGTTGGTCAGTTTCTGTGTCTTCATTCTTGTTGTGGTCATTTTGTCAGTTTCTGTCTGTTTGATCAGGTTGTGGTCAGTGGGTCAGTTTCTGTGTGTTCGGTCAGGATTTGTTCAGTATGTCAGTTTCTTTGTGATCAGTCATGTTGTGGTCAGTGGGTCAGAATTATTTTGTTTTCTTTATTCATTGATGGGATGTGGGCGTCGCTGGCTGGCTAGGCCTGCATTTAGTGCCTGTCCCTAATTGCCCTTGAGAGGATGCTGGTGAGATGCCTTCTTGAACCGCTGCAGTTCATATGGTGTAGGTACACCCACAATGCTGTTCGGATGGGAGTTCCAGGTTTTTGGCCCAGCGACAGTGAAGGAACGGCGATACAGGTCCAAGTCAGGATGATGTGTGGCTTGGAGCGGCACTTGTATGTGGTGATGTTCCCATGCATCTGCTGCCCTTGTCCTTCTAAGTGGTAGAGGTCGCGGGTTTGGAAGGTGCTGTTGAAGGAGCTTTGGTGAGTTGCTGCAGTGCATCTTGTAGATGGTACACACTGCAGACACAGTGTGCCGGTGGTGGAGGGAGTGAATGTTGAATGTGCTGGATGGAGTGCCAATCAAGCGGGCTGCTTTATCCTGACTGGTGTCGAGCTTCTTGCATGTTGTTGGAGCTGCACTCATCCAGGCAAGTGGAGAGTATTCCATCACACTTCTGACTTGTGCCTTGTAGATGGTGGAAAGGCTCTGTGGAGTCAGGAGTGAGACACTCGCTGCAGAATTCCCAGCCTCTAGCCACAGTATTTATATCGCTGGTCCAGTTCAGTTTCTGATCAATGGTAACCCCCAGGATGTTGATAGTGGGGGATTCAGCGATGGTAATGTCATTGAATGTCAAGGGGAGATGGCTAGAGTCTCGCTTGTTGGAGGTGGTCATTGCCTGGCACTTGTGTGGTGCGAATGTTACTTGCCACTTGTCAGCACAAGTCTGAATGTTGGCCAGGTCTTGCTGCATATGGACACGGACTGCATCAGTATCTGACGAGTCTCGAATGGTGCTGAACAGTGTGCAAACATCAGCGAACATCCCCACTTATGACCTTATGATGGAGGGAAGTTCATTGATGAAACAGCTGAAGATGGTTGGGCCTAGGACACTGCCCTGAGGATCTCCTGCTGTGATATCATGTGATTGAGATGAATGACCTCCAACAACCACAGCCAACTTCCTTTGTGCTAGGTATGATTCTGTGTGTTTGATAAGGATGTGTTCAATGTGTCAGTTTCTCTGCATTCTGTCAGGTTGTGGTAATTGTGTCGGTTTCTGTGTTCGATCATGATGTGGTCAATGGGTTCATTTCTGCGTGTTCTCTCAGGTTGTGTTCAATGGATCAGTTTCTGTGTGTTCTCTCAGTTTGTGTTCAGTGGTGCAATTTCTGTGTGCTCAGTAAGGTTGTGCTCAGTTAGTCAGTTTCAGTGAGTTCCGTTAGTTTGTGGTCAGTGTAGCAGTTTCGCTGGGTACCGTCAGTGTGTGGTCAGTGGGAAAGTTTCTATTTGATCTGTCAAGTTGCTGTCATTGGGACAGTTTATATGAGTTCGGTCAGGATTTGTTCAGTTGATCAGTTTCTTTGTGTTTTGCAGGTTGTGGTCAATGTTCACTTTCGGTGTGTTGGGTCAGGTTTTGGTCGGAAGGCCAGTTTCTGTGTGCTCGATCAGGTTGTGGTCAGTGGGTCAGTCTCAGTGTTTGTTCCTTCAGGTTGTGGTCAGTGAGTCAGTTTCAGTGTTTGTTCGGTCAGACTGTGGTCAGTGGGTCAGTTTCTGATGTTCGGAGAGGTTGTTCTCAGAGGCTCCGTTTATGTGTGTTCGGTCAGGATTTGGTCAGTGGGCCAGCTTTTGTGTGCTCGGTCAGCTTGTGGTCAGTTGGTCAGTTTAAGTGTGTTCAGACAGGTTGTGGTCAGTGGGTCAGTTTCTGTTTGTTCGGTCATTTGTGGTCAATTGGTAAGTTTCTGTGTGCTGGGTCAGTTTGTGGTCAGTGGATCAGCTTCTGTGTGTTCGATCAGGATTTGTTCTGTGTGTCAGCTTCTCTGTGCTCGGTCAGATTGTGGTCAGTGGGTCAGTTTCTTTGTCTTCATCCATGTTGCGGTCATTATGACAATTTCTGTGTATTCGGTCAGGTTCTGTTCAATTGGTCAGTTTCTGTGTGTTCAGTCAGGATTTTTTCATCGTGTCAATTTCTGTGTTATCAGTCATGTTTTTGTCAGTGGGTCAGTTTCTGTGTGTTTGATCTCGATTTGGTCAGTGTGTCAGTTTCTCTGTGCTCGGTCATGTTGTGGTCAGTGGGGCAGTTTCTGTTTCTTCATTCATGTTGTGGTCTTTGTGTCGGTTTCTGTGTGTTCGGTCAGGTTGTGATCAGTGGGTCGATTTCAGTGTGTACGGACAAGATTTTCTCAGTGTGTCAGTTTCTGTGTGATCAGCCATGTTGTAGTCAGTGGGTCAGATTCTGTGTGTTCGGTCAGGATGTGGTCAGTGGGACAGTTTATCTGAGTTTGGTCAGGATGTGTTCAATGGGTCAGTTTCTCTGCATTCTGTCAGGTTGTGGTCAGTGGGTCGGATTCTGTGTGTTCATTCAGTTTGCGGTCACGTTGTCAGTTTCTGTGTGTTTGGTCAGGTTGTGGCCTGTGGGTCAGTTTCTGTGTGTTCAGCCAGGACTTGGTCACTGTTTCAGTTTCTGTGTGATCGGTCAGTTTGTGGTCAGTGGGTCAGATTCTGCGTGTTAGGTGAGGATGTGGTCTGTGCGTCAGTTTCTTTGAGTTCGGCCACATTGTGTTTATTGTGTCAGTCTTTGTGTGCTCGCTCATGTTGTGGTCAGTGTGTCAGTTTCTGTATGATCAGTAAGGTTTTAGTCAGTGTGTCAGCTTCTGTGTGCTCGGTAATGTTGTGGTCAGTGTGTCAGTTTCTGTGTGATGAGTAAAGTTTTGGTCAGTGGGTCACTTTCAGTGTGTTCGGCCAGGATTTGCTCAGTGGGTAAGGTTCTGGTTGTGTGGTCAGACTGCAGTCAGTGTGTCAGTTTCTGTTTGCTCAGACAGGTGGAGATTAGTTGCACTGTTTCTGTGTGTTTGGACAGGTGTTGGTCAGTGGATCAGTTTCTGTGTGTTCAGTCAGGTTGTGGAAAATGGGTCAGTTTCTGTGTGTATGGTCAGGAATTGGTCAGTTTGTCACTTGCTGTGTGTTTGGCCAGGTTGTGGTCAATGGGCCAATGTCTGTGTTTTCGGTCAGATTGTGGTCTGTGGGCCAGTTGCTGTGTGTTCGATCAGGTTTAAGCCAGTGTGTCAGTAACTTTGTCCTCAGTAAGTTTGTGCTCAGTGGGTCAGTTTCTGTGTTTTTGGTCAGAATGTGGTCAGTGGGTCAGTTTCTGTGTGTTCGTACCAATTGGTGGTCAGTGGGTCATTTACTGTGTGTTCTGTCAGATTGTGGTCAGTGGATCAGTTTCTGTGTGTTTGGTCAGGTTGTGGTCAGTTGGCCAGTTTCTGTGTGGGCGTTCAGGTTGTGGTCAGTGAGTACGTTTCTGTGTGATCGGCAAGGTTGTGGTCAGTCAGTTAGTTTCTATGTGTTCAGATAGGTCAGTGTGTCAGTTTCCATGTGCTTGGTCACGTTGTTGTCAGTGGGTCACTTTCTTTGTGTTTGTTCAGGTTGTGTCATTGTGTCAGTGTCTGTGTGTTTTGTCAGGTTGCGGACAGTGGGTCAGTTTCTGTGTGTTCAGTAAGGACCTGGTCATTGTCAGTTACTGTGTGGTCGGTCAGGTTCTGGTGAGTGAGCCAGTTTATGTGTGTTCAGTCAGGTTGTTGTCAGTGGGTCAGTTTCTGTGTGTTTGGTCAGGTTGTGGTCAGTGGGTCCGTTTCTGTGTGCTCGGTCAGGTTTTGATTAGTGTGTCAGATTCTTTGGCCTAGAAATTCAGTCTGGACACTTTTGGGGCGCTAAAGTCGGGCGCTCGCTAAAGTTAGCGCCCGCCGGAAAGTGTAGGCCACATCGCCGAAATTCAGTAAAGTTGGCCCTAACTTTGGCCGAGCGCTGAAACTGGCGTTTAAATGCTGTGTTCCGGCGCTAAGCCGGCGATGCGGCCTAATAACGCCGAAGCCGGGCGCAGCGCAGGTGCGGTCACGTTTAGATTGACAGCAGACACCCTGACGCCGGCCAGCTCTTAAAGGGGGAAGGGTCAACTTTGACTGCTGCCACGCCCTGCATACTGGAGCCCTGCAGCTAGGCCTCAGCACTACTGGTGTGCCAAAATAGCGCCTGGAGCAATGGAGAGGGCCCGTGAGCGAGCGCAGCGCTTCTCAGAGCATGCTCTGAGTGTGCTCATTCATGCTGTGGAGAAGAGAAGAGAGATCCTGTGCCCAGACAGTGGCAGGAAGGCTCCCAGGAGTCAGTACAGGAGAGCCTGGGGCAAAATCGCCCGCAGGGTGTCATCCACCTGTGATGTCCCCAGGAGTGCGGACCAATGCCGCAAGAAGTTCAACGACCTCACTCGGATGGTGAAGGTGAGTACCCTTTCCAGTGTCCCCCTCATCCTTGCATGTGCACCTCACATTATGGGCAAAGGGACCTCAAAGCCCTAATGGGCAGCCCTCCTCCCGCAGCAATGGCTCTTGCATGTTCATCAATAGCACTTTCTGCACTTAACACACTGGCCAAGCTATTCGACCATGGGAGGCAGTGCACCCAGCAACAGGGCACCACACTGGCCAAGCTATTCCACCATTGGAGGCAGTGCACCCAGCAACAGGGCACCACACTGGCCAAGCTATTCTACCATGGGAGGCAGTGCACCCAGCAACAGGGCACCACACTGGCCAAGCTATTCCACCATGGGAGGCAGTGCACACAGCAACAGGGCACCATACTGGCCAAGCTACTCCACCATAGGAGGCAGTGCACCCAGCGACAGGGCACCACACTGTACTTAGAGGCCGTCCTTTCTCTTGCAGGCCAAGCTGGCGAGCAATGTAAGGAGCCAGGCTGTCACTGGTGGAGGCCGTCCCGAGTACCAGGCGCTCACTGATCTGGAGTAGAGCGTGGCACGACTCATGCGTGGCCGGGTGACTGGCCCTGTCGCGATCGGCGAGGCGGACCCTGTACTGGTACCTACTGGTAAGGACATGACCAGTTGCACCTCTCTCGTTGCCCTCGCGCTTCAGATCTACATCCTTTCCCACTGACCGACAAATGCGCATAATGCACCACTCAGGCCTCCCTCGCTGATGGCCTGTCCTCACTCTAAAGCTACTCTTGTGCCTTCCTGCTTTCAGCTGGTGAGGAGGAGGTGGTCCCTGAAGCGCAGAGAGCCAGGCCCTTGGAGGAGGTGGACATCGAGGGCCAGGAGGAAGGTGGCACATCGGGGGAACCCTCCTCCGCGCCAGGTGATGGCAATGGAGGGGAGAGGTCTGGCCTGCAGGAGAGCCAGGGGGAGGTGTTGGAGGGGAGTGCCGAAGCTGGTCCCAGTAGGGTGGACGCATGCGGGAAGGCTCCGGCAGCACGCCAGCCTTCTCCCCAGAGGGGGGAGGTGTTGGAGGGGAGGGCAGAACCTGGCCCAAGTGGGATCGACGCACGCGGGAAGGGTCGGCCAGCTCGGCGGCCTTCTCCCCGGAGGGAGAGCCCGCCCTCCAGTCCGGACACGGTCCTCGCCCAGGAGGTGCGCGTCCTCGATGAGATGTCAGCGGCATCTGAGCGGCGCCACCAAGAGTTCATGGGGGTGGTCGAACAGATGCCTCACGCCATTGAGTCTCTGGCTCAGAGTGTGGTGGTTTTCGGGGAATCACAGGCCAGGGGGTTCGAACAACTCACGGCAGTGCATGACAGGGGTGTCCAGCAACTGGCCGCAGCACACAACAGGGATGTGCAGCAACTCACGGCAGCACAGGACGCGGGTGTGCAGCAACTGGCGGCAGCACAGGACGCGACTCGCGAGATGAGTGGTGCCATCCACACACTGGCAGAGCTGATGCGGGCACATACCAGGGCAGTTCGGGCACTCACTTCTGCCACACTCGCTGTGGCACAGAGGCATCGCCATGGCACCCGCCGCCCTGCTGCAGCACAGCGGTCTGGCCTCCACCACATTGCTGTGCTTGCTACACTGCCAGCCCGGCTGAGTGCCAGTGTCTCTGGCGAGCAGCGCGCACCTGCCATCAGCCAGCTTGCCCCCAATGGTGCTGCCGACACTGCCACTCCCCCAGCCAAGATGCGACGAGCTGCTGCTAAGACTGATGCTGCCCAGCCACAGCTGCAGCAGTCAGCAGCCGGCCCCTCCCGGGCCAGGCCACGTCTAGGCCGACCCCCAAGGACATCTGCCGACACGCTTTGTGGCCCTCATGTGCCTTCCCCCAGCCTCGCCACACCCGCAGGGCCCAGGTTGAGGCGTAGCAGCAGGTTGGCCAGGGGCCGGAGAAGCCTGTCTAAGGACTCGCCCTCTCGGAACACCCATTAGAGTGTGGTGAGAGTGGTTTCTTTTATATTGGGGGGCTTGTGTTGTGCGGGGCATTATTTTGTTAAGGCCGAGGATCAAGGCATTTTTTCTTTTCATGGGGGTGTCTCTGTTGTGGGGGGCGGGGCTTATTTTTGTAAGGCCGCTGTTGAAGGCCTTTTGGATGGGCAAGTTTTGTTAGTCCTCCCCAGGTTTTGGGAGTGACAGATGTTTTTGTCTGTTTTTTTGGGGTCTTGTCTGTTTTTCTGTTTCATGTGGGAAGGGCCCTGAGTTTGTGAAATAAAGCTTTTGATTTATTCAGCATGTCCAGGTGTGATGTTTGAAGTGGTTGTTGCGTTAACCGGCTGAGGGCTTGCGGAGCGGCTGCCTTCAGGTGCGTTCATTGCCAGAGGCCATTCCCTGACAGGGGGCCTAGAAGTGTCGATCAATAAGCCCCCGGCCGACGGTCCTTGGCCCTTGTCGCTCCCTCCTGGGCTGGTCCTCCTCCTCCTCCTGCTCGTCCTCCTGAGGTGGTGGTCCAATGCCAGGTGGCAGTGCCTGAGTCCTGCGGATAGCCAGGTTGTGCAGCATGCAGCACACGATGACGAACTGGGAGACTCTATCCGGCGAATACTGAAGAGATCCTCCGGAATGATCCAGGCAGCGGAACCATTGCTTGAGGATGCCTATCGTTTGCTCGATGATATTCCTTGTGGCTTGATGGCTTTCGTTGTATGCCTCCTCTGCTGGGGTCCTGGGCGCGTGGAGCAGGGTCATGAGCCATGTACAATAAGGGTAGCCCTTGTCCCCGATAAGCCATCCCCTTGGTGGAGGCTGTGCCTCGAACATGTCAGCCACAGTAGCCTGGCACAGGATAAATGCATCGTGGCTGCTTCCTGCGAAGCGGGCATTGACAGCTAGGATGCGCTGCCTGTGGTCACACACCAGCTGTACATTTAGGGCATGGTAGCCCTTCCGGTTGCAGTAATCCTCGGCATTGTGGATAGGTGCCCGCATAGCCACATGCATGCAGTCAATGGCGCCCTGCACCATGGGGAAGCCGGCGATCCTGCCAAATCTGACTGCACGCTGCTCCTGCCTCTGTCGGGTAATGGGGAAGGAGATGAATTGGTGTCTCCTCGCGTAAAGTGCATCGGTGACCTGCCGGATGCAGCGATGCGCGGCGAGCTGGGAGATGTTCGCTATGTCCGCAGCAGCGGCTTGGAAGGAGCCGCTTGCATAAAAGTTCAGAGCCACCGTGACCTTCACTTCCACCGAGAGAGACGTCCTGCACATCAGCTGTGGACGCAGATCTGTGTGAAGCAGCTGGCAGATCTCTGCAACCACCTCCCTTCTGAAGCGTAGCCTCTTCACACAATGCGCCACAGTCATGGTGAGATAGGACAACTGCTGCCGGTATTGCCTGAGTGGGTAAGGCCTACGTTGCCGACGCCTGAAGGCCCCTCTGCGTCTAGGCAGGGCTGGCCCTCTCTCACAGCATCTGCGAGCCCTTCGCACATAATGCTGCAACTGAGGGTTGGCCCCCCATGCAGCCCTCATAATAAAGTGGAGAACAGATAAATCACAATGAATCAAATGTCAAAGCACTGGCCAGAAGCCAAAAATACCTCTCCTATGTTGTCCCAAATCTGTAACCTCTGTCCCTTGGTCTCTGTCCAGAAATCCAAAGCAGTAAAGTCATTGCAGAAAAATGGCTGGGCTTTATAGGTCAGTGTAAGTGCCCTTTAATTTGCGCTCCCCGAGGCCCACAGGGCCTCTTTTGCGTTCCAACTCACAGTTCTTAGCAGCACCACGCCCACATTGGGCGGGCGCCACTGAATTTCCAGTTTGGGGCGCACAAACAGCGTTGCGCGAAGATATGACGTCATACGCTGCGCGCGCACCTGAGCGGGCGCAAACACTTTGCGCCGGCGCTAAATGTCAACTGAATTTGGGCGTCGGCGCAGATCGGTCTGCGTTCAGGCGCTAAGTGTCTAGCGCCGGAAATATAGCCCTTTTATGGCGTTAGCGGCTGGCGCAACCCACTGAATTTCTAGGCCTTTGAGCTCATTCAGGATGTGTACATTGGGACAGTTTCTTTGTATTCAGTCAATTTGCTGTCAGTGTACTAGCTGCTGTGTGTTCGATCAGGGTATGGCTCATGGGTCAGTTTCTGTGTGTTCGGTCAGTTTTGTGGTCAATGGGTCAGTTTCTTTCTGTTTGATCAGGATTTGGTCTGCGTGTCAGTTTCTGTGTGCTCGGTCAGGTTGTGGTCAATGGGTCAGTTTCTATGTGTTCGATCAGGATTTGGTCTGTGTGTCAGTTTCTGTGTGTGCGGTCAGGATGTGTCAATGGGTCAGTTTCTGTGGGTTCCATCAGTGTGTGTTCAGTGGGTCAGCTTCTGTGTGTTCTGTCCGTATATGTGTGTTTGGCCACGTTGTGGTCAATGGGTCAATTTTGTTGTGTTCAGTCAGGTTGTGGTCGTTGGGTCAGTTTCTGTGTGTTCAGTCCGGTTGTGGTCAATGTGTCATTCTGTGTGTTCAGTCAGTATTTGTTCAGTGTGGCAATTTATGTGTGTTCGGACAGGTTGTGTTCATTGGGTCAGTTTCTGTCTGTTCAGAGGGGATCTGGTCAGTGGGTCAGTTTATGTTTGTTTCTTCATACTGTTGTCAGTGGGCCAGTTTCTGTGTGTTCAGTCAGGATTTGGTCAGTGGTTCAGCTTCTGTGTGTTCGTCAGGTTGTATTCAGTGGGTCAGTTTCTTGTGTTTGGTCAGAATGTGGTCAGTAGGCGAGTTTCTGTGTGTTCAGTCAGGTTGTGGTCGATGGGCCAGTTTCTCTGTGTTCAGTCAGGTTGTTGTTCAGTGGGTCAGTTTCTGAGTGTTCGGTAAAGATGTGGTCAGTGGGCCAGTTTCTGTGTGTTCGGTCAGGTTGTGGTCAGTGGGTCAGTTTCTGTGTGTTCGGTCAGGATTTGTTCTGTGTGTCAGTTTTTGTGTGATCAGTCATGCTGTGGTCAGTGGGTCAGATTCTGTGTGTTCGGTCAGGATGTGGTCAATCGTTCAGTTTCTGTGCATCCTCTCAGGTTGTGGTCAGTGGGCCGGTTTCTGTGTGTTTGATCAGGAGGTGGTCAGTGTGTCATTTGCTGTGTTTCGGTCTGGATATGTCAGTGCGTCAGCTTCTTTGTTTTCAGTCAGAATTTAATCAGTGGTGCAGTTTCTGTGCTCTCGGTCAGGTTTTGGTCAGTGGGCCAGTTATTGTGTGTTCAGTCAGGTTGCGGTCAGTGGGTCAGTTTCTGTGTCTTCTTTCAGGTCATGGTCAGAATGTCAGTTTCTGCTTGTTTGGTCAGGTTGTGATCAGTGGGCCATGTTTTGTTTTGTCAATCAGTTGTGGTCAGTGGGTCAGTTTCTGTGTGTTTGGTCAGGTTGTGGGCAGTGGGTCAGTTTCTGTGTTTTTAGTCAGTATATGTCAGTGGGTCAGTTTCTGTGTGTTCGTTCCGGATTTGTTCCGTTGTTCACTTTCTGTGTGTTTGGCCAGGTTGTGGTCATTGGGTCAGTTGCAGTTTTTGTCCTGTGCGGATGTGGTCAGTGGGTCAGTTACTGTGTGTTCGGTCAGGTTGTGGTCAATGGGTCAGTTTCTGTGTGTTCAGTCAGTTTATGGTCAGTGTGTCAGTTTCAGTCTTTGTTCGGTGAGGTTGTGATCAGTGGGTCAGTTTCTGTGTTTTCGGTCAGGATTTGGTCAGTGGGTAAGTTTCTGTGCGCTCGGTCAGGTTGTGATCAGTGGGTCAATTTCTGTCTGTTCGGACAGGATCTGGTCAGTGGGTCAGTTTCTGTGTGTTAGGTCAGTTTGTGGTCAGTGGTCAGTTTGTGTGTGTTTGGTCATGTTGTGTTCAGTGCGTCAATTTCTGTGTGTTCATCCAGTTGGTGGCCTGTTGGTCATTTTCTATATGTTCGGACAGGTGCAGGTCTGTGGGCCACTTTCTGCCTGTTCGGTCAGGCTGTTGACAGTGGGTCAATTTATAGTTTTTCATTCAAGTTGTGGTCAGTGTGTCAGTTTCTGTGTGCTCAGTCAGGAGTTGGTCATTTTTCAGTTTCTGTGCGTTCGCTCAGGTTGTGGTCAGTGGGTCAGTTTCTGTGTGTTCCTTCAGGTTGTGGTTATTGTGTCAGTTTCGGTTGGTTCGGTCAGGTTGTGGTCATTGCGTCAGTTTCTGTGTGATCGGTCAGGATTTGGTCAGTGTGTCAGTTTCTGTGTGATCGGTCAGGTTATGGTCAGTGGTTCAGTTTCTCTGTGTTCGGACAGGTTGTTTTCAATGGGTCAGTTTCTGTGCATTCGTTGCATCTGTATTCCTTGTGTCAGTTCCTGTGTGTTCACTCAGTTTGTGGTCAGTGCTTCAGTTTCTGTGTGTTCGGTAAAGTTGTTGTCAGTGGTTCAGTTTCTGTTTGTTCGGTCAGGATTTGTTCAGTGTGTCACTTTCTGTGTGTTTTTACCAGCTTGTGGTCAATGGGTCAGTTTCGGTTGACTCGGTCAGATTGTGGTCAGTATTTTTTCGGTCAGGTTTTTGTCAATGGTCCAGTTTCATTGTGCTCGGGCAGGTTGTGTTCTGTGGGTCAGTTTCTGTGTGTTTCGTCAGGATTTGTTACCTGGGTCAGTTTCTCTGTGCTCACTAAGGAAGTGGACAGCGGGTCAGTCTCTGTGTGCTCAGACAGGTGGTGGTCTGTGGGTCAGTTTCTGTGTGTTCAGACAGGTGGTGGTCAAACGGTAAGTTTCTGTGTGTTCAGTCAGGTTGTGGTCAGTGGACCAGTTTCTGTGTGTTCCGTCAGTTTGTAGTCAGTTTGTCAGTTTGTGTGTGTTGCATCAAGTTGTTGTCATTGGGTCAGTTTCTGTGTGTTCAGTCCGGATTTGTTCAGTTGATCACTTTCTGTGTATTTGGCCAGGTTTTGGTCAATGGGTCAGTTTCAGTTTTTGTTCAGTGAGGTTTAGGTCAGTGGGTCTGTTTCTGTGTGTTCGGTCAGTTTGTGTTCAATGGGTCAGTTTCTGTGTGTTTGGTCAGGTTTGGTCAGCATGTCAGTTTCCGTTTTTGTTCGGTGAGGTTGTGGTCAGTGGGTCAATTTTTGTGTGTTCGGTCAGTATTTGGTCAGTGTGTCAGTTTATGTGTGCTCGGTCAGGTTGCAATCAGTGGGTCAATTTCTGTCTCTTCAGAGAGGATCTGGTCAGTGGGTCAGTTTCCGTTTGTTTCATCAGACTGTTGTCAGTGGGTCAGTTTCTGTCTGTTCGGTCATGATTTGTTCAGTGGGTCAAATTATGTCTGTTCAGTCAGGTTGTGGTCGCTCGGTCATTTTCTGTGTGCTCGGTCAGGTTGTGGTAAGCGGGTCAGTTTCTGTGTTTTCGGTCAGTTTGTGGTCAGTTGTTCAGTTTCTATTTGTTTGGACAGGTGCTGGTCTGTAGGTCAGTTTCTGCATGTTCGATCAGTTTGTGGTCAATGGATCAGTTTCTGTGGTTTCTCTCAGTTTGTGGTCAGTGGATCAGTTTCTCTGTGTTCGGTCAAGTTGTTGTCAGTGTGTCAGATTCTGTGTGGTCAGATTGTGGTCAGTGTATCTCTTTCTGAGTGTTCGGTCAGGTTATGGTCAGAAGGTCAGTATCTGCGTGTTTGTTAATGTTTTTGTCAATGGGTCAGTTTCTGTGTGTTCTGTCAGGTTGTGGTCAGTGGGGCAGTTTCTGTGTGCACTTTCAGGTTGTGATCAGTGGTTTAGTTTTGGTGTGTTCGATCAGTTGGTGGTAGTTTGGTCACTTTCAATTTGTTCAGTCAGATTGTGGTCAATGGGTCAGTTTCTGTGTGTTCGGTCAGGATTTGTTCAGCGTGTTTGATTCTTTGTGATCGGTCAGGTTATGGTCAGTGGTTCAGTTTCTCTGTGTTCGGACAGTTTGTGGTCAGCGGATCAGTTTACGTGTGTTTGTTCCATCTGTGGTCCTTGTGTCAGTTCCTGTGTGCTCGCTCAGTTTGTTGCTTTTGGGTCTGTTTCTGTGTGGCCAGTCAGGATTTGGTCAGTTTTTCAGTTTCTGTGTGATCGGTCAGGTTGTAGTCAGTGGTTCATTTTCTCTGAGTTCAGTCAGGATGTGTTCAGCGGGTAAGTTTCTGTGTTTGTGGTCAGCCTGTTGTCAGTGGGTCAGTGAATGTGTGCTAGGACAGGTGGTGGTCAATGGGTCAGATTCTGTGTGTTCAATCAGTTTGTGGTCAGTCGATAAGTTGCTGTGGTTTCTGTCAGTGTGTGGTCAGTGGATCAGTTTCTCTGTGTTCAGTCAAGTTGTTGTCACTGGGTCAGATTCTGTGTGGTCAGATTGTGGTCAGTGTATCAGTTCCTGAGTGTTCGGACAGGTTATGGTCAGAAGGACAGTTTCTGCGTGTTTGGTTGTTTTTAGTCAATGGGTCAGTTTCTGTGTGTTCTGTCAGTTTGTGGTCAATGGATTAGTTTGTGTTTGTTTGGCCAGGTTGTGGTCATTTGATCATTTTCTGTGTGTTCAGTCAGATTGTGGTCAGTGGGTCAGTTTCTGTGTGTTCTGTCAGGTTGTGGTCAGTGGATTAATTTCTGTGGGATCAGTCAGTGTGTGGTCAGTGGATCAGTTCTGTCTGTTTGGTCAAGTTGTTGTCAGAGGTTCAGTTTCTGTGTGTTGAGTCAGGATTTGTTCAGTTGTTCAGTTTCTGCGTGTTTGGCCAGATTCTGGTCAATTAGTCATTTCCTGTGTGTTCAGTCAGGTTGTGGTAGGAAGGACAGTTTCTGTGTGCTCGGTCATGATATGGTCAATGGGTCAGTTTCAGTATTTTTTCGGTCAGGTTGTGGCCAATGTGTCAGTTTCTGTGTGTTCGGTCAGATTGTGGTCAGTGGGTCATTTCCTGTGCTTTCGGGCAGGTTATGGGCAGTGGGTCAGTCTCTGTGTGCTCAATCAGGTTGTGGTCAGTGGGTTACTTCCTGTACTTCCTGTCTGGTTATGTCAGTTGGTGACATTTTCTGTTTTCGATCAGTTTGTGAGCAGTGGGTCAGTTTTATTGTGCTCCGTCTGGTTTTGGCCAGTGGGTCATTCCTGTGTGTTCAGTCAGGTTGCGGTGAAAAGGGCAATTTCTGTGTTCTTGGTCAGGTTATGGTCAGTCGGTCTGTTTCTGTGTTTGGTCAGGTTTTGGTCAATTGGTCAGTTTCTTTGTGTTCGGTCAGGTTGTGGTCAGTCTGTCAGTTTCAGTTTTTGTTCGGTGAGATTGTGGTCAGTTGGTCAGTTTCTGTGTGATTGGTCAGGATTTGGTCAGTGTGTCAGTTTCTGTTTGTTTCATCAGACTGTTGACAGTTGATCAGTTTCTGTGCGTTCGGTCAGGATTTGGTCAGTGGGTCAGTTTCTGTGTGTTCGGTAAGGTTGTGGTCAGTGTGTCAGTTTTTGTGTGCTTGGTCAGGTTGTGGTAAGTGAGCCAGTTTCTTTGTGTTCTGTCAGGTTCTGTCATTGGGTCAGTTTCTGTGTGTTCGGTGAGTTTGTGGTCAGTAGGTCAGTTTGTGTGTGTTCAGTCAGGTTGTGTTCAGTGCGTCAGTTTCTGTGTGTTCAGCGAGATTGTGGTCAGTGGGTGAGTTTCTATGTGTTTGGACAGGATCTGGTCAGTGGGTCAGTTACTGTTTGTTTCATCAGACTGTTGACAGTGGGTCAGTTTCTGTGCGTTCGTTCAGGATTTGGTCAGTGGGCCAGTTTCTGTGTGTTCGGTCAGGTTGTGGCCAGTGTGTTAGTTTCTGTGTGCATGGTCAGGTTGTGGTAAGTGAGCCAGTTTCTTTGTGTTCTGTCAGGTTCTGTCAGTGGGTCAGTTTCTGTGTGTTCGGTCAGTTTGTGGTCAGTGTGTCAGTTTGTGTGTGCTCAGTCAGGTTGTGTTCAGTGCGTCAGATTCTGTGTGTTCAGCGAGGTTTTGGTCAGTGGGTCAGTTTCTATGTGTTTGGACAGGATCTGGTCAGTGGGTCAATTACTGTTTGTTTCATCTGTGGGTCTGTTTCTGCGTGTTCGGTCAGTTTGTCGCCTGTTGGTCAACTTCAGTGTGTTCCTTCAGGTTGTGGTCAGTGTGTCAGTTTCTGTGTGCTCAGTCAGGAGTTGGTCATTGTGTCAGTTTCTGTGTGTTCGGTCAGGTTGTGGTCAGTTGGTCAGTTTCTCGGTGTTCATTCAGGTTGTGGTTATTGTGTCAGTTTCGGTGTGTTCGGTCAGGTTGTGGTCATTGGGTCAGTTTCTGTGTGATCGGTCATGATTTGGTCAGTGTGTGAGCTTCTCTGTGTTCGGACAGGTTGTGGTAAGTGGGTCAGTTTCTGTTTGTTCGTTCCATCTGTGGTTCTTGTGTCATTTTCTGCGTGTTCGCTCAGTTTGTTGTCAATGGGTCAGTTTTTGTGTGGTCAGTCAGGATTTGGTCTGTGTTTCAGTTTCTGTGTGTTCGGTGAGGTTGTGATCAGTGGTTCATTTTCTCTGATTTAAGTCAGGATGTTTTCAGTGGGTAAGTTTCTGTGTTTGTGGTCATACTGTTGTCAGTGGGCCAATTACTGTGCACTCGGACAGGTGGTGGTTAGTGGGTGAGTTTCTGTGTGTTAGCACAGGTGGTGATCAGTTTGTCAGTTTCTGTGTGTTCAATCAGTTTGTGGTCAGTGGGTCAGTTTCTGTGTGTTCTGTCAGGTTGTGGTCAGTAGATTAGTTTATGTGTTTTTGTTCAGGTTGTGGTCATTTGGTCACTTTCTGTGTGTTCGGTCAGGTTGTGGCCAGTTGGTCAGTTCTGTATGCACCGCCAGGTTGTGATCAGTGGTTCACTTTTGGTGTGTTCCGTCAGGTTGTGGTCATTTGGTCACTTTCAGTGTGTTCGTTCAGATTGTGTCGAATGGGTCAGTTTCTGTGAGTTCGGAGAAGTTGTGGTCAGTGGGTCAGTACCTGTGTGTTTGGTATGGTCAGTTGACCAGTTTCTATGGGTTCTGTCAGTGTGTGGTCAGTGGGTCAGTTTCTGTCTGTTTGATCGAATTGTTTCAGAAGTTCATTTTCTTTGAGTTCTCTCAGGATTTGTTCAGTTGGTCAGTTTCTGAATGTTTGGCCGGGTTGTGGTCATTGGGTCAGATTCTGTGTGTTCAATCAGGTTGTGGTCAGTGGGTTCGTTTTTGTGTATTCGGTCATGGTGTTGTCAGTGTGTCAGTTTCTGTGTGTTCAGTCAGGTTGTGGTTAATGTATAAGGTTCTCTGTGTTCGCTCAGGTTGTGGTCAGTGGGCCAGTTTCTGTTTGTTTCGTCACACTGTTGTTAGTGGATCAGTTTCTGTGTGTTCGATCAGGAATTGGTCAGTGGTTCAGTTTTTGTGTGTTCGGTCAGGTTGTGGTCAGTCGGTCAGTTTCTGTGTGCACCATCAGTTTGTGGTCAGTGGTTCAGCTTTGGTGTGGTCGGTCAGGTTGCGGTCATTTGGTCACTTTCAGTGTGTTCGGTCAGATTGTGGTCAATCAGCCAGTTCCTTTGTGATTGGACAAGATGTGGTCAGTGTGTTAGTTTCTGTGTGTTTGTTCAATATATGGTCAGTTGATGAGTTTATGTGTGTTCAGTCAGTTTGTGGTCAGTGGATCAGTTTCTGTGGGTTCTGTCAGTATGCGGTCAGTGGGTCAGTTTCTCTCTGTTCGGTCAAGTTGTTGTCAGAGGTTCAGTTTCGGTGTGTTCTGTCAGGATTTGTTCAGTTGGTCAGTTTCTGTGTGTTTGGTCAGGTTGTGGTCAATGGGTCGGTTTCTGTGTGTTCGGTCAGGTTGCAGTAGGAAGATCAGTTTCAGTTTTTGTTCGGTCAGGTTGTGGTCAGTGGGTCAGTTTCTGTGTGTTCCGTCAGGATTTGGTCAGTGGGTCAGTTTCTGATTGTTCGATCAGGTTCTGGTCAGTGGGTCAGTTTCTGTGTGCTTGGTCAGGTTCTGGTAAGTAGTCCAGTTTCTGTGTGTTCCATCAGGTTGAGGTCAGTGGGCCAGTTTCTGTGTGTTTGGCCAGTTTGTGTTCAGTGGATCAGTTTGTGTGTGTTCGGTCAGGTTGTGTTCAGTGCATCAGTTCCTGTTTCTTCAGCCAGGTTGTGGGCAGTGGATCAGATTCTATGTATTCGTACAGGTGCTGGTCTGTGGGTCAGTTTCTGCATGTTCGGTCAGTTTGTCGCCAGTGGGTCAACGTCTGTGTGTTCATTCAGGTTGTGGTCAGTGTGTCAGTTTCTGTGTGCTCAGTCAGGATTTAGGCATTGTATACGTTTCTGTGTGTTCGGTCAGGTTGTGGTCAATGGGTCAGTTTCTGTGTGCTCATTCAGGTTGTGCTTATTGTGTCAGTTTCTGTGTGTTCGGTCAGGTTGTGGTTATTGGGTCTGTTTCTGTGTGATCGGTCAGGATTTATTCAGTCTGTGAGTTTCTGTGTGATCGGTCAGGTTATGGTCAGTTGTTCAGTTTCTCTGTGTTCGGACAGGTTGTGGTCAGTGGGTCAGTTTCTGTGTGTTCGTTCCATCTGTGGTCCTTGTGTCAGTTACTGTGTGTTTGCTTAGTTTGTTGTCAATGGGTCAGATTCTGTGTGGTCAGTTAGGATTTGGTCAGTGTTTCAGTTTCTGTGTCATCGGTCAGGTTGTGGTCAGTGGTTCATTTTCTCTGAGTTCAGTCAGGATGTATTCAGTGGGTAAGTTTCTGTGTTTGTGGTCAGACTGTTGTCAGTGGGTCAGTTAATGTGTGTTCGGACAGGTGGTGGTCAGTGGGTCAGTTTCTCTGTGTTTGGTCAAGTTGTTGTGAGTGGGTCAGATTCTGTGCTGTCAGATTGTGGTCAGTGTATCAGGTTCTGAGCCGACGGTCAGGTTATGCTCAGAAGGTCAGTTTCTGCGTGTTTGGCTGTGTTTTAGTCAATGGGTCAGTTTCTGTGCATTCTGTCATGTTGTGGTCAGTGGATTAGTTTCTGTGTGTTTGGTCAGGTTGTGGTCATTTGGTCACTTTCTGTGTGTTCGGTCAATGTATGGTCATTGGGTCAATTTCTGTGTGTTCTGTCAGGTTGTGGACAGTGGATTAGTTTCTGTGTCTTTGGTAAGGTTGTGGTCATCTGGTCACTTTCTGTGTGTTAGGTCAGGTTGTGGTCAGTCGGTCAGTTTCTGTATGCACCATCAGGTTGTGATCAGTGGTTCAGTTTTGGTGTGTTCGTTCAGGTTGTGGTCATTTGGTCACTTTCAGTGTGTTCGCTCAGATTGTGGCCAATGGGTCAGTTTCTGTGTGTTCGGACATGTTGTGGTCAGTGGGTCAGTTCCTGTGTGTTTGGTCAAGATATGGTCAGCTGATCAGTTTCTGTGTGTTCAGTCAGCTTGTGGTCAGTGGATCAGTTTCTATGGGTTCTGTCAGTGTGTGCTCAGCGGGTCAGTTTCTTTCTGTTTGGTCAAGTTGTTGTCAGAGGTTCAGTTTCTTTGAGCTCTGTCAGGATTTGTTCAGTGGGTCAGTTTCTGTGTGTTCGGTCAGGTTGTGGTCAGTGGGTCAGTTTCTGTGTGCTCGGTCAGGTTCAAGTAAGTGGGCCACTTTCTGTGTGTTCTGTCAGGTTGTGGTCAGTGGATCAGTTTCAGTTTTTGTTCGGTGAGTTTGTGGTCAGTGGGTCAGTTTGTCTTTGTTCAGTCAGGTTGTGTTCAGTGCATCAGCTTCTGTGTCTTCAGCCAGTTTGTGGTTCGTGGGTCAGTTTCTATGCGTTTATTCAGGTGCTGGTCTGTGGGTCAGTTTCTGCATGTTCGGTCAGTTTGTCGCCAGTGGCTCAACTTCTCTGTATTCATTCAGGTTGTGGTCAGTGTGTCAGTTTCTCTGTGCTCAGTCAGGAGTTGGTCATTGTGTCAGTTACTGTGTTTTCAGAAAGGATCTGGTCTGTGGGTCAGTTTCCGTATGTTCAATCAGGTTGCGTTCAGTGGGGCAATTTCTGTGTTCTCGGTCAGGTTATGGTCAGTCGGTCAGTTTCTATGTTCGGTCAGGTTGTGGCCAGTCGGTCAGTTTCTGTGTGTTCGGTCAGGACATTGTCAAAATGTCAGTTTCTGCGTGTTTGTTCAGGTTGCCGTCAGAGGCTCAGTCTGATTGAATTCGGCCAGTATATGTTCAGTGGGCCAGTATCTGTTTGTTCGGTCAGGTGTAGTCAGTGGGTCAGATTATTTGTGTTCAGTCAGGTTCTGGTCAGTGGGTCAGTTTTTGTGTGTTCAGTCAGGTTGTGGTCAGTGCGTAAGTTTATGTGTGTTCGGTCAGGATTTGGTCAGTGTGTCAATTTCTATGTGACCTTTATGATTTTGGTCAGTGGGAAAGTTTCTGTGTTTTTGGTGAGATTGTGTTCAGTGGGTCAGTCTCTGTGGATTTGCTCCGGTTGTGGTCAGTGTGTCCGTTACTGTTTGTCCGGTCAGAATATGGTCAGATGGTCAGTTTCTGGGTAGTTGGTCAGGTTGTGATCAGTGGTTCCAATTGGTTGAATTTGGTCAGTATTTGGTCAGTGGACCAATTTCTCTTTGCTCGATAAGTTTTGGTCAGTTTCTGTGTGACCTGTCAGGTTGTGGTCAGTAGGTCAGTTTCCATTTGTTCGGTCAGGTTGTGGTCAGTGGCTCTGTTTCTGTGTTTTTGGTCAGGTTGTGTTCAGTGCGTCAATTTTTGTTTGTTCAGCCAGGTTTTGTTCAGTGGGTCTTTTTCTATTTGTTTTGACAGGTGCTGGTCCATGGGTCAGTTACTGTGTGCTTGGTCAGGTTTGGTTCAGTGGGTCAGATTCTGTGAGTTCATTCTGGATGTGTTCAGTGGGTCAGTTTCTGTGTGTTCAGTCAGGTTGCGGTCAATGGGTCAGTTTCTGTTTGCTCGGGCATTTTGTGTTCTGTGGGTCAGTTTCTGTTTGCTCGGGCATTTTGTGTTCTGTGGGTCAGTTTCTGTGTGTTTGGTCAGGATTTGGTCCGTGGGTCAGTTTCTGTGTGCTCAGTAAGGATGTGGACCGTGGGTCAATTTCTGTGTGCTCGTACAGGTGGTGGTCATTGTATCAGTTGCTGTGTGATCGTGCCGGAGTTGACCATTGGTCCAGTTGCTGTCTGTTCCGTCAGGTTGTGGTCAGTGGATCAGTTTCTGTGGGTTCCGTCAGTGTGTGGTTAGTGTGTCAGTTTCTGTGTGTTCGTTCAAGTTATTGTCATTGGATCAGTTTCTGTGTGTTCGGTCTGTATTTGTTCAGTTGGCCACTTTCTGTGTGTTTGGCCAGGTTGTGGTCAGTGGGTCAGTTTTGTTGTGTTCGGTCAGGGTGTGGTCAGCGGGTAAGTTTAGTTGCGTTCGGTCAGGTTGTGGTCAGTGGGTCAGTTTCCATGTGTTTGGTCAAGTTGTAGTCAGTGGGTCAGTTTATGTTTTTTCTGTGAGGATTTGGTCAGTGTGTCAGTTTCTGTGTGTTTGTTCAGGTTGTGGTCAGTGTGTCATTTTCTGTCTGATCGGTCAGTTGTGGTCAGTGGGTCGGTTTCTGTGTGTTTGGTCAGGATGTGGTCAGTGGATTAGATTCTGTGTTCTAGGTCAGGTTGTTGTCAGTGAGTCCCTTTCTGTGTGATTGTTCAAGTTGTGGTCATTGTTTCAGTGTCTGTGTGTTTTGTCAGGGTGTGGTCAGTGATTCATTTTCTGTGTGTTCAGTCAGGACTTGGTTACTGCGTCAGTTGTTCTGTGTTCAGTCAGGCTGAGGTCAGTGTGACAGTTTCTGTGTTTGGTCAGGTTGTTGGCAGTGTGTCAGTTTCTGTGTGTTTGGTCAGATTGTGGTCAGTTGGTCAGTTTCTGTGTTTTCGGTCAGGTTGTTGTCAGTGGGTCAGTTCCTGTGTGTTTGGTCAGGTTGTTGCCTGTGGGACAGGTTCAGCGTGTCCAGTCAGGTTGTGGTAAGTGGGTAAGTTTGTGTGTGTTTGGTGAGGTTGTGGACAGTGTGTCAGTTACTTTGTGATCGGTCAGGTATTGGTCAGTGGGTCAGATTCCGTGAGTTCATTCAGGATGTGTTCAGTGGGTCAATTTCTGTGTGTTCAGTCAGGTTGTGGTCAGTGGATCAGTTTCTGTCGATCCTTCAGTTTGTGGTCAGTGGTACAGTTCCTGTGAGTTCAGTCAAGTTTTTGTCAGTGTTCCAGTTTCTGTGTGTTCGGTCAGAATTTGTTCAGGTTGTCACTTTCTGTGTTTTTGACCAGGTTGTGGTCAATGCGTAAGTTTTGGTGTTCTCGGTAACATTGTGGTCAGTGTGTCAATTTCAGTGTTTGTTTGGACAGGTTGTGGTCAATGGGTCAGTTTCTTTTTGCTCGGGCATTTTGTGTGCTGTGAGTCAGTTTCTGTGTGTTTGGTCAGGATTTGGTCCGTGGGTCAGTTTCTGTGTGCTCAGTAAGGATGTGGACCGTGGGTCAATTTCTGTGTGCTCGTACAGGTGGTGGTCATTGTATCAGTTTCTGTGTGTTCATGCAGGAGGTGATCATTAGGTCAGTTGCTGTCTGTTCAGTCAGGTTGTGGTCAGTGGATCAGTTTCTGTGGGTTCCGTCAATGAGTTATTGTCATTGGGTCAGCTTCTGTGTGTTCGGTCCGTATTTGTTCAGTTGGCCACTTTCTGTGTGTTTGGCCAGGTTGTGGTCAATGGGTCAGTTTCTATGTGTTCTGTCAGTTTGTGGTCAGTGGGTCAGATTCTGTGTGTTCAGCCAGGTTCTATTCAGTGGGTCACTTTCTGCGTGTTCCATCCGGTTGTGTTCAGTGGACCAGTTACTTTGTGTTCGTTCAGTTTGTGGTCAGTGGGTCAGTTTGTGTGTGTTCAGTCAGGTTGTCTTCAGTGTGTCAGTTTCTGAGTGTTCAGCCAGGTTGTGACCAATGGGTCATGTTCTGTGTCATTGGACAGGTGGTTGTCTGAGGTTCAATTTTTGTGTGTTTGTTCAGGTTGTGGTCATTGGGACAGTTTCGGTGTTTTCCGTCAGTATGTGGTCATTGGGACAGTTTCGGTGTTTTCCGTCAGTATGTGGTCAGTGGGACAGTTTCTGTGTGTTCGGTCCATATTTCATCAGTTGTCCACTTTCTGTGTGTTTGGCTAGGTTGTGGACAAAGGGTCAGTTTTGTTGTGTTCGGTCAGGTTGTGGTCAGTGGTTCAGTTTCTGTGTGTTCTGACAGAATCTGGTCTGTGTGTCAGTATCTGTGTCTTCGGTCAGGTTCTGGTCAATGGGTCAGTTTCTGTGTGTTCGTTCAGGTTGTGGTCAGTTTGTCAGTTTCTATGTGCTCGGTCAGGTTGTGGTCAATGGGTCAGTTTCTGTCCGTTCTGACAGGATCTGCTCAGTGGTTCAATTTCTGTTTCTTTCGTCATACTGTTGTCAGTGGTTCAGTTTCTGTGTGTTCGGTCAGGTTGTGGTCAGTGTGTCAGTTTCTGTGTGTTCCATCAGGTTGTGGTCAGTGGGTCAGTTTCTGTGTGTTCTGTCAGTTTGTGTTCAGTGGGTCAGTTTGCATTTGTTCGGTCAGGTTGTGTTCAGTGTGTCAGAGTCTGTGTGTTCAGCCAGTTTGTATTGAGTGGGTCACTTTCTGCGTGTTCCACCTGGTTGTGTTCAGTGGGCCAGTTTCTGTGTGTTCGTTCAGTTTGTGGTCAGTGGGTCAGTTTGTTTGTGTTCGGTCAGGTTGTCTTTAGTGTGTCAGTTTCTGAGTGTTCAGCCAGGTTGTGACCAGTGGCTCAGGTTCTGTGTCTTTGGACAGGTGGTTGTCTGAGGTTCAGTTTTTGTATGTTCGTTCAGGTTGTGGTCATTGTGTCAGTTTCGGTTTTTTCGGTCAGTATGTGGTCAGTGGGTCAGTTTGTGTGTGGTCGGCCAGGATTTGGTCAGTTTGTCAGTTTCTGTGTGGTGAGTCAGTTTGTGAACAGTGGTTCAGTTTCTGTGTGTTCATGCAGGTTGTGTTCATTGGGTCAGTTTCTGTGAATTCATTCCATTTGTGGTCATTGTGTCAGTTTCTGGGTGTTCGGTTAGGTTCTGGACAATGGCTCAGTTTCTGTGAGTTCGTTCATGTTTGGTCATTGTGTCAGACTTTGTGTGCGCGGTCAGGTTGTGGTCAGTGTGTCAGTTTCTGTGTGTTCAGTCAGGATTTGTTCATTGTGTCAGTTTCTGTGTGATCAGCAAGGTTTTGTTCAGTGGATCAGTTTCTGTCGGTTCGATCAGTGTTTGGACAGTGGAGGGTTTCTGTGTGTTCGGTCAAGTTGTTGTTAGTTGTTCAGTTGCTCTGTGTTCGGTCAGGATTTCTTCAGTGTGTCACTTTCTGTTTGTTTCATCAGATTGTTGTCAGTGGGTCAGTTTCTGTGTGTTCATTCAGGATTTGGTCAGTGTGTCAGATTCTGTGTGTTCTGGCAGGTTGTGGTCAGTGAGTCAGTTTTTGTGTGCTCAGTCTGGCTGTGGAACGTGGGCCAGTTTCTGTGTGTTCCTTCAGGTTGTGGTCAGTGGGTCAGTTTATGTGTGTTCGGTCAGTTTGTGGTCATTGGTCAGTTTGTGTGTGTTTGGTCAGGTTGTGGTCAGTGAGTCAGTTTCTGTGTCTTCAGCCAAGTTGTGGTCAGTGGGTCAGTTTCTGTGTGGTCGGTCAGGTTTTCGCCAGTGGGTCTATTTATGTGTGTTCATTCAGGTGTGATCAGTGTGTCAGTTTCTGTGTGCTCAGTCAGGAGTTGTTCATTGTGACAGTTTCTGTGTGTTCGGTCAGGTTGTGGTCAGTGGGTCAGTTTCTGTTTGTTCATTCAGGTTGTGGTTATTGTATCAGTTTCGGTGTGCTCGGTCAGATTGGGGTAAGTGTGTCAGTTTCAGTGTTTGTTCCATCAGGTTGTTGTAAATTGGACACTTTCTTTGTGCTCGGGCAGGTTGTATTCTGTTTTTTCCGTTTCTGTCTGTTTGGTCAGGATTTGTTCCCTGGGTAAGTTTCTGTGTGCTCAATAAGGATGTGGACAGTGGGTCAGTTTCTGTGTGCACGGACAGTTGGTGGTCTTTGGGTCAGTTTCCGTGTGTTCAGACAGGTGGTGGTCAGTTAGACAGTTTCTGTGTGTTCAGTCAGCTTCTGGTCAGTGGATCAGTTTCCGTGGGTTCCGTCAGTGTGTGGTCAGTGGTACAGTTTCTGCGTGTTACAGCATGTTGTTGTCATTGGGTCAGTTTATGTGTGTTCGGTCCGGATTGTTCAGTTGGTCACTTTCTGTGTGTTTGGTCAGGTGGTGGTCAATGGGTCAGTTTCTTCGTGTTCGGTCAGTTTGTGTTCATTGTGTCAGTTTCAGTTTTTGTTCGGTGAGTTTCTGGTCAGTGGATCAGTTTCCATGTGTTCAGTCAGGATTTGCTCAGTGTGTCAGTTTCTGTGTGCTCGGTCAGGTTCGGATCAGTGGGTCAATTTCTGTCTTTTCAGAAAGGATCTGGTAAGTGGGTCAGCTTCTGTGTGCTCGGTCAGGTTCGGATCAGTGGGTCAATTTCTGTCTTTTCAGAAAGGATCTGGTAAGTGGGTCAGCTTCTGTGTGTTTGTACAGGTGCTGATCTGCGGCTCAGTTTCTACATGTTAGGTCAGGTTGTCGCCAATGGGTCAATTTTTGTTTGCTCGGTCAGTTCGTGCTCAGTTCGTCAGTTTCAGTGGGTTCAGTCATTTTATGGTCAGTGGATCATTTTCTGTGGGATCCGTCTGCGTGTGGTCAGTGGGTCAGTTTCTGTTTGTTCGGTCAAGTTGTTGTCAACGGTTCAGTTTCTGTGTGTTCGGTCAGGATTTATTCCATTGGTCAGTTTCTGTGTGTTTGGCCAGGTGGTGGTCAATGGGTCAGTTTCGGTGTGTTAGGTCAGGTTTTGGTAGGAAGTCCATTTTCTGTGAGCTCAGTCAGGTTGTGGTCAGTGGGTATGTTCCAGTTATTGTTCTTTCAGGTTGTGGACAGTGAGTCAGTTTCAGAATATTTTCAGTCAGGTTTTGGTCCATGGGTCAGTTTCTGTGTTTTCGGTCAGATTGTGCTCATTGGGACATTAACAGTGCATTTGGTAAGGTTGTGGTCAGTGGGTCACTTCCTGTGTGATCGGTCAGTTTGTGTTCAGTGGGTCAGCTTCTGTGTGCTTGGTCAGGTTGTGGTCTGTGCGTCAGTTTCTGTGTGCTTGGAAAGGTTGTGGTCAGTGGTTAAGTTTCTGTGTGTTCGGTCAGGATTTTTTCAGTGGGTCCATTTCTGAGAGTTCGGTCAAGTTGTTGTCAGTGGGGCAGTTGCTCTCTGTTCGGTCAGGATTTGGTCAGTTTGTCAGTTTCTGTGTGTTCGTTCAGGATGTGGTCAGTGAGTTAGTTTCTGTGTGCTAGTTCCGGTTGTTGTCAGTGGGTCACTTTCTGTGTGATTGTTCAGGTTGTGGTCATTGTGTCAGTGTCTGTGTGTTTTGTCAGGTTGTGGTCAATGGGTCATTTTCTGTGTGTTCAGTCATGACTTGGTCACTGTGTCAGTCTTTTCGTGTTCAGTCAGGTTGAGGTCAGTGTGCCAGCTTCTGTGTGATCGGTCAGGTTGTGGGCAGTGTGTCAGTTTCTGTGTGTTCGGTCAGTTTGTGGTCAGTTGGTCAGTTTCTGAGTGTTCGGTCAGGTTGTGGTCAATGGGTCAGTTTCTTTTTGCTCGGGCATTTTGTGTTCTGTGAGTCAGTTTCTGTGTGTTTGGTCAGGATTTGGTCCGTGGGTCAGTTTCTGTGTGCTCAGTAAGGATGTGGACCATGGGTCAATTTCTGTGTGCTCGTACAGGTGGTGGTCATTGTATCAGTTTCTGTGTGTTCATGCAGGTGGTGATCATTAGGTCAGTTGCTGTCTGTTCAGTCAGGTTGTGGTCATTGGATCAGTTTCTGTGGGCTCCGTCAATGAGTTATTGTCATTGGGTCAGTTTCTGTGTGTTCGGTCCGTATTTGTTCAGTTGGCCACTTTCTGTGTGTTTGGCCAGGTTGTGGTCAATGGGTCAGTTTCTATGTGTTCGGTCCGTATTTGTTCAGTGGGTCAGTTTCTGTGTGTTCCATCAGGTTGTGGTCAATGGGTCAGTTTCTATGTGTTCGGTCCGTTTTTGTTCAGTGGGTCAGTTTCTGTGTGTTCCATCAGGTTGTGTTCAGTGGGTCAGTTTCTGTGTGTTCTGTCAGTTTGTGGTCAGTGGGTCAGTTTGCATTTGTTCGGTCAGTTTGTGTTCAGTGTGTCAGATTCTGTGTGTTCAGCCAGGTTGTATTCCGTGGGTCACTTTCTGCGTGTTCCATCCGGTTGTGTTCAGTGGGCCAGTTACTTTGTGTTCGTTCAGTTTGTGGTCAGTGGGTCAGTTTGTGTGTGTTCGGTCAGGTTGTCTTCAGTGTGTCAGTTTCTGAGTGTTCAGCCAGGTTGTGACCAATGGGTCATGTTCTGTGTCTTTGGACAGGTGGTTGTCTGAGGTTCAATTTTTGTGTGTTTGTTCAGGTTGTGGTCATTGGGACAGTTTCGGTGTTTTCGGTCAGTATGTGGTCAGTGGGACAGTTTCTGTGTGTTCGGTCCATATTTCTTCAGTTGTCCACTTTCTGTGTGTTTGGCCAGGTTGTGGACAATGGGTCAGTTTTGTTGTGTTCGGTCAGGTTGTGGTCAGTGATTCAGTTTCTGTGTGTTCTGACAGAATCTGGTCTGTGTGTCAGTTTCTGTGTCTTCGGTCAGGTTCTGGTCCATGGGTCAGTTTCTGTGTGTTCGTTCAGGTTGTGGTCAGTTTGTCAGTTTCTATGTGCTCGGTCAGGTTGTGATCAATGGGTCAGTTTCTGTCCGTTCTGACAGGACCTGCTCAGTGGTTCAATTTCTGTTTCTTTCATCATAATGTTGTCAGTGGTTCAGTTTCTGTGTGTTCGGTCAGGTTGTGGTCAGTGGGTCAGTTTCTGTGTGTTCCATCAGGTTGTGGTCAGTGGGTCAGTTTCTGTGTGTTCTGTCAGTTTGTGTTCAGTGGGTCGGTTTGCATTTGTTCGGTCAGGTTGTGGTCAGTGGGCCAGTTTCTGTGTGTTCGTTCAGTTTGTGGTCAGTGGGTCAGTTTGTTTGTGTTCAGTCAGGTTGTCTTTAGTGTGTCAGTTTCTGAGTGTTCAGCCAGGTTGTGACCAGTGGCTCAGGTTCTGTGTCTTTGGACAGGTGGTTGTCTGAGGTTCAATCTTTGTATGTTCGTTCAGGTTGTGGTCATTGTGTCAGTTTCGGTTTTTTCGGTTAGTATGTGGTCAGTGGGTCAGTTTGTGTGTGGTCGGCCAGGATTTGGTCAGTGTGTCAGTTTCTGTGTGGTGAGTCAGTTTGTGAACAGTGGTTCAGTTTCTGTGTGTTCAGGCAGGTTGTGTTCATTGGGTCAGTTTCTGTGAATTCATTCCATTTGTGGTCATTGTGTCAGATTCTGGGTGTTCGGTTAGGTTCTGGACAATGGCTCAGTTTCTGTGAGTTCGTTCATGTTTGGTCATTGTGTCAGACTTTGTGTGCTCGGTCAGGTTGTGGTCAGTGTGTCAGTTTCTGTGTGTTCAGTCAGGATTTGTTCATTGTGTCAGTTTCTGTGTGATCAGCAAGGTTTTGTCCAGTGGATCAGTTTCTGTCGGTTCGATCAGTGTTTGGACAGTGGGAAGGTTTCTGTGTGTTCGGTCAAGTTGTTGTCAGTTGTTCAGTTGCTCTGTGTTCGGTCAGGATTTGTTCAGTGTGTCACTTTGTGTGTGTTTCATCAGATTGTTGTCAGTGGGTCAGTTTCTGTGTGTTCGTTCAGGATTTGGTCAGTGTGTCAGATTCTGTGTGTTCTGGCAGGTTGTGGTCAATGAGTCAGTTTTTGTGTGCTCAGTCTGGCTGTGGACCGTGGGCCAGTTTCTGTGTGTTCCTTCAGGTTGTGGTCAGTGGGTCAGTTTATGTGTGTTCGGTCAGTTTGTGGTCATTGGTCAGTTTGTGTGTGTTTGGTCAGGTTGTGTTCAGTGAGTCAGTTTCTGTGACTTCAGCCAAGTTGTGGCCAGTGGGTCAGTTTCTGTGTGGTCGGTCAGGTTGTCGCCAGTGGGTCTATTTATGTGTGTTCATTCAGGTGTGATCAGTGTATCAGTTTCTGTGTGCTCAGTCAGGAGTTGTTCATTGTGACAGTTTCTGTGTGTTCGGTCAGGTTGTGGTCAGTGGGTCAGTTTCTGTTTGTTCATTCAGGTTGTGGTTATTGTATCAGTTTCGGTGTGCTCGGTCAGATTGGGGTAAGTGTGTCAGTTTCAGTGTTTGTTCCATCAGGTTGTTGTAAATGGGTCACTTTCTTTGTGCTCGGGCAGGTTGTATTCTGTTTTTTCCGTTTCTGTCTGTTTGGTCAGGATTTGTTCCCTGGGTAAGTTTCTGTGTGCTCAATAAGGATGTGGACAGTGGGTCAGTTTCTGTGTGCACGGACAGTTGGTGGTCTGTGGGTCAGTTTCAGTGTGTTCAGACAGGTTGTGGTCAGTTAGACAGTTTCTGTGTGTTCAGTCAGCTTCTGGTCAGTGGATCAGTTTCCGTGGCTTCCATCAGTGGGTGGTCAGTGGTACAGTTTCTGCGTGTTACAGCAAGTTGTTGTCATTGGGTCAGTTTATGTGTGTTCGGTCCGGATTGTTCAGTTGGTCACTTTCTGTGTGTTTGGTCAGGTGGTGGTCAATGGGTCAGTTTCTTTGTGTTCGGTCAGTTTGTGTTCATTGTGTCAGTTTCAGTTTTTGTTCGGTGAGGTTCTGGTCAGTGGATCAGTTTCCGTGTTTTCAGTCAGGATTTGCTCAGTGTGTCAGTTTCGGTGTGCTCGGTCAGGTTCGGATCGGTGGGTCAATTTCTGTCTTTTCGGAAAGGACCTGGTAAGTGGGTCAGCTTCTGTGTGTTTGTACAGGTGCTGATCTGCGGCTCAGTTTCTACATGTTAGGTCAGGTTGTCGCCAATGGGTCAATTTTTGTTTGCTCGGTCAGTTCGTGCTCAGTTCGTCAGTTTCAGTGGGTTCAGTCATTTTATGGTCAGTGGATCATTTTCTGTGGGATCCGTCAGCGTGTGGTCAGTGGGTCAGTTTCTGTTTGTTCGGTCAAGTTGTTGTCAGCGGTTCAGTTTCTGTGTGTTAGGTCAGGATTTGTTCCATTGGTCAGTTTCTGTGCGTTTGGCCAGGTGGTGGTCAATGGGCCAATTTCGGTGTGTTAGGTCAGGTTTTGGTAGGAAGTCCATTTTCTGTGAGCTCGTTCAGGTTGTGGTCAGTGGGTATGTTCCAGGTATTGTTCTTTCAGGTTGTGGACAGTGGGTCGGTTTAAGAATATTTTCAGTCAGGTTTTGGTCCATGGGTCAGTTTCTGTGTTTTCGGTCAGATTGTGCTCATTGGGACATTAACAGTGCATTTGGTAAGGTTGTGGTCAGTGGGTCATTTCCTGTGTGATCGGTCAGTTTGTGTTCAGTGGGTCAGCTTCTGTGTGCTCGGTCAGGTTGTGGTCTGTGGGTCAGTTTCTGTGCGCTTGGAAAGGTTGTGTTCAGTGGTTAAGTTTCTGTGTGTTCGGTCAGGATATTTTCAGTGGGTCCATTCCTGACAGTTCGGTCAAGTTGTAGTCAGTAGGGCAGTTGCTATCTGTTCGGTCAGGATTTGGTCAGTTTGTCAGTTTCTGTGTGTTCGTTGAGGATGTGGTCAGTGGGTTAGTTTCTGTGTGCTAGTTCAGTTTGTTGTCAGTGGGTCACTTTCTGTGTGATTGTTCAGGTTGTGGTCATTGTGTCAGTGTCTGTGTGTTTTGTCAGGTTGTGGTCAATGGGTCATTTTCTGTGTGTTCAGTCATGACTTGGTCACTGTGTCAGTCTTTTCGTGTTCAGTCAGGTTGAGGTCAGTGTGCCAGCTTCTGTGTGATCGGTCAGGTTGTGGGCAGTGTGTCAGTTTCTGTGTGTTCGGTCAGTTTGTGGTCAGTTGGTCAGTTTCTATGTGTTCGGTCAGGTTGTGGTCAGTGGGTCAGTTATTGTGTGTTTGGACAGGTTGTGGTCAATGGGTCAGTTTCTTTTTGCTCGGGCATTTTCTGTTCTGTGAGTCAGTTTCTGTGTGTTTGGTCAGGATTTGGTCCGTGGGTCAGTTTCTGTGTGCTCAGTAAGGATGTGGACCGTGGGTCAATTTCTGTGTGCTCGTACAGGTGGTGGTCATTGTATCAGTTTCTGTGTGTTCATGCAGGAGGTGATCATTAGGTCAGTTGCTGTCTGTTCAGTCAGGTTGTGGTCAGTGGATCAGTTTCTGTGGGTTCCGTCAATGAGTTATTGTCATTGGGTCAGTTTCTGTGTGTTCGGTCCGTATTTGTTCAGTTGGCCACTTTCTGTGTGTTTGGCCAGGTTGTGGTCAATGGGTCAGTTTCTATGTGTTCTGTCAGTTTGTGGTCAGTGGGTCAGTTTGCATTTGTTCGGTCAGGTTGTGTTCAGTGTGTCAGATTCTGTGTGTTCAGCCAGGTTGTATTCAGTGGGTCACTTTCTGCGTGTTCCATCCGGTTGTGTTCAGTGGGCCAGTTACTTTGTGTTCGTTCAGTTTGTGGTCAGTGGGTCAGTTTGTGTGTGTTCTGTCAGGTTGTCTTCAATGTGTCAGTTTCTGAGTGTTCAGCCAGGTTGTGACCAATGGGTCATGTTCTGTGTCTTTGGACAGGTGGTTGTCTGAGGTTCAATTTTTGTGTGTTTGTTCAGGTTGTGGTCATTGGGACAGTTTCGGTGTTTTCGGTCAGTATGTGGTCAGTGGGACAGTTTCTGTGTGTTCGGTCCATATTTCTTCAGTTGTCCACTTTCTGTGTGTTTGGCCAGGTTGTGGACAATGGGTCAGTTTTGTTGTGTTCGGTCAGGTTGTGGTCAGTGGTTCAGTTTCTGTGTGTTCTGACAGAATCTGGTCTGTGTGTCAGTATCTGTGTCTTCGGTCAGGTTCTGGTCCATGGGTCAGTTTCTGTGTGTTCGTTCAGGTTGTGGTCAGTTTGTCAGTTTCTATGTGCTCGGTCAGTTTGTGATCAATGGGTCAGTTTCTCTCCGTTCTGACAGGATCTGCTCAGTGGTTCAATTTCTGTTTCTTTCGTCATACTGTTGTCAGTGGTTCAGTTTCTGTGTGTTCGGTCAGGTTGTGGTCAGTGGGTCAGTTTCTGTGTGTTCCATCAGGTTGTGGTCAGTGGGTCAGTTTCTGTGTGTTCTGTCAGTTTGTGTTCAGTGGGTCAGTTTGCATTTGTTCGGTCAGGTTGTGTTCAGTGTGTCAGATTCTGTGTGTTCAGCCAGTTTATATTCAGTGGGTCACTTTCTGCGTGTTCCACCTGGTTGTGTTCAGTGGGCCAGTTTCTGTGTGTTCGTTCAGTTTGTGGTCAGTGGGTCAGTTTCTGTGTGTCCGGTCACGTTGTCTTTAGTGTGTCAGTTTCTGAGTGTTCAGCCAGGTTGTGACCAGTGGCTCAGGTTCTGTGTCTTTGGACAGGTGGTTGTCTGAGGTTCAATCTTTGTATGTTCGTTCAGGTTGTGGTCATTGTGTCAGTTTCGGTTTTTTCGGTCAGTATGTGGTCAGTGGGTCAGTTTGTGTGTGGTTGGCCAGGATTTGGTCAGTGTGTCAGTTTCTGTGTGGTGAGTCAGTTTGTGAACAGTGGTTCAGTTTCTGTGTGTTCAGGCAGGTTGTGTTCATTGGGTCAGTTTCTGTGAATTCATTCCATTTGTGGTCATTGTGTCAGTTTCTCGGTGTTCGGTTAGGTTCTGGACAATGGCTCAGTTTCTGTGAGTTCGTTCATGTTTGGTCATTGTGTCAGACTTTGTGTGCTCGGTCAGGTTGTGGTCAGTGTGTCAGTTTCTGTGTGTTCAGTCAGGATTTGTTCATTGTGTCAGTTTCTGTGTGATCAGCAAGGTTTTGTTCAGTGGATCAGTTTCTGTCGGTTCGATCAGTGTTTGGACAGTGGGAAGGTTTCTGTGTGTTCGGTCAAGTTGTTGTCAATTGTTCAGTTGCTCTGTGTTCGGTCAGGATTTGTTCAGTTTGTCACTTTCTGTGTGTTTCATCAGATTGTTGTCAGTGGGTCAGTTTCTGTGTGTTCGTTCAGGATTTGGTCAGTGTGTCAGATTCTGTGTTTTCTGGCAGGTTGTGGTCAGTGAGTCAGTTTTTGTGTGCTCAGTCTGGCTGTGGAACGTGGGCCAGTTTCTGTGTGTTCCTTCAGGTTGTGGTCAGTGGGTCAGTTTATGTGTGTTCGGTCAGTTTGTGGTCATTCGTCAGTTTGTGTGTGTTTGGTCAGGTTGTGTTCAGTGAGTCAGTTTCTGTGTCTTCAGCCAAGTTGTGGTCAGTGGGTCAGTTTCTGTGTGGTCGGTCAGGTTGTCGCCAGTGGGTCTATTTATGTGTGTTCATTCAGGTGTGATCAGTGTATCAGTTTCTGTGTGCTCAGTCAGGAGTTGTTCATTGTGACAGTTTCTGTGTGTTCGGTCAGGTTGTGGTAAGTGGGTCACTTTCTGTTTGTTCATTCATGTTGTGGTTATTGTATCAGTTTCGGTGTGCTCGGTTAGATTGGGGTAAGTGTGTCAGTTTCAGTGTTTGTTCCATCAGGTTGTTGTAAATTGGTCACTTTCTTTGTGCTCGGGCAGGTTGTATTCTGTTTTTTCCGTTTCTGTCTGCTTGGTCAGGATTTGGTCCCTGGGTAAGTTTCTGTGTGCTCAATAAGGATGTGGTCAGTGGGTTAGTTTCTGTGTGCACGGACAGTTGGTGGTCTGTGGGTCAGTTTCCGTGTGTTCAGACAGGTGGTGGTCAGTTAGACAGTTTCTGTGTGTTCAGTCAGCTTCTGGTCAGTGGATCAGTTTCCGTGGGTTCCGTCAGTGTGTGGTCATGGTACAGTTTCTGCGTGTTACAGCAAGTTGTTGTCATTGGGTCAGTTTATGTGTGTTCGGTCCAGATTGTTCAGTTGGTCACTTTCTGTGTGTTTGGTCAGGTGGTGGTCAATGGGTCAGTTTCTTCGTGTTCGGTCAGTTTGTGTTCATTGTGTCAGTTTCAGTTTTTGTTCGGTGAGGTTCTGGTCAGTGGATCAGCTTCCATATGTTCAGTCAGGATTTGCTCAGTGTGTCAGTTTCTGTGTGCTCGGTCAGGTTCGGATCAGTGGGTCAATTTCTGTCTTTTCGGAAAGGATCTGGTAAGTGGGTCAGCTTCTGTGTGTTTGTACAGGTGCTGATCTGCGGCTCAGTTTCTACATGTTAGGTCAGGTTGTCGCCAATGGGTCAATTTTTGTTTGCTCGGTCAGTTCGTGCTCAGTTCGTCAGTTTCAGTGGGTTCAGTCATTTTATGGTCAGTGGATCATTTTCTGTGGGATCCGTCAGCGTGTGGTCAGTGGGTCAGTTTCTGTTTGTTCGGTCAAGTTGTTTTCAGCGGTTCAGTTTCTGTGTGTTCGGTCAGGATTTGTTCCATTGGTCAGTTTCTGTGTGTTTGGCCAGGTGGTGGTCAATGGCTCAGTTTCGGTGTGTTAGGTCAGGTTTTGGTAGGAAGTCCCGTTTCTGTGAGCTCGGTCAGTTTGTGGTCAGTGTGTATGTTCCAGTTATTGTTCTTTGAGGTTGTGGACAGCGGGTCAGTTTCAGAATATTTTCAGTCAGGTTTTGGTCCATGGGTCAGTTTCTGTGTTTTCGGTCAGTTTGTGCTCATTGGGACATTAACAGTGCATTTGGTAAGGTTGTGGTCAGTGGGTCATTTCCTGTGTGATCGGTCAGTTTGTGTTCAGTGGGTCAGCTTCTGTGTGCTCGGTCAGGTTGTGGTCTGTGGGTCAGTTTCTGTGTGCTTGGAAAAGTTGTGGTCAGTGGTTAAGTTTCTGTGGGTTCGGTCAGGATTTTTTCAGTGGGTCCATTTCTGAGAGTTCGGTCAAGTTGTAGTCAGTCGGGCAGTTGCTCTCTGTTCGGTCAGGATTTGGTCAGTTTGTCAGTTTCTGTGTCTTCGTTCAGGATGTGGTCAGTGGGTTAGTTTCTGTGTGCTCGTTCTGGTTGTTGTCAGTGGGTCACTTTCTGTGTGATTGTTCAGGTTGTGGTCATTGTGTCAGTGTCTGTGTGTTTTGTCAGGTTGTGGTCAGTGGGTCATTTTCTGTGTGTTCAGTCATGACTTGGTCACTGTGTCAGTCTTTTCGTGTTCAGTCAGGTTGAGGTCAGTGTGCCAGCTTCTGTGTGATCGGTCAGGTTGTGCACAGTGTGTCAGTTTCTGTGTGTTCGGTCAGTTTGTGGTCAGTTGGTCAGTTTCTGTGTGTTCAGTCAGGTTGTGGTCAGTGGGTCAGTTATTGTGTGTTTGGTCAGGTTGTGTTCAGTGGGTCAGGTTCTGTGTGTTCGGTCAGGTTGTGGTCAGTGTGTAAGCTTGTGCGTGTTTGGTCAGGTTGTGGTCAGTGGGTCAGTTACAGTGTGCTCGGCCAGATTTTGGTCAGTGGGTCACATTCTGTGAGTTCATTCAGGATGTGTTCAGTGGATCTGATTCTGTGTGTTCATTCAGGTTGTGGTCAGTGGATCAATTGCTGTCGATTCCTTCAGGTTGTGGGCAGTGGGACAGTTTCTGTGTGTTCAGTCAAGTTTTTGTCAGTGTTCCAGTTTCTCTGTGTTCGGTCAGGATTTGTTCAGTTGTCATTTTCTGTGTTTTTGGCCAGGTTGTGGTCAATGGGTCAGTTTCGGTGTTCTCGGTCAGATAGTGGTCTGTGTGTCAGTTTCAGTGTTTGTTCGGTCAGGTTGTCGTCAATGAGTCAGTTTCTGTGTGCTCGGGCATATTGTGTTCTGTGGGTCAGTTTCTGTGTGTTTGGTCAGGATTTGGCCCATGGGTCAGTTTGTGTGTGCTCAGTAAGGATGTGGACCGTGGGTTAATTTCTGTGTGCTTGGACAGGTGGTGGTCATTGGGACAGTTTCTGTGTGTTCGGGCAGGAGGTCATCATTGGGTCAGTTTCTGTCTGTTCGCTTAAGTTATGGCCATTGGGTCAGTTTCTGTGTGTTCGATCCGTATTTGTTCAGTTGGCCACTTGCTGTTTTTTTGGCCAGGTTGTGGTCAATGGGTCAGTTTTGTTGTGTTTGTTCAGGTTGTGGTCAGTGGGTCAGTTTCTGTGTGTTCAGTCATGTTATGGTCAGTGGATCAGTTTCTTTGTTTCGTTATACTGTGATCAGTGGGTCAGTCTCTGTGTGTTCGGTCAATATGTGGTCAGTGGGTCAGCTTCTGTTTGTTGCATGAGGTTGAGGTCACTGGGTCAGTTTCTGTGTCTTCCATCAGGTTGTGGTCAATGGGTCAGTTTTTTGTGTTCGGTCAGGTTATGTCAAGTGGGTCAGTTTCTGTGTGTTTGGTCAAATTGTCGTCAGTTTGCCAGCTTCTGTGTGCTCGGTCAGTATTTGTTCAGTGGTTCAGTTTGTGTGTGTTCCATCAGGTTATGGTCAGTGAGTCAGTTTCTGTGTGTTCCATCAGGTTGTGCTCAGTGGGTCCGTTTGCATGTGATCGGTCAGGTTGTAGTCAGAGTGTCAGATTCTGTGTGTGCATCCAGGTTGTCGTCAGTGTGTCAGTTTCTGTGCGTTCCATCAAGTTGTGTTCAGTGGGCCAGTTGCTTTGTGTTCGGTCAGCTTGTTGTCAGAGGGGCAGTTTGTGTGTGTTCGTTCATGTTGTGTTCAGTGTTTCAGTTTCTGTGTGTTCAGCCAGATTGTGGTCAGTGGGTAAGTTTCCGTGTGTTTGGACAGGTGCTCGTCTGAGGGTCAATTTTTCTGTGTTCATTCAGGTTGTGGTCATTGTTTCAGTTTTTCTGTGTATGGTCAGCTTTGAGTCAGTGGGTCATTTTCTGTGTGTTCATTCAGGTTGTGGTTATTGTGTCAGTTTCAGTGCTTTCGGTAAGGTTGTGGTCAGTGGGACAGTTTCTGTGTGATCGGTCAGGATTTGGTCAGTGTGTCAGTTAATGTGTAATGAGTCAGGTTGTGGTCAGTGGTTCAGATTTTGTGTGTTCGGTCAGGATTTGGTCAGTGGGTCAGATCTGTGTGTTCTGTCAGGTTGTGGTCAGTGGGTCAGTTTCTGTCTGCTCCATCTGTCTGTGGTACGTGAGCCAGTTTCTGAGTGTTCCGTCAGGTTGTGTTCAGTGGGTCAGTTTCTGTGTGTTCGGTCAGGATGTGGTCAGAGGTTCAGTTTCTTTGTGTTTGGTCAAGCTGTAGTCAGTGGCTCCCTTTCTGTGAGATTGTTCAGGTTGTGATCATTGTGTCAGTTTCTGTGTGTTATTCCAGGTTGTGGTCAGTGGGTCATTTTCAGTGTGTTCAGTCAGGACTTGGTCACTGTGTCAGTTTTTGCGTATTCAGTCAGGTTGAGGTCTGTCTGACAGTTTCTGTGTGTTCGGTCAGGTTGTGGGCAGTGTGTCAGTTTCTGTGTGTTCGGTCAGTTTATGGTCAGTTGTTCAGTTTCTTTGTGTTCAGCCAGGTTGTAGTCAGTGGGTCAATTTCTGTGTGTTCCATCAGGTTGTGTTCAGTGTGCCAGTTCCTGTGTGTTCAGCCAAGTTGTGGTCAGTGGGTCATTTTCTGTGTGGTTGGACAGATGCTGGTCTGAGGGTCAATTTTTGTGTGTTCGTTCAGGTTGTGGTCATTGTGTCAGTTTCTGCGTGTATGGTTAGATTTGTGTCAGTGGGTCATTTTCTGTGTGTTCATTCAGGTTGTGGTTATTGTGTCAGTTCCGGTATTTTCAGTCAGGTTGTGGTCATTGGGACAGCTTCTGTGTGTTCGGTCAGGATTTGGTCAGTGTGTCAAATTATGTATGTTCAGGCAGGTTGTGGTCTGTGGGTCAGTTTCTGTGAATTCGTTCCATTTGTTGTCAATGCGTCAGTTTATGTGTGTACGTTCAGGTTGTGGTCAATGTCTCAGTTTCTGTGAGTTCGTTCATGTTGTGGTCATTGTGTCAGTCTTTTTGTGCTCAGTCAGGTTGTGGTCATTGTGTCAGTTTCTTTGTGTTCAGCCACGAGTTTGGGCAGTGTTTCAATTTCTGCATGTTCGGTCAGTTTGTGATCAGTTTGTGGTCTGTTGGTCAGTCTCTGTGTGTTCGGTCAGGTTCTGGTCAGTGGGTCAGTTACTGTGTGTTTGGTCAGGTTGTGGTCAGTGGGTTAGTTTCTGTGTGTTCTGGTCAGGTTGTGGTCAATGAGTAAGTTTGTGTGTGTTTGAACAGGTTGTGGTCAGTGGGCCAGTTACAGTGTTCTCGGTCAGGTTTTGGTCAGTGGGTCTGATTCTGTGAGTTCATTCAGGATGTGTTCAGTGGGTCAGTTTATGTGTGTTCATTCAGGTTGTGGTCAGTGGATCAATTTCTGTCGATTCCTTAAATTGTGGTCAGTGGGAAAGTTTCGGTGTATTCAGTCAGGTATTTGTCAGAGTTCCATTTTCTGTGTGTTCAGTCAGGATTTGTTCAGTTGGTCAATTTCTTTTTTTTGTCCAGGTTGTGGTCAATGGGTCAGTTTCGGTGTTCTCGGTCAGATAGTGGTCAGTGTGTCAGTTTCAGTGTTTGTTCTCTCAGGTTGTGGTCAATGGGTCAGTTTCTGTGTGCTCGGGGATTTTGTGTTCTGTGGGTTAGTTTCCGTGTGTTTGGTCAGGATTTGGTCCGTGGGTCACTTTCTGTGTGCTCAGTAAGGATGTGGACCGTGGGACAATTTATTTGTGCTCGGACAGGTGGTGGTCATTGGGAAATTTTCTCTGTGTTCATGCAGGAGGTCATCATTGGATTAGTTTCTGTCTGTTCAATCAGGTTGTGGTCAGTGGATCAGTTTCTGTGGGTTCCGTCAGTGTGTGTTCAGTGCATCAGTTTCTGTGTGTTCGGTCAAGTTATTGTCATTGGGTCAGTTTCTGTGTTTGCGGTACGTATTTGTTCAGTTGGCCACTTTCTGTGTGTTTGGCCAGGTTGTGGTCAATGGGTCAGTTTTGTTGTGTTCGGTCAGGTTGTGTTCAGGGGGTCATTTTCTGTGTGTTCAGTCATTTTATGGTCAGTTTGTCAGTTTCTGTGTGTTCGGTCAGGTTATGGTCAATGGGTCAGTTTCTGTGTGTTCAGTAACTTCATGGTCAATGGGTCAATTTCTGTGTGTTCGGTCAGGTTGTGTTCATTTCGTCAGTTTCTGTGTGCTCGGTCAGGTTGTGATCAATGGTTAGTTTCTGTCTGTTTTGACAGGATCTGGTCAGTGAGTCAGTTTCTGTATGTTTTGTCATACTGTTGTCAGTGGGTCAGTTTCTGTGTGTTCAGTCAGGGTTTGTTCAGTGGTTCAGTTTCTGTGTGTTCAGTCAGGTTGTAGTCATTGGGTCAGTTTCTGTGTGTTCAGGCAGGTTGTGGTCAGTGGGCCAGTTTTTTGTGAATTTTTTCCATTTGTGGTCATTGTGTCTGTTTCTTTTTTTCGGTCAGGTTGTGGTCAATGGCTCAGCTTCTGTGAGTTTGTTCATGATGTGTTCATTCTGTCAGTCGTTTTGTGCTCGGTCAGGTTGTGGTCAGTGTGTCAGTTTCTGTGTGCTCAGTCAGATTGAGGTCAGTGTGACAGTTTCTGTGAGTTAGGTCAGGTTGTGGGCAGTGTGTCAGTTTCTGTGTGTTCGGTCAGTTTGTGGTCAGTTGGTCATTTTCTGTGCATTCAGTCAGGACTTGGTCACTGTGTCAGTTTTTGTGTGTTCAGTCAGATTGAGGTCAGTTTGAAACTTGCTGTGAGTTTGGTCAGGTTGCTGGCAGTGTGTCAGTTTCTGTGTGTTCGGTCAGTTAGTGATCAGTTGGTCATTTTTTGTGTGTTCGGTCAGGTTCTGGTCAGTGGGTCAGTTACTGTGTGTTTGGTCAGGTTGTGGTCAGGGGGTCAGTTTCTGTGTGTTCCATCAGGTTGACGTCAGTGGGTCAGTTTCTTTGTGTTCCATCAGGTTGTGGTCAATGTATCAGTTTTGTTGTGTTCGGTCAGGTTGTGTTCAGTGGGTCAGTTTCTGTGTGTTCAGTCATTTTATGGTCAGTTTGTCAGTTTCTGCGTTTCGGTCAGGTTATTTTCAATGGGTCAGTTTCTGTGTATTCAGTCATTTTATTGTCAGTGTGTCAGTTTCTGTGTGTTCGCTCAGGTTGTGGTCAATGTTTCAGTTTCTGTGTGTTCGGCCAGGTTGTGTTCAGTTTGTCAATTTCTGTGTGCTTGATCAGTTTGTGATCAGTAGGTCAGTTTCTATCTGTTCTGAAATGATCTGGTCTGTGGGTCAGTTTCTGTTTGTTTCGTCATACCGTTGTCAGTGGGTCAGTTTCTGTGTGTTCAGTCAGGGTTTGTTCAGTGGTTCCGTTTCGGTGTGTTCTGTCAGATTGTGGTCAGTGGGTCAGTTTCTGTGTGTTCCATCAGGTTGTGGTCAGTGGGTCAGTTTCTGTGTGTTCTGTCAGTTTGTGGTCAGTAGGTCTGTTTGCATGTGTTCGGTCAGGTTGTGTTCAGTATATCAGTTGCTGTGTGTTCAGCCAGGTTCTGGTCAGTTGGTCATTTTCTGTGTTTGGACAGGTGATGGTCTGAGAGTCAATTTTTCTGTGTTGGTTCAGGTTGTGGTCATTGTGTCAGTTTATGTGTTTTTAGTCAGTTTTGAGTCAGTGGTTCATTTTCTGTGTGTTCATTCAGGTTATGGTTATTGTGTCCGTTTTGGTGTTTTCGGTCAGGTTGTGGTCAGTGGGACAGTTTATGTGTGATTGGCCCGTATTTGATCAGTGTGTCAGTTTCTGTGTGGTGGGTCAGTTTGTGGTCAGTGGTTCCGTTTCTGTGTGTTTGGTCAGGATGTGGTCAGTGGTTCAGTTTCTGTGTGTTCAGTCAGGTTGAGGTCAGTGTGACATTTTCTGTGTGTTCGGTCAGGTTGTGGGCAGTGTATCAGTTTCTGTGTGTTCGGTCAGTTTGTGGTCAGTTGGTCAGTTTATGTGTGTTCAGCCATGTTGTAGTCAGTGGGTCAGTTCCTTTGTGTTCCATCAGGTTGTGTTCAGTGGGCCAGTCCCTGTGTGTTCAGCCAATTGTGGTCAGTGGGTCATTTTCTGTGTGGCTGGACAGGTGCTGGTCTGAGGGTCAATTTTTGTGTGTTCGTTCAGGTTTTGGTCATTGTGTCAGTTTCTGTGTCTATGGTCAGATTTGTGTCAGTGGGTCATTTTCTTTGTGTTCATTCAGGTTGTGGTTATTGTGTCAGTTCCGGTGTTTTCAGTCAGTTTTGGTCAGTGTGACAGCTTCTGTGTGTTCCGTCAGGATTTGGTCAGTGTGTCAGTTTATCTGTGTTCAGGCAGGTTGTGGTCAGTGGGACAGTTTCTGTGAATTCGTTCCATTTTTTGTCAATGTGTCAGTTTATGTGTCTACGGTCTGGTTGTGGTCATTGTGTCAGTTCCTGTGTGTTCAGTTAGGAGTTGGGCAGTATGTCAGTTTTGGTGTGTTCGGTCAGTTTGTGGTCAGTTGATCAGTCTCTGTGTGTTCGGTCAGGTTGTGGTCAGTGGGTCAGTTACTGTGTGTTTGGTCAGGTTATGGTCAATGTGTCAGGTTCTGTATGTTCTGGTCAGGTTGTCGTCAGTGGGTAATTTTGTGTGTGTTTGAACAGGTTGTGGTCACTGGGTCAGTTACAGTGTGCTCAGACATGTTTTGATCAGTGGGTCAAATTTTGTGAGTTCATTCAGGATGTGTTCAGTGGGTCAGTTTATGTGTGATCATTCAGGTTGTGGTCACTGGATCAATTTATGTCGGATCCTTAAGTTTGTGGTCAGTGGGACAGTTTCGGTGCATTCAGTCAAGTTTTTGTCAGTGTTCCATTTACTGTGTGTTCGGTCAGGATTTGCTCAGTTGGTCACTTTCTGTGTTTTGGCCAGGTTGTGGTCAATGGTTCAGTTTCGGTTTTCTCGGTCAGATAGTGGTCAGTGTGTCAGTTTCAGTGTTTGTTAAGTCAGGTTGTGGTCAATGGGTCAGTTTCTGTGTGCTCGGGCACTTTGTGTTCTGTGGGTTAGTTTCTGTGTGTTTGGTCAGGATTTGGTCCGTGGGTCAGTTTCTGTGTGCTCAGTAAGGATGTGGACCGTGGATCAATTTCTGTGTGCTCGGACAGGTGGTGGTCATTGTATCAGTTATGTGTGTTCGTGCAGAAGGTCATCATTGGGTTAGTTTCTGTCTGTTCAATCAGGTTGTGGTCAGTGGATCAGTTTCTGTGTGTTCCGTCAGTTTGTGGTCAGTGTGTAAGTTTCTGTGTGTTCGGTCAAGTTATTATCATTGGGTCAGTTTCTGTGTTTTCGGGCAAGTGGCCATCATTGGGTTAGTTACTGTCTGTTCAGTCAGGTTGTGGTCAGTGGATCAGTTTCTGTGGGTTCCGTCAGTTTGTGGTCAGTGTGTAAGTTTCTGTGTGTTCGGTCAAATTATTGTCATTGGGTCAGTTTCTGTGTTTGTGGTCCGTATTTGTTCATTTGGCCACGTTCTGTGTGTTTGGCGAGGTTATGGTCAATGGGTCAGCTTTGTTGTGTTCGGTCAGGTTGTGGTCAGGGGGACAGTTTCTGTGTGTTCCATCAGATTGAGGTCAGTGGGTCAGTTTCTGTGTGTTTCTTCATGTTATGGTCAGTTTGTCAGTTTCTGTGTGTTTGGTCAGGTTGTGGTCAATGGGTCAGTTTCTGTGTGTTCAGTCGTTTTATGGTCAGTGGGTCAGTTTCTGTGTGTTCGTTCACGTTGTTGTCAATGGGTCAGTTTCTGTGTATTCGGTCAGGATGTGTTCATTTTGTCAGTTTCTGTGTGCTCGGTCAGGTTGTGATCAGTGTGTCAGTTTCTGTCTGTTCTGACAGGGTCTGGTCAGTGGGTCAGTTTGTGTTTGTTTCGTCATACTGTTGTCAGTGGATCAGTTTCTGTGTGTTCAGTCAGGGTTTATTCAGTGGTTCCGTTTCTGTGTGTTCGGTCAGGTTGTGGTCATTGGGTCAGTTTCTGTGTGTTCCATCGGTTGTTGTCAGTGGGTCAGTTTCTGTGTGTTCTGTCAGATTGTGGTCAGTGGGACAGTTTCTGTGTGTTTGGGCAGGTGCTGGTCTGAGGGTCAATTTTGTGTGTGTTCGTTCAGGTTGTGGTCATTGTGTCAGTTTCTGTATGTTTGGTCAGTTTTGAGTCAGTGGGTCATGTTCTGTGTGTTCATTTATGTTGTGGACGTTGTATCAGTTTTGGAGTTTTCAGTCAGGTTGTGGTCAGTGGGACACTTTCTGTGCGATCGGTCAGGATTTGATCAGTGTATCAGTTTCTGTGTGGTGATTCAGGTTGCGGTCAGTGGTTCCGTTTCTGTGTGTTCAGGCAGGTTGTGGTCAGTTGGCCAGTTTTTTGTGAATTCGTTCCATTTGTTGTCATTGTGTCTGTTTTTGTGTTTTCGGTCAGGTTGTGGTCAATGGCTCAGTTTCTGCGAGTTCGTTCATGTTGTGGTTATTGTGTCAGTCGTTATGTGCTCGGTCAGGTTGTGGTCAGTGTGTCAGTTTCTGCGCGTTCAGTCAGGATTTGTTCAGTGTGTCAGTTTCTGTGTGTTCAGTCAGATTGAGGTCAGTGTGACAGTTTCTGTGTGTTCAGTCAGTTTGTGGTCAGTTGGTCAGTTTCTGTGAGTTTGGTCAGGTCGTGGTCAGTGGGTCAGTTACTGTGTGTTTGGTCAGGTTGTGGTCAGGGGGTCAGTTTCTGTGTGTTCCATCAGGTTGAGGTCAGTGTGTCAGTTTCTGTGTGTTCCATCAGGTTGTGGTCAATGTGTCAGTTTTGTTGTGTTCGGTCAGGTTGTGCTCAGTGGGTCCGTTTCTGTGTGTTCAGTCATTTTCTGGTCAGTTTGTCAGTTTCTGTGTGTTCGGTCAGGTTATGATCAATGGGTCAGTTTCTGTGTATTCAGTCATTTTATTGTCAGTGGGTCAGTTTCTGTGTGTTCGGTCAGGTTGTGCTCAATGGGTCAGTTTCTGTGTGTTCGGTCAGGTTGTGTTCAGCTTTTGAGTTTCTGTGTGCTCTATCATGTTGTGATCAGTGGGTCAGTTTCTGTCTGTTCTGAAAGGATCTGGTCAATGGGTCAGTTTCTGTTTGATTCGTCATAATGTTGTCAGTGGGTCAGATTCTGTGTGTTCAGTCAGGATTTGTTCAGCGGTTCAGTTTCCGTGTGTTCGGTCAGCTTGTGGTCAGTGGGTCAGTTTGCATGTGTTCGGTCAGGTTGTGTTCAGTGTATCAGTTGCTGTGTGTTCAGCCAGGTTGTGGTTAGTGGGTCATTTTCTGTGTGTTTGGACAGGTGATGGTCTGAGGGTCAATTTTTGTGTGTTCGTTCAGGTTGTGGTCATTGTGTCAGTTTCTGTGTTTTTGGTCAGTTTTGAGTCAGTGGGTCATTTTCTGTGTGTTCATTCAGGTTATGGTTATTGTGTCAGTTTTGGTGTTTATGGTCAGGTTGTGGTCATTGCGTCAGTTTCTGTGTGTTTGGTCAGGATTTGGTCCGTGGATCAGTTTCTGTGTGATCAGTAAGGATGTGGACCATGGGTCAATTTCTGTGTGCTCGGACAGGTGTTGGTCATTGGGAAAGTTTCTGTGTGTTCGGGCAGGAGGTCATCATTGGGTTAGTTTCTGTCTGTTCAGTCAGGTTGTGTTCAGTGGTTCAGTTTCTGTGGGTTCCGTCAGTGTGTGGTCAGTGTGCCAGTTTCTGTGTGTTCGGTCAAGTTATTGTCATTGGGTCAGTTTCTGTGTTTGCGGTCTGTATTTGTTCAGTTGGCCACTTTCTGTGCTTTTGGCCAGGTTGTGGTCAATGGGTCAGTTTTGTTGTGTTCGGTCAGGTTGTGGTCAGGGGGTCAGTTTCTGTGTGTTCCATCAGGTTGAGGTCAGTGGGTCAGTTTCTGTGTGTTTCTTCATGTTGTGGTCAATGGGTCAGTTTTGTTGTGTTCGGTCAGGTTTTGTTCACTGGGTCAGTTTCTGTGTGTTCAGTCATGTTATGGTGAGTTTGTCAGTTTCTGTGTGTTCGGTCAGGTTGTGATCAGTCGTCCAGTTTCTTTCAGTTCTGACAGGATCTGGTCATTGGGTCAGTTTCTGTTTGTTTCGTCATACTGTTGTCAGTGGGTCAGATTCTGTGTGTTCAGTCAGGGTTTGTTCAGTGGTTCAGTTTCTGTGTGTTCGGTCAGGTTGTGGTCATTGGGTCAGTTTCTGTGTATTCCATCAGGTTGTAGTCAGTGGGTCAGTTTCTGGGTGTTCTCTCAGTTTGTGATCAGTAGGTCAGTTTGCATGTGTCCGGTCAGGTTGTGTTCATTTTGTCAGTTTCTGTGTGCTCGTTCAGGTTGTGATCAGTGCTTCAGTTTCTGTCTGTTCTGACAGGATCTGGTCAGTGGGTCAGATTCTGTTTGTTTCGTCATACTGTGGTCAGTGGGTCAGTTTCTGTGTGTTCGGTCAGTTTGTGGTTATGTGGTCAGTTTCTGTGTGTTCAGCCATGTTGTAGTCAGTGGGTCAGTTTCTGTGTGTTCCATCAGGTTGTGTTCACAGAATCACACAAAATCACAGAATCCCCACAGTGCAGATAGAGGGCATTTCGGCCCATCGAGCCTGCACCGACTCATATCCCACCCTATCCCCGTAACCCCACGTATTTAATCCCCCAACACTAAGGGTCAATTTATTATAGCTAAATCAACCTAACCCGCACATCTTTGGCCTGTAGGAGGAAACCGGAGCACCCGGAGGAAATCCACGCAAACACAGGGAGAATGTGCAAACTCCACACAGACAGTCGCCCGAGTCCAGATTTGAACCCGGGTCCCTGGCGCTGTGAGGCAACAGTGTGTTCAGCCAAGTTGTGTTCAGTCGGACATTTTCTATGTGTGTGGACACGTGCTGGCCTGAGGGTCAATTTTTGTGTGTTCGTTCAGGTTGTGGTCATTGTGTCAGTTTCTGTGTGTATGGTCAGATTTGTGTCAGTTGGTCATTTTCTGTGTGTTCATTCAGGTTGTGGTTATTGTGTAAGTTCCGGTATTTTCAGTCAGTTTTGGTCAGTGGGACAGCTTCTGTGAGTTCGGCCAGGATTTGGTCAGTGTTTCAGTTTATGTGTGTTCAGGCAGGTTGTGGTCAGTGGGACAGTTTCTGTGAATTCGTTCCATTTGTTGTCAATGTGTCAGTTTATGTGTATGCGGTCTGGTTATGGACAATGGCTCAGTTTCTGTGAGTTCGTTCATGTTGTGGTCATTGTTTCAGTCTTTGTATGCTCAGTCAGGTTGTGGTCATTGTGTCAGTTTCTGTGTGTTCAGTCAGGAGTTTGGGCAGTGTGTCAGTTTCTCTGTGTTCGGTCAGTTTGTGGTCAGTTGGCCAGTCTCTGTGTCCTCGGTCAGGTTGTGGTCATTTGGTCAGCTACTGTGTTTTTGGTCAGGTTATGGTCAATGGGTCAGGTTATGTGTGCTCTGGTCAGTTTGTCGTCAGTGGGTAAGCTGGTGTGTGTTTGAACAGGTTGATTTCAGTGGGTCAGTTACAGTGTGCTCGGTCAGGTTTTGGTCAGTGGGTCAGATTCTGTGAGTTCATTCAGGAAGTGTTCAGCGGGTCAGTTTATGTGTGTTCATTCAGGTTGTGGTCAGTGGATCAATTTTTGTCGATTCCTTTAGTTTGTGGTCAGTGGGACAATTTCGGTGTATTCAGTCAAGTTTTTGTCAGAGTTCCATTTTCTGTGTGTTCGGTCAGGATTTGCTCAGTTGGTCACTTTCTGTGTATTGGCCAGGTTGTGGTCAATGGTTCAGTTTCGGTGATCTCGGTCAGATAGTTGTCAGTGTGTCAGTTTCAGTGTTTGTTCGGTCAGGTTGTGGTCAATGGGTCAGTTTCTGTGTGCTCGGGTCTTTTCGTGTTCTATGGGTTAGTTTCTGTGTGTTTGGTCAGGATTTGGTCCGTGGGTCAGCTTCTGTGTGCTCAGTGAGGAGGTGGACCGTGGGTCAATTTCTGTGTGATCCGACAGGTGGTGGTCATTGGGAAAGTTTCTGTGTGTTCGGGCAGGAGGTCACCATTGGGTTAGTTTCTGTCTGTTCAGTCAGGTTGTTGTCACTGGATCAGTTTCTGTTGGTTCCGTCAGTGTGTGGTCAGTGTGTCAGTTTCTGTGTGTTCGGTCAAGTTATTGTCATTGGGTCAGTTTCTGTGTTTTCGGTCCGTATTTGTTCAGTTGGCCACTTTCTGTGTGTTTGGCCAGATTGTGGTCAATGAGTCAGTTTTTTGTGTTCGGTCAGGTTGTGTTCAGGGGGTCAGTTTCTGTTTGTTCCATCAGTTTGAGATCAGTGGGTCAGTTTCTGTGTGTTTCTTCAGGTTGTGGTCAAGGTTCAGTTTTGTTGTGTTCGGTCAGGTTTTGTTCACTGGGTCAGTTTCTGTGTGTTCAGTCATGTTATGCTCAGTTTGTCAGTTTCTGTGTGTTCGGTCAGGTTGTGGTCAATGGGTCAGTTTCTGTGTGTTCGATCAGGTTGTGTTCATTTTGACAGTTTCTGTGTGCTCGGTCAGGTTGTGATCAGTGTGTCAGTTTCTGTCTGTTCCGACAGGAACTGGTCAGTGGGTCAGTTTCTGTTTGGTTCGTCATACTGTTGTCAGCGGGTCAGTTTCTGTGTGTTCAGTCAGGGTTTGTTCAGTGGTTCAGTTTCTGTGTGTTCGGTCAGGTTGTGTTCATTGGGTCAGCTTCTGTGTGTTCCATCAGGTTGTTGTCATTGGGTCAGTTTCTGTGTGTTCTGTCAGATTGTGGTCTTTGGGTCAGTTTGCATGTGTTCAGTCAGGATTTGTTCAGTGGTTCCGTTTCTGTGTGTTTGGACAGGTGCTGGTCTGAGGGTCAATTTTTGTGTGTTCGTTCAGGTTGTGGTCATTGTGTCAGTTTCTGTGTGTTTGGTCAGTTATGAGTCAGTGGGCCATGTTCTGTGTGTTCATTCAGGTTGTGGTTACTGTGTCAGTTTTGGTGTTTTCGGTCAGGTTGTGGTCAGTGGGACAGTTTCTGTGTGATCGGTCAGGATTTGATCAGTGTATAAGTTTCTGTGTGGTGATTCAGGTTGTGGTCAGTGGTTCAGTTTCTGTGTGCTCAGGCAGGTTGTGGTCAATGGGCCAGTTTTATGTGAATTCGTTCCATATGAGGTCATTGTGTCTTTTTCTGTGAGTTCAGTCAGGTTGTGGTCAATGGCTCAGCTTCTGTGAGTTCATTCATGTTGTGGTCATTGTGTCAGTCGTTATGTGCTCGGTCAGGTTGTGGTCAGTGTGTCAGTTTCTGTGTGTTCAGTCAGGATTTCTTCAGTGTGTCAGTTTTTGTGTGTTCAGTCAGATTGAGGTCAGTGTGACAGTTTCTGTGTGTTCGGTCAGGTTGTGGGCAGTGTGTCAGTTTCTGTGTGATCCGTCAGTTTGTGGTCAGTTGGTCATTTTCTGTGCTTTCAGTCAGGACTTGGTCACTGTGTCAGTTTTTGTGTGTTCAGTCAGATTGAGGTCAGTGTGACAGTTTCTGTGTGTTCGGTCAGGTTGTGGGCAATGTATCAGTTTCTGTGTGATCGGCCAGTTTCTGGTCAGTTGGTCATTTTCTGTGCGTTCAGTCAGGACTTGGTCGCTGTGTCAGTTTTTGTGTGTTCAGTCAGATTGAGGTCATTGTGATAGTTTCGGCGTGTTCGGTCAGGTTGTGGGCAGTGTGTCAGTTTCTGTGTGTTCGGTCAGTTTGTGGTCAGTTGGTCAGTTTCTGTGTGTTCGGCCAGGTTGTGGTCAATGGATCAGTTACTGTGTGTTTGGTCAGGTTGTGGTCTGGGGGTCAGTTTCTGTGTGTTCCATCAGGTTGAGGTCAGTGGGTCAGTTTCTGTGTGTTCCATCAGGTTGTGGTCAATGTGTCAGTTTTGTTGTGTTCGGTCAGGTTGTGTTCAGTTGGTCAGTTTCTGTGTGTTCAGTCATTTTATGGTCAGTTTGTCAGTTTATGTGTGTTCGGTCAGGTTATGGTCAATGGGTCAGTTTCTGTGTATTCAATCATTTTATGGTCAGTGGGTCAGTTTCTGTGTGTTCGGTCAGGTTGTGGTCAATGGGTCAGTTTCTGTGTTTTCAGTCAGGTTGTGTTCAATTTGTCAGTTTCTGTGTGCTCGGTCAGGTTGTGATCAGAGGGTCAGTTTCTGTCTGTTCTGAAAGGATCTGGTCAGAGGTTCAGTTTCTGTTTGTTTCATCATAATGTTGTCAGTGGGTCAGTTTCTGTGTGTTCAGTCAGGGTTTGTTCAGTGGTTCAGTCTCTGTGTGTTCGGTTAACTTGTGGTCAGTGGATCAGTTTCTGTGTGTTCCATCAGGTTGTGGTCAGTGGGTCAGTTTCTGTGTGCTCTGTCAGTTTGTGGTCAGTCGGTCAGTTTTAATTTGTCCGGTCAGTTTGTGTTCAGTGTATCAGTTGCTGTGTGTTCAGCCAGGTTGTGGTCAGTGGGTCATTTTCTGTGTGTTTGGACAGATGATGGTCAGAGGGTGAATTTTTGTGTGTTCGTTCAGGTTGTGGTCATTGTGTCAGTTTCTGTGTTTTTGGTCAGTTTTGAGTCAGTGGGTCATTTTCTGTGTGTTCATTCAGGTTATGGTTATTGTGTCAGTTTTGCTGTTTTCGGTCAGTTTGTGGTCATTGTGTCAGTTTCTGTGTGTTTGGTGAGGATTTGGTCCGTGGGTCAGTTTCTGTGTGCTCAGTAAGGATGTGGACCGTGGGTCAATTTCTGTGTGCTCGGACAGGTGGTGGTCATTGGGAAAGTGTCTGTGTGTTCGGGCAGGTGGTCATCATTGGGTTAGTTACTTTCTGTTCAGAAAGGTAGTGGTCAGTGGATCAGTTCCTGTGTTGTTCCGTCAGTTTGTGGTCAGTGTGTCAGTTTCTGTGTGTTCGGTCAAGTCATTGTCATTGGGTCAGTTTCTGTGTTTGCGGTCTTTATTCGTTCAGTTGGCCACTTTCTGTGTGCTTGGCCAGGTTGTGGTCAATTGGTCAGTTTTGTTGTGTTCGGTCAGGTTGTGGCCAGTGGGTCAGTTTCTGTGTGTTTCTTCAGGTTGTGGTCAATGGGTCAGTTTTGTTGTGTTCGGTCAGGTTTTGTTCACTGGGTCAGTTTCTGTGTGTTCAGTCAGTGTTTGTTCAGTGGTTCAGTTTCTGTGTATTCGGTCAGGTTGTGGTCATTGGGTCAGTTTCTGTGTGTTCCATGAGGTTGTTGTCAGTGGGTCAGTTTCTGTGTGTTCTGTCAGATTGTGGTCAGTGGGCCAGTTTGCATGTGTTCAGTCAGGTTGTATTCAGTGCATCAGTTGCTGTGTGTTCAGCCAGTTTGTGGTCAGTAGCTCTGTTTCTGTGTGTTTGGACAGGTGCTAGTCTGAGGGTCAATTTTGTGTGTGTTCGTTCAGGTTGTGGTCATTGTGTCAGTTTCTGTGTGTTTGGTCAGTTTTGAGTCAGTGGGTCATGTTCTGTGTGTTCATTTATGTTGTGGTTATTGTATCAGTTTCGGAGTTTTCAGTCAGGTTGTTGTCATTGGGACAGTTTCTGTGCAATCGGTCAGGATTTGATCAGTGTATCAGTTTCTGTGTGGTGATTCAGGTTGCGGTCAGTGGTTCAGTTTCTGTGTGTTCAGGCAGGTTGTGGTCAGTGGGCCAGTTTTTTGTGAATTCGTTCCATTTGTGGTCATTGTGTCTGTTTCTCTGTGGTCGGTCAGTTTGTGGTCAGTGGCTCAGTTTCTGTGAGTTCGTTCATGTAGTGGTCATTGTGTCAGTCGTTATGTGCTCGGTCAGTTTGTGGTCAGTGTGTCAGTTTCTGTGTGTTCAGTCAGGATTTGTTCAGTTTGCCAATTTTTGTGTGTTCAGTCAGATTGAGGTCAGTGTGACAGTTCCTGTGAGTTCAGTCAGTTTGTGGTCCGTTGGTCATTTTCTGTGCGTTCAGTCAGGACTTCCTCACTGTGTCAGTTTTTGTGTGTTCAGTCAGATTGAGGTCAGTGTGACAGTTTCTTTGTGTTCGGTCAGGTTGTGGGCAGTGTTTCAGTTTCTGTGTGTTCAGTCAGTTTGTGGTCAGTTGTTCAGTTTCTGTGCGTTCGGTCAGGTTGTGGTCAGTGGTTCAGTTACTGAGTGTTTGGTCAGGTTGTGGTCAGGGGGTCAGTTTCTGTGTGTTCCATCAGGTTGAGGTCAGTGGGTCAGTCTCTGTGTGTTCCATCAGGTTGTGGTCAATGTGTCAGTTTTGTTATATTCGGTCAGGTTGTGTTCAGTGGTTCAGTTTCTGTGTGTTCAGTCATTTTATGGTCAGTTTGTCAGTTCCTGTGTGTTCGGTCAGGTTATGTTCAATGGGTCAGTTTCTGTGTATTCTGTCATTATATGGTCAGTGGGTCAGTTTCTGTGTGTTCGGTCAGGTTGTGGTCAATGGTTCAATTTCTGTGTGTTCGGTCAGGTTGTGTTCAGCTTGTCAGTTTCTGTGTGCTTGGTTAGGTTGTGATCAGTGGGTCAGTTTCTGTCTGTTCTGAAAGGATCTTTTCAGTGGGTCAGTTTCTGTTTGTTTCGTCATAATGTTGTCAGTGGGTCAGTTTCTGTGTGATCAGTCAGGGATGTTCAGTGGTTCAGATTCTGTGTGTTCAGTCAGCTTGTGGTCAGTGGGTCAGTTTCTGTGTGTTCCATCTGGTTGTGGTCAGTGGGTCAGTTTCTGTGTGTTCAGCCATGTTGTGGTCAGTGGGTCATTTTCTGTGTGATTGGACAGGTGATGGTCAGAGTGTCAATGATTGTGTGTTCGTTCATGTTGTGGTCATTGTGTCAGTTTCTTTGCTTTTGGTCAGTTTTGAGTCAGTGGGTCATTTTCTGTGTGTTCTTTCAGGTTATGGTTATTGTGTCAGTTTTGTTGTTTTCGGTCAGGTTGTGGTCATTGTGTCTGTTTCTGTGTGTTTGGTCAGGATTTGGTCCGTAGGTCAGTTTCTGTGTGCTCAGTAAGGATGTGGACCGTGGGTCAATTTCTGTGTGCTCAGACAGGTGGTGGTCATTGGGAAAGATTCTGTGTGTTCGGGCAGGAGATCATCATTGGGTTAGTTTCTGTCTGTTCAGTCAAATTGTATTCAGTGGATCAGTTTCTGTGGGTTCTGTCAGTGTGTGGTCAGTGTGTCAGTTTCTGTGTGTTCGGTCAAGATATTGTCATTGGGTCAGTTTCTGTGTTTGCGGTCCGTATTTGTTCAGTTGGCCACTTTCTGTGTGTTTGGTCAGGTTGTGGTCAATGGGTCAGTTTAGTTGTGTTCGGTCAGGTTGTGGTCAGGCGGTCAGTTTCTCTGTGTTCCATCAGGTTGAGGTCAGTGGGTCAGTTTCTGTGTGTTTCTTCAGGTTGTGGTCAATGGGTTAGATTTGCTGTGTTCGGTCAGGTTTTGTTCACTGGGTCAGTTTCTGTGTGTTCAGTCATGTTATGGTCAGTTTGTCAGTTTCTGTGTGTTCGGCCAGGATGTGGTCAATGGGTCAGTTTCTGTGTGTTCGTTCAGGTTGTGTGCAATGGGTGAGTTTCTGTGCGTTCGTTCAGGTTGTTTTCATTTTGTCAGTTTCTGTGTGCTCGGTCAGGTTGTGATCAGTGGTTCAGTTTCTGTCTGTTCTGGCAGGATTATGTCAGTGGGTCAGTTTCTGTTTCATTCGTCATACTGTTGTCAGTGGGTCAGTTTCTATGTGTTCACTCAGGTTTTGTTCAGTGGTTCAGTTTCTGTGTGTTCGGTCAGGTTGTTGTCATTGGGTCAGTTTCTGTGTGTTCCTTCAGGTTGTTGTCAGTGGGTCAGTTTCTGTGTGTTCTGTCAGATTATGGTCAGTGGGTCAGTTTGCATGTGTTCGGTCAGGTTGTGTTCAGTGTATCAGTTGCTGTGTGTTCAGCCAGTTTGTGGTCAGTGGGTCATTTTCTGTGTGTTTGGACAGGTGATGGTCTGAGGGTCACTTTTTGTGCGTTCATTCAGGTTGTGATCATTGTGTCAGTTTCTGTGTTTTTGGTCAGTTTTGAGTCAGTGGGTCATTTTCTGTGTGTTCATACATGTTATGGTTATTGTGTCAGTTTTGGTGTTTTTGGTCAGGTTGTGGTCAGTGGGACAGTTTCTGTGTGATCGGTCAGGATTTGATCAGTGTGTCAGATCCTGTGTGGTGAGTCAGGTTGTGGTCGATGGTTCAGTTTCTGTGTGTTCAGGCAGGTTGTGGTCAGTGGGTCAGTTTCTGTGAATTAGTTCCATTTGTTGTCATTGTGCCTGTTTCTGTGTGTTCGGTCAGGTTGTGGTCAATGGCTCAGTTTCTGTGAGTTCCTTCATTTTGTGGTCATTGTGGCGGTCGTTGTGTGCACGGTCTGGTTGTGGTCAGTGTGTCAGTTTCTGTGTGTTCATTCAGGATATGTTCAGTGTGTCAGTTCCTGTTTGATCAGTAAAGTTTTGTTTAGTGGATCAGTTACTGTCGGTTCGATCAGTGTTTGGTCAGTGGGACGGAATCTGTGTGTTCGATCATGTTGTTGTCAGTGGTTCAGTTTCTGTGCGTTCGGTCAGGACTTGTTCAGTGTGTCACTTACTGTGTGTTTCATCAGAGTGTTGGCATTGGGTCAGTTTCTGTGTGTTCGTTCAGGATTTGGTCAGTGGGTCAGATTCTATGTGTCCTGTCAGGTTCTGGTCACTGGCTCAGTTTCTGTGTGCTCGGTCAGTTGGTGGTCAGTGGGTCAGTTTCTGTGTGTTCATTCAGGTTATGGTTATTGTGTCAGTTTCGGTGTGCTCGGTCAGATTGGGGTCAGTGTGTCAGTTTCAGTGTATGTTCTGTGAGGTTGTTGACAATGGTTCACTTTCTTTGTGCTCGGGCAGGTTGTGTTCTGTAGGTCCGTTTCTGTGTGTTTGGTCATGATTTGTTCCCTGGGTCAGTTTCTGTGTGCTCACAAAGTTTGTGGACAGTGAGTCAGTTTCTGTGTGCTCGGACAGTTGGTGGTCTGTGGGTCAGTTTCTGTGTGTTTGGTCAAGCTGTAGTCAGTGGGTCAGCTTATATGTGTTCGATCAGGATTTGGTCAGTGTGTCAGTTTCTGTGTTTTCGTACATGTTGTTGTCAGTGGGTCAGTTTCTGTGTGTTTGGTCAGGATGTGGTCAGTGGGTCACTTTCTGTGTGCTAGGTCAGGTTGTTGTCAGTAGGTCCCTTTCTGTGTGATTGTTTAGGTTGAGGACACTGTGTCAGTGTCTGTGTGTTTTGTCAGGATGTGGTCAGTGGGTCATTTTCTGTGTGTTCAGTCAGGACTAGGTCACTGTGTCAGTTTTTGTGTGTTCATTCAGGTTGAGTCAGTGTGACAGTTTCTGTGTGTTCGGTCAGGTTGTGGGCAGTGTGTCAGTTTCTGTGTGTTTGGTCAGTTTGTGGTCAGTAGGTCAGTTTCTGTATGTTTGGTCAGGTTGTGGTCAGTGGGTAAGTTTGTGTGTGTTTGATCAGGTTGTGTTCAGTGGGTCAGTTACTGTGTGCTCGGTCAGGTTTTGTTCATTGGATCAGATTCTGTGAGTTCATTCAGGATGTGTTCAGTGGGTCAGTTTATGTGTGTTCATTCAGGTTGTGGTCACTGGATCAATTTCTGTCGATTCCTTCAGTTTGTGGTCAGTGGGACTGTTTCTGTGTATTCAGTCATGTTTTTGTCAGTGTTCCAGTTTCTGTGTGTTCGGTCAGGATTTCTTCAGTTGGTCACTTTCTGTGTTTTTGCCAGGTTGTGGTCAATGGTTCAGTTTCGGTGTTCTTGGTCAGATATTGGTTAGTGTGTCACTTTCAGTGTTTGTTCGGTCAGGTTGTGGTCAATGGATCAGTTTCTGTGTGCTCGGGTATTTTGTGTTCTGTGGGTTAGTTTCTCTGTGTTTGGTCAGGATTTGGTCCGTGGGTCAGTTTCTGTGTGCTCAGTAAGAATGTGGACCGTGGGTCAATTTCTGTGTGCTCGGACAGGTGGTTGTCATTGGGACAGTTTATGTGTGTTCGGGCAGGAGGTCATCATTGGGTTAGTTTCTGTCTGTTCAGTCAGGTTGAAGTCAGTGGATCAGTTTCTGTGGGTTCCGTCAGTGTGCGGTCAGTGTGTCAGTTTCTGTGTGTTCGGTCAAGTTATTGTCATTGGGTGAGTTTCTGTGTTTTCGGTCCGTATTTGTTCAGTTGGCCACTTTCTCTGTGCGTTTTGCCAGGTTGTGGTCAATGGGTCAGTTTTGTTCTTCTCGGTCAGGTTATGGCCAAGGGGCCAGTTTCTGTGTGTTCCATCAGGTTGTGGTCAGTGGGTCAGTTTCTGTGTGTTTCTTCAGGTTGTGGTCAATGGGTCAGTTTTGTTGTGTTCAGTCAGGTTATGTTCACTGCGTCAGTTTCTGTGTGTTGAATCATTTTATGGTCACTTTGTCAGTTACTGTGTGTTCGGTCAGCATGTGGCCAATTGGTCAGTTTCTTTGTGTTCAGTCATTTTATGGTCAGTCGGTCAGTTTCTGTGTGTTCGGACAGGTTGTGGTCAATCGGTCAGTTTCTGTGTGTTTGGTCAGTTTGTGTTCAGTTTGTCAGTTTCTGTGTGCTCGGTCAGGTTGTGATCAGTGTGTCAGTTTCTGTCTGTTCTGACAGGATCTGGTCAGTGGGTCAGTTTCTGTTTGTTTCGTCATACTGTTGTCAGTGGGTCAGTTTCTTTGTGTTCAGTCAGGGTTTGTTCAGTGGTTCAGTTTCTGTGTGTTCGGTCAGGTTGTGGTCATTGCGTCAGTTTCTGTGTGTTCCATCAGGTTGTGGTCAGTGGGTCAGTTTCTGTGTGTTCTTTCAGATTGTGGTCAGTGGGTCAGTTTGCATGTGTTCGGTCAGATTGTGTTCATTGCATCAGTTGCTGTGTGTTCACCCAGTTTGTGGTCAGTGGGTCATTTTCTGTGTCTTTGGACAGGTGCTGGTCTGAGGGCCAATTTTTGTGTATTCGTTCAGGTTGTGGTCACTGTGTCAGTTTGTGTGTGTGGTCAGTTTTGTGTCAGTGGGTGATATTCTGTGTGTTCATTCAGGTTGTGGTTATTGTGTCAGTTTCGGTGTTTTCAGTCAGATTGTGGTCAGTGGGACAGTTTCTGTGTGATCGGTCAGGATTTGATCAGTGTATCAGGTTCTGTGTGGTGATTCAGGTGGTGGTCAGTGGTTCAGTTTCTGTGTGTTCAGGCAGGTTGTGGTCAGTGGGCCAGTTTCTGTGAATTCATTCCATTTCTGGTGATTGTGTCTGTTTCTGTGTGTTCGGTCAGGTTGTGGTCAATGGCTCAGTTTCTGTGAGTTCATTCATGTTGTGGTCATTGTGTCAGTCGTTATGTGTTCAGTCTGGTTGTGGTCAGTGTGTCAGTTTCTGTGTGTTCAGTCAGTATTTGTTCAGTGTGTCAGTGTCTGTGTGATCAGTTAGTTCTTGTTCATTGGATCAGTTTCTGTCGGTTCGATCAGTGTTTGGTCAGTGGGACGGTTTCTCTATGTTTTCGATCAAGTTGTTGTCAGTGGTTCAATTTCTGTGTGTTCGGTCAGGATTTGTTCAGCGTGTCACTTTCTGTGTGTTTCATCAGATTTTTGTCAGTGGGTAAGTTTCTGTGTGTTCAGTTTGGATTTGGTCAGTGGGTTAGATTCTGTGTTTTCTGTCAGGTTGTTGTCAGAGGGTCAGTTTCTGCGTGTTCGGTCTGGCTGTGGTACCTGGGCCAGTTTCTGTGTGTTCCGTCAGGTTGTGGTCAGTGGGTCAGTTTCTGTTTGTTCGGTCAGTTTGTGGTCATTGGTCAGCTTGTGTGTGTTCGATCAGGTTGTGTTCAGTGAATCAGTTTCTGTGTCTCCAGCCAAGTTGTGTTCAGTGGGTCAGTTTCTCTGTGTTTTGACAGATGCTGGTCTGTCTGTCAGTTTCTGTGCGTTTGGTCAGGCTGTTGCCAGTGGGTCAATTTATGTCTGTTCATTCAGGTTGTGATCAGTGTGTCAGTTTCTTTTTGCTCAGTCAGGAGTTGTTAATTGTGTCAGTTTCTGTGTGTTCGGTCAGGTTGTGGGCAATGGGTCAGTTTCTGTTTGTTCATTAAGGTTGTGGGTAATGTGTCAGTTTCGTTGTGCTCTGTAAGATTGGGGTCAGTTTGTCAGTTTCAGTGTTTACTCGGTCAGGTTGTTGTCTATGAGTCACTTTCTTTATGCTCAGGCAGGTTGTGTTTTGTGTGTCCGTTTCTGTGTGTTTGGTCATGATTTGGTCCCTGGGTCAGTTTCTGTGTGCTCAGTAAGGTTGTGGACACTGGCTTAGTTTCTGTGTGCTCGGATAATTGGTGGTCTGTTGGTCAGTTTCTGTGTGTTCAGACAGGTGGTGGTCAGTTGGACAGTTTCTGTGTGTTCAGTCAGCATCTGGTCAGTGGATCAGTTTCTGTGGGTTCCGTCAGTGTATTGTCAGTGGGACAGTTTCTGTGTGTTCTGTCCGGATTTGTTCAATTGGTCACTTTTTGTGTGTTTGGTCAGGTTGCGCTCAATAGGTCAGTTTCTTCATGTTCGATCAGTTTGTGGTCATTGTGTCAGTTTCAGTTATTGTTCGGTGAGGTTCTGGCCAGTGGATCAGTTTCTGTGTGTTCAGTCAGGATTTGCTCAGTGTGTCAGTTTCTGTGTGCTCGGTCAGGTTGGGATCAGTGGGTCAATTTCTGTCTGTTCGGACAGGATCTGGCCAGTTCGTTAGTTTCATTGGGTTCACTCATTTTATGGTCAGTGGATCATTTTCTGTGTTTTCCATCAGTGTGCGGTCAGAGGGTCAGGTTCTGTTTGTTCGGTCAAGTTGTTGTCAGTGGTTCAGATTCTGTTTGTTCGGTCCGGATTTAATCAGTTGTTCAGTTTCTGTTCATTAGGCCAGGTTTTGCAATGAAGGCCCTTTTCTGTGAGATCGGTCAGGTTGTGGTCAGTGGGTCAGTTTCAGTGTATTTTCAGTCATGTTGCGGTCCATGGGTCAGTTTCTGTGTTTTCGGTCAGGTTGTGCTCAGTGGGACATTACCAGTGCATTTCGTCAGGTTGTGGTCAGTGGGTCATTTCATGTGTGTTCGGTCAGTTTATGTTCAATAGGTCAGCTTCTGTGTGCTCGGTCAGGTTGTGGTCTGTGGGTCATTTTCTGTGTGCTCGGACAGGTTGTGTTCAGTGGGTAAGTTTCTGAGTGCTCGGTCTGGCTGTGGTGCATGGGCCAGTTTCTGTGTGTTTGGTCATTTTGTTGTCAGTGGGTCAGTTTATGTGTGTTCGGTCAGGATTTGGTCAGTGTGTCAGTTTCTGTGAGTTCGTTCAGGTTGTGGTCAGTGTGTCATTTTCTGTGTGATCGGTCAGTTGGGGTCAGTGGGTCAGTTTCTGTGTGTTTGGTCAGGATGTGGTCAGTGGGTCAGTTTCTTTTTTCTATGTCAGGTAGTTGTCAGTGGGTCCCTTTTTGTGTGATTGCTCAAGTTGTGGTCATTGTGTCAGTGTCAGTGTGTTTTGTCAGGTTGTGGTCAGTGGGTCATTTACTGTGAGTTCAGTCAGGACTTGGTCACTGTGTCAGTTTTTCTGTTTTCAGTCACGTTGTGGTCAGAGTGAAGGTTTCAGTGTGTTCAGTCAGGTTATGGTCAGTCGGTCAGTTTATGTTGCAATATGTGGGAGCTGGTGGACACCATTGATGCTCACGGTGATCACATTTGCAGTAAGTGTTGGCTGCTCTAGGTATTCCGGCTCCGTGTTGAAGAGCTGGAGTCCGAGCTTCAAACACTGAGACACATCAGAGAGGGGGAGAGTTACCTGGACTCTGTGTATCACGAGGTATTAACACCAATTAGATTAATTAATTCAGAAGTAGTCCGTGGCCAGGGTCAGGATGGTGTGACTAGAAGTGTGGTAGGTACGGGGATCCAGGAGGTAGTGTTGGAGGAGCCGCAGCCCTTGCACTTGTCCAACAGGTTCCAGGCACTTACTCCCTGTGAGGATGGGAAAAGGTACTGCGGGGAGTATGAGCAACCTGGCCACAGCACCGTGGAGCGGGGGGCCATTCAAGTGGGGGGAGTTAAAAGAAATGTTGTATCAGTAGGGGATAGTATCGTTAGGGGGATAGATAGAGTTCTTTGCAGCCAAGAGTGAGAGTCCTGAAGGCTGTGTTGCCTGCCCGGTGCCAGGGTTAAGGACATCTCCTCTGGACTGGAGAGAAACTTGGAGTGGGAGGGGGAGGATCTAGTTGTCGTGGTCCATGTTGGTACCAACGACATAGATAGGACAAGGAAGGAGGTTCTACTGAGGGAGTTTGAGCAGCTAGGGGTCAAATTAAAAAGCAGAACCACAAGGGTAAGGATTATTACCTGAGCCACGAGCGAATTTGGCTAGGACAAATAAAATTAGAGATTTAAATGCGTGGCTCAAGGTCTGGTGTGGGAGAAATGGGTTATGCTTCCTGGGACACTGGCACCAGTGCTGGGGCAGGAGGGAGCTGTTCCGTTGGGACGGGCTTCACTTGGCCAGTGCTGGGACTAGAGTCCTGGCGGAACATATAACTAGGGCTGTAGAGAGGGCTTTAAACTAACTAGTGGGGGGGAGGTTCCTAGAGAGCAAATAAAAAAAATGACAACAGAGAAGGTCATAGACTTAGGTAGCAGTGGGGAAATTAAAAACCAGAGCGTGTCAGGAAGGGGCAGAAGGTATGGAGTAAAAGGTAAAGTAATAAAAAGGGCAAAAGCAGGATCTAAGTGACACAAAACATATTTGAAAGATCTCTATCTGAATGCACGTAGCATTCGTAACAAAATAGACAAGTTAATGGCACAAATAACTACATATGTGCATGATCTTGTGGCCATTACAGAAACATGGCTGCAGGGTGACAATACCTGGGAATTAAACATACCAGGTTATTTAACGATCAGGCAGGATAGGCAGGAAGGAAGGGGAGGTGGGCTGGCTATGTTAATAAAGGAAGGAATCACTGTAATACAGAGAAATGATATTGGGGTAAAAGATCAGGATAATGAAACAGTTTGGGTGGAGGTAACGAATAATAAGGGGAAATAAACACTAGTGGGCGTATTCTATAGGCCTCCGAACAGTGGCAACTCTGTTGGACGGAGTATCAATCAGGAAATAATTGAGGCTTGTAATAAGGGAACATCTATAATTATGAGGGATTTTAACTGTCATATTAATTGGATAAATCAAATTGGGCAGGGCTGCCTTGAGGATGAGTTCATTGAGTGTATTAGGGATGGTTTTCTTGAGCAGTATGTAACTGAACCGACCAGGGGGCAAGCAACCTTAGATCTGGACCTTTGCAAGGAGACAGGATGAATTAAAAATGTCGAAGTAAAGTATCCCCTTGGAATAAATTACCATAACATGGTTGAATTCCATATTCAATTAGAGGGTGAAAAGGTTGGATCTCAAACAAGCGTGCTAAGCTTGAATAAAGGAGACTATGAAGGTATGAGAGCGGAATTGAGTAGAGTGGATTGGGAAAATAGATTAAAGGGTAAGACGATACATGATCAGTGGTGTATTTTAAGGAGTTATTTTACAACTTCCAAAAAAAATATATTCCTCTGAGAAGAAAAGGGTGTATAAAAAAAGACAGCTATCCGTGGCTAAGTAAAGAAATTACGGAGAGAATTCGACTAAAATCAAGGGCATATGAGGTAGCCAAATCTAGTGGGAGGATAGAGGATTGGGAAAACTTTAAAAGAGAGCAATAAATAACAAGAAGATTGATTAAGAAAGGGAAGATAGATTATGAAAGTAAATTAGCAAAAAATATAAAAACAGATAGTAAGAGTTTTTATATTTATATAAAAAGAAAAGGGGTGGCTGAAGTAAATGTTGGTCCCTTAGAGGACGAGACTGGGAAATTAATGGTGGGAAATATGGAGATGGCAAAAACACTGAATGAATATTTTATATCAGTCTTTACAGTAGAAGACACTTAGAATATCCCAGCACTGGGCAAACAGGGGGCTAAATCGGGGGAGGAGCTAAAAACGATCAAAATCACTAAGGAACTGGTACTCGGTAAAATAATGGGACTCAAGGTGGATAAATCACCTGGACTTGATGGCTTAAATCCTAGGGTCTTGAGGGAAGTGGCGGTAGGGATTGTGGATGCATTGGTAATAATTTTCTAAAACTCCCTGGACTCGGCAAAGGTCCCGGCAGACTGGAAAACAGCTAATGTAGACAGGGCAGTAGACAGAAGGCTGGAAACTATAGACCGGTTAGCCTAACATCTGTGGTATGTAAAATTTTGGAGTCCATTATTAAGGAGACAGTAACAGGACATTTGGATAATCATAATTTAATAGGACAAAGTCAGCATTGTTTTATGAAGGGGAAGTCATGTTTGACAAATATGCTGGAGTTCTTTGAGGAAGTTACATATAGGGTGGATAAAAGGGGAACCAGTGGATGTAGTGTATTTAGACTTACAAAAGGCATTTGACAAGGTGCCACAAAAAAGGTTATTGCTTAAGATAAAAAATCACGGAATTGGGGGTAATATTCAGGCAAGGATAGAGGATTGGCTATCGAACAGATGGCAGAGAGTTGGGATAAATGTTTCATTCTCAGACTGGCAATCAGTAACTGGTGGTGTTCCGCAGGGGTCAGTGCTGGGTCCCCAACTCTTTACAATCTATATTAACGATTTGGAGGAGGGGACCGAGTGTAACATATCAAAGTTTGCAGATGATACTAAGATGGGAGGGAAAGTAGTGAGTGAGGAGGACATAATAAACCTGCAAGGGGACATAGACAGGCTAAGTAAGTGGGCAGAGATTTGGCAGATGGAATACAATGCTGGAAAGTGTGAGGTTATGCACTTTGGCAGGAAAAATCGTAGAGAAAGTTATTATCTTAATGGCAAGAAACTGGAAATTACTGAAGTACAAAGGCATCTGGGGGTCCTGGTGCACGAAACTCAAAAGGTTAGTATACAGGTGCAGTAAGTGATTAAGAAGGCCAATGGAACGTTGGCTTTCATTGCTAGGGGGATAGAATATAAAAATAGGGAGGTATTGCTTCAGTTGTACAAGGTATTGGTGAGACCGCACCTGGAATACTGCGTACAGTTTTGGTGTCCATACTTAAGAAAGGACATACTTGCTCTCGAGTCAGTACAAAGAAGGTTCACTCGGTTAATCCCGGGGATGAGGGGATGGACATATGAGGAGAGGTTGAGTAGATTGCGACTCTACTCATTGGAGTTCAGAATAATGAGAGGCGATCTTATTGAAACATATAAGATTGTGAAGGGGTTGGATTGGCTGGATGCGGGGAGGATGTTCCCGATGATGGGTGAAAATAGAACTAGGGGGCATAGTCTTAGAATAAGGGGCTGCTCTTTTAAAAACTGAGATGAGGAGGAACTAGTTCACTCAGAGGGTGGTAGGTCCATGGAATATGCTGCCCCAAAAAGCTGTAGAAGCTACATCATTATATAAATTTTTAACAGAAATAGACAGTTTCATGGAAGTAAAGGGAATTAAGGGTTACGGGGAGCGGGCAGGAATTTGGACATGAGTCTAGGTTCCGATCGGTCATGGCCCTTTGGGTAGCAAAGCGAGCCCAGGGGCCGTGTAGCCTAATCCTGCTCCTATTTCATGTGTCTAATTATGTTAGATTCAGGAGATGCTTCTGTGGTAGTGGATTGGCGGCTGGGATCAGATCAGCCATGATCTTGTTTAATGGCGGAGCAGGCTCGAGGGGCCGATTGGCCTACTCATGCTCCTATTTCTTATGTTCTTATGTTCTTATGTGTGTTCGGTCAGGTCATGGTTAGTGTGTCAGTTTCTGTGTGATTGGTCAGGTGGTGGTCAGTGGGTCAGTTTCACTGTGTTTCGTCTGTATTTGTTCAGTGTGTCAGTTTCTGTGTGCTCGTTCTGGTTGTGGTCAGTGTGTCAGGTTCTGTGTCTTCTGTCAGGTTGTGGTCAGTGGGTCAGTTTCTGTGTGTTCAGCCAGGTTGTGGACAGGCGGTCAGGTTCTTTGCGTTTGGTCATATTGTGGTCAGAGTGTAAGTTTATGTGTGTTTGGTCAGGATTTGGTCAGTGTGTCAATTTCTGTGTGACCAGTAATGTTTTGGTCATTGTGTGAGTTTCTGTGTGTTCGGTCATGTTATGGTCAGATGGTCAGTTTCTGCGTGTTTGGTTGGGTTTTTGTCAGTGGCCCAGTTTCTGTTTGTTCTGTCAGGTTGTGGTCAGTGGATCCGTTTCTGTGTGTTTGGTCAGGTTGTGGTCATTTGGTCACTTTCTGTGTGTTCGGTCAGGTTTTGGTCAGTGCGTCAGTGTCTGTGTGCACCGTCAAGTTGTGGTCAGTCGTTCAGTTTTGGTGTGTTCGGTCAGGATGTGTTCATTTGTTCACTTTCAGTGTCTTCGGTCAGATTGTGGTTAATGGGAAAGTTTCTGTGTATTTGGACAAGTTGTGTTCAGTGGGTCATTTTCTGTGTGTTCAGTCAAGATTTGATCAGTTAGTCAGTTTCTCTGTGTTCAGTCAGTTTGTGGCCAGTGGATCACTTTCAGTGCGCTCCATCTGTGTGTGGTCAGAAGATCAGTTTTTGCTAGTTCGGTCAAGTTGTTGTCAGAGGTTAAGTTTCTGTGTGTTCTGTCAAGATTTGTTCAGTTGGTCAGTTTCTGTGTGTTTGGCCAGGTTGTGGTCAATGTGTCAGTTTCTGTGTGTTCCCTCAGGTTGTGGTTCGAAGGTCAGTTTCTGTGTGCTCGGTCACAATATGGTCAGTGGGTCAGTTTCAGTGTTTGTTCAGTCAGGTTGTGGTCAATGGGTCCGTTTCTGTATGTTCAGTCAGGTTGTGGTCAGTGTGTCATTTTCTCTGTTTTCGGTCAGGATATGTCAGTGGATGATATTCTGTGTATTCGATCAGGTTGTGGTAAGTGGGTCAGTACCTCTGTACTCAGTCAGGTTATGGTGAGTGGGTCAGTTTCTGTTTGTTCATTCAGGATTTGGTCGGTGGGGCAATTCCTGTGTTCTCGGTCAGGTTATGGTCCGTTGCTGCATGTTCGGTCAGGTTGTGGTCACTGGGTCAGTTTCACTGTGTTCGGTCAGTATTTGGTCAGTGTGTCAGTTTCTGTGTGCTCGTTCAGGTTGTAGTCAGTGGGTCAGTTTCTGTGTGATCAGTCAGGTTGTGGTCTGTGGGTCAGTTTATTTGTGTTTGGTCAGGCTGTGGTCAGTGGGTAACTTTACATGTGTTCGGTCAGGATTCGGTCAGTGTGTCAATTTCTATGTAACCAGTATGGTTGTGGTCAGTGGATCAGTTTCTGTTTGTTTGGGCAGGTGGTGGTCAGTGGGTCAGTTTCTGTGTGATCGTACTGTGTATATGCTCGGGTTGTGGTCCCTGGGTCAGTTTCTGTGTGTTCAGTCAGGTTATCGTCTGAAGGTCAGTTTCTGCATATTGGTCAGTTTGGGATCAGTGGTTCAGTTTGGTTGACTTTGTTCAGTATGTGGTCAGTGGACCAGTTTGTGTTTGTTCGATCAGGTGTGTCAGTTTCTGTGTGTTCTGCCAGGTTGTGGTCAGTAGGTCAGTTTCCATCTGTTCGTTCAGGTTGTGGTCAGTGGGTCAGTTTCTGATTGTTTGGGCAGATGGTGGTCAGTGGCTCAGTTTCTGTGTGATCGTACAGTTTGTCATCAGCGGGTCAGTTTCTGTGTGGTACGTCAGGTTGTGGTCACTGGCTCAGTTTCTGTGTGTTCGGTCAGCTTGTGGTCAGTGGATCAGTTTATGTGTGATCAGACAGGTTGTGGTCAGTGTTTGGGTTTCAGTGTTTGTTCCGTCAGGTTATGGTCAATGGGTTAGTTTCTGTGTGTTCTGTCAGATTGTGATCATTTGGTCACTTTCTTTGTGTTCGGTCAGCTTTTGGTCAATGGGTCAGTTTCTGTGTGTTTGGTCAGGTTGAGATAAGTGGGCCGGTTTCAGTATGCACCATCAGTTTGCGGTCAGTAGTTCAGTTTCTGTGTGCAAGGCCAAATTGTGGTCAGTGGGACAGTTTCTGTGTGCTTGTTCAGGTTGTGTTCAGTGGGTCAGGTTCTGTGTGTTCGTTCTCGTTGTGATCAGTGGGTCAGTTTCTGTGTGCACCGTCAGCTTGTGGTCAGTGGGTCAGTTTTTGTGTCTTCAGTCAGGTTGTTGTCAGTGGGTCAGTTTCTGTGTGTTCAGTCAGTTGTGACCAGTGGGTAAGTTTCTGCGTGTTCTGTCAGGTTGTGGTCTGTGGGACAGTTTATGTGTGCACCATCAGGTTGTTGTCAGTGGGTCAGTTGCTGTGTGTTTGGTCAGGTTGTGGTCAGTGGGTCAGTTTCTGTGTGTTCGGTCAGGTTGTAGTCAGTGGGTCAGTTTCTGTGTGCACAATCAGGTTGTGGTCAGTGGGTCAGTTTCTGTGTGCTCTGTCAGGTTGTGGTCAGTGAGACAGTTTCTCTGTGTTCTGTCAAGTTGTGGTCAGTGGGTATGTTTCAATGTGTTCAGTCAGGATGTGGTCAGTGTGTCAGTTTCTTTGTGCACCGTCAGTTTGTGGTCAGTGGGTCAGTTTATCTTTGTTCGAACATTATGTGGTCATTGGTTCAGTTTCTGTGTGTTCAGTCAGGCGGTGGTCAGTGGGTCTGTTTCTGTCTGTTCGGTCAGTATATGGTCAGTGGATCAGTTTGGTTGAATTCGGTCAGGATGTGGTCAGTGTGTCAATTCTGTGTGTTTGGTCTGGAAGTGGTCAGTGGGCCAGTTTCTCTTTCTTCGGTCAGTTGTAGCCAATTGGTGAGTTTGGGTGCGATTGGTCAGGTTGTGTTCAGTGGGGCAGTTTCTTTGTGTTCGGATAGGATTTGGTCAGTCTGTCAGATCCTGTGTGTTCGTTCAGGTTGTCGTCATTGTGTCAGTTTCTGTTTGTTAGTCAGGTTGTGGTCAGTGGGTCAGTTTCTGTTGCTTCGGTAAGGATGTGCTCAGTGGGTCAGTTTCTGTGTGTTCGGTCAGGTTGTGGTCAATGTGTCAATTTCTGTGTGCTCGGTCAGACTGTTGTCAATGTGTCAGTTTCTGTGTGCTCGGACAGGTGGTGGTCAGTTTCTCAGTTTATGTGTGTGCTGTCAGGTTGTGGTCAGTGGGTCAGTTTCTGTGTGTTTGGTCAGTTTTTGTTCAGTGGATCAGTTTATGCGTATTGTTCATGTTGCGGTACGGAGATCAGTTTCTATGTGTTCAGAAAGGTGGTGGTGTTTGGGTCAGTTTCTGTGTGTTCAGTCAGGTCTTGGTCACAATGTCAGATCCTGTGTGGTCGGTCAGGTTGTTGTGGGTGAGCCAGTTTATGTGTGTTCGGTCAGGTTGTGGTCATTGTGTCAGTTTCTGTCTGTTCAAGTTGTGGTCAGTGGGTCATTTTCTGTGTGCTAGGTGCTTTTGTCGTCAGTGGGTCACCTTCTGTGTGTTTGTTCAGGTTGTGTTCATTGTGTCAGTGTCTGTGTATTTTGTCAGCTTGTGGTCAGTGGGTCAGTTTCTGTGTGTTCAGTCGGGACTTATCACTGTGTCAGTTTCTTTGTTGTCGGTCAGGTTGTTGTGGGTGAGCCAGTTTATTTGTGTTCGGTCAGGTTGTGGTCAGTGTGTCAGTTTCTGTGTGTTTGGTCAGTTTGTGGTCAGTGGGTCAGTTTCTGTGTGCTCGGTCAGGTTTTGGTCAGTGGGTCAGATTCTGTGAGTTCGTTCAGGATGTGTTCAGTGGGTTAGTTTCTCTGTGTTCGGTCACTTTGCTCTCAGTGAGCCAGTTTATGTGTGTTCCGTCTGGTTGTTGTCAGTGGGTCAGTTTCTTTGTGTTTGGTCAGGTTGTGGTCAGTGTGTCAGTTCGGTGTGCTCAATAAGGTTGTGGTCAGTTTGTCAGATTCCGTGAGTTCGGTCATGATGTGTCCAGTGGGTCAGTTTCTGTGAGTTTGGTCAGGTTGAGCTATTTTTGTCAGTCTTCGTGTGTTCGGTCAGGTTGTGGTCAGTGGGTTTATTTCTGAGTGTTCGGTCAGGTTGTGGTCAGTGGACCATTTTCTGTCAGTTCCATCAGTGCATGATCAGTGGTACAGTTTCTGTGTGTTTGGTCAAGTTGTTGTCAGTGGGTCAGTTTCTGTGTGTTCAGTCAGGATTTGTTCAGTTGGTCACTTTCTGTGTGTTTGTCCAGGTTGTGGTCAATGGGTCAGCCTCGGTGTCTTTGGTCTGTTTGTGGTCAGTGTGTGAGTTTCAGTGTTTGTTGCGTCAGGTTATGGTCAATGGGTCAGTTTCTGTGTGTTCTGTCAGATTGTGATCATTTGTTCACTATCTTTGTGTTCAGTCAGCTTGTGGTCAATGGGTCAGTTTCTGTGTGTTTGGTCAGGTTGAGGTCAGTGGGTCGGTTTCAATGTGCACCATCAGGTTGTGGTCATTAGTTCAATTTCTGTGTGCAAGGCCAGGTTGTGGTCAGTGGGACAGTTTCTGTGTGCTAATTCAGGTTGTGTTCTGTGGGTTAGGTTCTGTGTGTTCGTCCTCGTTGTGATCAGTTGGTCAGTTTCTGTGTGCACCGTCAGCTTGTGGTCAGTGGGTCAGTTATTTTGTCTTCAGTCATGTTACATAAGAACATAAGTAATAGGAGCAGGAATAGGCCAATCGGCCCCTCGAGCCTGCTCCGCCATTCAATAAGATCATGGCTGATCTGATCCTAACCGCCAATCCACTATCCCAGAACCATATCCTGAATCTAACAGAATTAGACACACGAAATAGGTCAGTGGGTCAGTTTCTGTGTGTTCAGTCAGTTGTGGCCAGTGGGTAAGTTTCTGTGTGTTCTGTCAGGTTGTGGTCAGTGAGACAGTTTATGTGTGCACCATCAGGTTGTCGTCAGTGGGTCAGTTAATGTGTGTTCTGTCAGGTTGTGGTCAGTGAGACAGTTTCTGTGTGTTCAGTCAAGTTGTGGTCAGTGGGTATGTTTCAGTGTGTTCAGTCAGGATTTGTTCAGTTGGTCACTTTCTGTGTGTTTGTCCAGGTTGTGGTCAATGGGTCAGCCTCGGTGTCTTTGGTCTGTTTGTGGTCAGTGTGTCAGTTTCAGTGTTTGTTCCGTCAGGTTATGGTCAATGGGTCAGTTTCTGTGTGTTCTGTCAGATTGTGATCATTTGTTCACTATCTTTGTGTTCAGTCAGCTTGTGGTCAATGGGTCAGTTTCTGTGTGTTTGGTCAGGTTGAGGTCAGTGGGTCGGTTTCAATGTGCACCATCAGGTTGTGGTCATTAGTTCAATTTCTGTGTGCAAGGCCAGGTTGTGGTCAGTGGGACAGTTTCTGTGTGCTAATTCAGGTTGTGTTCTGTGGGTTAGGTTCTGTGTGTTCGTCCGCGTTGTGATCAGTTGGTCAGTTTCTGTGTGCGCCGTCAGCTTGTGGTCAGTGGGTCAGTTATTTTGTCTTCAGTCATGTTACATAAGAACATAAGTAATAGGAGCAGGAATAGGCCAATCGGCCCCTCGATCCTGCTCCGCCATTCAATAAGATCATGGCTGATCTGATCCTAACCGCCTATCCACTATCCCAGAACCATATCCTGAATCTAACAGAATTAGACACACGAAATAGGTCAGTGGGTCAGTTTCTGTGTGTTCAGTCAGTTGTGGCCAGTGGGTAAGTTTCTGTGTGTTCTGTCAGGTTGTGGTCAGTGGGACAGTTTATGTGTGCACCATCAGGTTGTCGTCAGTGGGTCAGTTAATGTGTGTTCTGTCAGGTTGTGGTCAGTGAGACAGTTTCTGTGTGTTCAGTCAAGTTGTGGTCAGTGGGTATGTTTCAGTGTGTTCAGTCAGGATGCGGTCAGTGTGTCAGTTTCTTTGTGCACCGTCAGTTTGTGGTCTGTGGGTCAGTTTATGTTTGTTCGAACATTATGTGGTCAGAGGTTCAGTATCTGTGTGTTCAGTCAGGTGGTGGTCAGTGTGTCTGTTTCTGTCTGTTCGGTCAGTTTACGTCAGTGCATCAGTTTGGTTGAATTCGGTCAGGATGTGGTCAGTGTGTCAATTTCTGTGTGTTCGGTCTGGATGTGGTCAGTGGGCCAGTTTCTCTTTCTTCGGTCAGGTGTAGCCAGTAGGTCAGTTTGGGTGCGATTGGTCACGTTGTGTTCAGTGGGGCAGTTTCTTTGTGTTCGGACAGGATTTGATCAGTCTTTTGGTTCCTGTGTGTTCGTTCAGGTTGTGGTCATTGTGTCAGTTTCTGTTTGTTAGTCAGGTTGTGGTCAGTGGGTCAGTTTCTGTTGATTCGGTAAGGACGTGTTCAGTGGGTCAGTTTCTGTGTGTTCGGTCAGGTTGTGGTCAGTGTGTCAATTTCTGTGTGATCGGTCAGACTGTTGTCAATGTGTCAGTTTCTGTGTGCTCGGACAGGTGGTGGTCAGTGTGTGAGTTTCTGTGTGCTCGGACAGGTGGTGGTCAGTTTCTCAGTTTATATGTGTGCTGTCAGGTTGTGGTCAGTGGGTCAGTTTCTGTGTGTTTGGTCAGTTTTTGTTCAGTGGATCAGTTTATGCGTATTTGTTCATGTTGCGGTACGGAGATCAGTTTCTATGTGTTCAGAAAGGTGGTGGTGTTTGGGTCAGTTTCTGTGTGTTCAGTCAGGTCTTGGTCACAATGTCAGTTCCTGTGTGGTCGGTCAGGTTGTTGTGGGTGAGCCAGTTTATGTGTGTTTGGACAGGTTGTGGTCATTGTGTCAGTTTCTGTCTGTTCAAGTTGTGGTCAGTGGGTCATTTTCTGTGTGCTAGGTGCTTTTGTCGTCAGTGGGTCACCTTCTGTGTGTTTGTTCAGGTTGTGTTCATTGTGTCAGTGTCTGTGTATTTTGTCAGCTTGTGGTCAGTGGGTCAGTTTCTGTGTGTTCAGTCGGGACTTATCACTGTGTCAGTTTCTTTGTTGTCGGTCAGGTTGTTGTGGGTGAGCCAGTTTATTTGTGTTCGGTCAGGTTGTGGTCAATGTGTCAGTTTCTGTGTGTTTGGTCAGTTTGTGGTCAGTGGGTCAGATTCTGTGAGTTCGTTCAGGATGTGTTCAGTGGGTTAGTTTCTCTGTGTTCGGTCACTTTGCTCTCAGTGAGACAGTTTATGTGTGTTCCGTCTGGTTGTTGTCAGTGGGTCAGTTTCTTTGTGTTTGGTCAGGTTGTGGTCAGTGTGTCAGTTCGGTGTGCTCAATAAGGTTGTGGTCAGTTTGTCAGATTCTGTGAGTTCGGTCATGATGTGTCCAGTGGGTCAGTTTCTGTGAGTTTGGTCAGGTTGAGCTCTTTTTGTCAGTCTTCGTGTGTTCGGTCAGGTTGTGGTCAGTGGGTTTATTTCTGTGTGTTCGGTCAGGTTGTGGTCAGTGGACCATTTTCTGACAGTTCCATCAGTGCATGATCAGTGGTACAGTTTCTGTGTGTTTGGTCAATTTGTTGTCAGTGGCTCAGTTTCTGTGTGTTCAGTCAGGATTTGTTCAGTTGGTCACTTTCTGTGTGTTTGTCCAGGTTGTGGTCAATGGGTCAGTCTCGGTGTCTTTGGTCTGTTTGTGGTCAGTGTGTGAGTTTCAGTGTTTGTTCCGTCAGGTTATGGTCAATGGGTCAGTTTCTGTGTGTTCTGTCAGATTGTGATCATTTGGTCACTTTCTTTGTGTTCAGTCAGCTTGTGGTCAATGGGTCAGTTTCTGTGTGTTTGGTCAGGTTGAGGTCAGTGGGTCAGTTTCAATGTGCACCATCAGGTTGTGGTCATTAGTTCAATTTCTGTGTGCAAGGCCAGGTTGTGGTCAGTGGGACAGTTTCTGTGTGCTAATTCAGGTTGTGTTCTGTGGGTTAGGTTCTGTGTGTTCGTCCTCGTTGTGATCAGTTGGTCAGTTTCTGTGTGCACCGTCAGTTTGTGGTCAGTGGGTCAATTATTTTGTCTTCAGTCATGTTACATAAGAACATAAGAAATAGGAGCAGGAGTAGGCCAATCGGCCCCTCGAGCCTGCTCCGCCATTCAATAAGGTCATGGCTGATCTGATCCTAACCGCCAATCCACTATCCCAGAACCATATCCTGAATCTAACAGAATTAGACACACGAAATAGGTCAGTGGGTCAGTTTCTGTGTGTTCAGTCAGTTGTGGCCAGTGGGTAAGTTTCTGTGTGTTCTGTCAGGTTGTGGTCAGTGGGACAGTTTATGTGTGCACCATCAGGTTGTCGTCAGTGGGTCAGTTAATGTGTGTTCTGTCAGGTTGTGGTCAGTGAGACAGTTTCTGTGTGTTCAGTCAAGTTGTGGTCAGTGGGTATGTTTCAGTGTGTTCAGTCAGGATGCGGTCAGTGTGTCAGTTTCTTTGTGCACCGTCAGTTTGTGGTCTGTGGGTCAGTTTATGTTTGTTCGAACATTATGTGGTCAGAGGTTCAGTATCTGTGTTTTCAGTCAGGTGGTGGTCAATGGGTCTGTTTCTGTCTGTTCGGTCAGTTTACGTCAGTGCATCAGTTTGGTTGAATTCGGTCAGGATGTGGTCAGTGCGTCAATTTCTGTGTGTTCGGTCTGGATGTGGTCAGTGGGCCAGTTTCTCTTTCTTCAGTCAGGTGTAGCCTGTAGGTCAGTTTGGGTGCGATTGGTCAGGTTGTGTTCAGTGGGGCAGTTTCTTTGTGTTCGGACAGGATTTGGTCAGTCTTTTGGTTCCTGTGTGTTCGTTCAGGTTGTGGTCATTGTGTCAGTTTCTGTTTGTTAGTCAGGTTGTGGTCAGTGGGTCAGTTTCTGTTGATTCGGTAAGGATGTGTTCAGTGGGTCAGTTACTGTGTGTTCGGTCAGGTTGTGGTCAGTGTGTCAATTTCTGTGTGATCGGTCAGACTGTTGTCAATGTGTCAGTTTCTGTGTGCTCGGACAGGTGGTGTTCAGTGTGTGAGTTTCTGTGTGCTCGGACAGGTGGTGGTCAGTTTCTCAGTTTATATGTGTGCTGTCAGGTTGTGGTCAGTGGGTCAGTTACTGAGTGTTTGGTCAGTTTGTGTTCCTTGTCTCAGTTTCTGTGTGTTCGGTTCATTTTTGTTCAGTGGTTCAGTTTATGCGTATTTGTTCATGTTGCAGTGCGGAGATCAGGTTCTTTTTGTTCAGAAATGTGGTGGTGTTTGGGTCAGTTTCTGTGTGTTCAGTCAGATCTTGGTCACTGCGTCAGTACCTGTGTGGTCGGTCAGGTGGTTGTGGGTGAGCCAGTTTATGTGTGTACGGTCAGGTTGTGGTCATTGTGTCAGTTTCTGTATGTTTGTTCAGGTTGTGGTCAGTGGGTCACTTTCTGTGTGCTAGGTCCTGTTGTCGTCAGTGGGTCACTTTCTGTGTGTTTGTTCAGGTTCTGTTCATTGTGTCAGTGTCTGTGCATTTTGTCAGCTTGCGGTCAGTGGGTCAGTTTCTGTGTGTTCAGTCGGGACTTATCACTGTGTCAGTTTCTGTGTTGTCCGTCAGGTTGTTGTGTGTGAGCCAGTTTATTTGTGTTCTGTCAGGTTGTGGTCAGTGTGTCAGTTTCTGTGTGTTTGGTCAGTTTGTGGTCAGTGGGTCAGTTTCTGTGTGCTCGGTCAGGTTTTGGTCAGAGGGTCAGATTCTGTGAGTTCATTCAGGATGTGTTCAGTGGGTCAGTTTCTTTGTGTTCGGTCATATTGTGGTCATTGTGTCAGTCTTTCTGTGCTCGGTCAGGTTGTAGTCAGTAGATCAGTTTCTGTCGTTTCCTTCAGTTTGTGGTCAGTGGGACAGTTTCTGTGTTTTCGGTGTGGATTTGTTCTGTTGGTCACTTTCTGTGTGTTTGGCCATTTTGTAATCAATGGGTCAGTTTCGGTGTGCTCAGTCAGACTGTGATCTGTTTGTCAGTTTCAGTGTTTTTTCGGTCAGGTTGTGGTCAATGGGTCAGTTTCCGTGTGCTTGGGCAGGTTATGTTCTATCAGTCAGTTTCTATGTGTTATGTCAGGATTTGGCCCGCGGGTTAGTTTCTGTGTGCTCAGTAAGGATGTGGACAGTGGGTTAATTTCTGTCTGTTCAGTCAGGTTGTGGTCAGTGGATCAGTTTCTGTGGGTTCCGTCAGTGACCGGTCAGTGGGTCAGTTGCTGTGTGTTTGGTCAAGTTGTCATTGGGTCAGTTTCAGTGTGTTCGGTCCCTGTTTGTTCAGTTGACCACTTTTGTGTTTTTGGCCAGCTTGTGGTCAATGGGTAAGTTTCTGTGTGTTCGTTTCGTATTTGTTCAGCTGGCCACTTTATGTATTTTTGGCCAGGTTTTGGTCAATGGGTCATTTTTATTGTGTTCGGTCAGGTTGTGGTCAGTGGGTCAGTTTCTTTGTGTTTGGTAAGGTTATGATCAGTGGGTCAGTTTATGTGTGTTCAGTCAGGTTGAGGTCATTGAGTCATTTTTTTTGTGTTCGGTCAGGTTGTGATCAGTGGGTCAGTTTTTGTCTGTTCGGAAAGGATCTGGTCAGTGGGTCAGTTTCTGTTTGTTTCGTCATACTGTTGTCAGTGGGTCAGTTTCTGTGTGTTTGGTCAGGATTTGGTCAGTGGTTCAGTATCTGTGTGCTCGGTCAGGTTTTGGTCACTTGGTCAGTTTCTGTGTGCTCGGTCAGGTTGTGTTTGGTGGGCCAGTTTCCGTGTGTTCCATGAGGTTGTGGTCACTGGGTCAGTTCCTGTGTGTTTGGTCAGTTTGAGGTCAGCAGGTCAGTGTGTGTGTATTCGGTCAGGTGTGTTTTCATTGTGTCAGTTTCCGTGTGCTCAATTCAATTCAATTTTATTTGTCATATATGCAGCAGACTTGTGTACTGCACAATGAAATGTTGATTTTTACGAGTTCTCTCAACATTGGAATAAATATGGCATACAATGATAAAAATACTAATAGAAATACTAATAGAAAGACAGTAATAATAAATAAAACAACAGTAATAAATAATAATAAATTAATCGTTCATGTATCTTATGGCCTGTGGGTAGAAGCTGTTTCGAAACCTGTTGGTACGAGACCGTATGCTTCAGTATCTCTTACCAGACGGGAGCAGGACGAAGAGGTTGTGGCTGGGGTGACTCACGTTTTTAATGATTCTCAGGGCCTTCCCCCGGCACCTCTCGGGTAGATATCCTGCACAGCAGGTAGTTTAATTCCTATAGTGTGTTGTGCAGCTTTCACTACCATCTGTAGAGCCTCGTGGTCTGTGGCGGTGCAGTTGCCATACCAGGCAGTGATGCAAACCGGACAGGATACTCTCGATGGTGCACCGGTAGAAGTTGGTGAGAATCTGGGGGGCCATTCCAAATTTCTTCCATCTCCTGAGGAAGAACAGGCGTTGGCATGCCTTCTTGGTTACAACGTCGATGTGATGGGACCACCTTAAGTCCTCCATAATGAATACACCCAGGAATTTGAAGCTGCCGACCCTCTCCACCTCAGCCCCTTCGATGTAGATTGGGGTGTGTCCCTCCCCCTGCCGCTTGTTATAATCCACGATAATATCCTTTGTTTTGCTGATGTTGAGGGAGAGTTTGCTGTACATGCACCATTCCCCTAGGGCTTTTACCTCCTCCCTGTAGCCTGTCTCGTCTCCATCTGTGATCAGGTCTACAACGGTGTGGAGATGCCGGAGTTGGACTGGGGTGGACAAATGTAAGAAGTCACACAACACCAGGTTATAGTCCAACAGCTTTATTTGAAATCACAAGCTTTCGGAGCGCTGCTCCTTCTTCAGGTGAAGTGGAGAAATGCATAAAGACACAGCTTATATAGTCAGAGAATTATGTCAGATGTTTACAGGTAACCTTTCCAACTGCCATTTATCGCACCTCGGCAGAGAGATAATCACAGCCGTCAAAGGTGTGAATGGTGTCCAAACAGGTCAGTCAGGGAAACATTACAACAAAGAACAATGAGGTGGGGTCACAAGGGGTCAAATATTGCAGATGCTGGGGTCTGTATGAAAAACAAAAAAACAGACAAAAAACATTTTTTTTTTTTGGCTGGAAATCACAGCAGGTCCGGCCGCATCTGTGCAGAGAGAACAAGCCAATGTCGACTCGAGTCTGGATGACCCTGCATCAGGTGGGGTTACATGTAGCGTGACATGAACCCAAGATCTCGGTTGAGGCCGTCCTCATGAGTGAGGAATTTGGCTATCAGTTTCTGCTCGACGATTTTGCGTTGTCGTGTGTCTCGAAGGCCACCTTGGAGAATGCTTACCCGAAGATCGGAGGCTGAATGTCCTTGACTGCTGAAGTGTTCCCCGACTGGGAGGGAACACTCCTGCCTGGTGATTGTTGCGCGGTGTCCGTTCATCCGTTGTCGCAGTGTCTGCATGGTCTCGCCGATGTACCATGCTCCGGGGCATCCTTTCCTGCAACGTATGAGGTAGACAACGTTGGCCGAGTCACATGAGTATGTACCATGTACCTGGTGGGTGGTGTCCTCACGTGTGATGATGGTATCTGTGTTGATGATCTGGCATGTCTTGCAGAGGTTGCTGTGGCAGGGTTGTGTGGTGTCGTGGTCGCTGTTCTCCTGAAAGCTGGGTAATTTGCTGCAAACGATGGTCTGTTTGAGGTTAGGCGGCTGTTTGAAAGCGAGTAGTGGAGGCGTGGGGATGGGCTTAGCGAGGTGTTCGTCGTCATCGATGACATGTTGAAGGCTGCGAAGAACATGGCGTAGTTTCTCCGCTCCGGGGAAGTACTGGACGACGAAGGGTACTCTGTTGGTTGTGTCCCGTGTTTGTCTTCTGAGGAGGTCTATGCGATTTTTCGCTGTGGCCCGTCGGAACTGTCGATCGACGAGTAGAGCGTCATATCCCGTTCTTACAAGGGCGTCTTTCAGTGTCTGTAGGTGTCCATCGCGTTCCTCCTCGTCTGAGCAGATCCTGTGTATTCGCAGGGCTTGTCCATAGGGGATGGCTTCTTTAACGTGGTTAGGGTGGAAGCTGGAGAAGTGAAGCATCGTGAGGTTCTCCGTGGGCTTGCGGTAGAGTGAAGTGCTGAGGTGTCCGTCTTTGATGGAGATTCGTGTGTCCAGGAATGAGACTAATTCTGAGGAGTAGTCCATAGTGAGTTTGATGGTGGGATGGAACTTGTTGATGTTATCGTGTAGTCTTTTCAGTGATTCTTCGCCGTGGGTCCATAGGAAGAAAATCTCGTCGATGTATCTGGTGTATAGCGTTGGTTGGAGATCCTGTGCAGCGAAGAAGTCTTGCTCGAACTTGTGCATGAAGATGTTTGCGTATTGGGTTGCGAATTTGGTCCCCATGGCTGTTCCGTGTGTTTGGGTAAAGAACTGGTTGCCGAAGGTGAAGACATTGTGGTCAAGGATGAAGCGGATGAGTTGTAGGATGGCGTCTGGAGATTGGCTGTTGTTGGTGTTGAGTACTGAGGCTGTCGCAGCGATGCCGTCATCGTGGGGGATACTGGTGTAGAGTGCCGAGACGTCCATCGTGGCGAGGAGTGTTCCTGGTTCAACTGGACCACAATGTCTTCACCTTCGATAACCAGTTCTTTACCCAAACACACGGAACAGCCATGGGGACCAAATTCGCACCCCAATACGCAAACATCTTCATGCACAAGTTCGAGCAAGACTTCTTCGCTGCACAGGATCTCCAACCAACGCTATACACCAGATACATCGACGACATTTTCTTCCTATGGACCCACGGCGAAGAATCACTGAAAAGACTACACGATAACATCAACAAGTTCCATCCCACCATCAAACTCACTATGGACTACTCCTCAGAATTAGTCTCATTCCTGGACACACGAATCTCCATCAAAGACGGACACCTCAGCACTTTACTCTACCTCAAGCCCACGGACAACCTCACGATGCTTCACTTCTCCAGCTTCCACCCTAACCACGTTAAAGAAGCCATCCCCTATGGACAAGCCCTGCGAATACACAGGATCTGCTCAGACGAGGAGGAACGCGATGGACACCTACAGACACTGAAAGAAGCCCTTGTAAGAACGGGATATGACGCTCGACTCGTCGATCGACAGTTCCGACGGGCCACAGCGAAAAATCGCATAGAACTCCTCTGAAGACAAACACGGGACACAACCAACAGAGTACCCTTCGTCGTCCAGTACTTCCCCGGAGCAGAGAAACTATGCCATGTTCTTCACAGCCTTCAACATGTCATCGATGACGACGAACACCTCGCTAAGCCCATCCCCATGCCTCCACTACTCGCTTTCAAACAGCCGCCTAACCTCAAACAGACCATCGTTCGCAGCAAATTACCCAGCTTTCAGGAGAACAGCGACCACGACACCACACAACCCTGCCACAGCAACCTCTGCAAGACGTGCCAGATCATCAACACAGATACCATCATCACACGTGAGGACACCACCCACCAGGTACATGGTACATACTCATGTGACTCGGCCAACGTTGTCTACCTCATACGTTGCAGGAAAGGATGCCCCGGAGCATGGTACATCGGCGAGACCATGCAGACACAGCGACAACGGATGAATGGACACCGCGCAACAATCACCAGGCAGGAGTGTTCCCTCCCAGTCGGGGAACACTTCAGCAGTCAAGGACATTCAGCCTCCGATCTTCGGGTAAGCATTCTCCAAGGTGGCCTTCGAGTCACACGACAACGCAAAATCGTCGAGCAGAAACTGATAGCCAAGTTCCGCACTCATGAGGACGGCCTCAACCGAGATCTTGGGTTCATGTCACGCTACATGTAACCCCACCTGATGCAGGGTCATCCAGACTCGAGTCGACATTGGCTTGTTCTCTCTACACAGATGCGGCCGGACCTGCTGTGATTTCCAGCCAAAAAAAAAATGTTTTTTGTCTGTTTTTTTGTTTTTCATACAGACACCAGCATCTGCAATATTTGACCCCTTGTGACCCCACCTCATTGTTCTTTGATGTAATGTTTCCCTGACTGACCTGTTTGGACACCATTCACACCTTTGACTGCTGTGATTATCTCTCTGCCGAGGTGCGATAAATGGCAGTTGGAAAGGTTACCTGTAAACATCTGACATGATTCTCTGACTATATAAGCTGTGTCTTTATGCATTTCTGCACTTCACCCGACGAAGGAGCAGCGCTCTGAAAGCTTGTGATTTCAAATGAAGCTGTTGGACTATAACCTGGTGTTGTGTGACTTCTTACACAGGTCTACAACGGTAGTGGCATCAGCAATATTGATGATGGAGTTGAAGTTGTGTGTGGCCACGCCATCGTGAGTAAACAGGGAGTACAGAAGGGGACTGAGCACACAACCCTGGGGAGTTCCGTGTTCAGTATCATTGTGGGGGAGTTGTTTCTGCCTATTTTCACCACCTGGTGCCTTCCTGTCAGGAAGTCCAGGGTCCAGTTGCATAGGGAGGTGTTAAGTTCTAGCTCACTGAGCTTATTGACAAGATTGGAGGCGATAATGGTATTGAATGCTGAACTATAATCAATGAACAACATTCACACATAGGTGTTCCTCTTATCCAGCGGTGATAAGGCATTGTGCAGTACAGTGGCGATGGCATCATCGCTAGATCTGTTTGGGCGGTAGGCAAATTGGAGTGGGTCCAGTGTGTCAGGTAGTAACGAGTTGATGTGGGTTTTGACGAGCCTCTCAAAGCAGTTCATGATGACAGAAGTGAGTGCTATGGGGCGGTAGTCGTTTAAACAGGTTACTTTTGATTTTATGGGGACTGGAATAACCGATGTCATCTTGAAGTTGTGGGGACTACAGACTGGTACAGTGAATGGTTGAATATATCCTTAAACACGGCTGCCAGCTGGTCAGCGCCTGCTCTAAGGACACGCCCAGGGATTCCATCTGGACCGGGTGCTTTATGGGTGTTCACTCTCTCAAAGGTCTTGCTCACATCAGCCACAGAGTTTGACAAGACCCGGTCGTCCTGAGCCGCGGGCGCCCTTGTAACAGGCCAGTTGTTGTTGGCCTGAAACCGGGCGTAAAAAGTGTTAAGCTCATCTGGGAGAGAGGCATTGCTGGGCATGACACAGTTGGGTTTCCCTTTGTAGTCTGTAATAGATTGTAGTCCACTCCACATCCTACGCGAATCTGTGCTGTGATAGTGTGACTCCACTTTGTCCGTGTATTGTCTTTTTGCATTTTTGATGGTTTTTCTGAGGTCGTACCTTGATTTCTTGTACTCGTCCATGTCCCCAGAGTTGAATGCGATGGACCGTGCTTTTAGCATAGCACGGATATTGCCATTTACCCATGGTTTCTGGTAGGGAAATGTTCGTTCAACAATCCTCGGAACAACGTCGTCTATGCACTTGTTTATGAAACTAATGAACGAATCTGTATATGTGTTGATGTCATTGTCCAAGGCATTCCGGAACATATCCCAGTCAGTGGAATCAAAGCAGTCTTGTAACTTAGCGTCTGATTGATACGACCAGCGTTGTAGAGATCTCATCACAGGCTTTCCCTGTTTCAGTTTCTGCCTATAGGTGGGTAGCAGCAGGATGGAGTTGTGATTTGATTTGCCGAAGGGAGGGCGGGGGAGGGCCTTGTATCTATCCCGGAATGGAGTGTAAATGTGATCTAGTGTGTTCTTGGCTCGAGTTGGGCAGGTGATATGCTGATGGTATTTAGGCAGTGCTTTCCTCAGCTTGGCTTTGTTGAAATCGCCAGCCACGATGAATGCAGCCTCTGGATGGGAACTTTCAAGCCTGCTAATGATCCCATACAGCTCGTTTAGTACCCTATTTGCGTTGGCCTAGTGGTGGAATATACACCACTGTAATTATCACGGATGAGAACTCTCTCGGGAGGTAGAATGGTCGGCATTTGATCATCAGGTGTTCAAGATCGGGTGAACAAGAAGATGTAAGTAGTTCCACGTTGGAACACCAAGAATTGTTGATCATAAAGCATACTCCACCCCCTCTATTCCTCCCCGAGTCTTTTGTTTGGTCTAGCCGGTGAATGTTGAATCCCTCTGGTTGAATGGCCAAAGCTGGTGTCGATGGATCAAGCCAAGTCTCAGTACAAATCAAGACATTGCAGTTCTTAATGTCTCGCTGTAAGGTGAGCCTCCCTCCTTCGTCCAGCTTATTGTCCAGTGACTGCACATTCGCCAGGAGAATAATCGGAGGGCGGGGGGTGGTGTTCACGTCGCATCAGCTTCACTAATGCACCTGCTCGTCTGCCCCGCTTGCGCCGTCGTTGCGTCCTGATCACAGGAATGAAGTCAGGTAAGCAGGTGGGAGGGTTGATGGTAGTAGCAGCAGAATCACAGTTCGAAAAATCGGGGGTAAGTCCTATATCTCCGGACGATCTTATATCCAGAAGTGATTGACTGTCGTAGCAGATAAGTGAAGAAACAGTACTGACAGAATTGTTTAATAATAACAATAAAATAATTAATAAAGTGGAAAATTGTGGATGAGTTCGTAAAACAGCGGCTACCCTCATGAACCATACAGGTCGTTTAAACAGTAGAATACTTTTTTAAAAATAACTAAACTATTAATAATAAAACTAGAATGCTAAATACTAAACAGTAGAATACTAAAAAAACAGCCAGGTTGTGGTCAATGGGTCAGTTTCTGTGTGTTAGGACAGGTGTTGGTCTCTGTGTCAGTTTCTGTGTGTTCGGTCAGGTTTTCGCCAGAGGGTTAATTTTTGGTTGCTCTGTCAGGTGGTGATCAGTAAGTCAGATTCAGTGTTTTCAGTAAGCTTATGGTCAGTGTTCAAGTTTCTGTGGGTTCCATCAGTGTGTAGTCAGTGGGTCAGTTTTTGTTCGTTCGGTCAAGTTGCTTCAGTGGTTCAGTGTCTGTGTGTTCGGTCAGGATTTGTTCAGTTCGTCAGTTTATCTGTGTTTGGCCAGGTTGTGGTCAATGGGTCAGTTTCGGTGTGTTGGGTCAGGTTTTGGTATGAAGTCCCTTTTCTGTGAGCTCGGACAGGTTCTGGTCAGTGAGTCAGTTTCAGTTCTTTTCATTCAGGTTGTGGTCAGTGGGTCAGTTTCAGTGTTTGTTCAGTCAGGTTGTGGTCCATGGGTCAGTTTATTTGTGTTCGGTCAGATTGGGCTCAGTGGGACATTATCAGTGCTTTCGGTCAGGTTATGTCAGTGGGTCAGCTTCTGTGTGATCGGTCAGCTTGTGTTCAGTGGGTCCGATTCTGTTTGCTCGGACTGGTTGTGGTCAGTGGTTAAGTTTATGTGTGTTCGGTAAGGATTTGGTCAGTGGGTCAATTTCTGAGTCTTCGGTCAGGTTGTGGTCAGTGGGTAAGTTTCTGTGTGTTCGTTCAGGTTGTGGTCAGTGTGCCAGTTTCTGTGTGATCGGTCAGTTGTGGTCAGTGGATCAGTTTCTTTGTGGTTGGTCAGGATCTGTTCAGTGGGTCCGTTTCTGTGTGCTAGATCAGGTTGTGGTCAGTGGGTTTCTTTCTGTGTGTTTGTTCAGGTTGTGGTCATTGTGTCAGTGTCTGTGTGTTTTGTCAGGTTGTGGTCAGTCGTCATTTTCTATGTGTTCACTCAGGTCTAGGTCACTGAGTCAATTTTTGTGTGTTCAGTCAGGTTAAGATCAGTGTGACAGTTTCTGCATGTTCGGTCAGGTTGTTGGCAGTGTGTCACTTTCTGTGTGTTTCATCAGGTTGTGGTCAGTGGGTGAGTTTGTGTGTGTTTGGTCAGGTTGTGGTCAGTGGGTCAGTTACTGTGTGCTCGGTCAGGTTTTGGTCAGTGTGTCAGATTCTATGAGTTCGTTCAGGAGGTGTTCAGTGGGTCAGTTTCTGTGTGTTCAGTCAGGTTCTGGTCAGTGGATCAATTTCTGTCGATTCCTTCCGTTTGTGGTCAGTGGGACAGATTCTGTGTGTTTAGTCATGTAATTGTCAGTGTTCCAGGTCATGTGTGTTCGGTCAGGATTTGTTCAGTTGATCACTTTCTGTGTGTTTGGCCAGGTTGTGGCCAATGGGTCAGTTTCAGTGTGCTCGGTGAGATAGTGGTCAGTGTGTGAGATTCAGTGTTTGTTCAGTCAGGTTGTGGTCAACGGGTCAGTGTCTGTGTGCTTGGGCATTTTGAGTTATGTGGGTCAGTTTCTGTGTGTTTGGTCAGGATTTAGTCCGTGGGTCAATTTCTGTTTCTCAGTAAGTATGTGGACCGTGGGTCAGTTTATGTGTGCTCGGAAAGGTGGTGATCAGTGGGTCAGTTTCTGTGTTTTCGGCCAGTAGGTGAACAGTGGGTCAGTTTCTGTCTGTTCAGTCATGATGTTGTCAGTGGATCAGTTTCTGTGGGTTCCGTCAGTGTGTGGTCAGTCGGACAGTTTCTGTATGCTCATTCAAGTTATTGTCATTGGGTCAGTTTCTGTGTGTTCGGTCCGTATTTGTTCAGCTGGCCACTTTCTGAGTGTTTGGCCAGGTTGTGGTCAATGGTTCAGTTTTGTTGTGTACAGTCAGGTTGTGTTCAGTGGGTCAGTTCCTGTGTGTGCATTCATGTTAATTTCAGTGGGTTAGTTTCTGTGTGTTCGTTCATGTTGTGGTCAATGGGGAAGTTTCTGTGTGTTCGGTCAGGTTGTCGCCAGTGGGTCAATTTTTGTTTGCTCGGTCAGGTTGTGGTCAGTTAGTCAGTTTCAGTGTGTTCAGTCAGTTTATGGTCAGTGGATACGTTTCTGTGGGTTCCATCAGTGTGTGGTCAGTGGGTCAGTTTCTGTTTGTTTGGTAAAGTTGTTTCTGTGGTTCAGTTTCTGTGTGTTCGGTCAGGATGTGTTCAGTTGGTCAGTTTCTGTGTTTTCGGCCAGGTTGGCGTCAATGGGTAACTTTCGTTGTGTTGGGTCAGGTTTTGGTAGGAAGGACCTTTTCTGTGAGCTCGGTCAGGTTGTGGTCAGTGGGTTATTTACAGTTTTTGTTCATTCAGTTTGTGGTCAGTGGGTCAGTTTCAGTGTTTATTCAGTCACGTTGTGTTCCATGGGTCAGTTTCTGTGTGTTCGGTCAGTTTGTGCTCAGTGTGACATTATCAGTGCATTCGGTCAGGTTGTGGTCAGTGGGTCGTTTCCTGCGTGATCGATCAGGTTGTGTTCAGTGGGTCAGCTTCTGTGTGTTCGGTCAGTTTGTGGTCTGTGGGTCTGGTTATGTATGCTCGGTCCGGTTGTGGTCAGTGGGTCAGCTTCTGTGTGTTCGGTCAGGATTTGGTCAGTGGGTCTGTTTCTGTGTGTTTGGCCAAGATGTAGTCAGTGGGTCAGCTTATGTGTGTTCAGTCAGGATTTGTTCACTGCGTCAGTTTCTGTGTGTTCGTTAAGGTAGTGGTCAGCGTGGCAGTTTCTGTGTGATCGGTCAGTTGTGGTCAGTGGGTCAGTTTCTATGTGTTAGGTCAGGATGTGTTCAGTGGGTCAGTTTTGGCTTGCTAGATAAGATTGTCGTCAGTGGGTCCCTTTCTGTGTGTTTGTTCAGGTTGTGGTCATTGTGTCAGTTTATGTGTCTTTTGTCAGGATGTGGTCAGTGGGTCATTTTCTGTATGTTCAGTCAGGACTTGGTCACTGTGTCAGTTTTTGCGTGTTCAGTCAGGGTGAGGTCAGGTTGACAGTTTCTGTGTTTTCGGTCAGGTTGTGGGCAGTGTGTCAGTTTCTGTGTGTTCGGTCAGGTTGTGGTCAGTGGGTCCGTTTCTGTGTGTATCTTCAGAATGTTGTCAGTGGGTCAGTTTCTGTGTGTTCGGCCAGGATTTGTTCAGTGGGTCAGATTCTATGTGTTCTGCCAGGTTCTGGTCAGTGGGACAGTTTCTGTGTGCTCAGTCTGGCTGTGGTATGTGGGCCAGTTTCTCTGTGTTCCATCAGGTTGGGGTTAGTGGATCAGTTTCTGTGTGTTCGGTCAGTTTGTGGTCATTGGTCAGTTTGTGTGTTTCGGCCAGGTTGTGTTCATGAGTCAGTTTCTGTGTCTTCAGCCAGGTTTTTGTCAGTGGGTCAGTTTCTGTGTGTATTGACAGGTGCTGGTCTACGGGTCACTTTTTGCATGTTTGGTCAGGTTGTCGTCAGTGGGTCAATTCCTGTGTGTTCATTCAAGTTGTGGTCAGTGTGTCAGTTTCTGTGTGTTCGGTCAGTTTGTGGTCAGTTGCTCAGTTTCTGTGTGGTCGATCAGGTTGTGGTCAGTGGGTCCGTTTCTGTGTCTTTGGTCAGGTTGTGGTCAGTGAGTCAGGATCTGTGTGTTCGGTAAGGTTGTGGTCAGTGGGTGAGTTTGTGTGTGTTTGGTCAGGTTGTGGTTACTGGGTCAGTTACTGTGTGCTCGGTCAGATTTTTGTCAGTGGGTCATATTCTGTGAGTCCGTTCAGAATGTGTTAAGTGGGTCAGTTTCTGTGTGTTCAGTCAGGTTGTGGTCAGTGGAACAATTTCTGTCAATTCCTTCAGTTTGTGGTCAGTGGGTCAGTTTCTGTGTGTTCAGTCAAGATTTTGTTGGTGTCCCAGTTTCTGTGTGTTCGGTCAGGATTTGCTCAATGTGTCAGTTCCTATGTACTCGGTCAGGTTGTGTTCAATGGGTCAATTTCTGTCTGTTCGGAGAGGATCTGGTCAGTGGGTCAGTTTCTGTGTGTATCGTCAAAACGTTGTCAGTGGGTCAGTTTCTGTGTGTTCGGCCAGGATTTGTACAGTGGGTCAGATTCTATGTGTTCTGTCAGGTTCTGGTCAGTGGGACAGTTTCTGTGTGCTCAGTCTGGCTGTGGTATGTGGGCCAGTTTATCTGTGTTCCATCAGGTTGTGGTTAATGGGTCAGTTTCTGTTTGTTCGGTCAGTTTGTGGTCATTGCTCAGTTTGTGTGTGTTCGGCCAGGTTGTGTTCATGAGTGAGTTTCTGTGTCTTCAGCCAGGTTGTTGTCAGTGGGTCAGTATCTGTGTGTTTTGACAGGTGCTGGTCTATGGGTCACTTTCTGCGTGTTTGGTCAGGTTGTCGCCAGTGGGTCAATTCCTGTGTGTTCATTCAAGTTGTGGTCAGTGTGTCAGTTTCTGTGTGCTCAGTCAGGAGTTGGTCATTGTATCAGTTTCTGTGTGTTCGGTCAGGTTGTGGTCAATGGGTCAGTTTCTGTTTGTTCACTCAGGTTGTGGTTATTTTGTCAGTTTCGGTGTGTTCAGTCAGGTTGTTGTCAGTGGGTTAGTTTCTCTGTGTTGGGACTAGCTGTGGTCAATGGGTCAGTTTCTGTATTGTGAGTCAGGATTTGGTCAGTGTTTCAGTTTCTGTCTGATCGGTCAGGATGTGTTCCATGCGTAAGTTTCTGCGTGTGTGGTCAAACTGTTATCAGTGGGTCACTTACTGTGTGCTTGGACAGGTGGTGGTCAGTGGGTCAGGTTCTGTGTGTTCGGAGAGGCGGTGATCAGTAAGTCAGTTTCTGTGTGTTCTGTCAGGTTGTGGTCAGTGAATCATTATCTGTGTGTTTGCTCAGGTTGTGGTCATTTGGTCACTTTCTGTGTGTTCGGTCAGGGTCTGGTCAGTGCGTCAGTTTCTCTGTGCACCGTCAGGTTGTTGTCAGTGGTTCAGTTTTGGCGTACTCGGTGAGGTTGTGGTCACTTGGTCACTTTGAGTGTATTGGGTCAGATTGTGGTCAATGGGCCAATGTTTGTCTGTTCGGACAAGTTGCTTTTAGTGTGTCAATTTCCATGTGTTTGGTCCGAATATGGTCAGTTGGTCAGTTTCTGTGTGTTCAGTCAATTTGTGGTCAGCGGATCAGTTTCTGTGGGTTCTGTCATTGTGTGGTCAGTAGGTCAGTTTCTGTCTGTTCCATCAAGTTGTTGTCAGATGTTCAGTTTCTGTGTGTTCTGTCAGGATTTGTTCATTTGGTCAGTTGCTGTGTGTTTGGCCAGGTTGCGGTCAATGGGTCGGTTTTTGTGTTCAGTCAGGTTGTGCTAGGAAGGTCAGTTTTTGTGTGCTTGGTCATGTTATGGTCAGTGGTTCAGTTTCAGTGTTTTTTCGGTCAGGTTGTGGTCAATGTGTCAGTTTCTGTTTGTTCGGTCAGGTTGTCGTCAGTTTGTCACATTCTGTGTGTTTGGTCAGGTTGTGGTCAGTGGGTCTGTTTCTGTGTTCTCGGTCAGGTTGTGCCCAGTGGGTTTGTTTATGTGTGTTCGGTCAGGTTGTGGTCAGTGGATATATTTCTGTCAGTTTCGTCAGTGTGTGGTCCGTGGATCAGTTTCTGTGTGTTCAGTCAAGTTGTCAGGATTTTATCAGTTGGTCAGTTACTGTGTGTTTGTAAAGGTTGTGGTCAATGGGTCGGTTACTCTGTGTTCGCTCAGGTTGTGGTTTGAAGGTCAGTTTTTGTGTGCTCTATCATGTTTTGATCAGTGGGTCAGTTTCAGTGTTTGTTCGGTCAGGTTGTGGTCAATGGGTCAGTTTCTGTGTGTTCGATCATGTTCTGGTCAGTGAGTCAGTTTCTCTGTGCACCGTCAGGTTGTATCAGTGGTTCAGTTTTGGTGTACTCGGTCAGGTTATGGTCATTTGATCACTGTGAGTGTATTGGGTCAGATTGTGGTCAATGTGTCAGTGTTTCTCTGTTCGGACAAATTGTGGTCAGTGTGTCAATTTCTGTGTGTTTGGTCCAAATATGGTCAGTTAGTCAGTTGCTGTGTGTTCAGTCAGTTTGTGGTCAGCGGATCAGTTTCTGCGGGTTCCATCATTGTGTGGTCAGTGGGTCAGTTTCTGTCTGTTCCGTCAAGTTGTTGTCCAATGTTCATTTTCTGTGTGTTCTGTCAGGATTTGTTCATTTGGTCAGTTGCTGTGTGTTTGGCCAGGTTTCGGTGAATGGGTCGGTTTCTGTGTGTTCGGTCAGCTTGTGGTAGGTAGGTCAGTTTCTGTGTGCTTGGTCATGTTATGGTCAGTGGGTCAGTTTCAGTGTTTTTTCGGTCAGGTTGTGGTCAATGTGTCAGTTTCTGTTTGTTCGGTCAGGTTGTCATCAGTTTGTCAGATTCTGTGTGTTTGGTCAGGTTGTGGTCAGTGGGTCAGTTTCTGTGTGCTCGGTCAGTTTGTGCCCAGTGGGTTTGTTTATGGGTGTTCGGTCAGTTTGTGGTCAGTGGATAATTTTCTGTCAGTTCTGTCAGTGTGTGGTCCGTGGATCAATTTCTGTGTGTTCAGCCAAGTTGTCAGGATTTGTTCAGTTGGTCAGGTTGTGGTCAATGGGTCGGTTGCTTTGTGTTCACTCAGGTTGTGGTTGGAAGGTCAGTTTCTGTGTGCTTTCTCATGTTTTGGTCAGTGGGTCAGTTTCTGTCTGTTCGGTCAGGTTGTGGTCAGTGGATCATATCCTGTGTTTTCGGTCTGGATATGTCAGTGTGTGATACTCTACATGTCCGGTCAGGTTGTGGTCAGTTGCTCAGTCTGGTTGAGTTCCGTCAGTATGCGGTCAGTGGGCCAGTTTCTGTTTGTTCGATCAGGTTGTGGTCAGTGGGTCAGTTTGTGTGTGATTGGTCAGCTTGTGGCCAGTTGCTCAGTTACTGCGTGCTCTCTCAGGTTGTGCTCAGTGGGTCAGATTCACTGTGTTCGTTCAGTATTTGTTCAGTGTGTCAGTTTCTGTGTGCTCGTTCAGGTTGTGGTCATTGTTTCAGGTTCCGTGTTTTCTTTAAGGTTGTGGTCAGTGGTTCAGTTTCTGTGTGTTCAGCCAGGTTGTTGACAGTGGGTCAGGTACCTTGTGTTTGGTCATGTTGTGGTCAGTCGGTCAGTTTCTGTGTCTTCGCTCAGGTCATGGCCAGAAGGTCAGTTTCTGCATGTTTTGTCAGGTTGTGGTCAGTGGCTCAGTCTGGTTCAGTTCGGTCAGGTTGTGGTCAATGGGCCAGTTTCTATTTGTTCTGTCATGTGTTGTCAGTGGGTCAGTTTCTGTGTGTTCAGTCAGGTTCTGCTCAGTGGGTCAGTTTCTGTGTGTTCAGTCAGATTGTGGTCAGTGGGTCAGTTTCTATGTGATTGGTCAGGATGTGGTCAGTTGCTCAATTTCTGTGTGCTCGTTCAATTTGTTGTCAGTGTGTCAGTTTCAGTGTCTTTGGTCAGGTTGTGGTCAGTGGGACAGTTTTTGTGTGTTCAGCCAGGTTGTGGTCAGTGGGTCAGTTTCTTTGTGTTTGGTAAGGCTGTGGTCAGAGTGTCAGTTTCTGTGTTTTTGATCAGGTTCTGGTCCGTTGGTCTGTTTCTGTGTGTTCGGTCAGGTTGTGTTCAGTTGGCCAGTTTCTGCATGTCCGGCCAGGTTATCATCAGAAGGTCAGTTTCTGAGTTTTGGGCAGGCTGTGACCAGTGGTTCAGTTTGGTTGACTTTGGTCAGTATGTGGTCAGTGGATCAGTTTCTGTTTGTTTGGAAAGGTGGTAGTTAGTGGGTCAGTTTCTGTGTGATCGTACCGGTTGCCGTCAGTGTGTCAGTTGCTGTGTGGTCTGTCAGGTTGTGGTCAGTGGGTCAGTTTCTGTGTGTTCGGTCAATTTGTGGTCAGTGGGTCAGGTTATGTGTGATCGAACATGTTGTGGTCAGTGGTTTTGTTTCTGTGTGTTTGGTCATGTTGTGGTTAGTGGGCCAGTTTCTGTGTGTTTTGTCAGGTTGTGGTCAGTGGGTCAGTTTCTGTGTGTTCAGTCAGGACTTGGTCACTGTGTCAGTTTATGTTTGATCAGCCAGGTTGTGGTCAGTGGGTCAGTTTCTGTGCTTTCGGCCTGGTTGTGGTCAGTGGGTTCGTTTCTGTGTGTTCGGTCACTTTTTGGTCAGTATGTCAGTTTATGTGCGTTCAGTCACGTTGTGGTTAGTGTATCAGAATCAGTATGTTCGATCAGGTTGTGGACAGTGTGTCAGTTACTTTGTGTTCGGTCAGATTGTGGTAAGTGAGCCAATTTATGTGTGTTACGTCTGGTTGTCTTCAGTGGTTCAGTTTCTTTGTGTTTGTTCAAGTTTTGGTCCGTGGGTCAGTTCTGTGTGCTCAGTAAGGTTGTTGTCATTTTGTCAGATTCTGTGAGTTCGGTCATGTTGTGTCCGGTGGGTCAGTTTCTGTGAGTTTGTTCAGGTTGAGCTCATTGTGCCAGTCTTTGTGTGCTCGGTCAGTTTGTGGTCAGTGGGTTTGTTTCTTTGTTTTCGGTCAGTTTGTGGTCAGTGGATCATTTTCTGTCAGTTCCATCAGTGTTTGATCAGTGGTACAGTTTCTCTGTGTTCGGTTAAGTTGTTGTCAGTGGGTCAGTTTCTGTTTCTTCAGTCATGATTTGTTCAGTTGTTCACTTTCTGTGTGTTTGTCCAGGTTGTGGTCAATGGGTCACTTTCGGTGTCTTAGGTCAGTTTGTGGTCAGTGTGAGAGTTTCAGTGTTTGTTCCATCAGGTTTTAGTCAATGGGTCAGTTTCTGTGTGTTCTTTCAGATTGTGATCATTTGGTCACTTTCTTTGTGATCGGTCAGCTTGTGGTCAGTGGGTCAGAAGCAAATAGATTTCAGGTGGATGCCTACCCGCACTTGATGCTGTGGGTTCCTGAACATGTCCTTTGTGATCCCGCCTAAAAAATGTCATCTTGTACGATAAGATGCCTGGCGTGGAAGAGACCTGAATTTCAAAGAAGCATGGAGGAAAGACTGCATTGTTCTGCTTGCTGGCAGGACGCTTTTCGCAGTTTCCCTGGTGGTATAGTGGTTCGGATTCGGCGCTTTCACCACCGCGACCCGAATTCGATTACCCGGTCAGGAAAATAGTGCGTTTTCTGGCAGTTTAAAATGCCAGCAATCAAAGCCAAAACAATGCTTCAACTTTCCACACCGCTGCTGTAGCCTCAACAGTCAGCATCGCATCATTCGGTATCGAGGTGCAACATTCACTTGCCTTGCCTTCTGTAAAATGCCTGCTGTTTCAAAGTCAGCAGGAAATGACATTGGGAACAAGGCACTTGAATTGCCCACATTTATGTGTGCCTCACAGTGTCAGAACAGTTACGGTTATTATCCGCCTTCCATGTATTATTATGCCGACTGCATCTCCCTAACAAACTTAGCTGATCACAGCACGGCTATCAGTCAACTCATTGCCAGTGTGAAGAATGCCACATTAGCTACGTGTGCAAGACTCGAATGACAGAGTACCTGGGCCGTGATAACTTATCCTGATATTCATGAGGCCTTAACATTCGCAGCATAAGACAATTCTACCTCTGGTTACCATCCCTCCTGCCATTGGAAAGCGGTTTTCTTTATTTCCTCTTTCAAAAGCCATTGTAATTTTGCAAGCATTTATTAAATTTCCTCTTAGCCTCCAGAGGAAAGCAATTCCAGCTTGTCCACACCATCAACATAACTGAAGTCGCTTGTCCCTCGGGCCACACTGTAAGACGTCAAACGAGTTCTGTATGTCGGGGAGTCAACGTGAAAGGGAACGGGCGGAAAAGTTGCGTTGTGTCGAAGATCTCATCAGCCACGAACTTATTAAATGGCGGAGCTCGAGGGGCTGAATGGCCCAATCCTGCTCCTATTTATTCTTTTGGGGAAGGTTAGTTTCTTAATTATGTAATTTTTGAGCAGCTAAACAACGTTGGAAGGAAACTCCCACGGCACCTAGAAAAGAGCAAAATCTTAGCTCTGCCGTGAGCTCATGCACCTGAGAGGTTAACCCTGTGATTCTCTATCCACAGATCTTCCAGGACCTTCGAAGTGTTTCCAGCATTTAGTCAACAATTCCAGATGCAGTATCTGCTGCATTTTGCTTTATATGTTAACGCAGTGTCCCCGCTTGTATTAACAAAAGCCAAAAATAAATTGTAGCTACCAGAAAAAGGAATGTGTTAACTCGGCGTGCATTGGTGGTTCAGGGGTAGAATTCTCGCCTCCCACGCGGGTGACCCGGGTTCGATTCCCGGCCAATGCAGGTTAACATTTTAAACAATTCATTTCATAGCAAACACATCACTTGAGCACAAATAATATATTAGCTGTATCTGTGCAACTGGATCAAGGGTATGAATGTTCTGCTCCTGTTCCTTGGACAACAGCTTTCAGAGGCTGAATGGCATCCTGTTCCTGTGTAACAGGCTCGATTCTTACTCTGACAGACATTACATTGCTCACTTCCTCGTTAGTATAGTTGTGAGTATCCCCACCTGTCACGCGGGAGACCGGGGTGAAATTCCCCGACGGGGAGGAATTTTAACATTCGCAATTTTAAACCTTTGGGCAGCACCTGAACGTGCTCCTTGTAAAAGATCAACAGCGAAAAATTGAACCTAAAATAATTTTAAACGGTGAGGAACTGTATAAAAAGCTCCTGCATCAATTCCTCGTTAGAATAGTGTTCTCCTTCTGTTTGTCTTTTGTGCGGGGCACTGCGGAACGAGAGAGGACAGGGAAATGCAGTTAACAGCGGGAGAAAGCACGTCTGAACTTTCAAGGGGCAGCACTGGCACGATTGGCCGAATGGCCTCATACTGTACTGCAAGCTTCCATGAATCATATGGATATCTGAGACATACCCACACAAAGTGAGCACACATCTGTGTTCGTGTATGTGTTTGAGCCTTTGTCTCAAGCAATGCATTAGTATTTCCTTTGTGTTGTTCTTGATATTTTGGTGCTGATTATTCAATATCCCGACGGCTTTTCTCTGACTGTGTATCACTGAGAAAAGCACAGAAGCAAATAGATTTCAGGTGGACGCCTACCCGCAATTGATGCTGTGGTTTCTTGAACATTTCGTTTGTGATCTCGCCTAAAAAATGTCATCTGGTCCGAAAAGTTTGCCTGGCGCGAAAGTGACCTGAATTTCAAAGCAGCAAGGAGGAAAGACTGCATTGTTCTGCTTGCTGGCAGGATGCTTTTCACAGTTTTCCTGGTGGCCTAGTGGTTAGGATTCGGCGCTTTCACCGCTGCGGCCCGGGCTCGATTCCCGGTCAGGGAGCCAGTGCTTTTTCTGGCTGTTTGAAATGCCAGCAATCAAAGCACCCGCGCGAAACAATGCTTGCACCTCATCAACCTTTCAACTTTCCACGCTGCTGTTGCCTCAACAGTCAGCAGCGCAACATTCGGCACCGAGGTGCAACATTCACTTCCTTGCCTTCTGTAAAATGCCTGCTGTTTCAAAGTCAGCAGGAAATGACATTGGGAACAAGACACCTTAAATGCCCACATTTATGTGTACCTCACAGTGTCAGAACAGTCACGGATATTATCCGTCTTCCATGTATTCTTTTGCCGACTGCATCTCCCTAACAAACTTAGCTGATCACAGCACGGCTATCAGTCAACTCATTGCCAGTGTGAAGGATGCAACATTAGCTACGTGTTCAAGACTCGAATGACAGAGTACCTTGGCCGTGAGAACTTATCCTGATATTCATGAGGCCTTAACATTCGCTGCATAACACAATTCTACCTCTGGTTACCATCCCTCCTGCCATTGGAAAGCGGTTGTCTTTATTTCCTCTATCAAAAGCCATTGTAATTTTGCAAGCCTTTATTAAATTTCCTCTTAGCCTCCAGAGGAAAGCAATTCCAGCTTGTCCACACCATCAACATAGCTGAAATCGCTTGTCCCTCGGGCCACACTGTAAGACGTCAAACGAGTTCTGTATGTCGGGGAGTCAAGGGTTATGGCTAGCGGGCGGAAAAGTTGCGTTGTGTCGAAGATCTCATCAGCCACGAACTTATTAAATGGCGGGGCTCGAGGAGCTGAATGGCCCAATCCTGCTCCTATTTATTCTTTTGGGGAACGTTAGTTTCTTAATTATGTAATTTTTGAGAAGCTAAACATCGTTGGAAGGAAACTCCCACGGCACATAGAAAAGTGCAAAATCTTAGCTCAACCGTGAGCTCATGCACCTGAGAGGTTAACCCTGTGATTCTCTATCCACGGATCTTCCAGGACCTTCGAAGTGTTTCCAGCATTTAGTCAACAATTCCAGATGCAGTATATGCTGCATTTAGCTTTTTATGTTAACGCAGTGTCCCCGCTTGTATTAACAAAAGCCAAAAATAAATTGTAGCTACCAGAAAATGGAATTTGCTAACTAGGCGTGCATTGGTGGTTCAGGGGTAGAATTCTCGCCTCCCACGCGGTTGACCCGGGTTCGATTCCCGGCCAATGCAGGTTAACATTTTAAACAATTCATTTCATAGCAAACACATCACTTGAGCATAAATAATATATTAGCTGTATCTGTGCAACTGGATCAACGGAATTAATGTTCTGCTCCTGTTCCTGTGCAACAGTTTTCAGAGGCTGAATGGCATCCTGTTTCTGTGTAACAGGCTCGATTCTTACTCTGACAGACATTACATTGCTCACTTCCTCGTTAGTATAGTTGTGAGTATCCCCACCTGTCACGCGGGAGACCGGGGTGAAATTCCCCGACGGGGAGGAATTTTAACATCCCCAATTTTAAACCTTTTGGCAGCACCTTAACGTGCTCCTTGGAAAAGATCAACAGCGAAAAATTGAACCTAAAATAATTTTAAACGGTGAGGAACTGTATAAAAAGCTCCTGCATCAATTCCTCGTTAGCATAGTGTTCTCGTTCTGTTTGTCTTTTGTGCGGGGCACTGCGGAAAGAGAGAGGACAGGGAAATGCAGATAACAGCGGGAGAAAGCACGTCTGATCTTTCAAGGGGACAGCACTGGCACGATTGGCCGAATGGACTCATACTGTACTGCAAGCTTCCATGAATCATATGGATATCTGAGACATACCCACACAAAGTGAGCACACATCTGTGTTCGTGTATGTGTTTGAGCCTTTGTCTCAAGCAGTGCATTACTATTTCCTCTGTGTTGTCCTTGATATTTTGGTGCTGATTATTCAATATCCCGACGGCTTTTCTCTGACTATGTATCACTGAGAAAAGCACAGAAGCAAATAGATTTCAGGTGGACGCCTACCCGCAATTGATGCTGTGGTTTCTTGAACATGTCGTTTGTGATCTCGCCGAAAAAATGTCATGTGGTACGAAAGGTTTGCCTGGCGCGAAAGTGACCTGAATTTCAAAGCAGCAAGGAGGAAAGACTGCCTTGTTCTGCTTGCTGGCAGGATGCTTTCCACAGCTTCCCTGGTGGTCTAGTGGTTAGGATTCGGCGCTTTCACCGCCGCGACCCGGGTTCGAATTCCCGGTCAGAGAACCAGTGCGTTTTCTGGCTGTTTGAAATGCCAGCAATCAAAGCACCCGTGCGAAACAATGCTTGCACCTCATCAACCTTTCAATTTTCCACACCGCTGCTGTTGCCTCAACAGTCAGCAGCGCATCATTCGGTACCGAGGTGCAGCATTCGCTTCCTTACCTCACAGTGTCAGAACTGTCACGGTTATTATCCGTCTTCCATGTATTATTTTGCCGACTGCATCTCCCTAACAAACTTAGCTGATCACAGCACGGCTATCAGTCAACTCATTGCCAGTGTGAAAAATGCCACATTAGCAACGTGTGCAAGACTCGAATGACAGAGTAACTGGGCCGTGATAACTTATCCTGATATTCATGAGGCCTTAACATTCGCTGCATAAGACAATTCTACCTCTGGTTACCATCCCTCCTGCCATTGGAAAGCGTTTGTCTTTATTTCCTCTATCAAAACCCATTGTAATTTTGCAAGCCTCTATTAAATTTCCTCTTAGCCTCCAGAGGAAAGCAATCCCAGCTTCTCCACACTATCCCTCGGGCCACACTGTAAGACGTCAAACGGGTTCTGTATGTCTGATAGACATATATTTCAGCTACAGGGGAGTCAAAGGTTATGGGGAACGGGCGGCAAAGTTGCGTTGTGTCGAAGATCTCATCAGCCACGAACTTTTTAAATGGCGGGCTCGAGGGGCCGAATGGCCCAATCCTGCTCCTATTTTTTCTTTTGGGGAAGGTTAGTTTCTTAATTATGTAATTTTTAGCAGCTAAACAACGTTGGAAGGAAACTCCCACGGGACGTAGAAAAGTGCAAAATCTTAGCTCTACCGAGAGCTCATGCACCTGAGTGGTTAACCCTGTGTTTCTCTATCCACAGATCTTCCAGGACCTTCGAAGTGTTTCCAGCATTTAATCAACAATTCCAGATGCAGTATCTGCTGCATATTGCTTTTTATGTTAACGCAGTGTCCCCGCTTGTATTAACAAAAGTCAAAAATAAATTGTAGCTACCAGAAAATAGAATCGATTAAGTCGGCGTGCATTGGTGGTTCAGGGGTAGAATTCTCGCCTGCCACGCGGGGGACCCGGGTTCGATTCCCGGCCAATGCAGGCTAATTTTTTTAACAATTCATTTCATAGCAAACACATCACATGAGCATAAATAATTTATTAGCTGTACCTGTGCAAGTGGATCAAGGGTATGAATGTTCTGCTCCTGTTCCTGTGCAACAGCTTTGAGGGGCTGAATGGCATCCTGTTCCTGTGTAACAGGCTCGATTCTTACTCTGACAGACATTGCATTGCTCACTTCCTCGTTAGTCTCGTTGTGAGTATCCCCGCCTGTCACGCGGGAGACCGGGGTGAAATTCCCCGACGGGAAGGAATTTTAACATCCCCAATTTTAAACGTTTTGGCAGCACCTTAAAGCGCTCCTTGGAAAAGATCAACAGCGAAAGATTGAACCTAAAACAATTTTAAACGGTGAGGAACTGCGTAAAAAGCTCCTGCATCAATTCCTCGTTAGCATAGTGTTCTCCTTCTGTTTGTCTTTTGTGCGGGGCACTGCGGAACGAGAGAGGACAGGGAAATGCAGATAACAGCGGGAGAAAGCACGTCTGATCTTTCAAGTGGACAGCACTGGCACGATTGGCCGAATGGCCTCACACTGTACTGCACGCCTCCATGAATCATATGGATATCTGAGACATACTCACAGAAAGTGAGCACACATCTGTGTTCGTGCATATGTTTGAGTCTTTGTCTCAAGCAGTGCATTACTGTTTCCTCTGTATTGTCCTTGATATTTTGGTGCTGATTATTCAATATCCCGACGGCTTTTCTCTGACTGTGTATCTCTGAGAAAAGCACAGAAGCAAATAGATTTCAGGTGGACGCCTACACGCACTTGATGCTGTGGTTTCCTGAACATGTCCTTTGTGATCTCGCCTAAAAAATGTCATCTTGTACGAAAAGTTTGCCTGGCGTGAAAGTGACCTGAATTTCAAAGCAGCAAGGAGGAAAGACTGCCTTGTTCTGCTTGCTGGCAGGCCGCTTCTCACAGCTTCCCTGGTGGTCTATTGGATAGGATTCGGCGCTTTCACACGCCGCGGCCCGAGTTCGATTCCCGGTCAGAAAACCAGTGCGTTTTCTGGCTGTTTGAAATGCCAGCAATCAAAGCACCCGCGCGAAACAATGCTTGCACCTCATCAACCTTTCAATTTCCAACACCGCTGCTGTTGCCTCAACAGTCAGCAGCGCATAATTCGGTACCGAGGTGCAGCATTCGCTTCCGTGCCTCACAGTGTCAGAACAGTTACGGTTATTATCCGCCTTCCATGTATTATTATGCCGACTGCATCTCCCTAACAAACTTAGCTGATCACAGCACGGCTATCAGTCAACTCATTGCCAGTGTGAAGAATGCCACATTAGCTACGTGTGCAAGACTCGAATGACAGAGTACCTGGGCCGTGATAACTTATCCTGATATTCATGAGGCCTTAACATTCGCAGCATAAGACAATTCTACCTCTGGTTACCATCCCTCCTGCCATTGGAAAGCGGTTTTCTTTATTTCCTCTTTCAAAAGCCATTGTAATTTTGTAAGCATTTATTAAATTTCCTCTTAGCCTCCAGAGGAAAGCAATTCCAGCTTGTCCACACCATCAACATAACTGAAGTCGCTTGTCCCTCGGGCCACACTGTAAGACGTCAAACGAGTTCTGTATGTCGGGGAGTCAACGTGAAAGGGAACGGGCGGAAAAGTTGCGTTGTGTCGAAGATCTCATCAGCCACGAACTTATTAAATGGCGGGGCTCGAGGGGCTGAATGGCCCAATCCTGCTCCTATTTATTCTTTTGGGGAAGGTTAGTTTCTTAATTATGTAATTTTTGAGCAGCTAAACAACGTTGGAAGGAAACTCCCACGGCACCTAGAAAAGAGCAAAATCTTAGCTCTGCCGTGAGCTCATGCACCTGAGAGGTTAACCCTGTGATTCTCTATCCACAGATCTTCCAGGACCTTCGAAGTGTTTCCAGCATTTAGTCAACAATTCCAGATGCAGTATCTGCTGCATTTTGCTTTATATGTTAACGCAGTGTCCCCGCTTGTATTAACAAAAGCCAAAAATAAATTGTAGCTACCAGAAAAAGGAATGTGTTAACTCGGCGTGCATTGGTGGTTCAGGGGTAGAATTCTCGCCTCCCACGCGGGTGACCCGGGTTCGATTCCCGGCCAATGCAGGTTAACATTTTAAACAATTCATTTCATAGCAAACACATCACTTGAGCACAAATAATATATTAGCTGTATCTGTGCAACTGGATCAAGGGTATGAATGTTCTGCTCCTGTTCCTTGGACAACAGCTTTCAGAGGCTGAATGGCATCCTGTTCCTGTGTAACAGGCTCGATTCTTACTCTGACAGACATTACATTGCTCACTTCCTCGTTAGTATAGTTGTGAGTATCCCCACCTGTCACGCGGGAGACCGGGGTGAAATTCCCCGACGGGGAGGAATTTTAACATTCGCAATTTTAAACCTTTGGGCAGCACCTGAACGTGCTCCTTGTAAAAGATCAACAGCGAAAAATTGAACCTAAAATAATTTTAAACGGTGAGGAACTGTATAAAAAGCTCCTGCATCAATTCCTCGTTAGAATAGTGTTCTCCTTCTGTTTGTCTTTTGTGCGGGGCACTGCGGAACGAGAGAGGACAGGGAAATGCAGTTAACAGCGGGAGAAAGCACGTCTGAACTTTCAAGGGGCAGCACTGGCACGATTGGCCGAATGGCCTCATACTGTACTGCAAGCTTCCATGAATCATATGGATATCTGAGACATACCCACACAAAGTGAGCACACATCTGTGTTCGTGTATGTGTTTGAGCCTTTGTCTCAAGCAATGCATTAGTATTTCCTTTGTGTTGTTCTTGATATTTTGGTGCTGATTATTCAATATCCCGACGGCTTTTCTCTGACTGTGTATCACTGAGAAAAGCACAGAAGCAAATAGATTTCAGGTGGACGCCTACCCGCAATTGATGCTGTGGTTTCTTGAACATTTCGTTTGTGATCTCGCCTAAAAAATGTCATCTGGTCCGAAAAGTTTGCCTGGCGCGAAAGTGACCTGAATTTCAAAGCAGCAAGGAGGAAAGACTGCATTGTTCTGCTTGCTGGCAGGATGCTTTTCACAGTTTTCCTGGTGGCCTAGTGGTTAGGATTCGGCGCTTTCACCGCTGCGGCCCGGGCTCGATTCCCGGTCAGGGAGCCAGTGCTTTTTCTGGCTGTTTGAAATGCCAGCAATCAAAGCACCCGCGCGAAACAATGCTTGCACCTCATCAACCTTTCAACTTTCCACGCTGCTGTTGCCTCAACAGTCAGCAGCGCAACATTCGGCACCGAGGTGCAACATTCACTTCCTTGCCTTCTGTAAAATGCCTGCTGTTTCAAAGTCAGCAGGAAATGACATTGGGAACAAGACACCTTAAATGCCCACATTTATGTGTACCTCACAGTGTCAGAACAGTCACGGATATTATCCGTCTTCCATGTATTCTTTTGCCGACTGCATCTCCCTAACAAACTTAGCTGATCACAGCACGGCTATCAGTCAACTCATTGCCAGTGTGAAGGATGCAACATTAGCTACGTGTTCAAGACTCGAATGACAGAGTACCTTGGCCGTGAGAACTTATCCTGATATTCATGAGGCCTTAACATTCGCTGCATAACACAATTCTACCTCTGGTTACCATCCCTCCTGCCATTGGAAAGCGGTTGTCTTTATTTCCTCTATCAAAAGCCATTGTAATTTTGCAAGCCTTTATTAAATTTCCTCTTAGCCTCCAGAGGAAAGCAATTCCAGCTTGTCCACACCATCAACATAGCTGAAATCGCTTGTCCCTCGGGCCACACTGTAAGACGTCAAACGAGTTCTGTATGTCGGGGAGTCAAGGGTTATGGCTAGCGGGCGGAAAAGTTGCGTTGTGTCGAAGATCTCATCAGCCACGAACTTATTAAATGGCGGGGCTCGAGGAGCTGAATGGCCCAATCCTGCTCCTATTTATTCTTTTGGGGAACGTTAGTTTCTTAATTATGTAATTTTTGAGAAGCTAAACATCGTTGGAAGGAAACTCCCACGGCACATAGAAAAGTGCAAAATCTTAGCTCAACCGTGAGCTCATGCACCTGAGAGGTTAACCCTGTGATTCTCTATCCACGGATCTTCCAGGACCTTCGAAGTGTTTCCAGCATTTAGTCAACAATTCCAGATGCAGTATATGCTGCATTTAGCTTTTTATGTTAACGCAGTGTCCCCGCTTGTATTAACAAAAGCCAAAAATAAATTGTAGCTACCAGAAAATGGAATTTGCTAACTAGGCGTGCATTGGTGGTTCAGGGGTAGAATTCTCGCCTCCCACGCGGTTGACCCGGGTTCGATTCCCGGCCAATGCAGGTTAACATTTTAAACAATTCATTTCATAGCAAACACATCACTTGAGCATAAATAATATATTAGCTGTATCTGTGCAACTGGATCAACGGAATTAATGTTCTGCTCCTGTTCCTGTGCAACAGTTTTCAGAGGCTGAATGGCATCCTGTTTCTGTGTAACAGGCTCGATTCTTACTCTGACAGACATTACATTGCTCACTTCCTCGTTAGTATAGTTGTGAGTATCCCCACCTGTCACGCGGGAGACCGGGGTGAAATTCCCCGACGGGGAGGAATTTTAACATCCCCAATTTTAAACCTTTTGGCAGCACCTTAACGTGCTCCTTGGAAAAGATCAACAGCGAAAAATTGAACCTAAAATAATTTTAAACGGTGAGGAACTGTATAAAAAGCTCCTGCATCAATTCCTCGTTAGCATAGTGTTCTCGTTCTGTTTGTCTTTTGTGCGGGGCACTGCGGAAAGAGAGAGGACAGGGAAATGCAGATAACAGCGGGAGAAAGCACGTCTGATCTTTCAAGGGGACAGCACTGGCACGATTGGCCGAATGGACTCATACTGTACTGCAAGCTTCCATGAATCATATGGATATCTGAGACATACCCACACAAAGTGAGCACACATCTGTGTTCGTGTATGTGTTTGAGCCTTTGTCTCAAGCAGTGCATTACTATTTCCTCTGTGTTGTCCTTGATATTTTGGTGCTGATTATTCAATATCCCGACGGCTTTTCTCTGACTATGTATCACTGAGAAAAGCACAGAAGCAGATAGATTTCAGGTGGACGCCTACCCGCAATTGATGCTGTGGTTTCTTGAACATGTCGTTTGTGATCTCGCCGAAAAAATGTCATGTGGTACGAAAGGTTTGCCTGGCGCGAAAGTGACCTGAATTTCAAAGCAGCAAGGAGGAAAGACTGCCTTGTTCTGCTTGCTGGCAGGATGCTTTCCACAGCTTCCCTGGTGGTCTAGTGGTTAGGATTCGGCGCTTTCACCGCCGCGACCCGGGTTCGAATTCCCGGTCAGAGAACCAGTGCGTTTTCTGGCTGTTTGAAATGCCAGCAATCAAAGCACCCGTGCGAAACAATGCTTGCACCTCATCAACCTTTCAATTTTCCACACCGCTGCTGTTGCCTCAACAGTCAGCAGCGCATCATTCGGTACCGAGGTGCAGCATTCGCTTCCTTACCTCACAGTGTCAGAACTGTCACGGTTATTATCCGTCTTCCATGTATTATTTTGCCGACTGCATCTCCCTAACAAACTTAGCTGATCACAGCACGGCTATCAGTCAACTCATTGCCAGTGTGAAAAATGCCACATTAGCAACGTGTGCAAGACTCGAATGACAGAGTAACTGGGCCGTGATAACTTATCCTGATATTCATGAGGCCTTAACATTCGCTGCATAAGACAATTCTACCTCTGGTTACCATCCCTCCTGCCATTGGAAAGCGTTTGTCTTTATTTCCTCTATCAAAACCCATTGTAATTTTGCAAGCCTCTATTAAATTTCCTCTTAGCCTCCAGAGGAAAGCAATCCCAGCTTCTCCACACTATCCCTCGGGCCACACTGTAAGACGTCAAACGGGTTCTGTATGTCTGATAGACATATATTTCAGCTACAGGGGAGTCAAAGGTTATGGGGAACGGGCGGCAAAGTTGCGTTGTGTCGAAGATCTCATCAGCCACGAACTTTTTAAATGGCGGGCTCGAGGGGCCGAATGGCCCAATCCTGCTCCTATTTTTTCTTTTGGGGAAGGTTAGTTTCTTAATTATGTAATTTTTAGCAGCTAAACAACGTTGGAAGGAAACTCCCACGGGACGTAGAAAAGTGCAAAATCTTAGCTCTACCGAGAGCTCATGCACCTGAGTGGTTAACCCTGTGTTTCTCTATCCACAGATCTTCCAGGACCTTCGAAGTGTTTCCAGCATTTAATCAACAATTCCAGATGCAGTATCTGCTGCATATTGCTTTTTATGTTAACGCAGTGTCCCCGCTTGTATTAACAAAAGTCAAAAATAAATTGTAGCTACCAGAAAATAGAATCGATTAAGTCGGCGTGCATTGGTGGTTCAGGGGTAGAATTCTCGCCTGCCACGCGGGGGACCCGGGTTCGATTCCCGGCCAATGCAGGCTAATTTTTTTAACAATTCATTTCATAGCAAACACATCACATGAGCATAAATAATTTATTAGCTGTACCTGTGCAAGTGGATCAAGGGTATGAATGTTCTGCTCCTGTTCCTGTGCAACAGCTTTGAGGGGCTGAATGGCATCCTGTTCCTGTGTAACAGGCTCGATTCTTACTCTGACAGACATTGCATTGCTCACTTCCTCGTTAGTCTCGTTGTGAGTATCCCCGCCTGTCACGCGGGAGACCGGGGTGAAATTCCCCGACGGGAAGGAATTTTAACATCCCCAATTTTAAACGTTTTGGCAGCACCTTAAAGCGCTCCTTGGAAAAGATCAACAGCGAAAGATTGAACCTAAAACAATTTTAAACGGTGAGGAACTGCGTAAAAAGCTCCTGCATCAATTCCTCGTTAGCATAGTGTTCTCCTTCTGTTTGTCTTTTGTGCGGGGCACTGCGGAACGAGAGAGGACAGGGAAATGCAGATAACAGCGGGAGAAAGCACGTCTGATCTTTCAAGTGGACAGCACTGGCACGATTGGCCGAATGGCCTCACACTGTACTGCACGCCTCCATGAATCATATGGATATCTGAGACATACTCACAGAAAGTGAGCACACATCTGTGTTCGTGCATATGTTTGAGTCTTTGTCTCAAGCAGTGCATTACTGTTTCCTCTGTATTGTCCTTGATATTTTGGTGCTGATTATTCAATATCCCGACGGCTTTTCTCTGACTGTGTATCTCTGAGAAAAGCACAGAAGCAAATAGATTTCAGGTGGACGCCTACACGCACTTGATGCTGTGGTTTCCTGAACATGTCCTTTGTGATCTCGCCTAAAAAATGTCATCTTGTACGAAAAGTTTGCCTGGCGTGAAAGTGACCTGAATTTCAAAGCAGCAAGGAGGAAAGACTGCCTTGTTCTGCTTGCTGGCAGGCCGCTTCTCACAGCTTCCCTGGTGGTCTATTGGATAGGATTCGGCGCTTTCACACGCCGCGGCCCGAGTTCGATTCCCGGTCAGAAAACCAGTGCGTTTTCTGGCTGTTTGAAATGCCAGCAATCAAAGCACCCGCGCGAAACAATGCTTGCACCTCATCAACCTTTCAATTTCCAACACCGCTGCTGTTGCCTCAACAGTCAGCAGCGCATAATTCGGTACCGAGGTGCAGCATTCGCTTCCGTGCCTCACAGTGTCAGAACAGTCACGGTGATTATCCGTCTTCCATGTATTATTTTGCCGACTGCATCTCCCTAACAAACTTAGCTAATCACAGCACGGCTATCAGTCAACTCATTGCCAGTGTGAAAAATGCCACATTAGCAAAGTGTGCAAGACTCGAATGACAGAGTAACTGGGCCGTGATAACTTATCCTGATATTCATGAGGCCTTAACATTCGCTGCATAAGACAATTCTACCTTTGGTTACCATCCCTCCTGCCATTGGAAAGCGTTTGTCTTTATTTCCTCTATCAAAACCCATTGTAATTTTGCAAGCCTCTATTAAATTTCCTCTTAGCCTCCAGAGGAAAGCAATCCCAGCTTCTCCACACTATCCCTCGGGCCACACTGTAAGACTTCAAACGGGTTCTGTATGTCTGATAGACATATATTTCAGCTACAGGGGAGTCAAAGGTTATGGGGAACGGGCGGCAAAGTTGCGTTGTGTCGAAGATCTCATCAGCCACGAACTTTTTAAATGGCGGGCTCGAGGGGCCGAATGGCCCAATCCTGCTCCTATTTTTTCTTTTGGGGAAGGTTAGTTTCTTAATTATGTAATATTTGAGCAGCTAAACAACGTTGGAAGGAAACTCCCACGGGACGTAGAAAAGTGCAAAATCTTAGCTCTGCCGAGAGCTCATGCACCTGAGAGGTTAACCCTGTGTTTCTCTGTCCACATATCTTCCAGGACCTTCGAAGTGTTTCCAGCATTTAATCAACAATTCCAGATGCAGTATCTGCTGCATATTGCTTTTTATGTTAACGCAGTGTCCCCGCTTGTATTAACAAAAGTCAAAAATAAATTGTAGCTACCAGAAAATAGAATCGTTTAAGTCGGCGTGCATTGGTGGTTCAGGGGTAGAATTCTCGCCTGCTACGCGGGAGACCCGGGTTCGATTCCCGGCCAATGCAGGCTAACTTGTTTAACAATTCATTTCATAGCAAACACATCACATGAGCATAAATAATTTATTAGCTGTACCTGTGCAAGTGGATCAAGGGTATGAATGTTCTGCTCCTGTTCCTGTGCAACAGCTTTGAGGGGCTGAATGGCATCCTGTTCCTGTGTAACAGGCTCGATTCTTACTCTGACAGACATTGCTCACTTCCTCGTTAGTCTCGTTGTGAGTATCCCCGCCTGTCACGCGGGAGACCGGGGTGAAATTCCCCGACGGGAAGGAATTTTAACATCCCCAATTTTAAACGTTTTGGCAGCACCTTAAAGCGCTCCTTGGAAAAGATCAACAGCGAAAGATTGAACCTAAAACAATTTTAAACGGTGAGGAACTGCATAAAAACCTCCTGCATCAATTCCTCGTTAGCATAGTGTTCTCCTTCTGTTTGTCTTTTGTGCGGGGCACTGCGGAACGAGAGAGGACAGGGAAATGCAGATAACAGCGGGAGAAAGCACGTCTGATCTTTCAAGTGGACAGCACTGGCACGATTGGCCGAATGGCCTCACACTGTACTGCACGCCTCCATGAATCATATGGATATCTGAGACATACTCACACAAAGTGAGCACACATCTGTGTTCGTGCATATGTTTGAGTCTTTGTCTCAAGCAGTGCATTACTGTTTCCTTTGTATTGTCCTTGATATTTTGGTGCTGATTATTCAATATCCCGACGGCTTTTCTCTGATTGTGTATCTCTGAGAAAAGCACAGAAGCAAATAGATTTCAGGTGGACGCCTACACGCACTTGATGCTGTGGTTTCCTGAACATGTCCTTTGTGATCTCGCCTAAAAAATGTCATCTTGTACGAAAAGTTTGCCTGGCGTGAAAGTGACCTGAATTTCAAAGCAGCAAGGAGGAAAGACTGCCTTGTTCTGCTTGCTGGCAGGCCGCTTCTCGCAGCTTCCCTGGTGGTCTAGTGGATAGGATTCGGCGCTTTCACCGCCGCGGCCCGGGTTCGATTCCCGGTCAGGGAACCAGTGCGTTTTCTGGCTGTTTGAAATGCCAGCAATCAAAGCACCCGCGCGAGACAATGCTTGCACCTCATCAACCTTTCAATTTTCCACACCGCTGCTGTTGCCTCAACAGTCAGCAGCGCAGCATTCGCTTCCTTGCCTTCAAAAAATGCCTGCTGTTTCAAAGTCAGCAGGAAATGACGTTGGGAACAAGACACTTTAAATGCCCACATTTATGTCAGAACAGTCACGGTTATTATCCGTCTTCCATGTATTATTTTGCCGACTGCATCTCCCTAACAAACTTAGCTGATCACAGCACGGCTATCAGTCAACTCATTGCCAGTGTGAAAAATGCCACATTAGCAACGTGTGCAAGACTCGAATGACAGAGTAACTGGGCCGTGATAACTTATCCTGATATTCATGAGGCCTTAACGTTCGCTGCATAAGACAATTCTACCTTTGGTTACCATCCCTCCTGACATTGGAAAGCGTTTGTCTTTATTTCCTCTATCAAAATCCATTGTAATTTTGCAAGCCTCTATTAAATTTCCTCTTAGTCTCCAGAGGAAAGCAATCCCAGCTTCTCCACACTATCCCTCGGGCCACACTGTAAGACGTCAAACGGGTTCTGTATGTCTGATAGACATATATTTCAGCTACAGGGGAGTCAAAGGTTATGGGGAACGGGCGGCAAAGTTGCGTTGTGTCGAAGATCTCATCAGCCACGAACTTTTTAAATGGCGGGCTCGAGGGGCCGAATGGCCCAATCCTGCTCCTATTTTTTCTTTTGGGGAAGGTTAGTTTCTTAATTATGTAATATTTGAGCAGCTAAACAACGTTGGAAGGAAACTCCCACGGGACGTAGAAAAGTGCAAAATCTTAGCTCTGCCGAGAGCTCATGCACCTGAGAGGTTAACCCTGTGTTTCTCTGTCCACATATCTTCCAGGACCTTCGAAGTGTTTCCAGCATTTAATCAACAATTCCAGATGCAGTATCTGCTGCATATTGCTTTTTATGTTAACGCAGTGTCCCCGCTTGTATTAACAAAAGTCAAAAATAAATTGTAGCTACCAGAAAATAGAATCGATTAAGTCGGCGTGCATTGGTGGTTCAGGGGTAGAATTCTCGCCTGCCACGTGGGAGACCCGGGTTCGATTCCCGGCCAATGCAGGCTAATTTTTTTAACAATTCATTTCATAGCAAACACATCACATGAGCATAAATAATTTATTAGCTGTACCTGTGCAAGTGGATCAAGGGTATGAATGTTCTGCTCCTGTTCCTGTGCAACAGCTTTGAGGGGCTGAATGGCATCCTGTTCCTGTGTAACAGGCTCGATTCTTACTCTGACAGACATTGCATTGCTCACTTCCTCGTTAGTCTCGTTGTGAGTATCCCCGCCTGTCACGCGGGAGACCGGGGTGAAATTCCCCGACGGGAAGGAATTTTAACATCCCCAATTTTAAACGTTTTGGCAGCACCTTAAAGCGCTCCTTGGAAAAGATCAACAGCGAAAGATTGAACCTAAAACAATTTTAAACGGTGAGGAACTGCATAAAAACCTCCTGCATCAATTCCTCGTTAGCATAGTGTTCTCCTTCTGTTTGTCTTTTGTGCGGGGCACTGCGGAACGAGAGAGGACAGGGAAATGCAGATAACAGCGGGAGAAAGCACGTCTGATCTTTCAAGTGGACAGCACTGGCACGATTGGCCGAATGGCCTCATACTGTACTGCACGCCTCCATGAATCATATGGATATCTGAGACATACTCATACAAAGTGAGCACACATCTGTGTTCGTGCATATGTTTGAGTCTTTGTCTCAAGCAGTGCATTACTGTTTCCTCTGTATTGTCCTTGATATTTTGGTGCTGATTATTCAATATCCCGACGGCTTTTCTCTGACAGTGTATCTCTGAGAAAAGCACAGAAGCAAATAGATTTCAGGTGGACGCCTACACGCACTTGATGCTGTGGTTTCCTGAACATGTCCTTTGTGATCTCGCCTAAAAAATGTCATCTTGTACGAAAAGTTTGCCTGGCGTGAAAGTGACCTGAATTTCAAAGCAGCAAGGAGGAAATACTGCCTTGTTCTGCTTGCTGGCAGGCCGCTTTTCACAGCTTCCCTGGTGATCTAGTGGATAGGATTCGGCGCTTTCACCGCCGCGGCTCGGGTTCGATTCCCGGTCAGGGAACCAGTGCGTTTTCTGGCTGTTTGAAATGCCAGCAATCAAAGCACCCGCGCGAAACAATGCTTGCACCTCATCAACCTTTCAATTTTCCACACCGCTGCTGTTGCCTCAACAGTCAGCAGCGCATCATTCGGTACCGAGGTGCAGCATTCGCTTCCTTGCCTTCAAAAAATGCCTGCTGTCTCAAAGTCAGCAGGAAATGACGTTGGGAACAAGACACTTTAAATGCCCACATTTATGTCAGAACAGTCACGGTTATTATCCGTCTTCCATGTATTATTTTGCCGACTGCATCTCCCTAACAAACTTAGCTGATCACAGCACGGCTATCAGTCAACTCATTGCCAGTGTGAAAAATGCCACATTAGCAACGTGTGCAAGACTCGAATGACAGAGTAACTGGGCCGTGATAACTTATCCTGATATTCATGAGGCCTTAACATTCGCTGCATAAGACAATTCTACCTTTGGTTACCATCCCTCCTGCCATTGGAAAGCGTTTGTCTTTATTTCCTCTATCAAAACCCATTGTAATTTTGCAAGCCTCTATTAAATTTCCTCTTAGCCTCCAGAGGAAAGCAATCCCAGCTTCTCCACACTATCCCTCGGGCCACACTGTAAGACTTCAAACGGGTTCTGTATGTCTGATAGACATATATTTCAGCTACAGGGGAGTCAAAGGTTATGGGGAACGGGCGGCAAAGTTGCGTTGTGTCGAAGATCTCATCAGCCACGAACTTTTTAAATGGCGGGCTCGAGGGGCCGAATGGCCCAATCCTGCTCCTATTTTTTCTTTTGGGGAAGGTTAGTTTCTTAATTATGTAATATTTGAGCAGCTAAACAACGTTGGAAGGAAACTCCCACGGGACGTAGAAAAGTGCAAAATCTTAGCTCTGCCGAGAGCTCATGCACCTGAGAGGTTAACCCTGTGTTTCTCTGTCCACATATCTTCCAGGACCTTCGAAGTGTTTCCAGCATTTAATCAACAATTCCAGATGCAGTATCTGCTGCATATTGCTTTTTATGTTAACGCAGTGTCCCCGCTTGTATTAACAAAAGTCAAAAATAAATTGTAGCTACCAGAAAATAGAATCGATTAAGTCGGCGTGCATTGGTGGTTCAGGGGTAGAATTCTCGCCTGCCACGTGGGAGACCCGGGTTCGATTCCCGGCCAATGCAGGCTAATTTTTTTAACAATTCATTTCATAGCAAACACATCACATGAGCATAAATAATTTATTAGCTGTACCTGTGCAAGTGGATCAAGGGTATGAATGTTCTGCTCCTGTTCCTGTGCAACAGCTTTGAGGGGCTGAATGGCATCCTGTTCCTGTGTAACAGGCTCGATTCTTACTCTGACAGACATTGCATTGCTCACTTCCTCGTTAGTCTCGTTGTGAGTATCCCCGCCTGTCACGCGGGAGACCGGGGTGAAATTCCCCGACGGGAAGGAATTTTAACATCCCCAATTTTAAACGTTTTGGCAGCACCTTAAAGCGCTCCTTGGAAAAGATCAACAGCGAAAGATTGAACCTAAAACAATTTTAAACGGTGAGGAACTGCATAAAAACCTCCTGCATCAATTCCTCGTTAGCATAGTGTTCTCCTTCTGTTTGTCTTTTGTGCGGGGCACTGCGGAACGAGAGAGGACAGGGAAATGCAGATAACAGCGGGAGAAAGCACGTCTGATCTTTCAAGTGGACAGCACTGGCACGATTGGCCGAATGGCCTCATACTGTACTGCACGCCTCCATGAATCATATGGATATCTGAGACATACTCATACAAAGTGAGCACACATCTGTGTTCGTGCATATGTTTGAGTCTTTGTCTCAAGCAGTGCATTACTGTTTCCTCTGTATTGTCCTTGATATTTTGGTGCTGATTATTCAATATCCCGACGGCTTTTCTCTGACAGTGTATCTCTGAGAAAAGCACAGAAGCAAATAGATTTCAGGTGGACGCCTACACGCACTTGATGCTGTGGTTTCCTGAACATGTCCTTTGTGATCTCGCCTAAAAAATGTCATCTTGTACGAAAAGTTTGCCTGGCGTGAAAGTGACCTGAATTTCAAAGCAGCAAGGAGGAAAGACTGCCTTGTTCTGCTTGCTGGCAGGCCGCTTCTCGCAGCTTCCCTGGTGGTCTAGTGGATAGGATTCGGCGCTTTCACCGCCGCGGCCCGGGTTCGATTCCCGGTCAGGGAACCAGTGCGTTTTCTGGCTGTTTGAAATGCCAGCAATCAAAGCACCCGCGCGAGACAATGCTTGCACCTCATCAACCTTTCAATTTTCCACACCGCTGCTGTTGCCTCAACAGTCAGCAGCGCATCATTCGGTACCGAGGTGCAGCATTCGCTTCCTTGCCTTCAAAAAATGCCTGCTGTTTCAAAGTCAGCAGGAAATGACGTTGGGAACAAGACACTTTAAATGCCCACATTTATGTCAGAACAGTCACGGTTATTATCCGTCTTCCATGTATTATTTTGCCGACTGCATCTCCCTAACAAACTTAGCTGATCACAGCACGGCTATCAGTCAACTCATTGCCAGTGTGAAAAATGCCACATTAGCAACGTGTGCAAGACTCGAATGACAGAGTAACTGGGCCGTGATAACTTATCCTGATATTCATGAGGCCTTAACGTTCGCTGCATAAGACAATTCTACCTTTGGTTACCATCCCTCCTGCCATTGGAAAGCGTTTGTCTTTATTTCCTCTATCAAAACCCATTGTAATTTTGCAAGCCTCTATTAAATTTCCTCTTAGTCTCCAGAGGAAAGCAATCCCAGCTTCTCCACACTATCCCTCGGGCCACACTGTAAGACGTCAAACGGGTTCTGTATGTCTGATAGACATATATTTCAGCTACAGGGGAGTCAAAGGTTATGGGGAACGGGCGGCAAAGTTGCGTTGTGTCGAAGATCTCATCAGCCACGAACTTTTTAAATGGCGGGCTCGAGGGGCCGAATGGCCCAATCCTGCTCCTATTTTTTCTTTTGGGGAAGGTTAGTTTCTTAATTATGTAATATTTGAGCAGCTAAACAACGTTGGAAGGAAACTCCCACGGGACGTAGAAAAGTGCAAAATCTTAGCTCTACCGAGAGCTTATGCACCTGAGAGGTTAACCCTGTGTTTCTCTGTCCACAGATCTTCCAGGACCTTCGAAGTGTTTCCAGCATTTAATCAACAATTCCAGATGCAGTATCTGCTGCATATTGCTTTTTATGTTAACGCAGTGTCCCCGCTTGTATTAACAAAAGTCAAAAATAAATTGTAGCTACCAGAAAATAGAATCGATTAAGTCGGCGTGCATTGGTGGTTCAGGGGTAGAATTCTCACCTGCCACGCGGGAGACCCGGGTTCGATTCCCGGCCAATGCAGGCTAATTTTTTTAACAATTCATTTCATAGCAAACACATCACATGAGCATAAATAATTTATTAGCTGTACCTGTGCAAGTGGATCAAGGGTATGAATGTTCTGCTCCTGTTCCTGTGCAACAGCTTTGAGGGGCTGAATGGCATCCTGTTCCTGTGTAACAGGCTCGATTCTTACTCTGACAGACATTGCTCACTTCCTCGTTAGTCTCGTTGTGAGTATCCCCGCCTGTCACGCGGGAGACCGGGGTGAAATTCCCCGACGGGAAGGAATTTTAACATCCCCAATTTTAAACGTTTTGGCAGCACCTTAAAGCGCTCCTTGGAAAAGATCAACAGCGAAAGATTGAACCTAAAACAATTTTAAACGGTGAGGAACTGCATAAAAACCTCCTGCATCAATTCCTCGTTAGCATAGTGTTCTCCTTCTGTTTGTCTTTTGTGCGGGGCACTGCGGAACGAGAGAGGACAGGGAAATGCAGATAACAGCGGGAGAAAGCACGTCTGATATTTCAAGTGGACAGCACTGGCACGATTGGCCGAATGGCCTCACACTGTACTGCACGCCTCCATGAATCATATGGATATCTGAGACATACTCACACAAAGTGAGCACACATCTGTGTTCGTGCATATGTTTGAGTCTTTGTCTCAAGCAGTGCATTACTGTTTCCTTTGTATTGTCCTTGATATTTTGGTGCTGATTATTCAATATCCCGACGGCTTTTCTCTGACTGTGTATCTCTGAGAAAAGCACAGAAGCAAATAGATTTCAGGTAGACGCCTACACGCACTTGATGCTGTGGTTTCCTGAACATGTCCTTTGTGATCTCGCCTAAAAAATGTCATCTTGTACGAAAAGTTTGCCTGGCGTGAAAGTGACCTGAATTTCAAAGCAGCAAGGAGGAAAGACTGCCTTGTTCTGCTTGCTGGCAGGCCGCTTCTCGCAGCTTCCCTGGTGGTCTAGTGGATAGGATTCGGCGCTTTCACCGCCGCGGCCCGGGTTCGATTCCCGGTCAGGGAACCAGTGCGTTTTCTGGCTGTTTGAAATGCCAGCAATCAAAGCACCCGCGCGAGACAATGCTTGCACCTCATCAACCTTTCAATTTTCCACACCGCTGCTGTTGCCTCAACAGTCAGCAGCGCAGCATTCGCTTCCTTGCCTTCAAAAAATGCCTGCTGTTTCAAAGTCAGCAGGAAATGACGTTGGGAACAAGACACTTTAAATGCCCACATTTATGTCAGAACAGTTACGGTTATTATCCGTCTTCCATGTATTATTTTGCCGACTGCATCTCCCTAACAAACTTAGCTGATCACAGCACGGCTATCAGTCAACTCATTGCCAGTGTGAAAAATGCCACATTAGCAACGTGTGCAAGACTCGAATGACAGAGTAACTGGGCCGTGATAACTTATCCTGATATTCATGAGGCCTTAACGTTCGCTGCATAAGACAATTCTACCTTTGGTTACCATCCCTCCTGACATTGGAAAGCGTTTGTCTTTATTTCCTCTATCAAAATCCATTGTAATTTTGCAAGCCTCTATTAAATTTCCTCTTAGTCTCCAGAGGAAAGCAATCCCAGCTTCTCCACACTATCCCTCGGGCCACACTGTAAGACGTCAAACGGGTTCTGTATGTCTGATAGACATATATTTCAGCTACAGGGGAGTCAAAGGTTATGGGGAACGGGCGGCAAAGTTGCGTTGTGTCGAAGATCTCATCAGCCACGAACTTTTTAAATGGCGGGCTCGAGGGGCCGAATGGCCCAATCCTGCTCCTATTTTTTCTTTTGGGGAAGGTTAGTTTCTTAATTATGTAATATTTGAGCAGCTAAACAACGTTGGAAGGAAACTCCCACGGGACGTAGAAAAGTGCAAAATCTTAGCTCTACCGAGAGCTCATGCACCTGAGAGGTTAACCCTGTGTTTCTCTGTCCACAGATCTTCCAGGACCTTCGAAGTGTTTCCAGCATTTAATCAACAATTCCAGATGCAGTATCTGCTGCATATTGCTTTTTATGTTAACGCAGTGTCCCCGCTTGTTTTAACAAAAGTCAAAAATAAATTGTAGCTACCAGAAAATAAAATCGATTAAGTCGGCGTGCATTGGTGGTTCAGGGCTAGAATTCTCACCTGCCACGCGGGAGACCCGGGTTCGATTCCCGGCCAATGCAGGCTAATTTTTTTAACAATTCATTTCATAGCAAACACATCACATGAGCATAAATAATTTATTAGCTGTACCTGTGCAAGTGGATCAAGGGTATGAATGTTCTGCTCCTGTTCCTGTGCAACAGCTTTGAGGGGCTGAATGGCATCCTGTTCCTGTGTAACAGGCTCGATTCTTACTCTGACAGACATTGCATTGCTCACTTCCTCGTTAGTCTCGTTGTGAGTATCCCCGCCTGTCACGCGGGAGACCGGGGTGAAATTCCCCGACGGGAAGGAATTTTAACATCCCCAATTTTAAACGTTTTGGCAGCACCTTAAAGCGCTCCTTGGAAAAGATCAACAGCGAAAGATTGAACCTAAAACAATTTTAAACGGTGAGGAACTGCATAAAAACCTCCTGCATCAATTCCTCGTTAGCATAGTGTTCTCCTTCTGTTTGTCTTTTGTGCGGGGCACTGCGGAACGAGAGAGGACAGGGAAATGCAGATAACAGCGGGAGAAAGCACGTCTGATCTTTCAAGTGGACAGCACTGGCACGATTGGCCGAATGGCCTCATACTGTACTGCACGCCTCCATGAATCATATGGATATCTGAGACATACTCACACAAAGTGAGCACACATCTGTGTTCGTGCATATGTTTGAGTCTTTGTCTCAAGCAGTGCATTACTGTTTCCTCTGTATTGTCCTTGATATTTTGGTGCTGATTATTCAATATCCCGACGGCTTTTCTCTGACAGTGTATCTCTGAGAAAAGCACAGAAGCAAATAGATTTCAGGTGGACGCCTACACGCACTTGATGCTGTGGTTTCCTGAACATGTCCTTTGTGATCTCGCCTAAAAAATGTCATCTTGTACGAAAAGTTTGCCTGGCGTGAAAGTGACCTGAATTTCAAAGCAGCAAGGAGGAAATACTGCCTTGTTCTGCTTGCTGGCAGGCCGCTTTTCACAGCTTCCCTGGTGATCTAGTGGATAGGATTCGGCGCTTTCACCGCCGCGGCCCGGGTTCGATTCCCGGTCAGGGAACCAGTGCGTTTTCTGGCTGTTTGAAATGCCAGCAATCAAAGCACCCGCGCGAAACAATGCTTGCACCTCATCAACCTTTCAATTTTCCACACCGCTGCTGTTGCCTCAACAGTCAGCAGCGCATCATTCGGTACCGAGGTGCAGCATTCGCTTCCTTGCCTTCAAAAAATGCCTGCTGTCTCAAAGTCAGCAGGAAATGACGTTGGGAACAAGACACTTTAAATGCCCACATTTATGTCAGAACAGTCACGGTTATTATCCGTCTTCCATGTATTATTTTGCCGACTGCATCTCCCTAACAAACTTAGCTGATCACAGCACGGCTATCAGTCAACTCATTGCCAGTGTGAAAAATGCCACATTAGCAACGTGTGCAAGACTCGAATGACAGAGTAACTGGGCCGTGATAACTTATCCTGATATTCATGAGGCCTTAACATTCGCTGCATAAGACAATTCTACCTTTGGTTACCATCCCTCCTGCCATTGGAAAGCGTTTGTCTTTATTTCCTCTATCAAAACCCATTGTAATTTTGCAAGCCTCTATTAAATTTCCTCTTAGCCTCCAGAGGAAAGCAATCCCAGCTTCTCCACACTATCCCTCGGGCCACACTGTAAGACTTCAAACGGGTTCTGTATGTCTGATAGACATATATTTCAGCTACAGGGGAGTCAAAGGTTATGGGGAACGGGCGGCAAAGTTGCGTTGTGTCGAAGATCTCATCAGCCACGAACTTTTTAAATGGCGGGCTCGAGGGGCCGAATGGCCCAATCCTGCTCCTATTTTTTCTTTTGGGGAAGGTTAGTTTCTTAATTATGTAATATTTGAGCAGCTAAACAACGTTGGAAGGAAACTCCCACGGGACGTAGAAAAGTGCAAAATCTTAGCTCTGCCGAGAGCTCATGCACCTGAGAGGTTAACCCTGTGTTTCTCTGTCCACATATCTTCCAGGACCTTCGAAGTGTTTCCAGCATTTAATCAACAATTCCAGATGCAGTATCTGCTGCATATTGCTTTTTATGTTAACGCAGTGTCCCCGCTTGTATTAACAAAAGTCAAAAATAAATTGTAGCTACCAGAAAATAGAATCGATTAAGTCGGCGTGCATTGGTGGTTCAGGGGTAGAATTCTCGCCTGCCACGTTGGAGACCCGGGTTCGATTCCCGGCCAATGCAGGCTAATTTTTTTAACAATTCATTTCATAGCAAACACATCACATGAGCATAAATAATTTATTAGCTGTACCTGTGCAAGTGGATCAAGGGTATGAATGTTCTGCTCCTGTTCCTGTGCAACAGCTTTGAGGGGCTGAATGGCATCCTGTTCCTGTGTAACAGGCTCGATTCTTACTCTGACAGACATTGCATTGCTCACTTCCTCGTTAGTCTCGTTGTGAGTATCCCCGCCTGTCACGCGGGAGACCGGGGTGAAATTCCCCGACGGGAAGGAATTTTAACATCCCCAATTTTAAACGTTTTGGCAGCACCTTAAAGCGCTCCTTGGAAAAGATCAACAGCGAAAGATTGAACCTAAAACAATTTTAAACGGTGAGGAACTGCATAAAAACCTCCTGCATCAATTCCTCGTTAGCATAGTGTTCTCCTTCTGTTTGTCTTTTGTGCGGGGCACTGCGGAACGAGAGAGGACAGGGAAATGCAGATAACAGCGGGAGAAAGCACGTCTGATATTTCAAGTGGACAGCACTGGCACGATTGGCCGAATGGCCTCACACTGTACTGCACGCCTCCATGAATCATATGGATATCTGAGACATACTCACACAAAGTGAGCACACATCTGTGTTCGTGCATATGTTTGAGTCTTTGTCTCAAGCAGTGCATTACTGTTTCCTCTGTATTGTCCTTGATATTTTGGTGCTGATTATTCAATATCCCGACGGCTTTTCTCTGACAGTGTATCTCTGAGAAAAGCACAGAAGCAAATAGATTTCAGGTGGACGCCTACACGCACTTGATGCTGTGGTTTCCTGAACATGTCCTTTGTGATCTCGCCTAAAAAATGTCATCTTGTACGAAAAGTTTGCCTGGCGTGAAAGTGACCTGAATTTCAAAGCAGCAAGGAGGAAATACTGCCTTGTTCTGCTTGCTGGCAGGCCGCTTTTCACAGCTTCCCTGGTGATCTAGTGGATAGGATTCGGCGCTTTCACCGCCGCGGCCCGGGTTCGATTCCCGGTCAGGGAACCAGTGCGTTTTCTGGCTGTTTGAAATGCCAGCAATCAAAGCACCCGCGCGAAACAATGCTTGCACCTCATCAACCTTTCAATTTTCCACACCGCTGCTGTTGCCTCAACAGTCAGCAGCGCATCATTCGGTACCGAGGTGCAGCATTCGCTTCCTTGCCTTCAAAAAATGCCTGCTGTCTCAAAGTCAGCAGGAAATGACGTTGGGAACAAGACACTTTAAATGCCCACATTTATGTCAGAACAGTCACGGTTATTATCCGTCTTCCATGTATTATTTTGCCGACTGCATCTCCCTAACAAACTTAGCTGATCACAGCACGGCTATCAGTCAACTCATTGCCAGTGTGAAAAATGCCACATTAGCAACGTGTGCAAGACTCGAATGACAGAGTAACTGGGCCGTGATAACTTATCCTGATATTCATGAGGCCTTAACATTCGCTGCATAAGACAATTCTACCTTTGGTTACTATCCCTCCTGCCATTGGAAAGCGTTTGTCTTTATTTCCTCTATCAAAACCCATTGTAATTTTGCAAGCCTCTATTAAATTTCCTCTTAGCCTCCAGAGGAAAGCAATCCCAGCTTCTCCACACTATCCCTCGGGCCACACTGTAAGACTTCAAACGGGTTCTGTATGTCTGATAGACATATATTTCAGCTACAGGGGAGTCAAAGGTTATGGGGAACGGGCGGCAAAGTTGCGTTGTGTCGAAGATCTCATCAGCCACGAACTTTTTAAATGGCGGGCTCGAGGGGCCGAATGGCCCAATCCTGCTCCTATTTTTTCTTTTGGGGAAGGTTAGTTTCTTAATTATGTAATATTTGAGCAGCTAAACAACGTTGGAAGGAAACTCCCACGGGACGTAGAAAAGTGCAAAATCTTAGCTCTGCCGAGAGCTCATGCACCTGAGAGGTTAACCCTGTGTTTCTCTGTCCACATATCTTCCAGGACCTTCGAAGTGTTTCCAGCATTTAATCAACAATTCCAGATGCAGTATCTGCTGCATATTGCTTTTTATGTTAACGCAGTGTCCCCGCTTGTATTAACAAAAGTCAAAAATAAATTGTAGCTACCAGAAAATAGAATCGATTAAGTCGGCGTGCATTGGTGGTTCAGGGGTAGAATTCTCGCCTGCCACGTGGGAGACCCGGGTTCGATTCCCGGCCAATGCAGGCTAATTTTTTTAACAATTCATTTCATAGCAAACACATCACATGAGCATAAATAATTTATTAGCTGTACCTGTGCAAGTGGATCAAGGGTATGAATGTTCTGCTCCTGTTCCTGTGCAACAGCTTTGAGGGGCTGAATGGCATCCTGTTCCTGTGTAACAGGCTCGATTCTTACTCTGACAGACATTGCATTGCTCACTTCCTCGTTAGTCTCGTTGTGAGTATCCCCGCCTGTCACGCGGGAGACCGGGGTGAAATTCCCCGACGGGAAGGAATTTTAACATCCCCAATTTTAAACGTTTTGGCAGCACCTTAAAGCGCTCCTTGGAAAAGATCAACAGCGAAAGATTGAACCTAAAACAATTTTAAACGGTGAGGAACTGCATAAAAACCTCCTGCATCAATTCCTCGTTAGCATAGTGTTGTCCTTCTGTTTGTCTTTTGTGCGGGGCACTGCGGAACGAGAGAGGACAGGGAAATGCAGATAACAGCGGGAGAAAGCACGTCTGATCTTTCAAGTGGACAGCACTGGCACGATTGGCCGAATGGCCTCATACTGTACTGCAAGCCTCCATGAATCATATGGATATCTGAGACATACTCACACAAAGTGAGCACACATCTGTGTTCGTGCATATGTTTGAGTCTTTGTCTCAAGCAGTGCATTACTGTTTCCTCTGTATTGTCCTTGATATTTTGGTGCTGATTATTCAATATCCCGACGGCTTTTCTCTGACAGTGTATCTCTGAGAAAAGCACAGAAGCAAATAGATTTCAGGTGGACGCCTACACGCACTTGATGCTGTGGTTTCCTGAACATGTCCTTTGTGATCTCGCCTAAAAAATGTCATCTTGTACGAAAAGTTTGCCTGGCGTGAAAGTGACCTGAATTTCAAAGCAGCAAGGAGGAAATACTGCCTTGTTCTGCTTGCTGGCAGGCCGCTTTTCACAGCTTCCCTGGTGATCTAGTGGATAGGATTCGGCGCTTTCACCGCCGCGGCCCGGGTTCGATTCCCGGTCAGGGAACCAGTGCGTTTTCTGGCTGTTTGAAATGCCAGCAATCAAAGCACCCGCGCGAAACAATGCTTGCACCTCATCAACCTTTCAATTTTCCACACCGCTGCTGTTGCCTCAACAGTCAGCAGCGCATCATTCGGTACCGAGGTGCAGCATTCGCTTCCTTGCCTTCAAAAAATGCCTGCTGTCTCAAAGTCAGCAGGAAATGACGTTGGGAACAAGACACTTTAAATGCCCACATTTATGTCAGAACAGTCACGGTTATTATCCGTCTTCCATGTATTATTTTGCCGACTGCATCTCCCTAACAAACTTAGCTGATCACAGCACGGCTATCAGTCAACTCATTGCCAGTGTGAAAAATGCCACATTAGCAACGTGTGCAAGACTCGAATGACAGAGTAACTGGGCCGTGATAACTTATCCTGATATTCATGAGGCCTTAACATTCGCTGCATAAGACAATTCTACCTTTGGTTACCATCCCTCCTGCCATTGGAAAGCGTTTGTCTTTATTTCCTCTATCAAAACCCATTGTAATTTTGCAAGCCTCTATTAAATTTCCTCTTAGCCTCCAGAGGAAAGCAATCCCAGCTTCTCCACACTATCCCTCGGGCCACACTGTAAGACTTCAAACGGGTTCTGTATGTCTGATAGACATATATTTCAGCTACAGGGGAGTCAAAGGTTATGGGGAACGGGCGGCAAAGTTGCGTTGTGTCGAAGATCTCATCAGCCACGAACTTTTTAAATGGCGGGCTCGAGGGGCCGAATGGCCCAATCCTGCTCCTATTTTTTCTTTTGGGGAAGGTTAGTTTCTTAATTATGTAATATTTGAGCAGCTAAACAACGTTGGAAGGAAACTCCCACGGGACGTAGAAAAGTGCAAAATCTTAGCTCTGCCGAGAGCTCATGCACCTGAGAGGTTAACCCTGTGTTTCTCTGTCCACATATCTTCCAGGATCTTCGAAGTGTTTCCAGCATTTAATCAACAATTCCAGATGCAGTATCTGCTGCATATTGCTTTTTATGTTAACGCAGTGTCCCCGCTTGTATTAACAAAAGTCAAAAATAAATTGTAGCTACCAGAAAATAGAATCGATTAAGTCGGCGTGCATTGGTGGTTCAGGGGTAGAATTCTCGCCTGCCACGTGGGAGACCCGGGTTCGATTCCCGGCCAATGCAGGCTAATTTTTTTAACAATTCATTTCATAGCAAACACATCACATGAGCATAAATAGTTTATTAGCTGTACCTGTGCAAGTGGATCAAGGGTATGAATGTTCTGCTCCTGTTCCTGTGCAACAGCTTTGAGGGGCTGAATGGCATCCTGTTCCTGTGTAACAGGCTCGATTCTTACTCTGACAGACATTGCATTGCTCACTTCCTCGTTAGTCTCGTTGTGAGTATCCCCGCCTGTCACGCGGGAGACCGGGGTGAAATTCCCCGACGGGAAGGAATTTTAACATCCCCAATTTTAAACGTTTTGGCAGCACCTTAAAGCGCTCCTTGGAAAAGATCAACAGCGAAAGATTGAACCTAAAACAATTTTAAACGGTGAGGAACTGCATAAAAACCTCCTGCATCAATTCCTCGTTAGCATAGTGTTGTCCTTCTGTTTGTCTTTTGTGCGGGGCACTGCGGAACGAGAGAGGACAGGGAAATGCAGATAACAGCGGGAGAAAGCACGTCTGATCTTTCAAGTGGACAGCACTGGCACGATTGGCCGAATGGCCTCATACTGTACTGCACGCCTCCATGAATCATATGGATATCTGAGACATACTCACACAAAGTGAGCACACATCTGTGTTCGTGCATATGTTTGAGTCTTTGTCTCAAGCAGTGCATTACTGTTTCCTCTGTATTGTCCTTGATATTTTGGTGCTGATTATTCAATATCCCGACGGCTTTTCTCTGACTGTGTATCTCTGAGAAAAGCACAGAAGCAAATAGATTTCAGGTGGACGCCTACACGCACTTGATGCTGTGGTTTCCTGAACATGTCCTTTGTGATCTCGCCTAAAAAATGACATCTTGTACGAAAAGTTAGCCTGGCGTGAAAGTGACCTGAATTTCAAAGCAGCAAGGAGGAAATACTGCCTTGTTCTGCTTGCTGGCAGGCCGCTTTTCACAGCTTCCCTGGTGATCTAGTGGATAGGATTCGGCGCTTTCACCGCCGCGGCCCGGGTTCGATTCCCGGTCAGGGAACCAGTGCGTTTTCTGGCTGTTTGAAATGCCAGCAATCAAAGCACCCGCGCGAAACAATGCTTGCACCTCATCAACCTTTCAATTTTCCACACCGCTGCTGTTGCCTCAACAGTCAGCAGCGCATCATTCGGTACCGAGGTGCAGCATTCGCTTCCTTGCCTTCAAAAAATGCCTGCTGTCTCAAAGTCAGCAGGAAATGACGTTGGGAACAAGACACTTTAAATGCCCACATTTATGTCAGAACAGTCACGGTTATTATCCGTCTTCCATGTATTATTTTGCCGACTGCATCTCCCTAACAAACTTAGCTGATCACAGCACGGCTATCAGTCAACTCATTGCCAGTGTGAAAAATGCCACATTAGCAACGTGTGCAAGACTCGAATGACAGAGTAACTGGGCCGTGATAACTTATCCTGATATTCATGAGGCCTTAACATTCGCTGCATAAGACAATTCTACCTTTGGTTACATAGATACATAGATACATAGAAGATAGGAGCAGGAGTAGGCCATTCGGCCCTTCGTGCCTGCTCCGCCATTCGATGAGATCATGGCTGATCCTTTAATTCAGTATCCCGTCCCCGCCTTCTCTCCGTAACCCTTAACCCCTTTTGCCCGTAGAAATATATCTAATTCCCTCTTAAATATATTTAATGAGCTGGCGTACACTGCCCTCTGTGGCAATGAGTTCCACAGGTTCACCACTCTCTGAGTGAAGAAATTCCCCCTCATCTCTGTCCTAAATGGTTTAGCCCTTATCCTTAAATTATGTCCTCTAGTTCTGTTCTCACCCGCCAAGGGAAACATTCCTTCTGCATCCAGTCTGTCTAGACCTGTCAGAATTTTATACACTTCTATGAGGTCCCCTCTCAATCTTCTAAACTCCAGTGTGTACATCCCTAAACTACATAGTCTCTCCTCATAGGTCATTCCCGCCATTCCTGGTATTAGCCTGGTGAATCGCCGCTGCACCCCCTCCATGGCAAGAACATCCTTCCTCAGATGAGGCGACCAAAACTGTACACAGTACTCGAGGTGTGGTCTCACCAGTGCCCTGTACAGCTGCAGCAAGGTATCCCTGTTCCTGTATTCTAACCCTTTTGCTATGAAGGCCAGCATACCGTTTGCCTTCTTGACCGCCTGTTGCACCTGCATGCTCGCCTTCAGTGACTGGTGTACAAGAACACCCAGGTCTCTCTGTACTTCCCCCTCTCCCAATCTATTGCCATTTAAATAATAATTTGCCCTCCCGTTCCTGCACCCAAGGTGGATAACTTCGCACTTGTCCACATTATAGTGCATCTGCCATTTATCCGCCCAATCGCCCAGTCTGTCCAAATCGCTCTGGAGCTTCCTGGTCTCTTCCTCTGAGCCCACCCCCCCTCCTAGTTTAGTGTCGTCTGCAAATTTGGAAATGCTGCATCCGACTCCCTGATCCAGGTCATTAATGTAAATTGTGAACAGCTGGGGGCCCAGGACAGATCCCTGTGGTACCCCACTTGTTACTGCCTGCCATTCAGAAAATGAGCCGTTTATTCCAACTCTCTGTTTTCTATCTGACAGCCAGTTCCCTATCCACGCCAAAACTTTCCCCTTTATCCCTCCTGCCATTGGAAAGCGTTTGTCTTTATTTCCTCTATCAAAACCCATTGTAATTTTGCAAGCCTCTATTAAATTTCCTCTTAGCCTCCAGAGGAAAGCAATCCCAGCTTCTCCACACTATCCCTCGGGCCACACTGTAAGACTTCAAACGAGTTCTGTATGTCTGATAGACATATATTTCAGCTACAGGGGAGTCAAAGGTTATGGGGAACGGGCGGCAAAGTTGCGTTGTGTCGAAGATCTCATCAGCCACGAACTTTTTAAATGGCGGGCTCGAGGGGCCGAATGGCCCAATCCTGCTCCTATTTTTTCTTTTGGGGAAGGTTAGTTTCTTAATTATGTAATATTTGAGCAGCTAAACAACGTTGGAAGGAAACTCCCACGGGACGTAGAAAAGTGCAAAATCTTAGCTCTGCCGAGAGCTCATGCACCTGAGAGGTTAACCCTGTTTTTATCTGTCCACATATCTTCCAGGACCTTCGAAGTGTTTCCAGCATTTAATCAACAATTCCAGATGCAGTATCTGCTGTATATTGCTTTTTATGTTAACGCAGTGTCCCCGCTTGTATTAACAAAAGTCAAAAATAAATTGTAGCTACCAGAAAATAGAATCGATTAAGTCGGCGTGCATTGGTGGTTCAGGGGTAGAATTCTCGCCTGCCACGCGGGAGACCCGGGTTCGATTCCCGGCCAATGCAGGCTAATTTTTCTAACAATTCATTTCATAGCAAACACATCACATGAGCATAAATAATTTATTAGCTGTACCTGTGCAAGTGGATCAAGGGTATGAATGTTCTGCTCCTGTTCCTGTGCAACAGCTTTGAGGGGCTGAATGGCATCCTGTTCCTGTGTAACAGGCTCGATTCTTACTCTGACAGACATTGCATTGCTCACTTCCTCGTTAGTCTCGTTGTGAGTATCCCCGCCTGTCACGCGGGAGACCGGGGTGAAATTCCCCGACGGGAAGGAATTTTAACAACCCCAATTTTAAACGTTTTGGCAGCACCTTAAAGCGCTCCTTGGAAAAGATCAACAGCGAAAGATTGAACCTAAAACAATTTTAAACGGTGAGGAACTGCATAAAAACCTCCTGCATCAATTCCTCGTTAGCATAGTGTTCTCCTTCTGTTTGTCTTTTGTGCGGGGCACTGCGGAACGAGAGAGGACAGGGAAATGCAGATAACAGCGGGAGAAAGCACGTCTGATCTTTCAAGTGGACAGCACTGGCACGATTGGCCGAATGGCCTCACACTGTACTGCACGCCTCCATGAATCATATGGATATCTGAGACATATTCACACAAAGTGAGCACACATCTGTGTTCGTGCATGTGTTTGAGTCTTTGTCTCAAGCAGTGCATTACTGTTTCCTCTGGATTGTCCTTGATATTTTGGTGCTGATTATTCAATATCCCGACGGCTTTTCTCTGACTGTGTATCTCTGAGAAAAGCACAGAAGCAAATAGATTTCAGGTGGACGCCTACACGCACTTGATGCTGTGGTTTCCTGAACATGTCCTTTGTGATCTCGCCTAAAAAATGTCATCTTGTACGAAAAGTTTGCCTGGCGTGAAAGTGACCTGAATTTCAAAGCAGCAAGGAGGAAAGACTGCCTTGTTCTGCTTGCTGGCAGGCCGCTTCTCACAGCTTCCCTGGTGGTCTAGTGGATAGGATTCGGCGCTTTCACCGCCGCGGCCCGGGTTCGATTCCCGGTCAGGGAACCAGTGCGTTTTCTGGCTGTTTGAAATGCCAGCAATCAAAGCACCCGCGCGAAACAATGCTTGCACCTCATCAACCTTTCAATTTTCCACACCGCTGCTGTTGCCTCAACAGTCAGCAGCGCATCATTCGGTACCGAGGTGCAGCATTCGCTTCCTTGCCTTCAAAAAATGCCTGCTGTCTCAAAGTCAGCAGGAAATGACGTTGGGAACAAGACACTTTAAATGCCCACATTTATGTCAGAACAGTCACGGTTATTATCCGTCTTCCATGTATTATTTTGCCGACTGCATCTCCCTAACAAACTTAGCTGATCACAGCACGGCTATCAGTCAACTCATTGCCAGTGTGAAAAATGCCACATTAGCAACGTGTGCAAGACTCGAATGACAGAGTAACTGGGCCGTGATAACTTATCCTGATATTCATGAGGCCTTAACATTCGCTGCATAAGACAATTCTACCTTTGGTTACCATCCCTCCTGCCATTGGAAAGCGTTTGTCTTTATTTCCTCTATCAAAACCCATTGTAATTTTGCAAGCCTCTATTAAATTTCCTCTTAGCCTCCAGAGGAAAGCAATCGCAGCTTCTCCACACTATCCCTCGGGCCACACTGTAAGACTTCAAACGGGTTCTGTATGTCTGAGAGACATATATTTCAGCTACAGGGGAGTCAAAGGTTATGGGGAACGGGCGGCAAAGTTGCGTTGTGTCGAAGATCTCATCAGCCACGAACTTTTTAAATGGCGGGCTCGAGGGGCCGAATGGCCCAATCCTGCTCCTATTTTTTCTTTTGGGGAAGGTTAGTTTCTTAATTATGTAATATTTGAGCAGCTAAACAACGTTGGAAGGAAACTCCCACGGGACGTAGAAAAGTGCAAAATCTTAGCTCTGCCGAGAGCTCATGCACCTGAGAGGTTAACCCTGTGTTTCTCTGTCCACATATCTTCCAGGACCTTCGAAGTGTTTCCAGCATTTAATCAACTATTCCAGATGCAGTATCTGCTGCATATTGCTTTTTATGTTAACGCAGTGTCCCCGCTTGTATTAACAAAAGTCAAAAATAAATTGTAGCTACCAGAAAATAGAATCGATTAAGTCGGCGTGCATTGGTGGTTCAGGGGTAGAATTCTCGCCTGCCACGCGGGAGACCCGGGTTCGATTCCCGGCCAATGCAGGCTAATTTTTTTAACAACTCATTTCATAGCAAACACATCACATGAGCATAAATAATTTATTAGCTGTACCTGTGCAAGTGGATCAAGGGTATGAATGTTCTGCTCCTGTTCCTGTGCAACAGCTTTGAGGGGCTGAATGGCATCCTGTTCCTGTGTAACAGGCTCGATTCTTACTCTGACAGACATTGCATTGCTCACTTCCTCGTTAGTCTCGTTGTGAGTATCCCCGCCTGTCACGCGGGAGACCGGGGTGAAATTCCCCGACGGGAAGGAATTTTAACAACCCCAATATTAAACGTTTTGGCAGCACCTTAAAGCGCTCCTTGGAAAAGATCAACAGCGAAAGATTGAAGCTAAAACAATTTTAAACGGTGAGGAACTGCATAAAAACCTCCTGCATCAATTCCTCGTTAGCATAGTGTTCTCCTTCTGTTTGTCTTTTGTGCGGGGCACTGCGGAACGAGAGAGGACAGGGAAATGCAGATAACAGCGGGAGAAAGCACGTCTGATCTTTCAAGTGGACAGCACTGGCACGATTGGCCGAATGGCCTCACACTGTACTGCACGCCTCCATGAATCATATGGATATCTGAGACATACTCACACAAAGTGAGCACACATCTGTGTTCGTGCATGTGTTTGAGTCTTTGTCTCAAGCAGTGCATTACTGTTTCCTCTGTATTGTCCTTGATATTTTGGTGCTGATTATTCAATATCCCGACGGCTTTTCTCTGACTGTGTATCTCTGAGAAAAGCACAGAAGCAAATAGATTTCAGGTGGACGCCTACACGCACTTGATGCTGTGGTTTCCTGAACATGTCCTTTGTGATCTCGCCTAAAAAATGTCATCTTGTACGAAAAGTTTGCCTGGCGTGAAAGTGACCTGAATTTCAAAGCAGCAAGGAGGAAAGACTGCCTTGTTCTGCTTGCTGGCAGGCCGCTTCTCACAGCTTCCCTGGTGGTCTAGTGGATAGGATTCGGCGCTTTCACCGCCGCGGCCCGAGTTCGATTCCCGGTCAGGGAACCAGTGCGTTTTCTGGCTGTTTGAAATGCCAGCAATCAAAGCACCCGCGCGAAACAATGCTTGCACCTCATCAACCTTTCAATTTTCCACACCGCTGCTGTTGCCTCAACAGTCAGCAGCGCATCATTCGGTACCGAGGTGCAGCATTCGCTTCCGTGCCTCACAGTGTCAGAACAGTCACGGTGATTATCCGTCTTCCATGTATTATTTTGCCGACTGCATCTCCCTAACAAACTTAGCTGATCACAGCACGGCTATCAGTCAACTCATTGCCAGTGTGAAAAATGCCACATTAGCAACGTGTGCAAGACTCGAATGACAGAGTTACTGGGCCGTGATAACTTATCCTGATATTCATGAGGCATTAACATTCGCTGCATAAGACAATTCTACCTTTGGTTACCATCCCTCCTGCCATTGGAAAGCGTTTGTCTTTATTTCCTCTATCAATACCCAGTGTAATTTTGCAAGCCTCTATTAAATTTCCTCTTAGCCTCCAGAGGAAAGCAATCCCAGCTTCTCCACACTATCCCTCGGGCCACACTGTAAGACTTCAAACGGGTTCTGGATGTCTGATAGACATATATTTCAGCGACAGGGGAGTCAAAGGTTATGGGGAACGGGCGGCAAAGTTGCGTTGTGTCGAAGATCTCATCAGCCACGAACTTTTTAAATGGCGGGCTCGAGGGGCCGAATGGCCCAATCCTGCTCCTATTTTTTCTTTTGGGGAAGGTTAGTTTCTTAATTATGTAATATTTGAGCAGCTAAACAACGTTGGAAGGAAACTCCCACGGGACGTAGAAAAGTGCAAAATCTTAGCTCTACCGAGAGCTCATGCACCTGAGAGGTTAACCCTGTGTTTCTCTGTCCACATATCTTCCAGGACCTTCGAAGTGTTTCCAGCATTTAATCAACAATTCCAGATGCAGTATCTGCTGCATATTGCTTTTTATGTTAACGCAGTGTCCCCGCTTGTATTAACAAAAGTCAAAAATAAATTGTAGCTACCAGAAAATAGAATCGATTAAGTCGGCGTGCATTGGTGGTTCAGGGGTAGAATTCTCGCCTGCCACGCGGGAGACCCGGGTTCGATTCCCGGCCAATGCAGGCTAATTTTTTTAACAATTCATTTCATAGCAAACACATCACATGAGCATAAATAATTCATTAGCTGTACCTGTGCAAGTGGATCAAGGGTATGAATGTTCTGCTCCTGTTCCTGTGCAACAGCTTTGAGGGGCTGAATGGCATCCTGTTCCTGTGTAACAGGCTCGATTCTTACTCTGACAGACATTGCATTGCTCACTTCCTCGTTAGTCTCGTTGTGAGTATCCCCGCCTGTCACGCGGGAGACCGGGGTGAAATTCCCCGACGGGAAGGAATTTTAACATCCCCAATTTTAAACGTTTTGGCAGCACCTTAAAGCGCTCCTTGGAAAAGATCAACAGCGAAATATTGAACCTAAAACAATTTTAAACGGTGAGGAACTGCATAAAAACCTCCTGCATCAATTCCTCGTTAGCATAGTGTTCTCCTTCTGTTTGTCTTTTGTGCGGGGCACTGCGGAACGAGAGAGGACAGGGAAATGCAGATAACAGCGGGAGAAAGCACGTCTGATCTTTCAAGTGGACAGCACTGGCACGATTGGCCGAATGGCCTCACACTGTACTGCACGCCTCCATGAATCATATCGATATCTGAGACATACTCACACAAAGTGAGCACACATCTGTGTTCGTGCATATGTTTGAGTCTTTGTCTCAAGCAGTGCATTACTGTTTCCTTTGTCTTGTCCTTGATATTTTGGTGCTGATTATTCAATATCCCGACGGCTTTTCTCTGACTGTGTATCTCTGAGAAAAGCACAGAAGCAAATAGATTTCAGGTGGACGCCTACACGCACTTGATGCTGTGGTTTCCTGAACATGTCCTTTGTGATCTCGCCTAAAAAATGTCATCTTGTACGAAAAGTTTGCCTGGCGTGAAAGTGACCTGAATTTCAAAGCAGCAAGGAGGAAAGACTGCCTTTTTCTGCTTGCTGGCAGGCCGCTTCTCACAGCTTCCCTGGTGGTCTAGTGGATAGGATTCGGCGCTTTCACCGCCGCGGCCTGGGTTCGATTCCCGGTCAGGGAACCAGTGCGTTTTCTGGCTGTTTGAAATGCCAGCAATCAAAGCACCCGCGCGAAACAATGCTTGCACCTCATCAACCTTTCAATTTTCCACACCGCTGCTGTTGCCTCAACAGTCAGCAGCGCATCATTCGGTACCGAGGTGCAGCATTCGCTTCCTTGCCTTCAAAAAATGCCTGCTGTTTCAAAGTCAGCAGGAAATGACGTTGGGAACAAGACACTTTAAATGCCCACATTTATGTCAGAACAGTCACGGTTATTATCCGTCTTCCATGTATTATTTTGCCGACTGCATCTCCCTAACAAACTTAGCTGATCACAGCACGGCTATCAGTCAACTCATTGCCAGTGTGAAAAATGCCACATTAGCAACGTGTGCAAGACTCGAATGACAGAGTTACTGGGCCGTCATAACTTATCCTGATATTCATGAGGCCTTAACATTCGCTGCATAAGACAATTCTACCTCTGGTTACCTTCCCTCCTGCCATTGGAAAACGTTTGTCTTTATTTCCTCTATCAAAACCCATTGTAATTTTGCAAGACTCTATTAAATTTCCTCTTAGCCTCCAGAGGAAAGCAATCCCAGCTTCTCCACACTATCCCTCGGGCCACACTGTAAGACTTCAAACGGGTTCTGGATGTCTGATAGACATATATTTCAGCGACAGGGGAGTCAAAGGTTATGGGGAACGGGCGGCAAAGTTGCGTTGTGTCGAAGATCTCATCAGCCACGAACTTTTTAAATGGCGGGCTCGAGGGGCCGAATGGCCCAATCCTGCTCCTATTTTTTCTTTTGGGGAAGGTTAGTTTCTTAATTATGTAATATTTGAGCAGCTAAACAACGTTGGAAGGAAACTCCCACGGGACGTAGAAAAGTGCAAAACCTTAGCTCTACCGAGAGCTCATGCACCTGAGAGGTTAACCCTGTGTTTCTCTGTCCACATATCTTCCAGGACCTTCGAAGTGTTTCCAGCATTTAATCAACAATTCCAGATGCAGTATCTGCTGCATATTGCTTTTTATGTTAACGCAGTGTCCCCGCTTGTATTAACAAAAGTCAAAAATAAATTGTAGCTACCAGAAAATAGAATCGATTAAGTCGGCGTGCATTGGTGGTTCAGGGGTAGAATTCTCGCCTGCCACGCGGGAGACCCGGGTTCGATTCCCGGCCAATGCAGGCTATTTTTTTTAACAATTCATTTCATAGCAAACACATCACATGAGCATAAATAATTCATTAGCTGTAACTGTGCAAGTGGATCAAGGGTATGAATGTTCTGTTCCTGTGCAACAGCTTTGAGGGGCTGAATGGCATCCTGTTCCTGTGTAACAGGCTCGATTCTTACTCTGACAGACATTGCATTGCTCACTTCCTCGTTAGTCTCGTTGTGAGTATCCCCGCCTGTCACGCGGGAGACCGGGGTGAAATTCCCCGACGGGAAGGAATTTTAACATCCCCAATTTTAAACGTTTTGGCAGCACCTTAAAGCGCTCCTTGGAAAAGATCAACAGCGAAATATTGAACCTAAAACAATTTGAAACGGTGAGGAACTGCATAAAAACCTCCTGCATCAATTCCTCGTTAGCATAGTGTTCTCCTTCTGTTTCTCTTTTGTGCGGGGCACTGCGGAACGAGAGAGGACAGGGAAATGCAGATAACAGCGGGAGAAAGCACGTCTGATCTTTCAAGTGGACAGCACTGGCACGATTGGCCGAATGGCCTCACACTGTACTGCACGCCTCCATGAATCATATGGATATCTGAGACATACTCACACAAAGTGAGCACACATCTGTGTTCGTGCATATGTTTGAGTCTTTGTCTCAAGCAGTGCATTACTGTTTCCTCTGTATTGTCCTTGATATTTTGGTGCTGATTATTCAATATCCCGACGGCTTTTCTCTGACTGTGTATCTCTGAGAAAAGCACAGAAGCAAATAGATTTCAGGTGGACGCCTACACGCACTTGATGCTGTGGTTTCCTGAACATGTCCTTTGTGATCTCGCCTAAAAAATGTCATCTTGTACGAAAAGTTTGCCTGGCGTGAAAGTGACCTGAATTTCAAAGCAGCAAGGAGGAAAGACTGCCTTGTTCTGCTTGCTGGCAGGCCGCTTCTCACAGCTTCCCTGGTGGTCTAGTGGATAGGATTCGGCGCTTTCACCGCCGCGGCCCGGGTTCGAGTCCCGATCAGGGAACCAGTGCGTTTTCTGGCTGTTTGAAATGCCAGCAATCAAAGCACCCCCGCGAAACAATGCTTGCACCTCATCAACCTTTCAAATTTCCACACCGCTGCTGTTGCCTCAACAGTCAGCAGCGCATCATTCGGTACCGAGGTGCAGCATTCGCCTCCTTGCCTCACAGTGTCAGAACAGTCACGGTTATTATCCGTCTTCCATGTATTATTTTGCCGACTGCATCTCCCTAACAAACTTAGCTGATCACAGCACGGCTATCAGTCAACTCATTGCCAGTGTGAAAAATGCCACATTAGCAACGTGTGCAAGACTCGAATGACAGAGTAACTGGGCCGTGATAACTTATCCTGATATTCATGAGGCCTTAACATTCGCTGCATAAGACAATTCTACCTCTGGTTACCATCCCTCCTGCCATTGGAAAGCGTCTGTCTTTATTTCCTCTATCAAAACCCATTGTAATTTTGCAAGCTTCTATTAAATTTCCTCTTAGCCTCCAGAGGAAAGCAATCCCAGCTTCTCCACACTATCCCTCGGGCCACACTGTAAGACGTCAAACGGGTTCTGTATGTCTGATAGACATATATTTCAGCTACAGGGGAGTCAAAGGTTATGGGGAACGGGCGGCAAAGTTGCGTTGTGTCGAAGATCTCATCAGCCACGAAGTTTTTAAGTGGCGGGCTCGAGGGACCGAATGGCCCAATCCTGCTCCTATTTTTTCTTTTGGGGAAGGTTAGTTTCTTAATTATGTAATTTTTGAGCAACTAAACAACGTTGGAAGGAAACTCCCACGGGACGTAGAAAAGTGCAAAATCTTAGCTCTACCGAGAGCTCATGCAGCTGAGAGGTTAACCCTGTGTTTCTCTGTCCACAGATCTTCCAGGACCTTCGAAGTGTTTCCAGCATTTAATCAACAATTCCAGATGCAGTATCTGCTGCATATTGCTTTTTATGTTAACGCAGTGTCCCCGCTTGTATTAACAAAAGTCAAAAATAAATTGTAGCTACCAGAAAATAGAATCGATTAAGTCGGAGTGCATTGGTGGTTCAGGGGTAGAATTCTCGCCTGCCACGCGGGAGACCCGGGTTCGATTCCCGGCCAATGCAGGCTAATTTTTTTAACAATTCATTTCATAGCAAACACATCACATGAGCATAAATAATTTATTAGCTGTACCTGTGCAAGTGGATCAAGGGTATGAATGTTCTGCTCCTGTTCCTGTGCAACAGCTTTGAGGGGCTGAATGGCATCCTGTTCCTGTGTAACAGGCTCGATTCTTACTCTGACAGACATTGCATTGCTCACTTCCTCGTTAGTCTCGTTGTGAGTATCCCCGCCTGTCACGCGGGAGACCGGGGTGAAATTCCCCGACGGGAAGGAATTTTAACATCCCCAATTTTTAACGTTTTGGCAGCACCTTAAAGCGCTCCTTGCAAAAGATCAACAGCGAAAGATTGAACCTAAAACAATTTTAAACGGTGAGGAACTGCATAAAAATCTCCTGCATCAATTCCTCGTTAGCATAGTGTTCTCCTTCTGTTTGTCTTTTGTGCGGGGCACTGCGGAACGAGAGAGGACAGGGAAATGCAGATAACAGCGGGAGAAAGCACGTCTGATCTTTCAAGTGGACAGCACTGGCACGATTGGCCGAATGGCCTCACACTGTACTGCACGCCTCCATGAATCATATGGATATCTGAGACATACTCACACAAAGTGAGCACACATCTGTGTTCGTGCATATGTTTGAGTCGTTGTCTCAAGCAGTGCATTACTGTTTCCTCTGTATTGTCCTTGATATTTTGGTGCTGATTATTCAATATCCCGACGGCTTTTCTCTGACTGTGTATCTCTGAGAAAAGCACATAAGCAAATAGATTTCAGGTGGACGCCTACACGCACTTGATGCTGTGGTTTCCTGAACATGTCCTTTGTGATCTCGCCTAAAAAATGTCATCTTGTACGAAAAGTTTGCCTGGCGTGAAAGTGACCTGAATTTCAAAGCAGCAAGGAGGAAAGACTGCCTTGTTCTGCTTGCTGGCAGGCCGCTTCTCACAGCTTCCCTGGTGGTCTAGTGGATAGGATTCGGCGCTTTCAGCGCCGCGGCCCGGGTTCGATTCCCGGTCAGGGAACCAGTGCGTTTTCTGGCTGTTTGAAATGCCAGCAATCAAAGCACCCGCGCGAAACAATGCTTGCACCTCATCAACCTTTCAATTTTCCACACCGCTGCTGTTGCCTCAACAGTCAGCAGCGCATCATTCGGTACCGAGGTGCAGCATTCGCCTCCTTGCCTCACAGTGTCAGAACAGTCACGGTTATTATCCGTCTTCCATGTATTATTTTGCCGACTGCATCTCCCTAACAAACTTAGCTGATCACAGCACGGCTATCAGTCAACTCATTGCCAGTGTGAAAAATGCCACATTAGCAACGTGTGCAAGACTCAAATGACAGAGTTACTGGGCCGTGATAACTTATCCTGATATTCATGAGGCCTCAACATTCGCTGCATAAGACAATTCTACCTTTGGTTACCATCCCTCCTGCCATTGGAAAGCGTTTGTCTTTATTTCCTCTATCAATACCCAGTGTAATTTTGCAAGCCTCTATTAAATTTCCTCTTAGCCTCCAGAGGAAAGCAATCCCAGCTTCTCCACACTATCCCTCGGGCCACACTGTAAGACTTCAAACGGGTTCTGGATGTCTGATAGACATATATTTCAGCGACAGGGGAGTCAAAGGTTATGGGGAACGGGCGGCAAAGTTGCGTTGTGTCGAAGATCTCATCAGCCACGAACTTTTTAAATGGCGGGCTCGAGGGGCCGAATGGCCCAATCCTGCTCCTATTTTTTCTTTTGGGGAAGGTTAGTTTCTTAATTATGTAATATTTGAGCAGCTAAACAACGTTGGAAGGAAACTCCCACGGGACGTAGAAAAGTGCAAAATCTTAGCTCTACCGAGAGCTCATGCACCTGAGAGGTTAACCCTGTGTTTCTCTGTCCACATATCTTCCAGGACCTTCGAAGTGTTTCCAGCATTTAATCAACAATTCCAGATGCAGTATCTGCTGCATACTGCTTTTTATGTTAACGCAGTGTCCCCGCTTGTATTAACAAAAGTCAAAAATAAATTGTAGCTACCAGAAAATAGAATCGAGTAAGTCGGCGTGCATTGGTGGTTCAGGGGTAGAATTCTCGCCTGCCACGCGGGAGACCCGGGTTCGATTCCCGGCCAATGCAGGCTAATTTTTTTAACAATTCATTTCATAGCAAACACATCACATGAGCATAAATAATTCATTAGCTGTACCTGTGCAAGTGGATCAAGGGTATGAATGTTCTGCTCCTGTTCCTGTGCAACAGCTTTGAGGGGCTGAATGGCATCCTGTTCCTGTGTAACAGGCTCGATTCTTACTCTGACAGACATTGCATTGCTCACTTCCTCGTTAGTCTCGTTGTGAGTATCCCCGCCTGTCACGCGGGAGACCGGGGTGAAATTCCCCGACGGGAAGGAATTTTAACATCCCCAATTTTAAACGTTTTGGCAGCACCTTAAAGCGCTCCTTGGAAAAGATCAACAGCGAAATATTGAACCTAAAACAATTTTAAACGGTGAGGAACTGCATAAAAACCTCCTGCATCAATTCCTCGTTAGCATAGTGTTCTCCTTCTGTTTGTCTTTTGTGCGGGGCACTGCGGAACGAGAGAGGACAGGGAAATGCAGATAACAGCGGGAGAAAGCACGTCTGATCTTTCAAGTGGACAGCACTGGCACGATTGGCCGAATGGCCTCACACTGTACTGCACGCCTCCATGAATCATATGGATATCTGAGACATACTCACACAAAGTGAGCACACATCTGTGTTCGTGCATATGTTTGAGTCTTTGTCTCAAGCAGTGCATTACTGTTTCCTCTGTATTGTCCTTGATATTTTGGTGCTGATTATTCAATATCCCGACGGCTTTTCTCTGACTGTGTATCTCTGAGAAAAGCACAGAAGCAAATAGATTTCAGGTGGACGCCTACACGCACTTGATGCTGTGGTTTCCAGAACATGTCCTTTGTGATCTCGCCTAAAAAATGTCATCTTGTACGAAAAGTTTGCCTGGCGTGAAAGTGACCTGAATTTCAAAGCAGCAAGGAGGAAAGACTGCCTTGTTCTGCTTGCTGGCAGGCCGCTTCTCACAGCTTCCCTGGTGGTCTAGTGGATAGGATTCGGCGCTTTCACCGCCGCGGCCCGGGTTCGATTCCCGGTCAGGGAACCAGTGCGTTTTCTGGCTGTTTGAAATGCCAGCAATCAAAGCACCCGCGCGAAACAATGCTTGCACCTCATCAACCTTTCAATTTTCCACACCGCTGCTGTTGCCTCAACAGTCAGCAGCGCATCATTCGGTACCGAGGTGCAGCATTCGCTTCCTTGCCTTCAAAAAATGCCTGCTGTTTCAAAGTCAGCAGGAAATGACGTTGGGAACAAGACACTTTAAATGCCCACATTTATGTCAGAACAGTCACGGTTATTATCCGTCTTCCATGTATTATTTTGCCGACTGCATCTCCCTAACAAACTTAGCTGATCACAGCACGGCTATCAGTCAACTCATTGCCAGTGTGAAAAATGCCACATTAGCAACGTGTGCAAGACTCGAATGACAGAGTTACTGGGCCGTCATAACTTATCCTGATATTCATGAGGCCTTAACATTCGCTGCATAAGACAATTCTACCTCTGGTTACCTTCCCTCCTGCCATTGGAAAACGTTTGTCTTTATTTCCTCTATCAAAACCCATTGTAATTTTGCAAGACTCTATTAAATTTCCTCTTAGCCTCCAGAGGAAAGCAATCCCAGCTTCTCCACACTATCCCTCGGGCCACACTGTAAGACTTCAAACGGGTTCTGGATGTCTGATAGACATATATTTCAGCGACAGGGGAGTCAAAGGTTATGGGGAACGGGCGGCAAAGTTGCGTTGTGTCGAAGATCTCATCAGCCACGAACTTTTTAAATGGCGGGCTCGAGGGGCCGAATGGCCCAATCCTGCTCCTATTTTTTCTTTTGGGGAAGGTTAGTTTCTTAATTATGTAATATTTGAGCAGCTAAACAACGTTGGAAGGAAACTCCCACGGGACGTAGAAAAGTGCAAAACCTTAGCTCTACCGAGAGCTCATGCACCTGAGAGGTTAACCCTGTGTTTCTCTGTCCACATATCTTCCAGGACCTTCGAAGTGTTTCCAGCATTTAATCAACAATTCCAGATGCAGTATCTGCTGCATATTGCTTTTTATGTTAACGCAGTGTCCCCGCTTGTATTAACAAAAGTCAAAAATAAATTGTAGCTACCAGAAAATAGAATCGATTAAGTCGGCGTGCATTGGTGGTTCAGGGGTAGAATTCTCGCCTGCCACGCGGGAGACCCGGGTTCGATTCCCGGCCAATGCAGGCTATTTTTTTTAACAATTCATTTCATAGCAAACACATCACATGAGCATAAATAATTCATTAGCTGTAACTGTGCAAGTGGATCAAGGGTATGAATGTTCTGTTCCTGTGCAACAGCTTTGAGGGGCTGAATGGCATCCTGTTCCTGTGTAACAGGCTCGATTCTTACTCTGACAGACATTGCATTGCTCACTTCCTCGTTAGTCTCGTTGTGAGTATCCCCGCCTGTCACGCGGGAGACCGGGGTGAAATTCCCCGACGGGAAGGAATTTTAACATCCCCAATTTTAAACGTTTTGGCAGCACCTTAAAGCGCTCCTTGGAAAAGATCAACAGCGAAATATTGAACCTAAAACAATTTGAAACGGTGAGGAACTGCATAAAAACCTCCTGCATCAATTCCTCGTTAGCATAGTGTTCTCCTTCTGTTTCTCTTTTGTGCGGGGCACTGCGGAACGAGAGAGGACAGGGAAATGCAGATAACAGCGGGAGAAAGCACGTCTGATCTTTCAAGTGGACAGCACTGGCACGATTGGCCGAATGGCCTCACACTGTACTGCACGCCTCCATGAATCATATGGATATCTGAGACATACTCACACAAAGTGAGCACACATCTGTGTTCGTGCATATGTTTGAGTCTTTGTCTCAAGCAGTGCATTACTGTTTCCTCTGTATTGTCCTTGATATTTTGGTGCTGATTATTCAATATCCCGACGGCTTTTCTCTGACTGTGTATCTCTGAGAAAAGCACAGAAGCAAATAGATTTCAGGTGGACGCCTACACGCACTTGATGCTGTGGTTTCCTGAACATGTCCTTTGTGATCTCGCCTAAAAAATGTCATCTTGTACGAAAAGTTTGCCTGGCGTGAAAGTGACCTGAATTTCAAAGCAGCAAGGAGGAAAGACTGCCTTGTTCTGCTTGCTGGCAGGCCGCTTCTCACAGCTTCCCTGGTGGTCTAGTGGATAGGATTCGGCGCTTTCACCGCCGCGGCCCGGGTTCGAGTCCCGATCAGGGAACCAGTGCGTTTTCTGGCTGTTTGAAATGCCAGCAATCAAAGCACCCGCGCGAAACAATGCTTGCACCTCATCAACCTTTCAAATTTCCACACCGCTGCTGTTGCCTCAACAGTCAGCAGCGCATCATTCGGTACCGAGGTGCAGCATTCGCCTCCTTGCCTCACAGTGTCAGAACAGTCACGGTTATTATCCGTCTTCCATGTATTATTTTGCCGACTGCATCTCCCTAACAAACTTAGCTGATCACAGCACGGCTATCAGTCAACTCATTGCCAGTGTGAAAAATGCCACATTAGCAACGTGTGCAAGACTCGAATGACAGAGTAACTGGGCCGTGATAACTTATCCTGATATTCATGAGGCCTTAACATTCGCTGCATAAGACAATTCTACCTCTGGTTACCATCCCTCCTGCCATTGGAAAGCGTCTGTCTTTATTTCCTCTATCAAAACCCATTGTAATTTTGCAAGCTTCTATTAAATTTCCTCTTAGCCTCCAGAGGAAAGCAATCCCAGCTTCTCCACACTATCCCTCGGGCCACACTGTAAGACTTCAAACGGGTTCTGGATGTCTGATAGACATATATTTCAGCGACAGGGGAGTCAAAGGTTATGGGGAACGGGCGGCAAAGTTGCGTTGTGTCGAAGATCTCATCAGCCACGAACTTTTTAAATGGCGGGCTCGAGGGGCCGAATGGCCCAATCCTGCTCCTATTTTTTCTTTTGGGGAAGGTTAGTTTCTTAATTATGTAATATTTGAGCAGCTAAACAACGTTGGAAGGAAACTCCCACGGGACGTAGAAAAGTGCAAAATCTTAGCTCTACCGAGAGCTCATGCACCTGAGAGGTTAACCCTGTGTTTCTCTGTCCACATATCTTCCAGGACCTTCGAAGTGTTTCCAGCATTTAATCAACAATTCCAGATGCAGTATCTGCTGCATATTGCTTTTTATGTTAACGCAGTGTCCCCGCTTGTATTAACAAAAGTCAAAAATAAATTGTAGCTACCAGAAAATAGAATCGATTAAGTCGGCGTGCATTGGTGGTTCAGGGGTAGAATTCTCGCCTGCCACGCGGGAGACCCGGGTTCGATTCCCGGCCAATGCAGGCTAATTTTTTTAACAATTCATTTCATAGCAAACACATCACATGAGCATAAATAATTCATTAGCTGTACCTGTGCAAGTGGATCAAGGGTATGAATGTTCTGCTCCTGTTGCTGTGCAACAGCTTTGAGGGGCTGAATGGCATCCTGTTCCTGTGTAACAGGCTCGATTCTTACTCTGACAGACATTGCATTGCTCACTTCCTCGTTAGTCTCGTTGTGAGTATCCCCGCCTGTCACGCGGGAGACCGGGGTGAAATTCCCCGACGGGAAGGAATTTTAACATCCCCAATTTTAAACGTTTTGGCAGCACCTTAAAGCGCTCCTTGGAAAAGATCAACAGCGAAATATTGAACCTAAAACAATTTTAAACGGTGAGGAACTGCATAAAAACCTCCTGCATCAATTCCTCGTTAGCATAGTGTTCTCCTTCTGTTTGTCTTTTGTGCGGGGCACTGCGGAACGAGAGAGGACAGGGAAATGCAGATAACAGCGGGAGAAAGCACGTCTGATCTTTCAAGTGGACAGCACTGGCACGATTGGCCGAATGGCCTCACACTGTACTGCACGCCTCCATGAATCATATGGATATCTGAGACATACTCACACAAAGTGAGCACACATCTGTGTTCGTGCATATGTTTGAGTCTTTGTCTCAAGCAGTGCATTACTGTTTCCTCTGTATTGTCCTTGATATTTTGGTGCTGATTATTCAATATCCCGACGGCTTTTCTCTGACTGTGTATCTCTGAGAAAAGCACAGAAGCAAATAGATTTCAGGTGGACGCCTACACGCACTTGATGCTGTGGTTTCCAGAACATGTCCTTTGTGATCTCGCCTAAAAAATGTCATCTTGTACGAAAAGTTTGCCTGGCGTGAAAGTGACCTGAATTTCAAAGCAGCAAGGAGGAAAGACTGCCTTGTTCTGCTTGCTGGCAGGCCGCTTCTCACAGCTTCCCTGGTGGTCTAGTGGATAGGATTCGGCGCTTTCACCGCCGCGGCCCGGGTTCGAGTCCCGATCAGGGAACCAGTGCGTTTTCTGGCTGTTTGTAATGCCAGCAATCAAAGCACCCGCGCGAAACAATGCTTGCACCTCATCAACCTTTCAATTTTCCACACCGCTGCTGTTGCCTCAACAGTCAGCAGCGCATCATTCGGTACCGAGGTGCAGCATTCGCTTCCTTGCCTTCAAAAAATGCCTGCTGTTTCAAAGTCAGCAGGAAATGACGTTGGGGACAAGACACTTTAAATGCCCACATTTATGTCAGAACAGTCACGGTTATTATCCGTCTTCCATGTATTATTTTGCCGACTGCATCTCCCTAACAAACTTAGCTGATCACAGCACGGCTATCAGTCAACTCATTGCCAGTGTGAAAAATGCCACATTAGCAACGTGTGCAAGACTCGAATGACAGAGTAACTGGGCCGTGATAACTTATCCTGATATTCATGAGGCCTTAACATTCGCTGCATAAGACAATTCTACCTCTGGTTACCATCCCTCCTGCCATTGGAAAGCGTCTGTCTTTATTTCCTCTATCAAAACCCATTGTAATTTTGCAAGCCTCTATTAAATTTCCTCTTAGCCTCCAGAGGAAAGCAATCCCAGCTTCTCCACACTATCCCTCGGGCCACACTGTAAGACGTCAAACGGGTTCTGTATGTCTGATAGACATATATTTCAGCTACAGGGGAGTCAAGGGTTATGGGGAACGGGCGGCAAAGTTGCGTTGTGTCGAAGATCTCATCAGCCACGAAGTTTTTAAATGTCGGGCTCGAGGGGCCGAATGGCCCAATCCTGCTCCTATTTTTTCTTTTGGGGAAGGTTAGTTTCTTAATTATGTAATTTTTGAGCAGCTAAACAACGTTGGAAGGAAACTCCCACGGGACGTAGAAAAGTGCAAAATCTTAGCTCTACCGAGAGCTCATGCACCTGAGAGGTTAACCCTGTGTTTCTCTGTCCACAGATCTTCCAGGACCTTCGAAGTGTTTCCAGCATTTAATCAACAATTCCAGATGCAGTATCTGCTGCATATTGCTTTTTATGTTAACGCAGTGTCCCCGCTTGTATTAACAAAAGTCAAATTTAAATTGTAGCTACCAGAAAATAGAATCGATTAAGTCGGCGTGCATTGGTGGTTCAGGGGTAGAATTCTCGCCTGCCACGCGGGAGACCCGGGTTCGATTCCCGGACAATGCAGGCTAATTTTTTTAACAACTCATTTCATAGCAAACACATCACATGAGCATAAATAATTTATTAGCTGTACCTGTGCAATGGATCAAGGGTATGAATGTTCTGCTCCTGTTCCTGTGCAACAGCTTTGAGGGGCTGAATGGCATCCTGTTCCTGTGTAACAGGCTCGATTCTTACTCTGACAGACATTGCATTGCTCACTTCCTCGTCAGTCTCGTTGTGAGTATCCCCGCCTGTCACGCGGGAGACCGGGGTGAAATTCCCCGACGAGAAGGAATTTTAACATCCCCAATTTTAAACGTTTTGGCAGCACCTTAAAGCGCTCCTTGGAAAAGATCAACAGCGAAATATTGAACCTAAAACAATTTTAAACGGTGAGGAACTGCATAAAAACCTCCTGCATCAATTCCTCGTTAGCATAGTGATCTCCTTCTGTTTGTCTTTTGTGCGGGGCACTGCGGAACGAGAGAGGACAGGGAAATGCAGATAACAGCGGGAGAAAGCACGTCTGATCTTTCAAGTGGACAGCACTGGCACGATTGGCCGAATGGCCTCACACTGTACTGCACGCCTCCATAAATCATATGGATATCTGAGACATACTCACACAAAGTGAGCACACATCTGTGTTCGTGCATATGTTTGAGTCTTTGTCTCAAGCAGTGCATTACTGTTTCCTCTGTATTGTCCTTGATATTTTGATGCTGATTATTCAATATCCCGACGGCTTTTCTCTGACTGTGTATCTCTGAGAAAAGCACAGAAGCAAATAGATTTCAGGTGGACGCCTACACGCACTTGATGCTATGGTTTCCTGAACATGTCCTTTGTGATCTCGCCTAAAAAATGTCATCTTGTACGAAAAGTTTGCCTGGCGTGAAAGTGACCTGAATTTCAAAGCAGCAAGGAGGAAAGACTGCCTTGTTCTGCTTGCTGGCAGGCCGTTTCTCACAGCTTCCCTGGTGGTCTAGTGGATAGGATTCGGCGCTTTCACCGCCGTCGGCCCGGGTTCGATTCCCGGTCAGATGGAACCAGTGCGTCGTCTGGGTGTTTGAAATGCCAGCAATCAAAGCACCCGCGCGAAACAATGCTTGCACCTCATCAACCTTTCAATTTTCCACACCGCTGCTGTTGCCTCAACAGTCAGCAGCGCATCATTCGGTACCGAGGTGCAGCATTTGCCTCACAGTGTCAGAACTGTCACGGTTATTATCCGTCTTCCATGTATTATTTTGCCGACTGCATCTCCCTAACAAACTTAGCTGATCACAGCACGGCTATCAGTCAACTCATTGACAGTGTGAAAAATGCCACATTAGCAACGTGTGCAAGACTCGAATGACAGAGTTACTGGGCCGTCATAACTTATCCTGATATTCATGAGGCCTTAACATTCGCTGCATAAGACAATTCTACCTCTGGTTACCTTCCCTCCTGCCATTGGAAAACGTTTGTCTTTATTTCCTCTATCAAAACCCATTTTAATTTTGCAAGCCTCTATTAAATTTCCTCTTAGCCTCCAGAGGAAAGCAATCCCAGCTTCTCCACACTATCCCTCGGGCCACACTGTAAGACGTCAAACGGGTTCTGTATGTCTGATAGACATATATTTCACCTACAGGGGAGTCAAAGGTTATGGGGAACGGGCGGCAAAGTTGCGTTGTGTCGAAGATATCATCAGCCACGAACTTTTTAAATGTCGGGCTCGAGGGGCCGAATGGCCCAATCCTGCTCCTATTTTTTCTTTTGGGGAAGGTTAGTTTCTTAATTATGTAATTTTTGAGCAGCTAAACAACGTTGGAAGGAAACTCCCACGGGACGTAGAAAAGTGCAAAATCTTAGCTCTACCGAGAGCTCATGCACCTGAGAGGTTAACCCTGTGTTTCTCTGTCCACAGATCTTCCAGGACCTTCGAAGTGTTTCCAGCATTTAATCAACAATTCCAGATGCAGTATCTGCTGCATATTGCTTTTTATGTTAACGCAGTGTCCCCGCTTGTATTAACAAAAGTCAAAAATAAATTGTAGCTACCAGAAAATAGAATTGATTAAGTCGGCGTGCATTGGTGGTTCAGGGGTTGGAATCTCGCCTGCCACGCGGGAGACCCGGGTTCGATTCCCGGCCAATGCAGGCTAATTTTTTTAACAACTCATTTCATAGCAAACACATCACATGAGCATAAATAATTTATTAGCTGTACCTGTGCAATGGATCAAGGGTATGAATGTTCTGCTCCTGTTCCTGTGCAACAGCTTTGAGGGGCTGAATGGCATCCTGTTCCTGTGTAACAGGCTCGATTCTTACTCTGACAGACATTGCATTGCTCACTTCCTCGTTAGTCTCGTTGTGAGTATCCCCGCCTGTCACGCGGGAGACCGGGGTGAAATTCCCCGACGAGAAGGAATTTTAACATCCCCAATTTTAAACGTTTTGGCAGCACCTTAAAGCGCTCCTTGGAAAAGATCAACAGCGAAATATTGAACCTAAATCAATTTTAAACGGTGAGGAACTGCATAAAAACCTCCTGCATCAATTCCTCGTTAGCATAGTGTTCTCCTTCTGTTTGTCTTTTGTGCGGGGCACTGCGGAACGAGAGAGGACAGGGAAATGCAGATAACAGCGGGAGAAAGCACGTCTGATCTTTCAAGTGGACAGCACTGGCACGATTGGCCGAATGGCCTCACACTGTACTGCACGCCTCCATAAATCATATGGATATCTGAGACATACTCACACAAAGTGAGCACACATCTGTGTTCGTGCATATGTTTGAGTCTTTGTCTCAAGCAGTGCATTACTGTTTCCTCTGTATTGTCCTTGATATTTTGATGCTGATTATTCAATATCCCGACGGCTTTTCTCTGACTGTGTATCTCTGAGAAAAGCACAGAAGCAAATAGATTTCAGGTGGACGCCTACACGCACTTGATGCTATGGTTTCCTGAACATGTCCTTTGTGATCTCGCCTAAAAAATGTCATCTTGTACGAAAAGTTTGCCTGGCGTGAAAGTGACCTGAATTTCAAAGCAGCAAGGAGGAAAGACTGCCTTGTTCTGCTTGCTGGCAGGCCGTTTCTCACAGCTTCCCTGGTGGTCTAGTGGTATAGGATTCGGCGCTTTCACCGCCGTCGGCCCGGGTTCGATTCCCGGTCAGATGGAACCAGTGCGTCGTCTGGGTGTTTGAAATGCCAGCAATCAAAACACCCGCGCGAAACAATGCTTGCACCTCATCAACCTTTCAATTTTCCACACCGCTGCTGTTGCCTCAACAGTCAGCAGCGCATCATTCGGTACCGAGGTGCAGCATTCGCTTCCTTGTGTCTGAACTGTCACGGTTATTATCCGTCTTCCATGTATTATTTTGCCGACTGCATCTCCCTAACAAACTTAGCTGATCACAGCACGGCTATCAGTCAACTCATTGCCAGTGTGAAAAATGCCACATTAGCAACGTGTGCAAGACTCGAATGACAGAGTAACTGGGCCGTGATAACTTATCCTGATATTCATGAGGCCTTAACATTCGCTGCATAAGACAATTCTACCTCTGGTTACCATCCCTCCTGCCATTGGAAAGCGTCTGTCTTTATTTCCTCTATCAAAACCCATTGTAATTTTGCAAGCTTCAATTAAATTTCCTCTTAGCCTCCAGAGTAAAGCAATCCCAGCTTCTCCACACTATCCCTTGGGCCACACTGTAAGACGTCAAACGGGTTCTGAATGTCTGATAGACATATATTTCAGCTACAGGGGAGTCAAAGGTTATGGGGAACGGGCGGCAAAGTTGCGTTGTGTCGAAGATCTCATCAGCCACGAAGTTTTTAAGTGGCGGGCTCGAGGGGCCGAATGGCCCAATCCTGCTCCTATTTTTTCTTTTGGGGATGGTTAGTTTCTTAATTATGTAATTTTTGAGCAGCTAAACAACGTTGGAAGGAAACTCCCACGGGACGTAGAAAAGTGCAAAATCTTAGCTCTACCGAGAGCTCATGCAGCTGAGAGGTTAACCCTGTGTTTCTCTGTCCACAGATCTTCCAGGACCTTCGAAGTGTTTCCAGCATTTAATCAACAATTCCAGATGCAGTATCTGCTGCATATTGCTTTTTATGTTAACGCAGTGTCCCCGCTTGTATTAACAAAAGTCAAAAATAAATTGTAGCTACCAGAAAATAGAATCGATTAAGTCGGCGTGCATTGGTGGTTCAGGGGTAGAATTCTCGCCTGCCACGCGGGAGACCCGGGTTCGATTCCCGGCCAATGCAGGCTAATTTTTTTAACAACTCATTTCATAGCAAACACATCACATGAGCATAAATAATTTATTAGCTGTACCTGTGCAATGGATCAAGGGTATGAATGTTCTGCTCCTGTTCCTGTGCAACAGCTTTGAGGGGCTGAATGGCATCCTGTTCCTGTGTAACAGGCTCGATTCTTACTCTGACAGACATTGCATTGCTCACTTCCTCGTTAGTCTCGTTGTGAGTATCCCCGCCTGTCACGCGGGAGACCGGGGTGAAATTCCCCGACGGGAAGGAATTTTAACATTCCCAATTTTAAACGTTTTGGCAGCACCTTAAAGCGCTCCTTGGAAAAGATCAACAGCGAAAGATTGAACCTAAAACAATTTTAAACGGTGAGGAACTGCATAAAAACCTCCTGCATCAATTCCTCGTTAGCATAGTGTTCTCCTTCTGTTTGTCTTTTGTGCGGGGCACTGCGGAACGAGAGAGGACAGGGAAATGCAGATAACAGCGGGAGAAAGCACGTCTGATCTTTCAAGTGGACAGCACTGGCACGATTGGCCGAATGGCCTCACACTGTACTGCACGCCTCCATGAATCATATGGATATCTGAGACATACTCACACAAAGTGAGCACACATCTGTGTTCGTGCATATGTTTGAGTCGTTGTCTCAAGCAGTGCATTATTGTTTCCTCTGTATTGTCCTTGATATTTTGATGCTGATTATTCAATATCCCGACGGCTTTTCTCTGACTGTGTATCTCTGAGAAAAGCACAGAAGCAAATAGATTTCAGGTGGACGCCTACACGCACTTGATGCTATGGTTTCCTGAACATGTCCTTTGTGATCTCGCCTAAAAAATGTCATCTTGTACGAAAAGTTTGCCTGGCGTGAAAGTGACCTGAATTTCAAAGCAGCAAGGAGGAAAGACTGCCTTGTTCTGCTTGCTGGCAGGCCGTTTCTCACAGCTTCCCTGGTGGTCTAGTGGATAGGATTCGGCGCTTTCACCGCCGCGGCCTGGGTTCGATTCCCGGTCAGGGAACCAGTGCGTCGTCTGGGTGTTTGAAATGCCAGCAATCAAAGCACCCGCGCGAAACAATGCTTGCACCTCATCAACCTTTCAAATTTCCACACCGCTGCTGTTGCCTCAACAGTCAGCAGCGCATCATTCGGTACCGTGGTGTAGCATTCGCCTCCTTGCCTCACAGTGTCAGAACTGTCACGGTTATTATCCGTCTTCCATGTATTATTTTGCCGACTGCATCTCCCTAACAAACTTAGCTGATCACAGCACGGCTATCAGTCAACTCATTGACAGTGTGAAAAATGCCACATTAGCAACGTGTGCAAGACTCGAATGACAGAGTTACTGGGCCGTCATAACTTATCCTGATATTCATGAGGCCTTAACATTCGCTGCATAAGACAATTCTACCTCTGGTTACCTTCCCTCCTGCCATTGGAAAACGTTTGTCTTTATTTCCTCTATCAAAACCCATTGTAATTTTGCAAGCCTCTATTAAATTTCCTCTTAGCCTCCAGAGGAAAGCAATCCCAGCTTCTCCACACTATCCCTCGGGCCACACTGTAAGACGTCAAACGGGTTCTGTATGTCTGATAGACATATATTTCAGCTACAGGGGAGTCAAAGGTTATGGGGAACGGGCGGCAAAGTTGCGTTGTGTCGAAGATCTCATCAGCCACGAACTTTTTAAATGTCGGGCTCGAGGGGCCGAATGGCCCAATCCTGCTACTATTTTTTCTTTTGGGGAAGGTTAGTTTCTTAATTATGTAATTTTTGAGCAGCTAAACAACGTTGGAAGGAAACTCCCACGGGACGTAGAAAAGTGCAAAATCTTAGCTCTACCGAGAGCTCATGCACCTGAGAGGTTAACCCTGTGTTTCTCTGTCCACAGATCTTCCAGGACCTTCGAAGTGTTTCCAGCATTTAATCAACAATTCCAGATGCAGTATCTGCTGCATATTGCTTTTTATGTTAACGCAGTGTCCCCGCTTGTATTAACAAAAGTCAAAAATAAATTGTAGCTACCAGAAAATAGAATCGATTAAGTCGGCGTGCATTGGTGGTTCAGGGGTAGAATTCTCGCCTGCCACGCGGGAGACCCGGGTTCGATTCCCGGCCAATGCAGGCTAATTTTTTTAACAACTCATTTCATAGCAAACACATCACATGAGCATAAATAATTTATTAGCTGTACCTGTGCAATGGATCAAGGGTATGAATGTTCTGCTCCTGTTCCTGTGCAACAGCTTTGAGGGGCTGAATGGCATCCTGTTCCTGTGTAACAGGCTCGATTCTTACTCTGACAGACATTGCATTGCTCACTTCCTCGTTAGTCTCGTTGTGAGTATCCCCGCCTGTCACGCGGGAGACCGGGGTGAAATTCCCCGACGAGAAGGAATTTTAACATCCCCAATTTTAAACGTTTTGGCAGCACCTTAAAGCGCTCCTTGGAAAAGATCAACAGCGAAATATTGAACCTAAATCAATTTTAAACGGTGAGGAACTGCATAAAAACCTCCTTCATCAATTCCTCGTTAGCATAGTGTTCTCCTTCTGTTTGTCTTTTGTGCGGGGCACTGCGGAACGAGAGAGGACAGGGAAATGCAGATAACAGCGGGAGAAAGCACGTCTGATCTTTCAAGTGGACAGCACTGGCACGATTGGCCGAATGGCCTCACACTGTACTGCACGCCTCCATAAATCATATGGATATCTGAGACATACTCACACAAAGTGAGCACACATCTGTGTTCGTGCATATGTTTGAGTCTTTGTCTCAAGCAGTGCATTACTGTTTCCTCTGTATTGTCCTTGATATTTTGATGCTGATTATTCAATATCCCGACGGCTTTTCTCTGACTGTGTATCTCTGAGAAAAGCACAGAAGCAAATAAATTTCAGGTGGACGCCTACACGCACTTGATGCTATGGTTTCCTGAACATGTCCTTTGTGATCTCGCCTAAAAAATGTCATCATGTACGAAAAGTTTGCCTGGCGTGAAAGTGACCTGAATTTCAAAGCAGCAAGGAGGAAAGACTGCCTTGTTCTGCTTGCTGGCAGGCCATTTCTCACAGCTTCCCTGGTGGTCTAGTGGATAGGATTCGGCGCTTTCACCGCCGTCGACCCGGGTTCGATTCCCGGTCAGATGGAACCAGTGCGTCGTCTGGGTGTTTGAAATGCCAGCAATCAAAACACCCGCGCGAAACAATGCTTGCACCTCATCAACCTTTCAATTTTCCACACCGCTGCTGTTGCCTCAACAGTCAGCAGCGCATCATTCGGTACCGAGGTGCAGCATTCGCTTCCTTGTGTCTGAACTGTCACGGTTATTATCCGTCTTCCATGTATTATTTTGCCGACTGCATCTCCCTAACAAACTTAGCTGATCACAGCACGGCTATCAGTCAACTCATTGCCAGTGTGAAAAATGCCACATTAGCAACGTGTGCAAGACTCGAATGACAGAGTTACTGGGCCGTCATAACTTATCCTGATATTCATGAGGCCTTAACATTCGCTGCATAAGACAATTCTACCTCTGGTTACCTTCCCTCCTGCCATTGGAAAACGTTTGTCTTTATTTCCTCTATCAAAACCCATTGTAATTTTGCAAGCCTCTATTAAATTTCCTCTTAGCCTCCAGAGGAAAGCAATCCCAGCTTCTCCACACTATCCCTCGGGCCACACTGTAAGACGTCAAACGGGTTCTGTATGTCTGATAGACATATATTTCAGCTACAGGGGAGTCAAAGGTTATGGGGAACGGGCGGCAAAGTTGCGTTGTGTCGAAGATCTCATCAGCCACGAACTTTTTAAATGGCGGGCTCGAGGGGCCGAATGGCCCAATCCTGCTCCTATTTTTTCTTTTGGGGAAGGTTAGTTTCTTAATTATGTAATTTTTGAGCAGCTAAACAACGTTGGAAGGAAACTCCCACGGGACGTAGAAAAGTGCAAAATCTTAGCTCTACCGAGAGCTCATGCACCTGAGAGGTTAACCCTGTGTTTCTCTGTCCACAGATCTTCCAGGACCTTCGAAGTGTTTCCAGCATTTAATCAACAATTCCAGATGCAGTATCTGCTGCATATTGCTTTTTATGTTAACGCAGTGTCCCCGCTTGTATTAACAAAAGTCAAAAATAAATTGTAGCTACCAGAAAATAGAATCGATTAAGTCGGCGTGCATTGGTGGTTCAGGGGTAGAATTCTCGCCTGCCACGCGGGAGACCCGGGTTCGATTCCCGGCCAATGCAGGCTAATTTTTTTAACAACTCATTTCATAGCAAACACATCACATGAGCATAAATAATTTATTAGCTGTACCTGTGCAATGGATCAAGGGTATGAATGTTCTGCTCCTGTTCCTGTGCAACAGCTTTGAGGGGCTGAATGGCATCCTGTTCCTGTGTAACAGGCTCGATTCTTACTCTGACAGACATTGCATTGCTCACTTCCTCGTTAGTCTCGTTGTGAGTATCCCCGCCTGTCACGCGGGAGACCGGGGTGAAATTCCCCGACGAGAAGGAATTTTAACATCCCCAATTTTAAACGTTTTGGCAGCACCTTAAAGCGCTCCTTGGAAAAGATCAACAGCGAAATATTGAACCTAAATCAATTTTAAACGGTGAGGAACTGCATAAAAACCTCCTTCATCAATTCCTCGTTAGCATAGTGTTCTCCTTCTGTTTGTCTTTTGTGCGGGGCACTGCGGAACGAGAGAGGACAGGGAAATGCAGATAACAGCGGGAGAAAGCACGTCTGATCTTTCAAGTGGACAGCACTGGCACGATTGGCCGAATGGCCTCACACTGTACTGCACGCCTCCATAAATCATATGGATATCTGAGACATACTCACACAAAGTGAGCACACATCTGTGTTCGTGCATATGTTTGAGTCTTTGTCTCAAGCAGTGCATTACTGTTTCCTCTGTATTGTCCTTGATATTTTGATGCTGATTATTCAATATCCCGACGGCTTTTCTCTGACTGTGTATCTCTGAGAAAAGCACAGAAGCAAATAAATTTCAGGTGGACGCCTACACGCACTTGATGCTATGGTTTCCTGAACATGTCCTTTGTGATCTCGCCTAAAAAATGTCATCATGTACGAAAAGTTTGCCTGGCGTGAAAGTGACCTGAATTTCAAAGCAGCAAGGAGGAAAGACTGCCTTGTTCTGCTTGCTGGCAGGCCATTTCTCACAGCTTCCCTGGTGGTCTAGTGGATAGGATTCGGCGCTTTCACCGCCGTCGGCCCGGGTTCGATTCCCGGTCAGATGGAACCAGTGCGTCGTCTGGGTGTTTGAAATGCCAGCAATCAAAGCACCCGCGCGAAACAATGCTTGAACCTCATCAACCTTTCAATTTTCCACACCGCTGCTGTTGCCTCAACAGTCAGCAGCGCATCATTCGGTACCGAGGTGCAGCATTCGCTTCCTTGTGTCTGAACTGTCACGGTTATTATCCGTCTTCCATGTATTATTTTGCCGACTGCATCTCCCTAACAAACTTAGCTGATCACAGCACGGCTATCAGTCAACTCATTGCCAGTGTGAAAAATGCCACATTAGCAACGTGTGCAAGACTCGAATGACAGAGTTACTGGGCCGTCATAACTTATCCTGATATTCATGAGGCCTTAGCATTCGCTGCATAAGACAATTCTACCTCTGGTTACCTTCCCTCCTGCCATTGGAAAACGTTTGTCTTTATTTCCTCTATCAAAACCCATTGTAATTTTGCAAGCCTCTATTAAATTTCCTCTTAGCCTCCAGAGGAAAGCAATCCCAGCTTCTCCACACTATCCCTCGGGCCACACTGTAAGACGTCAAACGGGTTCTGTATGTCTGATAGACATATATTTCAGCTACAGGGGAGTCAAAGGTTATGGGGAACGGGCGGCAAAGTTGCGTTGTGTCGAAGATCTCATCAGCCACGAACTTTTTAAATGGCGGGCTCGAGGGGCCGAATGGCCCAATCCTGCTCCTATTTTTTCTTTTGGGGAAGGTTAGTTTATTAATTATGTAATTTTTGAGCAGCTAAACAACGTTGGAAGGAAACTCCCACGGGACGTAGAAAAGTGCAAAATCTTAGCTCTACCGAGAGCTCATGCACCTGAGAGGTTAACCCTGTGTTTCTCTGTCCACAGATCTTCCAGGACCTTCGAAGTGTTTCAAGCATTTAATCAACAATTCCAGATGCAGTATCTGCTGCATATTGCTTTTTATGTTAACGCAGTGTCCCCGCTTGTATTAACAAAAGTCAAAAATAAATTGTAGCTACCAGAAAATAGAATCGATTAAGTCGGCGTGCATTGGTGGTTCAGGGGTAGAATTCTCGCCTGCCACGCGGGAGACCCGGGTTCGATTCCCGGCCAATGCAGGCTAATTTTTTTAACAACTCATTTCATAGCAAACACATCACATGAGCATAAATAATTTATTAGCTGTACCTGTGCAATGGATCAAGGGTATGAATGTTCTGCTCCTGTTCCTGTGCAACAGCTTTCAGGGGCTGAATGGCATCCTGTTCCTGTGTAACAGGCTCGATTCTTACTCTGACAGACACTACATTGCTCACTTCCTCGTTAGTCTCGTTGTGAGTATCCCCGCCTGTCACGCGGGAGACCGGGGTGAAATTCCCCGACGGGAAGGAATTTTAACATCCCCAATTTTAAACGTTTTGGCAGCACCTTAAAGCGCTCCTTGGAAAAGATCAACAGCGAAAGATTGAACCTAAAACAATTTTAAACGGTGAGGAACTGCATAAAAACCTCCTGCATCAATTCCTCGTTAGCATAGTGTTCTCCTTCTGTTTGTCTTTTGTGCGGGGCACTGCGGAACGAGAGAGGACAGGGAAATGCAGATAACAGCGGGAGAAAGCACGTCTGATCTTTCAAGTGGACAGCACTGGCACGATTGGCCGAATGGCCTCACACTGTACTGCACGCCTCCATAAATCATATGGATATCTGAGACATACTCACACAAAGTGAGCACACATCTGTGTTCGTGCATATGTTTGAGTCTTTGTCTCAAGCAGTGCATTACTGTTTCCTCTGTATTGTCCTTGATATTTTGATGCTGATTATTCAATATCCCGACGGCTTTTCTCTGACTGTGTATCTCTGAGAAAAGCACAGAAGCAAATAGATTTCAGGTGGACGCCTACACGCACTTGATGCTATGGTTTCCTGAACATGTCCTTTGTGATCTCGCCTAAAAAATGTCATCTTGTACGAAAAGTTTGCCTGGCGTGAAAGTGACCTGAATTTCAAAGCAGCAAGGAGGAAAGACTGCCTTGTTCTGCTTGCTGGCAGGCCGTTTCTCACAGCTTCCCTGGTGGTCTAGTGGATAGGATTCGGCGCTTTCACCGCCGTCGGCCCGGGTTCGATTCCCGGTCAGATGGAACCAGTGCGTCGTCTGGGTGTTTGAAATGCCAGCAATCAAAGCACCCGCGCGAAACAATGCTTGCACCTCATCAACCTTTCAATTTTCCACACCGCTGCTGTTGCCTCAACAGTCAGCAGCGCATCATTCGGTACCAAGGTGCAGCATTCGCTTCCTTGTGTCTGAACTGTCACGGTTATTATCCGTCTTCCATGTATTATTTTGCCGACTGCATCTCCCTAACAAACTTAGCTGATCACAGCACGGCTATCAGTCAACTCATTGACAGTGTGAAAAATGCCACATTAGCAACGTGTGCAAGACTCGAATGACAGAGTTACTGGGCCGTCATAACTTATCCTGATATTCATGAGGCCTTAACATTCGCTGCATAAGACAATTCTACCTCTGGTTACCTTCCCTCCTGCCATTGGAAAACGTTTGTCTTTATTTCCTCTATCAAAACCCATTGTAATTTTGCAAGCCTCTATTAAATTTCCTCTTAGCCTCCAGAGGAAAGCAATCCCAGCTTCTCCACACTATCCCTCGGGCCACACTGTAAGACGTCAAACGGGTTCTGTATGTCTGATAGACATATATTTCAGCTACAGGGGAGTCAAAGGTTATGGGGAACGGGCGGCAAAGTTGCGTTGTGTCGAAGATCTCATCAGCCACGAACTTTTTAAATGTCGGGCTCGAGGGGCCGAATGGCCCAATCCTGCTACTATTTTTTCTTTTGGGGAAGGTTAGTTTCTTAATTATGTAATTTTTGAGCAGCTAAACAACGTTGGAAGGAAACTCCCACGGGACGTAGAAAAGTGCAAAATCTTAGCTCTACCGAGAGCTCATGCACCTGAGAGGTTAACCCTGTGTTTCTCTGTCCACAGATCTTCCAGGACCTTCGAAGTGTTTCCAGCATTTAATCAACAATTCCAGATGCAGTATCTGCTGCATATTGCTTTTTATGTTAACGCAGTGTCCCCGCTTGTATTAACAAAAGTCAAAAATAAATTGTAGCTACCAGAAAATAGAATCGATTAAGTCGGCGTGCATTGGTGGTTCAGGGGTAGAATTCTCGCCTGCCACGCGGGAGACCCGGGTTCGATTCCCGGCCAATGCAGGCTAATTTTTTTAACAACTCATTTCATAGCAAACACATCACATGAGCATAAATAATTTATTAGCTGTACCTGTGCAATGGATCAAGGGTATGAATGTTCTGCTCCTGTTCCTGTGCAACAGCTTTGAGGGGCTGAATGGCATCCTGTTCCTGTGTAACAGGCTCGATTCTTACTCTGACAGACATTGCATTGCTCACTTCCTCGTTAGTCTCGTTGTGAGTATCCCCGCCTGTCACGCGGGAGACCGGGGTGAAATTCCCCGACGAGAAGGAATTTTAACATCCCCAATTTTAAACGTTTTGGCAGCACCTTAAAGCGCTCCTTGGAAAAGATCAACAGCGAAATATTGAACCTAAATCAATTTTAAACGGTGAGGAACTGCATAAAAACCTCCTTCATCAATTCCTCGTTAGCATAGTGTTCTCCTTCTGTTTGTCTTTTGTGCGGGGCACTGCGGAACGAGAGAGGACAGGGAAATGCAGATAACAGCGGGAGAAAGCACGTCTGATCTTTCAAGTGGACAGCACTGGCACGATTGGCCGAATGGCCTCACACTGTACTGCACGCCTCCATAAATCATATGGATATCTGAGACATACTCACACAAAGTGAGCACACATCTGTGTTCGTGCATATGTTTGAGTCTTTGTCTCAAGCAGTGCATTACTGTTTCCTCTGTATTGTCCTTGATATTTTGATGCTGATTATTCAATATCCCGACGGCTTTTCTCTGACTGTGTATCTCTGAGAAAAGCACAGAAGCAAATAAATTTCAGGTGGACGCCTACACGCACTTGATGCTATGGTTTCCTGAACATGTCCTTTGTGATCTCGCCTAAAAAATGTCATCATGTACGAAAAGTTTGCCTGGCGTGAAAGTGACCTGAATTTCAAAGCAGCAAGGAGGAAAGACTGCCTTGTTCTGCTTGCTGGCAGGCCGTTTCTCACAGCTTCCCTGGTGGTCTAGTGGATAGGATTCGGCGCTTTCACCGCCGTCGGCCCGGGTTCGATTCCCGGTCAGATGGAACCAGTGCGTCGTCTGGGTGTTTGAAATGCCAGCAATCAAAGCACCCGCGCGAAACAATGCTTGCACCTCATCAACCTTTCAATTTTCCACACCGCTGCTGTTGCCTCAACAGTCAGCAGCGCATCATTCGGTACCGAGGTGCAGCATTCGCTTCCTTGTGTCTGAACTGTCACGGTTATTATCCGTCTTCCATGTATTATTTTGCCGACTGCATCTCCCTAACAAACTTAGCTGATCACAGCACGGCTATCAGTCAACTCATTGCCAGTGTGAAAAATGCCACATTAGCAACGTGTGCAAGACTCGAATGACAGAGTTACTGGGCCGTCATAACTTATCCTGATATTCATGAGGCCTTAACATTCGCTGCATAAGACAATTCTACCTCTGGTTACCTTCCCTCCTGCCATTGGAAAACGTTTGTCTTTATTTCCTCTATCAAAACCCATTGTAATTTTGCAAGCCTCTATTAAATTTCCTCTTAGCCTCCAGAGGAAAGCAATCCCAGCTTCTCCACACTATCCCTCGGGCCACACTGTAAGACGTCAAACGGGTTCTGTATGTCTGATAGACATATATTTCAGCTACAGGGGAGTCAAAGGTTATGGGGAACGGGCGGCAAAGTTGCGTTGTGTCGAAGATCTCATCAGCCACGAACTTTTTAAATGGCGGGCTCGAGGGGCCGAATGGCCCAATCCTGCTCCTATTTTTTCTTTTGGGGAAGGTTAGTTTCTTAATTATGTAATTTTTGAGCAGCTAAACAACGTTGGAAGGAAACTCCCACGGGACGTAGAAAAGTGCAAAATCTTAGCTCTACCGAGAGCTCATGCACCTGAGAGGTTAACCCTGTGTTTCTCTGTCCACAGATCTTCCAGGACCTTCGAAGTGTTTCCAGCATTTAATCAACAATTCCAGATGCAGTATCTGCTGCATATTGCTTTTTATGTTAACGCAGTGTCCCCGCTTGTATTAACAAAAGTCAAAAATAAATTGTAGCTACCAGAAAATAGAATCGATTAAGTCGGCGTGCATTGGTGGTTCAGGGGTAGAATTCTCGCCTGCCACGCTGGAGACCCGGGTTCGATTCCCGGCCAATGCAGGCTAATTTTTTTAACAACTCATTTCATAGCAAACACATCACATGAGCATAAATAATTTATTAGCTGTACCTGTGCAATGGATCAAGGGTATGAATGTTCTGCTCCTGTTCCTGTGCAACAGCTTTGAGGGGCTGAATGGCATCCTGTTCCTGTGTAACAGGCTCGATTCTTACTCTGACAGACATTGCATTGCTCACTTCCTCGTTAGTCTCGTTGTGAGTATCCCCGCCTGTCACGCGGGAGACCGGGGTGAAATTCCCCGACGAGAAGGAATTTTAACATCCCCAATTTTAAACGTTTTGGCAGCACCTTAAAGCGCTCCTTGGAAAAGATCAACAGCGAAATATTGAACCTAAATCAATTTTAAACGGTGAGGAACTGCATAAAAACCTCCTTCATCAATTCCTCGTTAGCATAGTGTTCTCCTTCTGTTTGTCTTTTGTGCGGGGCACTGCGGAACGAGAGAGGACAGGGAAATGCAGATAACAGCGGGAGAAAGCACGTCTGATCTTTCAAGTGGACAGCACTGGCACGATTGGCCGAATGGCCTCACACTGTACTGCACGCCTCCATAAATCATATGGATATCTGAGACATACTCACACAAAGTGAGCACACATCTGTGTTCGTGCATATGTTTGAGTCTTTGTCTCAAGCAGTGCATTACTGTTTCCTCTGTATTGTCCTTGATATTTTGATGCTGATTATTCAATATCCCGACGGCTTTTCTCTGACTGTGTATCTCTGAGAAAAGCACAGAAGCAAATAAATTTCAGGTGGACGCCTACACGCACTTGATGCTATGGTTTCCTGAACATGTCCTTTGTGATCTCGCCTAAAAAATGTCATCATGTGCGAAAAGTTTGCCTGGCGTGAAAGTGACCTGAATTTCAAAGCAGCAAGGAGGAAAGACTGCCTTGTTCTGCTTGCTGGCAGGCCATTTCTCACAGCTTCCCTGGTGGTCTAGTGGATAGGATTCGGCGCTTTCACCGCCGTCGGCCCGGGTTCGATTCCCGGTCAGATGGAACCAGTGCGTCGTCTGGGTGTTTGAAATGCCAGCAATCAAAGCACCCGCGCGAAACAATGCTTGAACCTCATCAACCTTTCAATTTTCCACACCGCTGCTGTTGCCTCAACAGTCAGCAGCGCATCATTCGGTACCGAGGTGCAGCATTCGCTTCCTTGTGTCTGAACTGTCACGGTTATTATCCGTCTTCCATGTATTATTTTGCCGACTGCATCTCCCTAACAAACTTAGCTGATCACAGCACGGCTATCAGTCAACTCATTGCCAGTGTGAAAAATGCCACATTAGCAACGTGTGCAAGACTCGAATGACAGAGTTACTGGGCCGTCATAACTTATCCTGATATTCATGAGGCCTTAACATTCGCTGCATAAGACAATTCTACCTCTGGTTACCTTCCCTCCTGCCATTGGAAAACGTTTGTCTTTATTTCCTCTATCAAAACCCATTGTAATTTTGCAAGCCTCTATTAAATTTCCTCTTAGCCTCCAGAGGAAAGCAATCCCAGCTTCTCCACACTATCCCTCGGGCCACACTGTAAGACGTCAAACGGGTTCTGTATGTCTGATAGACATATATTTCAGCTACAGGGGAGTCAAAGGTTATGGGGAACGGGCGGCAAAGTTGCGTTGTGTCGAAGATCTCATCAGCCACGAACTTTTTAAATGGCGGGCTCGAGGGGCCGAATGGCCCAATCCTGCTCCTATTTTTTCTTTTGGGGAAGGTTAGTTTCTTAATTATGTAATTTTTGAGCAGCTAAACAACGTTGGAAGGAAACTCCCACGGGACGTAGAAAAGTGCAAAATCTTAGCTCTACCGAGAGCTCATGCACCTGAGAGGTTAACCCTGTGTTTCTCTGTCCACAGATCTTCCAGGACCTTCGAAGTGTTTCCAGCATTTAATCAACAATTCCAGATGCAGTATCTGCTGCATATTGCTTTTTATGTTAACGCAGTGTCCCCGCTTGTATTAACAAAAGTCAAAAATAAATTGTAGCTACCAGAAAATAGAATCGATTAAGTCGGCGTGCATTGGTGGTTCAGGGGTAGAATTCTCTCCTGCCACGCGGGAGACCCGGGTTCGATTCCCGGCCAATGCAGGCTAATTTTTTTAACAACTCATTTCATAGCAAACACATCACATGAGCATAAATAATTTATTAGCTGTACCTGTGCAATGGATCAAGGGTATGAATGTTCTGCTCCTGTTCCTGTGCAACAGCTTTGAGGGGCTGAATGGCATCCTGTTCCTGTGTAACAGGCTCGATTCTTACTCTGACAGACATTGCATTGCTCACTTCCTCGTTAGTCTCGTTGTGAGTATCCCCGCCTGTCACGCGGGAGACCGGGGTGAAATTCCCCGACGGGAAGGAATTTTAACATCCCCAATTTTAAACGTTTTGGCAGCACCTTAAAGCGCTCCTTGGAAAAGATCAACAGCGAAAGATTGAACCTAAAACAATTTTAAACGGTGAGGAACTGCATAAAAACCTCCTGCATCAATTCCTCGTTAGCATAGTGTTCTCCTTCTGTTTGTCTTTTGTGCGGGGCACTGCGGAACGAGAGAGGACAGGGAAATGCAGATAACAGCGGGAGAAAGCACGTCTGATCTTTCAAGTGGACAGCACTGGCACGATTGGCCGAATGGCCTCACACTGTACTGCACGCCTCCCTGAATCATATGGATATCTGAGACATACTCACACAAAGTGAGCACACATCTGTGTTCGTGCATATGTTTGAGTCTTTGTCTCAAGCAGTGCATTACTGTTTCCTCTGTATTGTCCTTGATATTTTGATGCTGATTATTCAATATCCCGACGGCTTTTCTCTGACTGTGTATCTCTGAGAAAAGCACAGAAGCAAATAGATTTCAGGTGGACGCCTACACGCACTTGATGCTATGGTTTCCTGAACATGTCCTTTGTGATCTCGCCTAAAAAATGTCATCTTGTACGAAAAGTTTGCCTGGCGTGAAAGTGACCTGAATTTCAAAGCAGCAAGGAGGAAAGACTGCCTTGTTCTGCTTGCTGGCAGGCCGTTTCTCACAGCTTCCCTGGTGGTCTAGTGGATAGGATTCGGCGCATTCACCGCCGCGGCCTGGGTTCGATTCCCGGTCAGGGAACCAGTGCGTCGTCTGGGTGTTTGAAATGCCAGCAATCAAAGCACCCGCGCGAAACAATGCTTGCACCTCATCAACCTTTCAAATTTCCACACCGCTGCTGTTGCCTGAACAGTCAGCAGCGCATCATTCGGTACCGTGGTGTAGCATTCGCCTCCTTGCCTCACAGTGTCAGAACTGTCACGGTTATTATCCGTCTTCCATGTATTATTTTGCCGACTGCATCTCCCTAACAAACTTAGCTGATCACAGCACGGCTATCAGTCAACTCATTGCCAGTGTGAAAAATGCCACATTAGCAACGTGTGCAAGACTCGAATGACAGAGTTACTGGGCCGTCATAACTTATCCTGATATTCATGAGGCCTTAGCATTCGCTGCATAAGACAATTCTACCTCTGGTTACCTTCCCTCCTGCCATTGGAAAACGTTTGTCTTTATTTCCTCTATCAAAACCCATTGTAATTTTGCAAGCCTCTATTAAATTTCCTCTTAGCCTCCAGAGGAAAGCAATCCCAGCTTCTCCACACTATCCCTCGGGCCACACTGTAAGACGTCAAACGGGTTCTGTATGTCTGATAGACATATATTTCAGCTACAGGGGAGTCAAAGGTTATGGGGAACGGGCGGCAAAGTTGCGTTGTGTCGAAGATCTCATCAGCCACGAACTTTTTAAATGGCGGGCTCGAGGGGCCGAATGGCCCAATCCTGCTCCTATTTTTTCTTTTGGGGAAGGTTAGTTTATTAATTATGTAATTTTTGAGCAGCTAAACAACGTTGGAAGGAAACTCCCACGGGACGTAGAAAAGTGCAAAATCTTAGCTCTACCGAGAGCTCATGCACCTGAGAGGTTAACCCTGTGTTTCTCTGTCCACAGATCTTCCAGGACCTTCGAAGTGTTTCAAGCATTTAATCAACAATTCCAGATGCAGTATCTGCTGCATATTGCTTTTTATGTTAACGCAGTGTCCCCGCTTGTATTAACAAAAGTCAAAAATAAATTGTAGCTACCAGAAAATAGAATCGATTAAGTCGGCGTGCATTGGTGGTTCAGGGGTAGAATTCTCGCCTGCCACGCGGGAGACCCGGGTTCGATTCCCGGCCAATGCAGGCTAATTTTTTTAACAACTCATTTCATAGCAAACACATCACATGAGCATAAATAATTTATTAGCTGTACCTGTGCAATGGATCAAGGGTATGAATGTTCTGCTCCTGTTCCTGTGCAACAGCTTTGAGGGGCTGAATGGCATCCTGTTCCTGTGTAACAGGCTCGATTCTTACTCTGACAGACATTGCATTGCTCACTTCCTCGTTAGTCTCGTTGTGAGTATCCCCGCCTGTCACGCGGGAGACCGGGGTGAAATTCCCCGACGGGAAGGAATTTTAACATCCCCAATTTTAAACGTTTTGGCAGCACCTTAAAGCGCTCCTTGGAAAAGATCAACAGCGAAAGATTGAACCTAAAACAATTTTAAACGGTGAGGAACTGCATAAAAACCTCCTGCATCAATTCCTCGTTAGCATAGTGTTCTCCTTCTGTTTGTCTTTTGTGCGGGGCACTGCGGAACGAGAGAGGACAGGGAAATGCAGATAACAGCGGGAGAAAGCACGTCTGATCTTTCAAGTGGACAGCACTGGCACGATTGGCCGAATGAGCTCACACTGTACTGCACGCCTCCATAAATCATATGGATATCTGAGACATACTCACACAAAGTGAGCACACATCTGTGTTCGTGCATATGTTTGAGTCTTTGTCTCAAGCAGTGCATTACTGTTTCCTCTGTATTGTCCTTGATATTTTGATGCTGATTATTCAATATCCCGACGGCTTTTCTCTGACTGTGTATCTCTGAGAAAAGCACAGAAGCAAATAGATTTCAGGTGGACGCCTACACGCACTTGATGCTATGGTTTCCTGAACATGTCCTTTGTGATCTCGCCTAAAAAATGTCATCTTGTACGAAAAGTTTGCCTGGCGTGAAAGTGACCTGAATTTCAAAGCAGCAAGGAGGAAAGACTGCCTTGTTCTGCTTGCTGGCAGGCCGTTTCTCACAGCTTCCCTGGTGGTCTAGTGGATAGGATTCGGCGCTTTCACCGCCGTCGGCCCGGGTTCGATTCCCGGTCAGATGGAACCAGTGCGTCGTCTGGGTGTTTGAAATGCCAGCAATCAAAGCACCCGCGCGAAACAATGCTTGCACCTCATCAACCTTTCAATTTTCCACACCGTTGCTGTTGCCTCAACAGTCAGCAGCGCATCATTCGGTACCAAGGTGCAGCATTCGCTTCCTTGTGTCTGAACTGTCACGGTTATTATCCGTCTTCCATGTATTATTTTGCCGACTGCATCTCCCTAACAAACTTAGCTGATCACAGCACGGCTATCAGTCAACTCATTGCCAGTGTGAAAAATGCCACATTAGCAACGTGTGCAAGACTCGAATGACAGAGTAACTGGGCCGTGATAACTTATCCTGATATTCATGAGGCCTTAACATTCGCTGCATAAGACAATTCTACCTCTGGTTACCATCCCTCCTGCCATTGGAAAGCGTCTGTCTTTATTTCCTCTATCAAAACCCATTGTAATTTTGCAAGCTTCAATTAAATTTCCTCTTAGCCTCCAGAGGAAAGCAATCCCAGCTTCTCCACACTATCCCTTGGGCCACACTGTAAGACGTCAAACGGGTTCTGTATGTCTGATAGACATATATTTCAGCTACAGGGGAGTCAAAGGTTATGGGGAACGGGCGGCAAAGTTGCGTTGTGTCGAAGATCTCATCAGCCACGAAGTTTTTAAGTGGCGGGCTCGAGGGGCCGAATGGCCCAATCCTGCTCCTATTTTTTCTTTTGGGGAAGGTTAGTTTCTTAATTATGTAATTTTTGAGCAGCTAAACAACGTTGGAAGGAAACTCCCACGGGACGTAGATAAGTGCAAAATCTTAGCTCTACCGAGAGCTCATGCAGCTGAGAGGTTAACCCTGTGTTTCTCTGTCCACAGATCTTCCAGGACCTTCGAAGTGTTTCCAGCATTTAATCAACAATTCCAGATGCAGTATCTGCTGCATATTGCTTTTTATGTTAACGCAGTGTCCCCGCTTGTATTAACAAAAGTCAAAAATAAATTGTAGCTACCAGAAAATAGAATCGATTAAGTCGGCGTGCATTGGTGGTTCAGGGGTAGAATTCTCGCCTGCCACGCGGGAGACCCGGGTTCGATTCCCGGCCAATGCAGGCTAATTTTTTTAACAACTCATTTCATAGCAAACACATCACATGAGCATAAATAATTTATTAGCTGTACCTGTGCAATGGATCAAGGGTATGAATGTTCTGCTCCTGTTCCTGTGCAACAGCTTTGAGGGGCTGAATGGCATCCTGTTCCTGTGTAACAGGCTCGATTCTTACTCTGACAGACATTGCATTGCTCACTTCCTCGTTAGTCTCGTTGTGAGTATCCCCGCCTGTCACGCGGGAGACCGGGGTGAAATTCCCCGACGGGAAGGAATTTTAACATCCCCAATTTTAAACGTTTTGGCAGCACCTTAAAGCGCTCCTTGGAAAAGATCAACAGCGAAAGATTGAACCTAAAACAATTTTAAACGGTGAGGAACTGCATAAAAACCTCCTGCATCAATTCCTCGTTAGCATAGTGTTCTCCTTCTGTTTGTCTTTTGTGCGGGGCACTGCGGAACGAGAGAGGACAGGGAAATGCAGATAACAGCGGGAGAAAGCACGTCTGATCTTTCAAGTGGACAGCACTGGCACGATTGGCCGAATGGCCTCACACTGTACTGCACGCCTCCATAAATCATATGGATATCTGAGACATACTCACACAAAGTGAGCACACATCTGTGTTCGTGCATATGTTTGAGTCTTTGTCTCAAGCAGTGCATTACTGTTTCCTCTGTATTGTCCTTGATATTTTGATGCTGATTATTCAATATCCCGACGGCTTTTCTCTGACTGTGTATCTCTGAGAAAAGCACAGAAGCAAATAGATTTCAGGTGGACGCCTACACGCACTTGATGCTATGGTTTCCTGAACATGTCCTTTGTGATCTCGCCTAAAAAATGTCATCTTGTACGAAAAGTTTGCCTGGCGTGAAAGTGACCTGAATTTCAAAGCAGCAAGGAGGAAAGACTGCCTTGTTCTGCTTGCTGGCAGGCCGTTTCTCACAGCTTCCCTGGTGGTCTAGTGGATAGGATTCGGCGCTTTCACCGCCGTCGGCCCGGGTTCGATTCCCGGTCAGATGGAACCAGTGCGTCGTCTGGGTGTTTGAAATGCCAGCAATCAAAGCACCCGCGCGAAACAATGCTTGCACCTCATCAACCTTTCAATTTTCCACACCGCTGCTGTTGCCTCAACAGTCAGCAGCGCATCATTCGGTACCGTGGTGTAGCATTCGCCTCCTTGCCTCACAGTGTCAGAACTGTCACGGTTATTATCCGTCTTCCATGTATTATTTTGCCGACTGCATCTCCCTAACAAACTTAGCTGATCACAGCACGGCTATCAGTCAACTCATTGCCAGTGTGAAAAATGCCACATTAGCAACGTGTGCAAGACTCGAATGACAGAGTTACTGGGCCGTCATAACTTATCCTGATATTCATGAGGCCTTAGCATTCGCTGCATAAGACAATTCTACCTCTGGTTACCTTCCCTCCTGCCATTGGAAAACGTTTGTCTTTATTTCCTCTATCAAAACCCATTGTAATTTTGCAAGCCTCTATCAAATTTCCTCTTAGCCTCCAGAGGAAAGCAATCCCAGCTTCTCCACACTATCCCTCGGGCCACACTGTAAGACGTCAAACGGGTTCTGTATGTCTGATAGACATATATTTCAGCTACAGGGGAGTCAAAGGTTATGGGGAACGGGCGGCAAAGTTGCGTTGTGTCGAAGATCTCATCAGCCACGAACTTTTTAAATGGCGGGCTCGAGGGGCCGAATGGCCCAATCCTGCTCCTATTTTTTCTTTTGGGGAAGGTTAGTTTATTAATTATGTAATTTTTGAGCAGCTAAACAACGTTGGAAGGAAACTCCCACGGGACGTAGAAAAGTGCAAAATCTTAGCTCTACCGAGAGCTCATGCACCTGAGAGGTTAACCCTGTGTTTCTCTGTCCACAGATCTTCCAGGACCTTCGAAGTGTTTCAAGCATTTAATCAACAATTCCAGATGCAGTATCTGCTGCATATTGCTTTTTATGTTAACGCAGTGTCCCCGCTTGTATTAACAAAAGTCAAAAATAAATTGTAGCTACCAGAAAATAGAATCGATTAAGTCGGCGTGCATTGGTGGTTCAGGGGTAGAATTCTCGCCTGCCACGCGGGAGACCCGGGTTCGATTCCCGGCCAATGCAGGCTAATTTTTTTAACAACTCATTTCATAGCAAACACATCACATGAGCATAAATAATTTATTAGCTGTACCTGTGCAATGGATCAAGGGTATGAATGTTCTGCTCCTGTTCCTGTGCAACAGCTTTGAGGGGCTGAATGGCATCCTGTTCCTGTGTAACAGGCTCGATTCTTACTCTGACAGACATTGCATTGCTCACTTCCTCGTTAGTCTCGTTGTGAGTATCCCCGCCTGTCACGCGGGAGACCGGGGTGAAATTCCCCGACGGGAAGGAATTTTAACATCCCCAATTTTAAACGTTTTGGCAGCACCTTAAAGCGCTCCTTGGAAAAGATCAACAGCGAAAGATTGAACCTAAAACAATTTTAAACGGTGAGGAACTGCATAAAAACCTCCTGCATCAATTCCTCGTTAGCATAGTGTTCTCCTTCTGTTTGTCTTTTGTGCGGGGCACTGCGGAACGAGAGAGGACAGGGAAATGCAGATAACAGCGGGAGAAAGCACGTCTGATCTTTCAAGTGGACAGCACTGGCACGATTGGCCGAATGAGCTCACACTGTACTGCACGCCTCCATAAATCATATGGATATCTGAGACATACTCACACAAAGTGAGCACACATCTGTGTTCGTGCATATGTTTGAGTCTTTGTCTCAAGCAGTGCATTACTGTTTCCTCTGTATTGTCCTTGATATTTTGATGCTGATTATTCAATATCCCGACGGCTTTTCTCTGACTGTGTATCTCTGAGAAAAGCACAGAAGCAAATAGATTTCAGGTGGACGCCTACACGCACTTGATGCTATGGTTTCCTGAACATGTCCTTTGTGATCTCGCCTAAAAAATGTCATCTTGTACGAAAAGTTTGCCTGGCGTGAAAGTGACCTGAATTTCAAAGCAGCAAGGAGGAAAGACTGCCTTGTTCTGCTTGCTGGCAGGCCGTTTCTCACAGCTTCCCTGGTGGTCTAGTGGATAGGATTCGGCGCTTTCACCGCCGTCGGCCCGGGTTCGATTCCCGGTCAGATGGAACCAGTGCGTCGTCTGGGTGTTTGAAATGCCAGCAATCAAAGCACCCGCGCGAAACAATGCTTGCACCTCATCAACCTTTCAATTTTCCACACCGTTGCTGTTGCCTCAACAGTCAGCAGCGCATCATTCGGTACCAAGGTGCAGCATTCGCTTCCTTGTGTCTGAACTGTCACGGTTATTATCCGTCTTCCATGTATTATTTTGCCGACTGCATCTCCCTAACAAACTTAGCTGATCACAGCACGGCTATCAGTCAACTCATTGCCAGTGTGAAAAATGCCACATTAGCAACGTGTGCAAGACTCGAATGACAGAGTAACTGGGCCGTGATAACTTATCCTGATATTCATGAGGCCTTAACATTCGCTGCATAAGACAATTCTACCTCTGGTTACCATCCCTCCTGCCATTGGAAAGCGTCTGTCTTTATTTCCTCTATCAAAACCCATTGTAATTTTGCAAGCTTCAATTAAATTTCCTCTTAGCCTCCAGAGGAAAGCAATCCCAGCTTCTCCACACTATCCCTTGGGCCACACTGTAAGACGTCAAACGGGTTCTGTATGTCTGATAGACATATATTTCAGCTACAGGGGAGTCAAAGGTTATGGGGAACGGGCGGCAAAGTTGCGTTGTGTCGAAGATCTCATCAGCCACGAAGTTTTTAAGTGGCGGGCTCGAGGGGCCGAATGGCCCAATCCTGCTCCTATTTTTTCTTTTGGGGAAGGTTAGTTTCTTAATTATGTAATTTTTGAGCAGCTAAACAACGTTGGAAGGAAACTCCCACGGGACGTAGATAAGTGCAAAATCTTAGCTCTACCGAGAGCTCATGCAGCTGAGAGGTTAACCCTGTGTTTCTCTGTCCACAGATCTTCCAGGACCTTCGAAGTGTTTCCAGCATTTAATCAACAATTCCAGATGCAGTATCTGCTGCATATTGCTTTTTATGTTAACGCAGTGTCCCCGCTTGTATTAACAAAAGTCAAAAATAAATTGTAGCTACCAGAAAATAGAATCGATTAAGTCGGCGTGCATTGGTGGTTCAGGGGTAGAATTCTCGCCTGCCACGCGGGAGACCCGGGTTCGATTCCCGGCCAATGCAGGCTAATTTTTTTAACAACTCATTTCATAGCAAACACATCACATGAGCATAAATAATTTATTAGCTGTACCTGTGCAATGGATCAAGGGTATGAATGTTCTGCTCCTGTTCCTGTGCAACAGCTTTGAGGGGCTGAATGGCATCCTGTTCCTGTGTAACAGGCTCGATTCTTACTCTGACACACACTACATTGCTCACTTCCTCGTTAGTCTCGTTGTGAGTATCCCCGCCTGTCACGCGGGAGACCGGGGTGAAATTCCCCGACGTGAAGGAATTTTAACATCCCCAATTTTAAACGTTTTGGCAGCACCTTAAAGCGCTCCTTGGAAAAGATCAACAGCGAAAGATTGAACCTAAAACAATTTTAAACGGTGAGGAACTGCATAAAAACCTCCTGCATCAATTCCTCGTTAGCATAGTGTTCTCCTTCTGTTTGTCTTTTGTGCGGGGCACTGCGGAACGAGAGAGGACAGGGAAATGCAGATAACAGCGGGAGAAAGCACGTCTGATCTTTCAAGTGGACAGCACTGGCACGATTGGCCGAATGGCCTCACACTGTACTGCACGCCTCCATGAATCATATGGATATCTGAGACATACTCACACAAAGTGAGCACACATCTGTGTTCGTGCCTATGTTTGAGTCGTTGTCTCAAGCAGTGCATTACTGTTTCCTCTGTATTGTCCTTGATATTTTGATGCTGATTATTCAATATCCCGACGGCTTTTCTCTGACTGTGTATCTCTGAGAAAAGCACAGAAGCAAATAGATTTCAGGTGGACGCCTACACGCACTTGATGCTATGGTTTCCTGAACATGTCCTTTGTGATCTCGCCTAAAAAATGTCATCTTGTACGAAAAGTTTGCCTGGCGTGAAAGTGACCTGAATGTCAAAGCAGCAAGGAGGAAAGACTGCCTTGTTCTGCTTGCTGGCAGGCCGTTTCTCACAGCTTCCCTGGTGGTCTAGTGGATAGGATTCGGCGCTTTCACCGCCGCGGCCTGGGTTCGATTCCCGGTCAGGGAACCAGTGCGTCGTCTGGGTGTTTGAAATGCCAGCAATCAAAGCACCCGCGCGAAACAATGCTTGCACCTCATCAACCTTTCAAATTTCCACACCGCTGCTGTTGCCTGAACAGTCAGCAGCGCATCATTCGGTACCGTGGTGTAGCATTCGCCTCCTTGCCTCACAGTGTCAGAACTGTCACGGTTATTATCCGTCTTCCATGTATTATTTTGCCGACTGCATCTCCCTAACAAACTTAGCTGATCACAGCACGGCTATCAGTCAACTCATTGCCAGTGTGAAAAATGCCACATTAGCAACGTGTGCAAGACTCGAATGACAGAGTTACTGGGCCGTCATAACTTATCCTGATATTCATGAGGCCTTAACATTCGCTGCATAAGACAATTCTACCTCTGGTTACCTTCCCTCCTGCCATTGGAAAACTTTTGTCTTTATTTCCTCTATCAAAACCCATTGTAATTTTGCAAGCCTCTATTAACTTTCCTCTTAGCCTCCAGAGGAAAGCAATCCCAGCTTCTCCACACTATCCCTCGGGCCACACTGTAAGACGTCAAACGGGTTCTGTATGTCTGATAGACATATATTTCAGCTACAGGGGAGTCAAAGGTTATGGGGAACGGGCGGCAAAGTTGCGTTGTGTCGAAGATCTCATCAGCCACGAACTTTTTAAATGGCGGGCTCGAGGGGCCGAATGGCCCAATCCTGCTCCTATTTTTTCTTTTGGGGAAGGTTAGTTTCTTAATTATGTAATTTTTGAGCAGCTAAACAACGTTGGAAGGAAACTCCCAAGGGACGTAGAAAAGTGCAAAATCTTAGCTCTACCGAGAGCTCATGCACCTGAGAGGTTAACCCTGTGTTTCTCTGTCCACAGATCTTCCAGGACCTTCGAAGTGTTTCCAGCATTTAATCAACAATTCCAGATGCAGTATCTGCTGCATATTGCTTTTTATGTTAACGCAGTGTCCCCGCTTGTATTAACAAAAGTCAAAAATAAATTGTAGCTACCAGAAAATAGAATCGATTAAGTCGGCGTGCATTGGTGGTTCAGGGGTAGAATTCTCGCCTGCCACGCGGGAGACCCGGGTTCGATTCCCGGCCAATGCAGGCTAATTTTTTTAACAACTCATTTCATAGCAAACACATCACATGAGCATCAATAATTTATTAGCTGTACCTGTGCAATGGATCAAGGGTATCAATGTTTTGCTCCTGTTCCTGTGCAACAGCTTTGAGGGGCTGAATGGCATCCTGTTCCTGTGTAACAGGCTCGATTCTTACTCTGACAGACATTGCTCACTTCCTCGTTAGTCTCGTTGTGAGTATCCCCGCCTGTCACGCGGGAGACCGGGGTGAAATTCCCCGACGGAAAGGAATTTTAACATCCCCAATTTTAAACGTTTTGGCAGCACCTTAAAGCGCTCCTTGGAAAAGATCAACAGCGAAATATTGAACCTAAAACAATTTTAAACGGTGAGGAACTGCAAAAAAACCTCCTGCATCAATTCCTCGTTAGCATAGTGTTCTCCTTCTGTTTGTCTTTTGTGCGGGGCACTGCGGAACGAGAGAGGACAGGGAAATGCAGATAACAGCGGGAGAAAGCACGTCTGATCTTTCAAGTGGACAGCACTGGCACGATTGGCCGAATGGCCTCACACTGTACTGCACGCCTCCATAAATCATATGGATATCTGAGACATACTCACACAAAGTGAGCACACATCTGTGTTCGTGCATATGTTTGAGTCTTTGTCTCAAGCAGTGCATTACTGTTTCCTCTGTATTGTCCTTGATATTTTGATGCTGATTATTCAATATCCCGACGGCTTTTCTCTGACTGTGTATCTCTGAGATAAGCACAGAAGCAAATAGATTTCAGGTGGACGCCTACACGCACTTGATGCTATGGTTTCCTGAACATGTCCTTTGTGATCTCGCCTAAAAAATGTCATCTTGTCCGAAAAGTTTGCCTGGCGTGAAAGTGACCTGAATTTCAAAGCAGCAAGGAGGAAAGACTGCCTTGTTCTGCTTGCTGGCAGGCCGTTTCTCACAGCTTCCCTGGTGGTCTAGTGGATATGATTCGGCGCTTTCACCGCCGCGGCCCGGGTTCGATTCACGGTCAGGGAACCAGTGCGTCGTCTGGGTGTTTGAAATGCCAGCAATCAAAGCACCCGCGCGAAACAATGCTTGCACCTCATCAACCTTTTAAATTTCCACACCGCTGCTGTTGCCTCAACAGTCAGCAGCGCATCATTCGGTACCGAGGTGCAGCATTCGCTTCCTTGTGTCAGAACTGTCACGGTTATTATCCGTCTTCCATGTATTATTTTGCCGACTGCATCTCCTTAACAAACTTAGCTGATCACAGCACGGCTATCAGTCAACTCATTGCCAGTGTGAAAAATGCCACATTAGCAACGTGTGCAAGACTCGAATGACAGAGTAACTGGGCCGTGATAACTTATCCTGATATTCATGAGGCCTTAACATTCGCTGCATAAGACAATTCTACCTTTGGTTACCATCCCTCCTGCCATTGGAAAGCGTTTGTCTTTATTTCCTCTATCAAAACCCATTGTAATTTTGCAAGCCTCTATTAAATTTCCTCTTAGCCTCCAGAGGAAAGCAATCCCAGCTTCTCCACACTATCAACATAACTGAAGTCGCTTGTCCCTCGGGCCACACTGTAAGACGTCAAACGGGTTCTGTATATCTGATAGACATATATTTTAGCTACAGGGGTGTTAAGGGTTATGGGGAACGGGCGGCAAAGTTCCGTTGTGTCGAAGATCTCATGAGCCACGAACCTATTAAATGGCGGGGCTCGAGGGGCCGAATGGCACAATCCTGCTCCTATTTATTCTTTTGGGGAAGGTTTGTTTCTTAATTATGTAATTTTTGAGCAGCTAAGCAACGTTGGAAGGAAACTCCCACGGGACCTAGAAAAGTGCAAAATCTTAGCTCTGCCGAGAGCTCATGCACCAGAGAGGTTAACCCTGTGTATCTCTGTCCACAGATCTTCCAGGAGCTTCGAAGTGTTTTCAGCTTTTAATCAACAATTCCAGATGCAATATCTGCTGCATTTTGCGTTACATGTTAACGCAGTGTCCCCGCTTGTATTAACAAAAGTCAGACATAAATTGTAGCTACCAGAAAAAGGGATTTGTTAACTTGGTGTGCATTGGTGGTTCAGCGATAGAATTTTCGCCTGCCACGCTGGAGACCCGGGTTCGATTCCCGACCAATGCAGGTTCATACTTTTAACAATTCATTTCAGAGCAAACACATCACATGAGCTTAAATAATATATTAGCTGTACCTGTGCAACTGGATCAAGGGTATGAATGTTCTGCTTGCACCTCATCAACCTTTCACACCGCTGCTGTTGCCTCAACCGACAGCAGCGCATCATTCGGTACAGAGCTGCAACATTCACTTCCTGCCTTGCCTGTTGTTTCAAAGTCAGCAGGAAATGACATTGGGAACAAGACACTTTAAATGTCCACATTTAACTGTGTCAGAACAGTCACGGTTATTATCCGTCTTCCATGTTTTATCTTACCGACTGCATCTCCATAACAAACTTAGCTGATCACAGCACGGCTATCAGTCAACTCATTGCCAGTGTGAAAAATTAGCATCGTGTGTAAGACTGGAATGAGAGAATACCTTGGCCGTGATAACTTATTCAGATATTTATTATGCCTTAACACTTGCTACATAAGACAATTCTCCCTCTGCTTACCATCTCTCCTGCCACTGGAAAGCGTTTCCCTTTATTTCATCTATCAAAACCCCTTGTAATTTTGCAAGCCTCTATTACATTTCCTCTTAGCCTTCAGAGGAAAGCAGTCCCAGCTTCGCCACACTATCAACATAACTGAAGTGGCTTATCCCTCGGGCCACTCTTTAAGACGTCAAACGGGCTCTGTATGTCTGGCGGATATAGATATATATTTCAGCTACCGGGGAGTCAAGCTTTATGGGGAGCGGGTAGCAAAGTGGCGTTGTGTTGGAGATCTCATCAGCCATGAAATTATTAAATGGCGAGTTAGGCTCGAGGGGCCGAATGGCCCAATCCTGCACCTATTTATTATTTTGGGGAAGGTTAGTTTCTTAATTATCTAATTTTTGAGGAGCTTAACAACTTTGGATGGAAACTCACACGGGAACTACAAAACCGCAAAATTTTATCTCTGCCGAGAGCTCATGGTCCTGAAAGATTAACACTGTGTTTCTCTGTCCACAGATGTTCCAGGACCGTCGGACTGTTTCCAGCATTTAATCAACAATTCCAGATCCAGCATCTGCTGCATTTTGCTTTTTATGTTAACGCAGTGTCCTCGCTTGTATTAACAAAAGTCAAAATTAAATTGTAGCTACCAGAAAATGGAATCGGCTGCTCCTGTGTGCATTGGTGGTGCAGGGGTAGAATTCTCGCCTGCCAGCGTAGCAAAACCTGGGTTCGAATCTTGGTCAATGCAGCGTAATTTTTTAACAATTTATATCATAGCAAACACATCACATGAAGCATTAATAATATATTAGCTGTACCTGTGCAACTGGGTCAAGGTTATGAATGTTCTGCTCCTGTTCCTGTGCAACTGGTTTGAGGGGCTGAATGGCATCCTGTTGCTGTGTAACTGGCTCGATCCCAATTTTAAACCTTTGGGCAGCACATTAAAGTGCTCCTTCGAAAAGAATAACAGAATAAAAATGAACCTAAAATAATTTTAAACGGTGGAGAACTGTATAACAACTTCCTGCATCAATTCCTCGTTCGTGTTTTCTTTCTGTTTGTCTTTTGTGCGGGGCACTGCGGAAGGAGAGAGGACAGGAAAATGTAGATAACAGTGGAAGAAAGCACGTCTGCTCTTTCAAGAAGACAGCACTGGCACGATTGGCCGAATGGCCTCACACTATGCTGCAAGCCTCCATGAATCATAAGGATATCTGAGACATACCCACACAAAGTGGGCACACATCTGTGTTCGTGTATGTGTTTGAGTCTTTGCCTCAAGCACTGCATTACATTTTCCTCTATTTTGTCCTTGATATTTTAGTCCTGATTATTCAATATCCCGAAGGGTTTTCTCTGACTGTGTGTCTCTGAGAAAAGCACAGAAGCAAATACATTTCAGGTGGACGCCTCCCCGCACTTGATGCTGTGGTTTCGTGAACATGTCCTTTGTGATCTCGCCTAAAAAATGTCATCGTGTACGAAAAGTTTGCCTGGCATGAATGTGACCTGAATTTCAAAGCAGCAAGGAGGAAAGACTGCATTGTTCTGCTTGCTGGCAGGACGCTTCCTGGTCTAGTGGTTAGGATTCGGCGCTTAAACCGCCGCGGCATGGGTTTCTTTCGCAGTCAGAGAACAGTGCATTTTTCGGCTGTTTGTAATAGCAGCATTCAAAGCAGCCACGAGAAAAATTGCGTGCACCTCTGAACCTTTCAACTTTCCACACCGCTGCTGTTGCCTCAACAATCAGCAGCGCATCATTCGGTACAGAGGTACAAAATGAGTGCGATTAGCAGAGAGTGCTGTGAAAGTTTGGGTAAATGACATAGTTCTTTAATGGTTATTTCTCTTTGAATCATTTGGAGTGGTGCAAATTGTTAGTGGCATTTGCCAGTAATATCTTGATAAGATTACTTAAACAGTTTAAGTAAAGGAGAAAAGTTAAATATTTGAGATTCTGTTGATTTAAGAAGAGTAATGCAAGGTAACAGTGCAGTCAGAGTTAATTGGCAGGCAGTAAAAACCAGTTCTCTAACCAATCAGCAGGGGTGATTCAATTGGTTACAAACAAACAGTATAAAAAGATCAGTGCGAGTAGCAGAGCGTGCTGTGAGAGTTTGGGTAAGTGAGAGAGTTAGGGTAATTGGGGTGTGAGGTGCTGTTTCTGTTTTGTTTCTGGCCTTGTTTTCCTGCCAGTCTCAGGATTAGCAGACATCGTGGAGGCGGAGCAGCGAGGCGAGGCCCAGTCGAGGCTGCCGGTAGCAACAGTGGGTGTTGAGTCGAGTCAGAGCAGCGAGGCGAAGCAGCCTAAAAAGGCTCCAAAGGCAACATACCAAGGGGACGTCAGAATTCAAAAGTGACATCACAGAAAAGCTGGTACGTGATTGGCTGGTTCGTGAGTACTTTTCCTTCCCTTTGAAACCTTTATAAGTTGATAAGTTCAATTAAATAGAGGTGCGATATTCATCATCTAGAATCGGGGCAGAGGGTATTTAAAAATAATATTAATAAATGTAATTCATTACATAGAATGGGAGAGCAGGTGATGTGTTACTGCTGCAATATGTGGGAGCTGGTGGACAGCATTGATGTTCACAGTGATCACATTTGCAGTAAGTGCTGGCTGCTCGAGGAACTCTGGCTCCGTGTTGATGAGCTGGAGACCGAGCTTCAAACACTGCGACACATCAGGGAGGGGGAGAGTTACCTGGACTCTCTGTTTCTGGAAGTAGTCACACCAATTCAGATGTAGTCCGTGGTCAGGGCAGGATGGTGTGACTATTATTGAGGCAGGGACGGGGAAGCAGGAGGTAGTGCTGGACGAGCCACAGTCCTTGCTCTTGTCCAACAGGTTCGAGGCTTTTACTCCCTGTGAGGACGGGAACGGGGACTGCAGGGATGATGAGCAACCTGGCCACAGCACCGTGGAACGAGGGGCCATTCAAGTTGGGGGAGTAAATAGAAATGTTGTAGTGGTAGGGGGTAGCATCATTAGGAGGATAGATAGGGTTCTTTGCAGCCGAGAGTGAGAGTCCCAAAGGCTGTGTTGCCTGCCCAGTGCCACGGTTAAGGACATCTCCTCTAGGCTGGAGAGAAACTTGGAGTGGGAGGGGGAGAATCCAGTTGTCGTGGTCCATGTTGGTACGAACGACATAAATAGGACAAGGAAAGAGGTTCTTCTGAGGGAGTATGAGCAGCTAGGTGCCAAATTAAAAAGCAGAACCAGAAGGGTAATAATCTCTGGATTACTACCTGAGCCACGAGCAAATTTGGCTTGGGTAAATAAAATCAGAGAGTTAAATGCGTGGCTACAAGACTGGTGTGGGAGAAATGGGTTTTGCTTCTTAGGACACTGGCACCAGTACTGGGACAGGAGAGAGCTTTTCCGTTGTGAAGGACTTCACTTGTCCAGTGCTGGGACTAGAATCCTGGCGAATCGAAAAACTAGGGCTGTAGAGAGGGCTTTAAAATAATTAGTGGGGGGAGGGAGGTTTCAAGAGAGTGAAAAATAAAAATGTCAACGGAGAAGGCAATAGAGCAAGGTAGCAGTGGGGGAATTAAAAACCAAGGTAGCAGTGGGGGAATTAAAAACCAGATCGTGTCAGGAAGGGACAGAATATATAAAAATAAAGGTAAAGTAGTAAAGGGGGTAAAAGCAGGAATTAATTGTCACAAAGCTTATTTAAACGTTCTTTATCTGAATGCATGCAGCATTCGTAATAAAATAGACGAGTTGACGGTACAAATAATTACACATGGGTATGTTCTGCTGGCCATTACGGAGACATGGCTGCAGGGTGACCAGGACTGGGAACTAAACATCCAGGGGCACTTGACTATTAGGAAGGACATACAGGAAGGAAAGGGAGGTTGGGTGGCTGTGTTAATAAAGATGGAATCACTGCAATAGTGAGAAATTATATTCGGTCAAATGTTCAGGATAGTGGAACGGTTTGGGTGGAGATAAGGAATAATAAGGGGAAAAAGTCACTAGTGGGCATAGTCTATAGGCCTCCTAATAGTGGGAACTCTATTGGTCGGAGTATAAATCAGGAAATAGTTTGGGCTTGTAATAAGTGAACAACTATAATCATGGGAGATTTTAACTTTCATAATTATTGGACAAGTGAAATTGGGCAGCGCACCCTTGAGGAAGATTTCATAGAGTGTATTAGGGACGGGTTCCTTGAGCAGTATGTTACTGAACCAACCAGGGGAGAGGCAATCTTAGACCTGGTCTTGTGTAATGAGACAGGATTAATAAAAAATGCCCTAGTAAAGGATCCCCTTGGAATGACTGACCATAACATGGTTGAATTCCAAATTCAGTTGGAGGGTGAGACACTTGGAGCTCAAACCAGCGTACTATGCTTAAGTAAAGGAGATTATGAAGGTATGAAAGCAGAGTTGGCTAAAGTGGACTGGGAAGATAGATTAAGGTGTAAGACGGTACGTGAGCAGTGGTGTACATTCAAGGAGATATTACACAACTTTCAAGAAAAATATATTCCATTGAGGAAAAAGGGGCATAAAAGAAAAGACAGCCATCCATGGCTAAGGAAAGGAATAAAGGATAGTATCCGACTGTAAACAAGGGCATATAAAGTAGCCAAATCTCCTGGGAGGAGAGAAGATTGGGAAGCATTTAAAAGCCAGCAAAGAATAACTAAAAGATTAATTAAGAAAGGGAAGATAAATTATGAAATTAAACTAGCAAATAATAGATTACAAGTGTTTCTACAGTTATATAAAAAGAAAAAGTGTGGCTAAAGTGAATGTTGGTCCCTTAGAGGACAAGACCGGGAAATTACTGCTGGGGAACATGGAGATGGCAGAAACGCTGATCAAATATTTTGTATCAATCGTTACAGTTGAGGAAACTAAAACTACCCCAACACTGGACAAACAGGGGGCTATAGGGGTGGAGGAGCTAAACACGATTAAAGTCACTAAGGAGATGGTACTCGGTAAGATAATGGGACTTAAGGCGGACAAATCCCCTGGACATGATGGTTTACATCCTCGGGTCTTTAGAGAAGCAGCGGTAGGGATTGCGGATGCATTGGTGGTAATATCCAAAACTCCCTGGATTCAGGAAAGGTCCCAGCAGATTGGAAAACTGCTAATGTAAAGCCCTTATTTAAAAGGGAGGCAGACATAAGGCTGGAAAGTATAGAGCAGTTAGCCTAACATCTGTGGTTGGTAAAATGTTGGAGTCCATTATTAAGGAAGCAGTAACAGGACATTTGGATAAGCATAATTTAATCGGACAGAGTCAGCATGGTTTCATGAAGGGGAAGTCATGTTTGACAAATTTGCTTGAATTCTTTCAGGTGTAACAAACAGTGTGGATAAAGGGGAACCAGTGGTTGTGGTGTATTTGGAATTCCAAAAGGCATTTGACAAGGTGCCACACAAAAGGTTACTGCACATGATAAAATACCACGGGATTTGAGGTTATATCCTGCATGGGTCGAATATTGGCTATCTAACAGAAAACAGAGAGTTGGGAAAATGTTTCATTCTCAGGTTGGCAATCAGTAACTAGTGGTGTTTCGCGGGGATCAGTCCTGGGACCACAACTCTTTACAATCTATATTAACGATTTGGAGGAGGGGACCAGTTGCAACATATCCAAGTTTGCCGATGATACAAAGATGCAAGGGCAGGCAGTGAGTGAGGAGGACATAAAAATCCTGCAAAAAGGACATAGACAGGCTAAGTAAGTGGGCAGACATTTGCCAGATGGAATATAATGTTGGAAATTGTGAGGTTATGCACTTTGGCAGAAAAAAATCAAAGAGGAGGTTATTATCCAAATGGAGAGCAACTGTAAAGTGCTACAGTACAAAGGGATCTGGGTGTCCTGGCACAGGAAACAGAGAATGTTGGTATGCAGGTACAGCAGGTGATCAGGAAGGCCAATGGAATCTTGGCTTTTATTGCAAGGGGGATGGAGTATAAAAGCAGCGAAGTCTTGCTTCAGTTATACAGGGTACTGGTGAGGCCACACCTGGAATATTGCGTACAGTTTTGTTTTCCATATTTAAGAAAAGATATACTTGCTCTCAATGCAGTTCAGAGAAGGTTCACTTGGTTGATTCCGGAGATGAGTGGGTTGACTTATGAGGAAAGGTTGAGTAGGTTGGGCCTCTACTCATTGGAATGCCGAAGAATGAGTGGCGATCTTATCGAAACATATAAGATTGAAAGGTAGCTTGATCGGGTGGATGTGGGGAGGATGTTTCCGCTGATGGGTGAGAATAGAACTAGGGTACATCATCTATATATATAAACGGATCGTTCTTTCTGTCTGTCTGTCCTTCTGTCCGTACTTCTGTCTGTCATTCTGTCTGTCCATCTGTCTGTCCTCGGGTGTGCGTCTGTCCGGCTATGCGCTCGAAAGTTACAGAGCGTACCTATGCGTGCGTTACGTCAAAAGAAAGCTCACCGTTCCAAAACGATGGTAAGCATATTTACGTTTCGGCCGGACAAAAATTGTGCCTGCGGTATCCGAAAAACCTTCAACATTCCGCTCATTATCCACTCATTACCATAGAGTGACCAACCCGATGGTCGACCAATCAATGCGTGGCGGGGGGGGGTTCGTCGCATGTGAAGCCGGGCCCTCCTAGAGTCGAATGACAGGGCGACTGACCAATCCTATGCTTCGGTGACATGACAATCGACCAATCAGTGCTACTGTGGTGGGCCTTATCGTTCTGAACTGAGGTGAGTGGCCGCCATCTTTATTCTCACCTTCTGTGTGTTTATTGTCTGGGTGGGGCCTAATCCTTCAAAGACTATAAATACATTAGCTTAGCCTTCTTTCATCAACAAAGAGACGGACACTGGCCTGAGTACACGTGAGTCACTTGCAGGATTAAGAAGTGAGTGAAATTTCTGTTGTTTTGTTAGGAGCGATTTTTTTTTTTAAATGTGTAAAACGTAAAAACACAATGTCTAAAACGTTTAAACACAATGAAGATGGTGTCCCATCTTATTAACAGTCGTTTTAAAAAAAATAACTTTTGGTGTTTTCAGCAAGAATGCGCGTTCCTTCTCCGTGGCAGCTTTTTTAAAAAAAAAATTAAAAAATTTCTGTTGGTTTCACAGACTGCGCGTTCCTTCTCCGTGGCAGCTTTTTAAAAAAAAACTTTAAAAATTCTGTTCATTTCAGACTGCGCGTTCCTTCTCCGTGGCAGCTTTAAAAAAAAAAAATTCTGTTGGGTTCCTTCTCCGTAGCAGATTAAAAAAAAAAAAAAAAAATTTCTGTTGGTTTCACAGACTGCGCGTTCCTTCTCCATGGCAGCTTTTTAAAAACATTAAAAACCTTTCAACATAGCCTCCCATATTCTTAACACCCGTTTTTGAAAAAAAAAATTTTTGGTCTTTCGCTGACCCCCTCAAAACACTCCTCCCCTCCTCCCACTCTCCTTCCTCCACCTCCTCCCCTTTCTCACTCTCTCCCCCTTCTCACTCTCTCCCCCCCTTCTCTCTCTCTCTCTCTCTCTCTCTCTCTCTCCCCCCCCGGCGCCCCCCTCTCCCTCGCGCCCCCCTCTCCCTCGCCCCCCCTCTCCCTCGCCCTCTCCCTCGCCCCCTCTCCCACGCCCCGCCCCCTCTCCCTCGCCCACCTCTCCCTCCCTCCCCTCGCCCCCCTCCCTCGCCCCCCTCTCCCTCGACCCCCCTCCCTCGCCCCCCCTCTCCCTCGCCCCCCTCCCTCACCCCCCCCTCACCCGCCCCTCTCCCTCGCCCTCACCCTCTCCCTCGCCCCCCCTCTCCTTCACCCCCGCTCTCCCTCGCCCCCCTCTCCCTCACCCCCCTCTCCCTCGCCCCCCACTCCCGCACCCCCCTCTCCCTCGCCCCCTCTCTCCCTCACTCCCCCCTCTCTCCCTCGCTCTCTTCCCCCCCTCTCTCCCTTGCTCTCTTCCCCCCCCACAGTCGCTCGCTCTCTTCCCCCCCCACAGTCGCTCGCTCTCTTCCCCCCCCCACAGTCACTCACTCTCTTTCCCCCCCCCCAGTCGCTCTCTCTCTCTCTCTTCCAACAACATGTCCTCGAAAAAGCCTCGGCACCGCCGGGCACTCCAGCTAGTCTTAGAATAAGGGGCTGCCATTACAAAACTGAGATGAGGAGACACTTCTTCACTCAGAGGGTAGTAAATCTATGGCGTTTGCTACCTCAGAGAGCTGTGGATGCTGCGACATTAAATACATTTAAAAAGGAGATAAACAGTTTCCTATCTGATAAGGGAATTAGGGGTTATGGGGAGCGGGCAGGGAATTGTACGTGAGTCAAGGTTCGGATCAGTCATTATCCTATTGAATGGTGGAGCAGGCCCGAGGGGCCGTATGGTCTACTCCTGCTCCGAGTTCTTATGTAATGTTATGTTATACACTTCATTGCCTTCTGTGAAAAGCCTGTTGTTTCAATGTTTGCAGGAAATGACATTGGGAACAAGATACTTTAAATGTTTACTCGCACACATTTAACTGTACCTCACAGTGTCAGAACCGTCATGGTTGTTATCCGTCATCCATGTATTTTGTTGCCGACTGCATCTCCCGAACAAACTTAGCTGATCACAGCACGGCTATCAATCAACTCATTGCCAGTGTGAAAAATGCCACATTAGCAACGTGTGCAAGACTGGAATGAGAGTGTACCTGCGCCGTGATAACTTATCCTGAGCATTAAGACATTCATTAGTCCTTACCCCTTGCTGCGTAAGACAATTCTCCTCATGCTGGTTCTTTTGCCGGTTATCTCCAATCGGTGTTCTCTGGTTACCGACCCTCCTGCCACTGGAAAGCGTTTCTCCTCATTTCCTCTACCAAATCACCTTGTAATCTTGCAAGCCTCGATTAAATTTCCTCTTAACCTTCTGAGGAAAGCAATCCCAGTTCTCCACACTATCAACATAACTGAAGTCCCTTATCCCTCGGGCCACTCTGTAAGACGTCAAACTGAGGCTCTCGCTCTGTAGGTCTGGCAGAGATAGACATATATATGAGCTACAGGGGAGTCAATGGTTATGGGGAGTTGGCGGGAATCTGGCGTAGAGTGGATGATCTGATCAGCCATGATCTTATTCAATGACGTGGCAGGCTCGAGGGGCCGAATGGCCCACTCCTGCTCCTATTTCTTCTGTTCTTATTCTTCTTTCTCTCCCTTCTGCCTCTTTGTCCCTCGGTCAATTCTAGCACTGACGGACATTGCATCGCTCACTTCTTTCTTAGTATAGTGGTGAGTATCATTGCCTCTCACGCTGGAGACCGGGGTTTAATTCCGTGACGGAGAGGATTTTTCACCGCCTCATCCTCTTCCAATATAACAGACTCGAGTGGCTCAATGGCCTCCTCCTGTTCCTGCGTAACATGCTTGAGGGGCTGAATGGCCTCCTCCTGTTCCTGGATAACAGACTCGAGTGGGTGAATGGTCTCCTCCTGACACTGTGTAACAGGCATTAGTGGCTGAATCGCCTCATCCTGTTACTGTGTAACAGGCTTGAGTGGTTGAATGGACTTCTCCTTTTCCTGTATAATAGACCCGAGTGGCTGAATGGTCACCTCCTGTTCCTGTGTAAAAGGCTCAAGGGGATGAATGTCCTCCTCCTCTTCCTGAATAACAGACTCGAAGAACTGAATAGCCTCTTCCAGTTCCATTGTAACAGGCTTGAGGGGTTGAATGGCCTCCTCCTGTTCTTATGTAACTGGCTCGAGTGGCTGTATGGCCTCCTCTTGTGCATGCATAACAGGATCGAGGGGCTGAATGGCCTCCTCCTATTCATGTATAACAGGATTGAGGGGCTGAATGGCCTCCTCCTGTTCATGTGAAACAGGCTCGTGGGTCTGAATTGTCTCCTCCTGTTGCTGTATAACAGACTTGTTGGAATGAATTGCCTTCTCCTGTTCCTGTATAACTGGATCGTGGCTCTGAATTATCTCCTTGTCATCCTCTGTAACAGGTTCAAGGGGCTGAATGGATTGCTACTGTTCTTATACAGATCTTGTATCGCTGAATGGCTTCCTCGAGTCCAATGCAACAGGCTCGAGGCGTTAAAGGCCTCCTCTTGTCCCTGTGTAACAGGCTCGAGGGGCTGAATGGCCTCCTCCTGTTCCTGTATAACAGGCTACAGGGGCTGAATGGCCTCCTCCTGTTCCTGTGCGAAAGGCTCATGGGACAGAATGGCATTCTGTTCCTATGTAAAAGTGTCATGGGATTAAATGGCCTCCGCCTGTCCCTGTGTAAAAGGGCCTTGGGACTGAATGGCATGCCTCTGCTCCTTTATTAATGTGTCATGGACCTGAATGGCCTCCTCCTGATCCTATGTCAAAGGATCATGCGAAAGAATGGCCTCCTCCTGTTCCTATGTAAGAGGGCCATGGGACTGAAAGGCCTCCTCCTGTTCCTAAGTTAAAGGGCCATAGGACTGAATGGCCTTCTCCTGTTTCTATGTAAAAGAGCCATTGGACTGAATGGCCTCCTCCTGCTTCTGTGTAACAGACTCGAGGGGATCAATTGAATCCTCCTGTTCCTGTGTAACAGATTCAGGGGTTGAGAGGACTCAGAGGGAAAGTGGGGTGGGACTGGAGCCACTTGTGTAAAGGAAGTGTTGGCGGGGGGGAGTTTCCCTTCACTGAATTACTGATTTACTGCCAAATGCACCGTCAGTGGAAGAACCACAGAAACCTGACCCAAAATTCAACTCTGGTGGGATTCGAACCCACTAGCCTTTGAATGACTTCATCTAGTCACATAGTAATATATAAGTTCAATGCACTTCCATTGCGCCACAGAGCCAACTAAAGGCACTTGTATTACAAAAGCAAAATATTGTTGATGTTGGAAATCTGAAATATAAACAGATAAAATGCTGGAAGCACTCTGCAAGTCAGGCAGCTTTAGATGCCTGTGTAAAATGGTTCTACTTTCAGTCCCGGATCATTCTGTGTCTATTTAAAAGGGATGTGCTGTCAGTCCCGGATCATTCTTTGACTTTTTAAAAGGGTGTGTTGGCAGTCCCTGATCATTCTGTGTCTGTTTAAAAGGGATCTTCTGTCAGACTCAGATCATTCTATGTCTGTTTAAAACGGGTGTTACATATTATCATAGAGTCTGCACCACAGAAACAGTCCATTTGCACGAACTGGTCTCCACACGAGGCTCCTCCTTCTGTACTGCAACTCACCAAAAAAACACCAGGATCAGTAATGGTAACCATGAAACTATCGGATTGTCGTAAAAACCCATCTGGTTCACTAATGTCTTTCAGGGAAAGAAATCTGCCATCCTTACCTGGTCTGGCCGATGAGTGACTCCAGACCCACAGCAATGTGGTTGACTCTGAACTGCCCTCTGAACTGGCCTAGCATGCCACTCAGTTGTAACAAACCGCTATAAAACAAAATAATAAAAATGAATCTGGGAGGATCACCTGTCCTGATCCATATCAGCCTCCTTCTAAGGTCCCCAACAGAACAGAAGCCAGACTTCAGCCAATTAGTTTCACGCCACGTGATATCAAAAACGGTAGAGCACACTGTCGACAGCAAAGGCTATGGGCCCTGACAACATCCCGGCTATCATGCTGGAGACTTGTGATCCAGAACTTGTTGTGCATCTAGCCAAGCGGTTCTAGTGAGGCTACAACACTGGCATCGAACCAACAATGTGGAAGAGTGCCCAGGTATTTCCTGTCCACAAGAAGCAGGACAAATCCAATCCAGCCAAATACCGCCCCATCAATCTACGCTCAATCATCAGCAAAGTGATGGAAGTTGTCATCGATAGTGCTATCAAGTGGCACTTACTCACCAATAACCTGCTAATGGATGCCCAGCTTGGGTTCTGCCAAAACCTCTCGGTTCCCGACTTCATTACAGCCTTGGTCCAAACATGAAATAAGGAGCTGAATTCCAGAGGAGAAGTGCAAGTGACTGCCCTTGGCATCAAGGCAGCATTTGACTGAGTGTGGTATCAAGGAGCCCTAGTAAATCTGAAGTCAATGGGAATCGGGGGGTGGGGTGGAAACTCTCCATTGGTTGGAGTCTTACCTAGCACAAAGGAAGATGGTTGTGGTGACTGAAGGTCAGTCATCACAGCCCCAGGACATCGCTGCAGGATTTACTCAGGGCAGTGTCCTTGGTCGAACCATCTTCAGCTGCTTCATCAATGACCTTCCCTCCAGCATAAGGTCAAACGTGGGGATATTCGCTGATGATTGCAGTGTTCAGTGCCATTAAGAACTCCTCAGATAATGAAGTAATCCATGCCCGTATACAAAAAACCTGGACAACATTCAGGCTTGTGCTGATAAGTGGCAGGTAACATTCGTTCCACAGAAGTGCCCGGCAATGACTATTTCGAACAAACGAGAGTCTAACCACCTCCCCTTAACATTCAACGACATTACCATCGCCGAATCCCCGACCATCAACATCCTGGGGGGTTACCAGTGACCAGAAACATAACGGGACCAACCCCATAAATAATGTGACAACAAGAGTAGGTGAGAGGCTAGATATTCTGCGGCGGGTGTCTCATCTCCTGATTCTCCAAAGACTTTCTGCCATCTACAAGGCACAAATAAGGAGTGTGATGGAATACTCTCCACTTGCCTGGATGAGCGTTGCACCAACAATACGCAAGAAGCTAGTCACCATCCAGCACAAAGCAGCCCGCTTGATTGGTACCCCATCAACCACCTTAAACAATCACTCCCTCCGCCAGCGGTGTACCTTGGCTGCAGTACGTACCATCGACAAGATTCAATGCAGCAACTCACAAAGGCATCTTCGGCAGCAACTGCCAAATACGCAAACTTTTTCTCTAGAAGGAGAAGGGCAGCAGGCGCATGGGAGCGCCCCCACCTCCAAGTTCCCCTGCAAGTCGCAGACCATCCTGCCTTAGAAGTATATTGCTGATCCTTCATTTTCACTGGCTCAAAATCTTGGTTCGAAACCTGCTTTCAGCAACGATAGCAAAATACTGCAGATGTTGGAAATCCGAAATAACAACAGAAAATGCTGGAAAAACTCAGCAAGTCAGGCAACATCCGTGGAGAGAAATTTGAGTTGACGTTTCGGGTGTTGCCTGACTTGATGAGTTTTTCCAGCATTTTCTGTTGTTATTTCGGATTTCAGCCACTTTGCCACAAATTCTTTATTTTATTTAATCGGCTCCCTGTGGAGAACACTGGCCCCGAAACTGATCAGAATTCCCTCCTCTGCAATTTATTACACTGATTAGCGCAAAGCTGTTGTTCTAATTGAAACACTAATAATTTATCGGCATGAATTAGATATTGTGGATTTGTTGGGAACTAGTGAGCAATACACACACAGAACAGCGTCAAAATACTAATTAATAAAGAGCGCTGCAGTGTTTGGAAGGAAATTACCTTCAGCTAATGAGTGGAAACGCAATTTGGTTTTCTAAAATTGAACACAATTTAAAAAGTTTGTAAAACGACCGCAGCAGGAGTCGACCCCACAATCTTCTGATAACATCAGGAGCAGCCTCGGATCCACGCGCCACTAGAAGTAGTGTGCAGGTCAGGTGATATCTGCAGACAGAGAAACACAGGTTCAACCTTGCAGGTCCTTGAGCTCTCGGCAGAACTAAGGTTTTGCAGCTTTGCTTCAAAGTATTGCAGTTCTAAACTTTTCTGCAAATAACAACATTAAAAAACTACCCAGGCCAGCAAAAAATAAATGTCCGGTACGGGCATCGATTCCACAACCTTGGCGGTATTAGCACCACGCTCTAACGAACTGCGGTAACTGGCTTTGTTCCACTTCTTTTGTTGTTAAATTCAATTTATGTTGACTTCTGGTCTTTGTCAGTTGACTTCGAAGGCTGTAAAAGAAAGACTCGGATTTCTACAGCGCTTTTCAACAGGACGTCTCAAAACGCTTTACAACCAGTGAAGTTGTAGTCACTGTTGTAATATAGGAAAAACAGCAGCAGCCAATTTGTGCACATCAAGCTCCCGCAACTAGCAATGATATAATCGAGAATAATCTGTTTTAGTGATGCTGATTTACGGATAAATATTTGCTGCAGGACACCGGGGTGAACCTCACCACCCTGCTGTACTTCCAATAGTGCCATGGGATCATTTATGTCCACCACAGCCGGCACAGCGGGCCTCAGTTTTGGAATTTTGTTCCACCACAATCTATAACATTATGGACCAGCATATCCCTCCCTTTACTATTAGCATCAAGACACAGGACCAACCCTGGTTCAATGAGGTGTGTAGAAGTGCATGTGATGAGCAGCACCAGGCATACCTAAAAATGAGGTGCCAACCTCATGAAGCTACAACACAGGACTACACACATGCTAAACTATGGAAACAGCATGTGTATACAGAGCTAAGCGATCCAACAACCAACGGATCAGAACAATTCTCTGAAATCCTGCCACATCCAGTCGTGACTATTTTAATTTAATTTAATTCGTTCCTAGGATTTGTGCATCGCTGGCAAGGCCAGCATTAATTGCCCATCCCTAATTCCCTTTGAGAAGGTGTTAGTGAGAAGCCCTCTTGGCCTGCTGCAGTCAATGTGGTGAAGGGGCTCCAATAGTACTGTTAGGGAGGGACTTCCATGATTTTGACCTAGCGATGATGAAGTTATGGTGATATAGTTTCACGTCGGGATTGTGTGTAACTTGGAGGGCAATTTGGAGGTGATGGTGTTCCCATGCACCGGCTGCCCTTATAAAAACATAACAACATAAGAAATAGGAGCAGGAGCAGTCGATTCGTCCCCTCAAGCCTGCACCGCCATTCAGTAGGATCATGGCTGATCTGATCAGGCCTCAACTCGAATTTTCTGCCTGTTGCCCCATATCCTTGACTCTCCTGTAGTTCAACAATCTGTCTAGCTCAGCCTTTAATATAATCAATGATTCAGGCTGCACAGCTCTCTGGGTTAGATAATGCCAAAGATTCTCGATCCTCTGAGAGAAGAAATTCCTCCTCATCTCGGTCTTAAATGGACAAACCCTTATTCTAAAACTATGCCACCTGATTCTAGATACACCCATGAGGGAAAACACCCTCTCAGCATCTACCCTGTCAAGCCCCCTCAGAATCCTATATGTTTCCATAAGATCACCTCTCATTCTTCAAACCTCCAATGAGTATAGGCCCAACCTGCTCAACCTTTCCTCATAAGACAATCCCTTCATCCCAGGAATCAACCTAGAGAACCTTCTCTGAACTGTCTCCAATGCAAGTATATCCCTCCTTAAATAAGGAGAACAAAAATGTATGCAATACTCTAGGTGTGTTCGCAACTGTACATTTGGTGCAAAACTTCCCGACTTTTATACTCCATGCCTTTGCAATAAAGGCCAACATTCCATTTGCCTTCTAAATTACTGCATGCTAACTTTTTGTGTTTCATGTACGAGAACACTCAGATCCCTCTTAACCGAAGCATTCTGTAGTCTCCCTCCGTTTTAATAATATTTTGCTTTGCTGTTCTTTCTACCAAAGTGGATAACATCACATTTTCCCACATTATACTCCATCTGCAAATTTATACCCACTCACTTAATCTATCTATATCCCTTTGAAGACTTTTTGTGCCCTCCTCACAACTTGCTTTCCCACCTATCTTTGTATCATCAGCAGATAAGGCTGTGGTAGAGGTCGTGGGTTTGGGAGGTGCTGTTGAAGGAGCCTTGGTGAGTTGCTGCAATGCATCTTGTAGAAGGTACAGACTCCAGACACGGTGTGTTGGTGGTGGAGTGAGTGAATGTTTATGGCAGTGGATGGGGTGCCAATCAAGCGGGCTGCTTTGTCCTGGATGGTGTCGAGCTTGTTGAGTGTTGTTGGAGCTGCACGCATCCAGGCAAGTGGAGATTATTCCACCACACTCCTATCTTGTCCCTTGTAGAAGGAGGAAATGATTTGGGGAGTCAGAAGATGAGAAACTCGGCACAGTATACCCAGCCTGTGACCTGCTCTTGTAACCACACTCTTCATCTGACTGGTAACCCCCAGGATGTTGATGTTTTCGATTGTATTCCGCCATTGTTTTCAGACCCCTCCACAAACTGCATTACGTAGCCACTAACCACATCCATCTCACGATCATTTGTCTGAGGCTGAACCACACTGTTCACAACCTTGATGTCATATTTCACCCTGAAATGAGCTTTCCATCATATATCCACAGCATTACAAAGACCACCTACTTCCATCGACGTAACATCACCCGTCTCCGCCCTTGCCTCAGCTCATCTGCTGCTGAAAGCCTCATCCATGCCTTTGTTACTTCTAGACTTGACTATTCCAATGCACTCCTGGCTGGCCTCCGACATTCCACCCTACATAGACTTGAGGTGATCCAAAACTCTGCTCTCCCTTTCCCTAACTCGCACCAAGTCCCGTTCACACATCACACCTGTGCTCCCTGACATACATTGACTCCCGGTTAAGCAGTGTCTCGATTTCAAAATTCTCATGCTTGTTTTCATATCCCTCCATGTCCTCGCCCCTCCCTATCTCTGTAATCTCGTTCAGCCCCAAAACCGCCTGAGATATCTGCGCTCCTCTAATTCTGCCTTCTTGAGCATCCCTGATTATAATCGCTCACCCTTTGGTGGCCGTGCCTTCTGTTGCCCTAAGCTTTGGAATTCCCTGCCGAAACCTGTCTGCCTCTCTTTCCTCCTTTAAGACACTTCTAAAAACCTATCTCTTTGACCAAGCTTTTGGTCACCTTCCCTAATTTCTCCTTATGTGGATTGGTGTCAATTTTTTTTCCGAAAATACTCCTGTGCAGAGCCTTGGGACGTTTTACTACATAAAAGGCGCTATATAAATGCAAGTTGTTATTGTTGATGATGGTGGTTGGGGATTCGGTAATGGTCATGCTGTTGAATGTCAAGGGGTGGTGCATAGACTTTCGCTTGTTGGAGCTGATTTACTGGCACTTGTGTTGGCTGTGTTCATGTGTGGCACAAAGTGCCATATCTACTGCATTTACCGATCGGATAGTGTATGATCGACAACTGCAGGTTGTATGCAGAAAGATTAATGCAGAAAAATGCCAGAGAGTGTTTCTCGAAAATAAAATCTTAGGACACATAAGCCAAACCTGATGGCCGATTAGCTCAGTTGTTTGAGCATGAAGGTCACGGTTCGATCCCCGTACGGGCCATTGACATTTTTGTATTGAGTTAGTTTCTTCTTGTTCTTTTTGAGCAGCTTAAAAAGTTTGGAAGTAAACGCACACGGGACCTGCAATATTTTGACGCAAAGCTACCGACTTAGTTCTGCCCAGAGCTCATGGACCTGAAAGATTAACCCTGCGTTTCTCTGTCCACAGATGTTTCCAGCATTTAATAAACAATTCCAGATCCAGCATCTGCTGCAATTGGCTTTTCATTTTACTGCAGCATCCCCGCTTCTATTAAGAAATACAAATGTTGTGGTTAGTATCTGGAGTGCACTGCCTGAAAGGGTGGTGGAGGCAGATTCAAGAGTGGCTTTCAACAGGGAAAACATTGGAGGGCTGCAGGGGAAGGGTGGAGGAGTGGGACAAGCAGAAGTTATCTTTTAGAGACACGGCACGGGCTCGTCGGGCCGTATGGCCTCCTTCTGTGTGGTAACCATTCTATGATTCTATGAAAGATTCTATAAGTGCAAGTCTTTCTTTTAGAGCCTGCTGAGAAAAAAGTGAATGAGCCGACAAAGAGGAAAATCAACCATAAATGAACTGATAACCAAATGATTGAAGGCTGGTTAGCTCAGTTGGTTAGAGCGTGGTACCAATATCGCCATGCTCGCTGCTTCAATCCCCATTGCGAGCTGTTTGATTCTTGGTAGACAGGGGTTTTTCTTGATTTTGTTATTTGTTTAAAAGTTTGGATGGAAACTCACACGGGTCCTGCAATAATTTGAAGCAAAGCCGGAAATCCTGTGTTATGACCTGCGGAGCATTTCCAACATTAAATGAACAATTCCAGATCCATCGGGACTTCTCGTATTTCAATCAGTCAACGGTTCACAGCCGCTGATTAGTTTGGAGTGCAAAGAATAGAACTGAAATAAATACAATCCCCGGGATTTAATCACTCATTATTAACATACCGCCAGAAACAGAACGTTCAGTCCAACCAGTCCATGCCGACGTTTATGCTTCACCCGAGCCTCCTCCCGTCTTTCCTCATCTGAATCTATCAGCATAACCTTCTATTCTCTTCTCCCTCATGTGCTTATCTCGCCTCCCGTTAAATGCATCTATACTATTCAACCCCTCCCTGTGGTAGCGCGCTCCACATGCTCAGCACCCTTTGGGTAAAGATGTTTCTGCTGAATTCCCAATTGAATTTGTTGCTGACTATCTTATATTGATGGCCTCTAGTTCTGCTCTTCCATACAAGTGGAAACATTCTCTCTGTATTCACCCTGTAAAAACGTTTCATATTTTTAAATATCTCTGTTAGGTCACTTCTCAGCCTTCTTTTTTCAAGAGAAAAGAGACCCAGCCTGTTAATCTTTTCCTGATATGTACACCTTCGCATTTCTGGTACCATCCTTGTAAATCTTCTCTGTACCCTTGGTCTAACCAAGGTTTGTTACTGGGTTAGCATAATTTCCCTACTTTTCAATTCTATCACTCTAGAAATAAACCCTAGTGCTTGGTTTACTTTAACCAAGGTTTGTTACTGGTTTAGCATAATTTCCATACTTTTCAATTCTATCCCTCTAGAAATAAACCCGAGTGCTTGGTTTGCTTTTTTTATGGCCTTTTTATTCTGTGTAACAACTTTCAGCTATTGTGTATTTGTACTTCGAGACCCCTTTGTTCGTCTACCCCACCTAGACTCGTGCCCTCCAAGTGATAAGTGACCTCCCTATTCTTCCTACCATAATGAAATACGTCACATTTATCTGTGTTGAACTTCATTTACCAATACTATGCCAATTCTGCAAGTTTATTAAGGTCCTCCTGTAACTTGTTGCAGTCCTCCTCAGCATTGACTAGCCCCCCAACTTGGTGTCATCCGCAAATTTATAAATTGTGTTTCAGATTACTAATCTAAATCATTAATATAAATTGCGAACAGCAGTGGCTCCAGCTCTGATACTTGTGGAACACCACCGCCAACCTTCTGCCACTGTGAATAAGCTACCCTTTACTCCAACTCTCTGCCTTCTGTCCTGAAGCCAGCTAGCAATCCATTCAACTGCTTGTCCCCTGACTCAGCATTCTCTGACCTTGTTCATCAGTCTAGTATCGGGTACATTATCGAAGGCCTTATGAAAATCAAGAAACATTACATCTGCTGCATTACCATTGTCTACTCTCTCTGTTGGTTTGGAGTGCAAAGAATGGGACTGAAATGACATCGGCCATCTCCAGTTCCCTGCTCCCCTCACCCACTCCAACCTACCTCCCTCTGAACTTGCTGCAGTCCGTTCTCTCCGATGCAACCCTAACATTTTCATTAAACCTACTGACAAAGGTGGTGCTGTTGTTGTTTGGTGAACCGTACTCTACCATGTGGATGCTGAACAGCAACTCACTGACACCTCCTCCTACCTTAAGCCTGGACCATGTCCCCACTACTGAACATCAAGCAATCGTTTCCAAGACTGTCGCTGACCTCACCTCCTCTGGAGATCTTGCCCCATGGCCGCCAACCTCTCACTTCCTCAACACCGCACTGCCCACTTCTACCTCCTTCCCAAGATCCACAAACAGGACTGCCCTAGCCGACCAATTGTTGGGGCCTCTTCTTTCCCCACAGAACTGATTTCTTCATAGCTAGACTATTTTTTCTCGATTGGTCACTTTAACAGTTTCCGGTTCCCAAACGTCTCCTTTCCACTATGGACGTCCAATCCCTCCACGCCTCCATCCACCACCAGGACGGCCTTAAGCCGCTCCACTTCTTCCTTGAACAGAGGCCTCACCAGTCCTCATCCACCACCGCCCTCGACCGCCTGGCTGAACTTGCCCTCACATTGTACAACTTCTTCTTTGATTCCACTCACTTCCTCCAAATTAAAGGTGTTGCATGGGCCGTAGCTATGCCTGCCTTTTCGTGGGATATGTGGAACATTCTTTCTTCCAGTCCTACTCAGATCCCCTTCCTCACCTCTTTTCCGGTGCATCGATGACTGTATTGGTGCCGTTTCCTGCTCTCACCCTAAACTAGATATTTTCCTTCACTTTGCTTCCAATTTCCACCCTTCCCTCACCTACAGATGGTCCATCTCCAACTCTTCCCTTCCCTTCCTCGACTTCTCTGCCCCCATTTCTGGGGCTAGGCTTTCTACCAACATCCACTATAAGCCCACTGACTCCCACAGCTACCTGGACTACACTTCCTCCCACCCCGCTTGCTGTAAGGATAATATTCCATTCTCCCAGTTTAACAAGTCTCCATTGCACCTGTTCTGACGATGCCACCTTCCATATCAGTGCTTCCGGCAAGTCTTCCATTTTTCTCAACTGAGGATCCCCCTCTACCGTGGTTGACATGACCCTCGACTGTGTCCGTTCCATTTCCCGCACTGCTGCTCTCACCCCTTCCCCTCACTCGCAGGAACATGATAGGGTTCCACCCTTGTCCTCACCTTTCACCCCACCCGTCTCCACATTCAACGGATCAGCCTGCGCCAATCCAGCCACCTACAACATGATCCCACCACCAAACACATCTGCCCTCCCCACTTTCAGTATTTTGAAGGGACGGCTCTCTCCACGACACCCTGGTCCACTCCTCTATCACCCCAACAACCCTTCCCCACTCGCCTGACATCTTCCCTTGCAAGTGCTGGCGATGCATCACCTGCCCTTTTACCTCCTTCCTTCCCATCACCCAGGGCACCTTCCAGGTGAATCAGCGATTTACTTGTACTTCTTACAATTTAGTAAACTGTATTCGCTGCTTTTACATTGTGAGACTAAACGCAGATTGGGTGATTGCTTTGCGGAACACCTCCATTCATTCCACAAGTGTGACCCCGAGCTTCCGGGCGCCTGTCACTATAATTCTCCACTCCACTCCTTCTCTGATCTCTCCTTACTTGGCCAGTTAGATTGTTACAATGAAGCTCTACGTAAGCTCGAGGAACAGCACCTCATCTTTCTATGAGGCATTATACAGCCTTCTGGACTTAACACCGAGTTCAACAATTTTAGACTATTAATTGGCCCCTCTATTTCTTCTTTTTTTATTTGTTCTCATATTTCCTCACATGGCAGTTGTTAATGTTTCTGCCATCATCATTCACACCTCATCTTGTGCCACCTTTTGTTCGTTAACTTGTCCCATTACCTCTCGTTTTGCCTTGCACCATCATCCGTTTTGTCTGTCAATCTCTCCTGCCTTCCATTCTGTCACAGGCATTCCCTTTGTTCTTGCCTCGCCTCCTCCCACCCCTGATTAAAAACATCCCTCCTCTAACCTTTTCCTGTTCTGAGGAAGGCTTCGATCTGAAACGTTAACTTTGTGTCTCTCTCACTCGATGCTGCCTGACCTACTAAATGCTTCCAGCATTCTCTGTTGTTATTATTGAAATGAACAGAGTGACGGAGTTAAATCACCCTTTATTACAATTAGTTTACAAAGCATTTTCGTGGCCGTGTGGTCTAATGGATAAGATATCTGGCTTTGGTGTAAGTTTTGCGTGCCATTAGAAGATTGCAGGTTCGAGTCCTATGGTGCTCATTTTGCACACTTTCTAATTTGTGTTCAACTTTAGAAAACCAAACCGCGTTTCCACTCTTTTCCTTCCAAACATTGCAGGGCTCTTCATTAAATGGAATTTTTACGTGTTTTCTTATGCGTAAATTTCTCACTGATCTTTGCAAATAGTTTCAAAAATATCCACAATATCTAATTGATGCCGCTAAATTATTAGTGTTTCCAATTGGACAGCAGCTTTGGATTACTCAGTGTAATAAAGTGCAGTGGAGGGAATTCGGGCTAGTTTCGTGGCCAGTGATCTCCACAGGGAGCCGAAGAAATACAATTAAAATTTAGCGACAGATTCACAGTGAGCAGAGCTCGAGCCTGCACGGAGAAATCACATTGAACTTCAAGTTGAACGCCTTAACCACTCGGCCATCGCAGCTGGGAGTGCACAATGTTTCAGAACTGGAATGACCGGTGCAAAATATTAGACAATTGCCCTGCACAAATGGAAGGAAGTTTTGTGACAGCTGTACAGAGGCCTGGTTAGGCCACTGTGTACAGTTCTGCGCACTGCACCTTAGAAAGCTTATATTGACCTTGGAGGGAGTGCGGTGCAGATTCACGAGTGTGATGCCAGGGCTCCAAGGTTTAGGCTATGAGCAGAAATTACATAAACTAGGCTTGTATTTCCTGGAATATTGAAGATTAAGGGGTGAGATCATAGAAATACAGAAATATACGCGAGAGAAGGAGGCCATTCGACCCATCGTGTCTTTGCTGGATGAAAAAGTGCTATTTTGTCTAATCCCACTTTCCAGCTCTGGGCCCGTAGCCCTGTAGTGTACAGCACTTCAAGTACATATCCATAGTGCTTTCTATTAATGTGTTGGGTAATGACATCCAGATCCCCTCCACTCTCTGTGTAAATGGTCCTTGTCAACTCCTCTTTAATTATTTTACCATTTACTTTATATCTACGCCCCCTGATCATTGACATCTCTGCTAAGGGAAATAGGTCCTTCCTATCCACTGTATCTAGGCTCCTCATAATTTTGTATGCCTCAATTATGTATCCCCTCAGCCTCCTCTGCTCCAAAGATAACAACCCCACCCTATCCAATGTTTACTTATAGCTAAAATTTTCCAGTCCTGGCAACATCCTAGTAAATCTCCTCTGTACACTCTCTAGTGCAATCACATCTTTCCTGTAGGGTGGTGACCAAAACTGTCTGCAGTACTCTAGCTGCGGCCTAACTCGTGTTTTATACTGTTCAAGCATAACAACCCTGTTCTTGAATTCTATGCCTTGGTAATAGAAGCATAGAAACATGGAAGATAGGAGCAGGAGTAGGCCATTCGGGCCCTCGAGCCTCCTCCACCATTCAATGCGATCATGGCTGATCATCCAAATTCAGTACCCTGTCCCTGCTTTCTCCCCATACCCATTGATCCCTTTAGCCTTAAGAAATATATCCAAACCCTTCTTGAATATATTTAATGAATTGGCCTCTACTGCCTTCTGTGGTAGAGAATGCCACAGGTTCACCTCTCGCTGGATGAAGAAATTCCTCCTCATCTCTGTCCTAAATGGCTTACCCCTTATCCTTTGACTGTGACCCCTGGTTCTGGACTCCCCGACCATCTAGTCTGTCCAGTCATGTCAGAATGTTATAAGTTTCCAGGTATCTGCATGGTGAATCTTCGCTGAACTCCTTCCATGGCAAGAACATCCTTCTCCAGATAAGGCGACCAAAACTGCACACAATACTCAAGATGTGGTCTCACCAAGGCCCTGTGCAACTGCAGCAACACATCCTTGTTCCTGTACTCAAACCCTCTTGCTATGAAGGCCAACACACCATTTGCCTTCTTAACCACCTGCCGCCTAATAAAGGAAAATATTCCCTCGGAGTTTTTAACCAAGAATAAAAACAGAAACTCCTGGAAATATTCAGCAGCTCATCTGAAATAAAAACTGAAAATGCTGGAAGTATTCAGCAGGCAAACTGAAATAATGACCTGCTGAATATTGCCAGCACTTTTTGTTTTTATTTCAGATTCCAGCATAAGAACATAAGAACAAAAGAAATAGGAGCAGGAGTAGACCAATCGGCCCCTCGAGCCCGCCCCGCCATGCAATAAGATCATGGCTGATCTGATCCTAACCGCCAATCCACTATCACAGAACCATCTCCTGAATCTAACAGAATTAGACACACGAAATAGGAGCAGGATCAGGCTAAAAGGCCCCTGGGCCCGCTCCGCTACCCACAGGGCCATGACCGATCCGAACCTAGACTTATGTCCAAATTCCTGCCCGCTCCACGTAATCCTTAATTCCCTTTACTTCTAGGAAACTGTCTATTTCTGTTTTAAATTTATGTAATGATGTAGCTTCTACAGCTTTTTGGGGCAGCATATTCCATGGACCTACCACCCTCTGAGTGAAGTAGTTCCTCCTCATCTCAGTTTTGAAACAGCAGCCCCTTATTCTAGACTATGCCCGCAACAATCCGATCCGACCCCTTCACAATCTTATATGTTTCAATAAGATCGCTTCTCATTCTTCTGAACACCAATGAGTAGAGTCCCAATCTACTCAACCTCTCCTCATATGTCCATCCCCTCATCCCCGGGATTAACCGAGTGAACCTTATTTTTACTGAATCGAGAGCAAGTAGATCCTTTCTTAAGTATGGACACCAACACTGTACGCAGTATTCCAGGTGCGGCCTCACCAATACCTTGTACAACTGAAGCAATACCTCTCTATTTTTATATTCTATCCCCCTAGCAATGAAAGCCAACACTCCATTGGCCTTTATAATCACTTGCTGCACCTGCCTACTAACCTTTTGAGTTTCGTGCACCAGGACCCCCAGATCCCTATGTACTTCAGTACTTTCAAGTTTCTTGCCATTAAGATAATAACTTGCTCTATGATTTTTCCTGCCAAAGTACATAACCTCACACTTTCCAGTATTGTATTCCATCTGCCAAATCTCTGCCCACTTACTTAGCCTGTCGATCTCCCCTTGCAGGTTTTTTATGTCCTCCTCACTCACTACTTTCCCTCCCATCTTAGTATCATCTGCAAACTTTGATATGTTACACTCGGTCCCCTCCTCGAAATCGTTAATATAGATTGCAAAGATTTGGGGACCTAGCACTGACCCCTGCAGAACACCACTAGTTACTGATTGCCAGTCTGAGAGTGAATCATTTATCCCAACTCTCTGCCTTCTGTTAGACAGTCAATCCTCTATCCATGCCAGAATATTACCCCCAATCCCGTGATTTTTTATCTTAAGCAATAATCTTTCTGTTGGCACCTTGTCAAATGCCTTTTGGAAGTCTAAATACACTACGTCCACTGGTTCCCCTTTATCCACCCTATACGTTACTTCCTCAAAGAACTCCAGCAAATTTGTCAAACGTGACTTCCCTTTCATAAAACCATGCTGACTTTGTCCTATTAAATTATGATTATCCAAATGTCCTGTTACTGTCTCGTTAATAATGGAATCCAAAATTTTACCTACCACAGATGTTAGGCTAACCGGTCTATAGTTTCCAGCCTTCTGTCTACTGCCCTTTTTAAATAAGGGTGTTACATTAGCAGTTTTCCAGTCTGCCGGGACCTTTGCCAAGTCCAGGGAGTTTTGGAAAATTATTACCAATGCATCCACAATCCCTACCGTCACTTCCCTCAAGACACTAGGATGTAAGCCATCAGGTCCAGGTGATTTATCCGCCTTGAGTCCCATTATTTTGCTATTGCCTTCTTAACCACCTTATCTACCTGCACTGCTACCTTCATGGACCTGTGGACATGCACTCCAATGTCCCTCTGTTTTTTTACGCTTCTCAATATCCTACCATTTATTGTGTATTCCTTTGTCCTGTTAGCCCTCTCCTAATGCATTACCTCTCACTTCTACGAATTGAATTCCATTTGTCACCTTTCTGCCCACCTGACCAATTCATTGATAACGTCCTTCAGTCTGGAGCTTTCTTCCTCACTAACAACCACATGGACAATTTTTAAATAACATCTGCAAACTTCTTAATCCTACTTTGAAATCTAAATCAGTGAAATATAACACAAAAAGCACGGGACCTAGTACTGAGCCCTCCCGAATCCCACTGAACAGCCTTCCAGTCACAAAACTCCCATCGACCACTTCCCTTTGCTTCCAACTTGCCACTTTGCTTGGATCCTTTGGGCGTTTACGTGTCTTACCAGTCTGCCATGTGGGCAGATTCTGATTTTTAGGATATTGAAGGTAATTGATAGGGTAGACAGAGTGAAACGTTTTCCGCTGGGGCGAGGGATGGGGGGATATGGGGGGTGGGGCATTTGTCAGAGGAGGTGTGGGGAGGTGGAGTCTAGGTCAAGGGGACCTAACATTAAAATAGGAACCAGGCCGTTCAAGAGAGAAATTAGGAAACATTATTTCATACAAAGAAAGGTCGAAGTGTGGAGCTCCCTCCCACAAATGGTAGTTGTTGCTGAATCATTTAGTGATTGGATATCTGAGATCGATAATCTTTTGCTAGACCAGGGTATTAGGGGAATATAATAGACTTGTTTACAAAAATCGCTATTAATATAATTATAATTTAAAAATGATGGCGAATGTGCCCCACATGTTGGATAATAGGCACGGTGCATGCAAGCAGGTCTGCAGTTGAAGCAAAGGCGAATGTGCATCCTGGTGGTTTAATGTGCACGGTGCATGCTAGAAAGTCTGCTTCTTTACAGACAACTGAAGGCTGCCTGTGGTTCACCAATTCAGGACGTTCCTAACCAACAGCTCCTTTTGACTGAATGATGCAAACGACTTGCTTGTCCATGTAATAAAGTGATTCATTCTCTGTGTGTTTAAAAGGGATCAACTGTCATTCCGGTTTCATTCTCGGTCTGTTTAAAATGGATGTGCTGTCAGTCCCAGATTATTCTGTGTCTCTTTAAAAGGGATGTACTGTCAGTCCCGGATCATTCTGTGTCTGTTTAAAAGGGATGTGCTGTCAGACCCGAATCATTCTGCGTCTGTTTAAAAGGGATGTGCTGTCAGTCCGGGATCATTCTGTGTCTGTTTAAAAGGGATGAGCTGTCAGTCCAGGATCATTCTGTTTCTGTTTAAAAGGGATGTACTTTCAGTCCCGGATCATTCTGTGTCTGTTTAAAAGGAATGTCCTGTCAGTCCCGAATAATCCTGTGTCTGCTTAACCGGGATGTGCTGTTCATACAGGTCATGTAAGTCCCAGGCCAATTCAAAATCATGAGTGGTTTAGTCAGAGCAGGTAAAGGCTCGAAGCTCCAAATGGCCTAGTCCTGCTCCTATTTCTTTTATTCTTATGTTATGCTTAGTAGATAGATAGAATCTGTTCCCATTGCCAGAAGGGTCGAGAGCCGGAGGAGGCAGATTTAATGTGATTTGCAGAAGAACCAAAGGCGACATGTGGAAAATTGTTTTTATGCAGCGAGTGATTAGTAACTGGAAAGGCTGGTGGAGGCAGATTCAATCACGGCCTTCAAAAGGCAATTGAATAAGCACCTGAATGAGCAAAAATTGCAGAGCTGCAGGGAACGGGCAGGTGTGCGTGTGGGACTAGCTGAAGTGCTCGTGCAGAGAGCCAGCACGGGCTTGATGGACCGAATGGCCTCCTTCTGTGCTGTAACCATTCTATGATTCAACGATTCTATGATCACTCTGTATCTGTGTTTGTTTCAAAGCGATTTATTTTCAGCTGCGGTGTCTGATTGGTTGCGGCGTTGGTCTCAGAGTTCAATGTGGTTTAGGTGCGATGGTTTGAACCCTGTTCAATGCGGGTCTGTTCTTTAATTTGAAATATCAAACCACGTCATAATTTAAAAGAATTTTGAAGGTCACCCACAGTCTCCTGTTTCCATAGAGAAGAACGCCAACCTGTTCAGACTTACCTGATATTTATCCCCTCTCAGTTCTGGTATCATCCTTCTCAATCTTCTTTGAACCTTCGCCAGTTCTCTATATGTTTTTGTAAAATGGAGACCAAAACTGTGTGCCGTATACTAAGCGCTGTCTTACTGTGGTTCTATTTAAATTTAACATAATTTCTCTGCTTATGAATGGACAAGTTTCCCCGTGCTGTGTGCTGCAGGACTTGAGACAGAGACAGAGAGAGAGAGAGAGAGAGAGAGAGAGAGACACAAAAACAGAGTGAGAGACAGACAGAGAGAGAGAGAGAGAGACAAAGACAGAGTGAGAGAAAGAGCCAGAGACTGAGAGAGAGACAGAGAGAAAGAGAGTGAGAGACAGAGAGTGAGAGACAGAGTGAGAGACAGAGAGTGAGACAGAGAGTGAGAGACAGAGAGAGAGAGAGGGAGAGAGACAAAGACAGAGTGAGAGACAGAGCCAGAGACAGAGACAGAGAGAGAGAGAGAGAAAGAGAGTGAGAGACAGAGAGTGAGAGACAGAATGAGAGACAGAGTGTGAGAAAGAGAGCGAGAGACAAAGAGACAGAGACAGAGAGTGAGAGACAGAGAGTGAGAGACAGAGTGAGAGACAGAGAGAGAGAGAGGGAGAGAGACAAAGACAGAGTGAGAGACAGAGCCAGAGACAGAGACAGAGAGAGAGAGAGAGAGAGAAAGAGAGTGAGAGACAGAGAGTGAGAGACAGAATGGGAGACAGAGTGTGAGACAGAGAGCGAGAGACAGAGAGAGAGGGAGAGAGAGACAAAAACAGAGTGAGAGACAGAGAGAGAGAGAGAGAGAGACAAAGACAGAGTGAGAGACAGAGCCAGAGACTGAGAGAGAGAGAGAGAGAGAGAAAGAGAGTGAGAGACAGAGAGTGAGAGACAGAGTGAGAGACAGAGAGTGAGACAGGGAGTGAGAGACAGAGAGAGAGAGAGGGAGAGAGACAAAGACAGAGTGAGAGACAGAGCCAGAGACAGAGACAGAGAGAGAGAGAGAGAAAGAGAGTGAGAGACAGAGAGTGAGAGACAGAATGAGAGACAGAGTGTGAGACAGAGAGCGAGAGACAGAGAGACAGAGAGAGAGAGTGAGAAACAGAGAGTGAGAGACAGAGAGTGAGAGACAGAGTGAGAGACAGAGAGTGAGAGACAGAGAGTGAGAGACAGAGAGAGAGAGAGGGAGAGAGACAAAGACAGAGTGAGAGACAGAGCCAGAGACAGAGACAGAGAGAGAGAGAGAGAGAGAGAGTGAGAGACAGAGAGTGAGAGACAGAATGGGAGACAGAGTGTGAGAGACAGAGAGTGAGAGACAGAGAGAGAGAGAGAGAGAGAGAGTGAGAGACAGAGAGTGAGAGACAGAGAGTGAGAGAAAGAGAGAGAGACAGAGAGAGAGACAGAGAGAGAGACAGAGACAGAGAGAGCGAGAGACAGATAGAGTGAGAGAAAGAGAGTGAGAGACAGAGAAAGAGAGAGAGATAGAGAAGGAGAGAGAGGGAAAGAGAGGGAGAGAGAGAGAGGGAGAGAGAGGGAAAGAGAGGGAGAGAGAGAGAGAGGGAGAGAGACAGGGACAGAGACAGAGATAGAGTCAGAGACTGAGAATGGGAGTGAGACTGAGACTGATACTGGGACTGACACTGAGACTGAGACTGAGTCAGAGACAAAGACTGAGACTGAGACTGAGACTTAGACTGAGACTGATACCGAGACAGAGACAGAGACAGAGACAGACGGACAGACAGAGAGAGAGAGAGAGCGAAAGCTTCGCCATTTTGGTCAGGTGTCGCTGGAGAAATGTTGCAGCAAAAACACGGGATTTGGGATTGATGAGATTAATTAACGTGTCAAGATCAATCATACTATCACAGTGTGAGACAGCGCAGAGGGAGGCCATTTGGCCCATCGTGCCTGTAACGGGTCTTTGGTGGAGTTATCCAGTAAGAACTACGCCCCTGCTCTTTCCCCATAGCCATGTAGATTTTCCCTTCAAGTATTTTTCCAATTCCCTTTTGAAAGTTACTATTGAATCTGCTCCCACCACCCATTCCAGACCATAACAACTCGCTGCTTAAAAATATATTTCTGCATGGAGCCTCTGGTTATTTTGCCAATCAGCTTAAATCTGTGTCCGCTGGTTACCAATACTTCTGCCACTGGAAACAGTTTCTCCTCATTTACTCTATCATAACCATCATGAATTTGAACACCTCTTAATCTTGTCTGCTCTAAGGAGAACAATCCCTAATAAGGGGAGGGTTGATCCGGTAATGGCAAGTTCATAATCCAAAGAGAATAGTCAAGGCTGTAGAACAGAGCAGCGAATGGGGTAAAATCAAGCAGATTCTGTCAGGAAGGGACAGAGAGTTTAAAAGTTGTAATAGGGCAGTATTGCCGAAGGCCACATTAGAGTAAAATAATAAAAAGTTAAAATTAAAGTCGCACAAAACAGTCATTCCACAACAGATTAATTAATGGCACAAATAGAAATAATTGGCTTTGATCCAGTAGCCACTACTGAGACGTGGTTTTAGGGTAACCATGTTTGGCAGCAAAATATTCTAGGTTACTTGACTTTTAGAAACATTAGGCAAAATGCAAAAGGAGGCGGGTAGCCAGTGAATAAAGGGCGAGATAAAGGCAGTTGTGAGAAAATCCCAGGAAATCAGAATGTAGAATCTGTATGGGCAGAGATCAGGAATAAAAAATGATATTAATCTGTGGTGGGCGTAGTTTAAATCCCCCCCTAACAGTAATCATGATGTTGGACAGATTTTATATCAGGAAATTAGAGCAGCATGTAACAAGGGTAAGGCAATAATCATAGGAGACATTACTCTTCATGTAGACTGGACAAACAAAATTGACAGAAGTAGAATAGCGGACGAGTTCATTTCATTCGAGACAGTTTTCTACAACAATATTTCGAGGAAACAACTAAGGAACAGGTTAATTTAGATATAATTGCAAAATACTGCGAATGCTGGAAATCTGAAATAACAACAGAAAATGCTGGAAATACTCAGCAGGCCAGGCAGCATCCGTGGAGAGAGAAACAGAGTTAACGTTTCAGGTCTGGGAACCTTCATCAGAACTGGAAAAGCTGGAGATGTAACAGATATTAAGCAGGTGCAGAGACAGGGGCGGGGGGGGAGGGGTTAGGAGGGGTGGAAGAAATAGAAAGAATATCCTGTACTTTTGAAAGAGGCAGGAAAGATAAAATGTTGCAAATGGGAATGGCAAAAATCATACTGCATGATAAATGGGGGCAGGGATAATTATCTGAAATTGTTGAACTCAATGTTGAGTCCGGCAGGCTGCAAAGTGCCCAATCGAAAGATGAGGTGCTGTTCCTCGAGCTTACGTTGAGCTTCATTGGAACAATGCAATAGCCCGAGGACAGAGAGATCAGAGTGGGAGTGAAGCGGTGAATTAAAGTGACAGGCGACCGGAAGCTCAGGGTCACCTGTATGGACTGAATGGAGGTGTTCTGCAAAGCAGTCGCCCAATCTGCGTTTCGTCTCCCCAATGTAGAGGAGACCGCATCGTGAGCAGCGAATACAGTATATTATATTGCAAGAAGTACAAGTAAATCGCTGTTTCACCTGGAAGGGGTGCTTGGGGCCCTGGGCAGTGGGAAAGGAGGAGGTAAAAGGGCATGTGTTGCATCTCCTGCACTTGCATGGGAAGGTGCCAGGTGAAGGAGCAGGGCTGTTGGGGGTGATTGAGGAGTGGACCAGGGTGTCGCGGAGGGAGCGGTCCCTTCGGAATGCTGAAAGGGGAGGTGAGCAGAAGATGTGTTTGGTGGTGGGATCACGTTGGAGGTGGCGGAAATGGTGGAGGATGATCCGTTGAATGTGGAGGCTGGTGGGGTGAAAGGTGAGGACAAGGGGAACCCTATCGTGGTTCTGGGAGGGAGGGGCAGGGGTGAGAGCAGAAGTGCGGGAAATAGAACGGACATGGTCAAGGGACGTGTCAACCACGGTAGAGGGGAATCCTCGGTTGAGGAAAAAGGAAGACATGTCAGAAGCACTAGTATGGAAGGTGGCATCGTCAGAACAGACGCGGCGGAGATGGAGAAACTGGGAGAATGGAATAGAGTCCTTACAGGAAGCGGGGTGGGAGGAAGTGTAGTCCAGGTAGCTTGTAGTGGATGTTTGTTGAAAGCCGTTCGCCAGAAATGGAGACGGAGAAGTCAAGGAAGGGAAGGGAAGAGTTGGAGATGGACCATGTGAAGGTGAGGGCAGGGTGGAAAGTGGAACTAAAGTGAATGAACTTATCCAGTTAATTTAGATCTTGTCTTGTGCAATAAGACACAGTTAATTACTAACCTTATCGGAAAGAATCCTCTGGGGATGATTGGTCATAATGTGAATGAATTTCATATTAAGTTTGAGAATGATGCCGTTAAGTCAGAAACTAGGGGCTGAAATTTAAACAAAGTGTATTATGGAGTTATATGGGGCGATTTGGCTAAGGTAGATTGTGAAATTAGATTAAAATATATAACGGTATATAAGCAATGGCAAACATTTAAAGAAATAATTCAGAATTCTCAACGAATATACAAGTCCTTAAGGAATAAAAACGACACTGAAAAAGTGGTACAAGCATGGCTAACTGGAGAAATTAGTGATAGTATTAGATTAAAAAAAGAGATTTACAATGTTACAAAAATAGTAGTAAGCCTCAGCATTGGGAGTGTTTAGAAAATCAGCAAAAGATGACCAAGTGATTGATAAAGAGGGAGAAAATAGAAATGGAGTAAATTAGCAAGAAATTTGAAAACAGATTGAAAGAGCTTTAAGTGTGTTAACAGGAAGAGATTAGTGAAATTAAAGGTGGATCCCTTAGAGACAGAGACAGGATAAATTGTAAAGTGGAATAAGGAAATGGCATGACGTGGGTCAAATATTTTGTATTTGTCATCACAGTAGAACAAAAAAAGAACATACCTCAAGTTATGTGGAACCAAGAGTCTAATTAGATCGAGGAAATTAAAGTAATTAATATTAGTAAATTAAAAGTCCTGGAGAAATTAACGGGACAAAACGCTGACAAATGCCCGGGACTTGCTGACCTAAATCATTTGGTTTTATAACAGGTGGCTGCAGAGAAAGTTCGTGCATTGGTTTTGATCTTTCAGAATCCCCCAGATTCTAGAACGGTCCCCGTGGACTGGAAGGTAGCAAATGTTACCGTGCTGTTTAAGAAAGGAGGGAGAGAGAAAAAAGAGAACATTAGGCCAGTTAGCCTGACATAATTAGTAGGGAAAATGCTGGAGTCCATTATTAAGGACGTGGTAGGAGGGCATTTGGAAATTCAGAAAAAAATAGGCAGAGCGAACACTGTTTTATGAAAGAGAAATCGTGTTTTACAAAGCAATCAGAATTATTTGAGGGTGTAACTATCAGGGTAGACAAGGGGGAAAAGCTCGATGCAGTGTATTTGGATTTTTGAAGGCGTTCAATAAGGTGCCACATATCAGTTTGTTAAACAAGATTAGTGGGCATTGGATTGGCGGATAATATAGTAGCGTGGATTTTGGATTGGTTAACGGGCAGGAAGCAGAGAGCAGGAATAAATGGGTGATTTTCGGAATGGCAGGTTGTAACTTGTGGAGTGCTGAAAGATCAGTGCTTGAACCTCAGCCATTTACAATCTATATCAATGACTTAGATGAGGGGCAGAGTGTAATATTTTCAAGTTTGCTGATGGTACGAAGTTAAGTGGGCAAGGATGCTGTGAGGAGAACGCAAATAGGATGCAAAGGGATATAGTCCGGTTAAGTCAGTGGGCAAGAAGTTGTCAGAGGAAGTATAATGTGGGGAAATGTGAAATTATCCACTTTGCTAGGAAGAATGGAAATACAGCAGATTTTGTTAATGGTGAAAATTAGTGAGTTTTCGGATTTTGAGGCAATTGGATGTCCTTCTACACGAATTACAGGACGTCAACATTCAGGCACAGCAAGCAATTAGGAACGTAAGTGGGGTTTTAGCCTTTAGAACAAGGGGGTTGCAGTAGGAGAGTAAGGATGCCTTGCTGCAGTTATTTAGTGCTTTGCTGAGAACACATCTGCAGTACTATGTGCACTTTTTGGTAACCTTACCGAAGAAAGAATATAGTTGAGTTTGAGGGGGTGGAATGAATGGTCACGAGATTGATTTCTGGGAAGAGAGGGCTGCCAAATGAGAATAAATTGCGTAGAATGGGACTCTTTTTACTGGATTTTGGAAGAATGAGAGATGATCTCATTGAAACGTGTATAATTCTTAAAGGGCTTGACAGCGTAGATGCTGAGGGGCTGTTTGCCCTGATTGGAGAGTCAAGAACTAGGAGGCAGAGACTCAGGATAAAGGGATGACCATAGAGGACTGAGATGAGGAGAAATTTCTACACCCAGAGGGATTTGAATCGTTTGAATTCTCTAAACCAGAGGGCTGAGGATGTTCAGTCAATGAGAATATTCAAGACTGACATCTATAGATTTCAGGACACTAAGGGAAGCATGGGATAGGGGGGTAGGGCGGATAGTACATAAGAACATAAGAAATAGGAGCAGGAGTAGGCCAATCGGCCCCTCGAGCCTGCTCTGCCATTCAATAAGATCATGGCTGAACTGATCCTAACCGCCAATCCACTATCACAGAACCATCTCCTGAATCTAACAGAATTAGACACACGAAATAGGAGCAGGATCAGGATACACGGCCCCTAGGCCCGCTCCGCTACCCACAGGGCCATGACCGATCCGAACTTAGACTCATGTCCAAATTCCTGCCCGCTCCCCATAACCCTTAATTCCCTTTACTTCTAGGAAACTGTCTATTTCTGTTTTAAATTTATGTAATGATGTAGCTTCTACAGCTTTTTGGGGCAGCATATTCCATGGACCTACCACCCTCTGAGTGAAGTAGTTCCTCCTCATCTCAGCTTTGAAAGAGCAGCCGCTTATTCTAAGACAATGCCCCCTAGTTTTAGTTTCACCCATCATCGGGAACATCTTCCCCGCATCCACCCAATCCAACCCCTTCACAATCTTATATGTTTCAATATGATCGCCTCTCATTCTTCTGAACTCCAATGAGTAGAGTCCCAATCTACTGAAGCTCTCCTCATATGTCCATCCCCTCATCCCCGGGATTAACCGAGTGAACCTTCTTTGTACTGACTCGAGAGCAAGTCTGTCCTTTCTTAAGAATGGACAACAAAACTTTACGCAGTGTTCCAGGTGCGGTCTCACCAATACCCTGTAAAACTGAAGCAATACCTCCCTATTTTTATATTCTATCCCCCTAGCAATGAAAGCCAACATTCCATTGGCCTTCTTAATCACTTGCTGCACCTGCATACTAACCTTTTGAGTTTCGTGCACCAGGGCCCCCAGATCCCTCTGTACTTCAGTACTTTTCAGTTTCATGCCATTAAGATAATAACTTGCTCTACGATTTTTCCTGCCAAAGTGCATAACCTCACACTTTCCAGTATTGTATCCCATCTGCCAAATCTCTGCCCATTTACTTAGCCTGTCTATATCCCCTTGCAGGTTTTTTATGTCCTCCTCACTCACTACTTTCCCTCCCATCTTAGTATCATCTGCAAACTTTGATATGTTACACTCGGTCCCCTCCTCCAAATCGTTAATATAGGTTGTAAAGAGTTGGGGACCCAGCACTGACCCCTACGGAACATCACTTGTTACTGATTGCCAGTCTGAGAATGAACCATTTATCCCAACTCTCTGCCTTCTGTTAGATAGCCAATCCTCTATCCATGCCAGAAAACAACTCCCAATCCCGTGATTTTCTATCTTAAGCAATAATCTTTTGAGTGGCACCTTGCCAAATGCCTTTTGGAAATCTAAATACAATACGTCCACTGGTTGCCCTTTATCCACCCTATATGTTACTTCCTCAAAGAACTCCAGCAAATTTGTCAAACATGACTTCCCCTTCATAAAACCATGCTGACGTTGTCCTATTAAATAATGATTATCCAAATGTCCTGTTACTGTCACCTTAATAATGGACTCCAAAATTTTACCTACCACTGATGTTAGGCGAACCGGTCTATAGTTTCCAGCCTTCTGTCTACTGCCCTTTTTAAATAAGAGTGTTGCATTAGCAGTTTTCCAGTCTGCCGGGAACTTTGCCGAGTCCAGGGAGTTTTGGAAAATTATTACCAATGCATCCACAATCCCTACCGCCACTTCCCTCAAGACTCTAGTATGTAAGCCATCAGGTACAGGTGATTTATCCGTCTTGAGTCCCATTATTTTCCGAGTACCACTTCCTTAGTGATTTTGATCGTGTTTAGCTCCTCCCCCCCATTCGCCCCCTGTTTGTCCAGTGTTGGGATATTCTTAGTGTCTTCTACTGTAAAGACTGATATAAAATATTCATTCAGTGTTTTTGCCATCTCCATATTTCCAATCATTAATTTCCCGGTCTCATCCTCTAAGGGACCAACATTTACTTTAGCCAACCTTTTTCTTTTTATATAACTATAAAAACTCTTACAATCTGTTTTTATATTTTTTGCTAATTTACTTTCATAATCTATCTTCCCTTTCTTAATCAATCTTTTTGTTATTTTTTGCTGTCTTTTAAAGTTTTCCCAATCCTCTATCCTCCCACTAGATTTGGCTACCTTGTATGCCCTTGTTTTTAGTCGAATACTATCCTTAATTTCTTTACTTACCCACGGATGGCTGTCTTTTCTTTTACACCCTTTTCTTCTCAGTGGAATATATATTTTTTGGAAGTTGTAAAATAACTCCTTAAATGTACACCACTGATCATGTATCGTCTTACCCTTTAATCTATTATCCCAATCCACTCTACTCAATTCCGCTCTCATACGTTCATAGTCTCCTTTATTCAAGCTTAGCACGCTTGTTTGAGAGCCAACCTTCTCACCCTCTAATTGAATATGGAATTCAACCATGTTATGGTAACTCATTCCAAGGGGATCCTTTAATACGACATTTTTAATTAATCCTGTCTCGTTACACAGCACCAGATCTAAGGTTGCTTGCCCCCTGGTCCGTTCAGTCACATACTGCTCAAGAAACCCATCCCTAATACACTCAATGAACTCATCGCCAAGGCAGCCCTGCCCAATTTGATTTGTCCAATTAATATGTTAGTTAAAATCCCCCACAATTATAGATGTTCCCTTATTAGAAGCCTCAACTATTTCCTGATTGATACTCCGTCCAACAGTGTTGCCACTGTTCGGAGGCCTATAGACTACGCCCACTCGTGTTTTTTTCCCCTTATTAATCCTTACCTCCACCCAAACTGTTTCATTATCCTGATCTTTTGACCCAATATCATTTCTCTGTATTACAGTGATTCCTTCCTTTATTAACATAGCCACCCCACCTCCCCTTCCTTCCTGCCTGTGTTTCCTGATCGTTAAAAAACCTGGTTTGTTTAATTCCTAGGCATTGTCACCCGGCAGCCATGTTTCTGTAATGGCCACCAGATCATACCCATATGTCGTTATTTGTGCCATTAACTCGTCTATTTTGTTACGAATGCTACGTGCATTCAGATAGAGAACTTTCAAAGATGCTTTGTGACACTTAGTTCCTGCTTTTGCCCTTTTTATTACTTTACCTTTTACTCCATACCTATTGCCCCTTCCTGACACGTTCTGGTTTTTAATTTCCCCACTGCTACCTAAGTCTATGACCTTCTCTGTTGTCATATTTATTAGTTGCTCTCTAGGAACCTCCCCCCCACTGGTTAGTTTAAAGCCCTCTCTGCAGCCCTAGTTATATGATCCGCCAGGAGTCTAGTCCCAGCACTGCCCAAGTGAAGCCCGTCCCAACGGAAAATCTCCCTCATGCCCCAGTACTGGTGCCAGTGTCCCAGGAAGCAAAAGCCTTTTCTCCCACACCAGTCTTTGAGCCACGCATTTAACTCTCTAATTTTATTTGTCCTAGCCAATTTCGCTCGTGGCTCAGGTATTACCCTTGTGGTTCTGCTTTTTAATTTGGTCCCTAGCTGCTCAAACTCCCTCAGCAGAACCTCTTTCCTTGTCCTATCTATGTCGTTGGTACCAACATGGACCACGACAACTGGATTCTCCTCCTCCCACTCCAAGTTTCTCTCCAGTCCAGAGGAGATGTCCTTAACCCTGGCAGGCAACACAGACTTCGGGACACTCGCTCTCGGCTGCAAATAGCTCTATCTATCCCCCTAACGACACTATCTCCTACCAGTACAACATTTCTTTTAATTCCCCCCATTTCAATGGCCCCCCCGCTCCACGGTGCTGTGGCCAGGTTACTCATCCTCCCCGCAGTCCCTATTCCCATCCTCACAGGGAGTAAGAGCATCGAACCTGTTGGACAAGTGCAAGGGCTGCGGCTCCTTCAACACTACCTCCTGGATCCCCGTACCTGCCTCACTTCTAGTCACACCATCCTGACCCTGGCCACGGACTACATCTGAATTAGTTAATCTAATTGGTGTGAATACCTCGTGATACACAGAGACCAGGTAACTCTCCCCCTCCCTGATGTGTCTCAGTGTTTGAAGCTCGGACTCCAGCTCTTCAACACAGAGCCGGAATTCCTCGAGCAGCCAAGACTTACTGGAAATATGATCACCGTGAGGTTCAATGGTGTCCACCAGCTCCCACATATTGCAGCAGCAACACATCACCTGATCTCCCATTCTATGTAATTAATTAAATTTATTAATATTATTCTTAAATACCCTCTGCCCCGATTCTAGATGGTGAATATCACACCTTAGAAACTTAAAACCAAAGAGATTGAAGCTTAAAAACGGAGAAATACTTACCAACCAATCACTTACCGGCTTTCTGGTGACGTCACACTTGGATTACTTTTTACCTCTCTCCTTGCCTGCGAGTTCCAAGATTGGAGATTGGAACGCCTCACCTGGGTCTCGGCAGCCTTTATACAGCCGCTCAGCCCGCGATTCCCGCCGATTCTCGCACTGAGGCCTCATCTGGGTCTCGGCAGCCTTTATACAGCCGCTCAGCCCGCGATTCCCGCCGATTCTCGCACTGAGGCCTCATCTTGGTCTCGGGAGCCTTTATACAGCCGCTCAGCCCGCGATTCCCGCCGATTCTCGCACTGGGGCTTCATCTGGGTCTCGGCAGCCTTTATACAGCCGCTCAGCCCGCGATTCCCGCCGATTCTCGCACTGAGGCCTCATCTGGGTCTCGGCTGCCTTTATACAGCCGCTCAGCCCGCGATTCCCGCCGATTCTCGCACTGAGGCCTTACCTGGACTCTGGAGCCTTTATACATTAATGTATAAGTTCAGCCATGATCTTTTTGAATGGCGGTGCAGGCTGCATGGAGTGTATCGCCTACTCCTGCTCCTATTTTTTTTATGTTTGTGATCCGTGACTCAGAGCACACCAATTTTCAACAGGCACGGGATGATCCGGGTCTGAGAGCTAACCCATTTTAAGATGACAGAGAATGATCGAGAGTGACAGTAAACCCGTGTCAAACAGATTCAGAATGTTCCGTGACTGACAGGAAACCCCTTTAAATCAGACACGGTATGATCAAAGGATGATTCACTTAATGTGACCTGAGACGAAGAAGTCGTTTGCAGCTGTCAATCAAAACACACTTGGAAGGAACATTCTACATTTACTGAACAAGAAACAGCCTTCAGCTGTCAATCAACCCTTTCCCGCCCACACCACCCGCAGCATTCAGAGAGACAGACTCTCAGAGAACTTCCAGCATTCAGTGCTGACCCTGTTAAACTCACCAGCTCCTCACACTGAACCCTGGTGTCATAAACGCTGAGCATTTATACTGAACCCCTTAAAATACAGTCTATAAATTGGGAAAAACCTCAAAGTTCATCTCAATTCGGCTGAATGGCAGAAAAGTACTAATATTTTTACCACCACTCAGTAACCCACTTAACCATTCCTTCCAGCCATAGACTAAATTATCCGCTTTAAGATTCGCTCAATTTTTCCGTCTGAGTTGAATCATATCAATATCAGGAATTTAATGTCTTCATAAATATTTTATTAAAAAATTAATAAATAACTATCGAACACACGCACGTCAACGGTTGACCGTATCGCACTTTCTGCATTAAACACCCAGAGGGCGCTCTGGCATTCGCACTTATACTGCAGACCGGCTAACGTGCACCATGCATATTATACCAGCAGTGGGCGCAACCACGCTATTACTTGTAGAGCAGTCCCGCTAACATGCACTGTGCACCTTAGACATACAGGGGGCGCACATTCGCCGCTACTTATACGGCAGCCTGGCTAATGTGCACCGTGAGCATTAGACATGCAGGAGGCGAACACTCGCCGTTTCTTGCACTGCAGCCCGGCTAACGTGCAATGTGAGCATTAGACCAGCACGGGGCGCTAATGCGCCGTTCCTTATACAGCGGACCGGTTAACATGCACTTTGCACATTAGACCAGCAGGAAGTGCATACTCTCCGTTACCAATACCACAGACCTGCTAACATGCACCATGTACCTTAGATCAGAAGGAGGCGCTCTCGTGCCATTACTTATACTGCAGACCTGCTAACATGCAGCGTGCACCTTAGACCAGCAGTAGGAGCACTCTTGCTGTTACTTATCCTGGAGAGCTGCTAACATGCACCGTGCACCTTAGACCAGCAGCGGGCACAAACTCGCCGTTACTTTTACTGGAGATCGGCTAATGTGCACCGTGCGCATTAGAACAGCAGGGGGCACACACTCGCCGTTACTTATAATGCAGTCCTGTTAACATGCACCGTGCACCATAGACAAGCAGGAGGAGCACTCTTGCCGTTACTTACACTGCAGAATGTCTAACGTGCACCGTGCGCATAAGACCAGCAGGGGGCGCACATTTGCAGTTACTTATAATGCTGTCCCGTTGACATGCCACACGCACATTAGACCTGCTGGGGGTGCGCACACTTGCCGTTACTTGTAATGCTGACCTGCGGACATGCATCATGCACATGCAACCTCCAGGGGTGCACACTAGCAATTGCTGATAACTTGGTCTAATACGAAGCAAAATATTGCAGATGCTGGAAATCTGAAATAAAAACTGAAAATGCTGGAAATTCTCAGCAGGTCAGGAAACATCTGTGGCTAGAGAAAAAAAGTTAACGTTTCAGGTCGATGTGCTTTCATCAAAATGGGAAAAAGTTAGAGATGTAACAGATTATAATAAACATAGAAATATAGAAGATAGCAGCAGGAGTAGGCCATTCGGGGTCCGGAGCCTGTCCGCCATTCAATGCGATCATGGCTGATCATCCAAATTCAGTACCCTGTCCCTGCTTTCTCCTCAAAAGCCCCTGATCCCTTTAGCCTTGAGAAATATATGCATCTCCTTCTTGAATATATTTAATGTATTGGCATCTACTGCCTTCTGTGGTAGAGAATTCCACAGGTTCACCACTCTCTGGTTGAAGAAATTCCTCCTCATTTCTGTCCTAAATAGCTAACCCCTTATCCTTAGACTGTAGCCCCTGGTTCTGGACTCCCCGACCATCGGGAACATCCTTCCAGCATCTAGTCTGTCCAGTCATGTCAGAATTTTATAAATTTCAGTGAGATCCCCTCTCATTCCTCTAAACTCCAGCGAGTACAAGCCCAATCGACCCAATCTCTACTCATACGTCATTGCTGCCTTCCCAGGTATCAGCCTAGTGAATCTTCGCTGAACTCCTTCCATGGCAAGAACATCATTCCTCAGATAAGGCGAACAAAACTGCACACAATACTCAAGATTTGGTCTCACCATGGCCCTGTATAACTGCAGCAAGACATCGTTGTTCCTTTACTCAAACCCTCTCGCTACCAAGGCCAACATGCCACTTGCCTTCTTAAACGCCTGCTGCCCCTGCATGCTTACCTTCAGCGACTGGTGCACAAGGACACACAGGTCTGTTTGCACTTCCCCTTCTCCCAATCTATTGCCATTCAGATAATAAACTGCCTTCTTGTTTTAGCCACCAAAGTAGATAACCTCGCATTTATCCACGTTATATTGCATCTGCAGTGCTTATGCCCAATCACCCAACCTGTCAAAATCATCCTGGAGTTTCTCAGCATCCTCCTCAGAGTGCACACACTCACCGAGCTTTGTGTCGTCTGCAAATTTAGAGATAATACATCCAATTCCCTCATCCAGATCATTAATATATATTGTGAATAGCTGGGGTCCTAGGACGGCTCCTTGTGGTATCCCACTAGTCACTGCCTGCCACTCGGAAAATGACTCGTTTATTCAAACTCTTTGCTTTCTGTCCGCCAACCAGTTCTCTATCCAAGTCAATACCTTGCCCCCAGTCCATATGCCTTAAATTTGCACGCTAATCTCTTTTTGCAGGACCTTATCGAAAGCCTTCTGAAAGTCCAAATACACCACATCCACTGTTTCTCCCTCATCTATTTTACCAGTTACATCCTCCAAGAATTCCAGTAGATCAGTCAAGCATGATTTACCTTTTGTAAATCCATGTTGACTTTGTCCGATCCTGTCACTGTTTTCCAAGTGCTCTGCTATTACATCTTTTATAATGGACTCTAGCATATTCCCCACTACCGATGTTAGGCTTAATTCCCCATTTTCTCTCTACCACCTTTTTGAATAGTGGGGTAACTTTAGCTACCCTCCAATCCATGGTTACTGTTCCAGATTCCATCGAATGCTGGATGATGATCAGCAAAGCTGAACTATTTCTAGGGCCACTTCCTTAATACCCTTGGATGTAGAGTATCAGGCCCTGGCGAATTTTCGGCCTTCAATCCCGTCAATTTCCCTAACACCATATCCCTACAAATACTGATTTCTTTCAGTTCCTCCCTTTCATCAGACCCTATGTTTCCCGATATCTCTTTGAGGTTATTTGTGTCCTCCTTCGTGAAGACAGAACAAAATATGTATTTAATTGGGCTGCAATTTTTTTGTTCTGCATTATAAATTCCTTTTGATTCTGACTGCAAGGGACCTACGCTACAATTCACCAATCTTTTTCTCTTCACATATCTATAAAAGCTTTTACAGTCAGTATTAATGTTCCTTGATAGCTTACTCTCATATTCTATCTGCCCTTTCTTAATTAATCCCTTTGTCCTCCTTTGTTGAATACTAAACTGCTCCCAATCCACAGGTTTACTGCTTTTTCTGGCCAATTTATATGACCTCTCCTTGGATCTTATGCTATCCATAATTTCCCTTGTTATCCACGGTGGAGTCACCTTCTTTGTTTTACTTTATTGCCAAGCTTGGGTGAACTAATTCTGTAGTTCATCCATGCGGTCTTTGACTGTTTGCCATTGTCTATCCACTGTCAACACTTTGAGTGACATTCCCCAATCAATCCAACCCAACTCATGCTTCAGACCATCGTACTTTCCTTTATTTAAATTTAGGACCCTAGTCTCTGAGTCGACGACTTCATTCTCAATCTTAATGAAGGATTCAATCATATTATGATCGCTCCTACCCAAGGGGCCTCATACAACAAGATTGCTAATTAATCCTTTCTCGTTATATAATAGCCCGTGTAAGATGGCCTGATCTCTGGAATTCTTCCTCCACATTATTGTTTCTAATTTGGTTAGCCCAATCTAAATGTAGATTAAATTCACCCATGATGACTACTGTGCCCTATTGCACGCTTCTCTAATTTCCCTTTTAATGCCATCCCCAACCTCTGCAGTACTGTTTGGAGGTCTATATACCACTCCCACTAATATTTTCTGCCCCTTGGTATTTCTCAGTTCTACCCATACAGATTCCACATCATCAGAGCTAATATCCTTCCTTACAATAGTGTTAATCCCTTCTTTAACCCGCAATGCTACCCCACCTCCCTTTCCTTTTTGCTTACCTTTCCTGAATATTGAATACCCCTGGATGTTGAGTTCCCAGCCTTGGCCACCCTGGAGCCATGTTACCACAATCCCAATCAAATCATATTCGTTTACCTCTATTTGCGGAGCTAATTCATCCACCTTATTACAAATGCTCCTCGCATTAAGACACAAAGCATTCAGGCTTGTTTCTTTAACGTACTTACACCTATTAGAATTATTATTTACTGTGGCCATGTTTGAGTTAAACCGTTGATTTCTTTGACTGCCACTTTTGTTTTCTCCTTCCTATCTTTTGCTTTTATCATTTTTTCCCATTCCTCTGTCCCCGTGCTCAGGTTCCCAACCCCCTGCCATCTTAGTTTAAACACTCTGCCAGACCACTAGCAATCACTCCCCCTAGGACATCGGTCCCGGCCCTGCCCAGCTCCAAACCGTCCGGATTGAACTGGTCCCACCTCTCCCAGAACCGTTTCCAATGTCCCAGGAATTGAATACCTCCCCCTTACACCATTCATCTAGCCACGTATTCATCTGAAATATCCTTCAGCACGTGGCAGCAAAGACTACTCTGACAGTAATCCTGTGATTACTAACTTTGAGGTCCTATTTTTTAATTTACATCCTAACTCCCTATATTCCGCTTTTAGGACCTCATCCCGCTTTTTACCTATAACGTTGGTACCTATATACACCACGACAACTGGCTTTTCACCTTCCCCTTCCAAGATGTTCTGCAGCTGCTCTGAGACAACCTTGACCCTTGCACCAGGGAGGCAACACACCATCCTGGAATCTCGTTTGCGGCTGCAGAAACGCCTATCTATTCCACTTACAATAGAGTCCCTTATTAGTGTAGCTCTACCCCTCCTTTTCCTCCTGTCCTGTGCAGCAGAGCCACCTCTGCTGCAAAGGATAGTTGGCTGCTGCTGCCTTCCTCTGGTAAGCCATCCGCCCCAACAGTAATCAATGTGGTTTTACTGCTTGAGAGGGGGATGTGCACAGGGGACCCCTGAACTACCTGCCTGTGCCTAGTAATTTGTCAGTTGGTCACCCATTCACTTTCTGCCTGTCCAACCTTTGCCTGCGGTGTGACCAATGGTTCAAACGTGCTATTCACAATATCCTCAGCCTCCCGAATGATCCAGTATGAACCCAATCGCAGCTCCAGCGCCGCAATGCGGTCTGCCATTAGCTGCAGCTAGACAAACTTCCTGCACACATAGTTGTCAGAGACACAGGAAGTGTCCCTGAGTTCCCAGATAGCGCAGGACGAGCATACGGCACTGGGCTGTCCTGCCATGACTTACACTTTAATGAATTGCAATTAAATTAAATCAAATCAATCCGACCAATTACACTACAGTTAAATAATATATTTAAGGGCCCTGGTTTATAAACAGTCCCCGCTACACCACAGAGACTTTAGAAACTATAAGCCACAGAGTTAACGTTTAAAAAGAGAGAAATACTCACCAACCCATCACTTACCTGCTTTCGGGTGAAGTCACACTTCGATTACTTTTTACTTCTCTCCTACCCTCTGAGTTCCGAGTTAGGAGACTGGTAAGCCTACCTGGGTCTCTGGAGCCTATTATAGCCCAGTTGCTAACGCTGACATTCCCGCTGACGCACTGAGGCATACCTGGGTCTCTGGAGCATTTTATAGCCCCACTGCTGCTGCTGAAATTCCAGCCGACACACTAAGGCCTTCCTGGGTCTCTGGAGCCTTTTATACCCCCGCTGCTGCCGCTGCAAATCCCGCCGATGCACTGAGGCCTAGCTGGGTCTCTGGAGCATTTTATAGCCCCGCTGCTGCCGCTAAAATTCCCGCCGATGCAGGGAGGCCGACCTGGGTCTCTGGAGTCTTATATAGTCCCGCTGCTGCTGCGCAAATTCCCGCAAACGCACTGAGGCCTACCTGGGTCTCTGGACCCTTTTATAGCCCCGCTGCTGCAGCTCAAATTACCGACGACGCACTGACGCCTACCTGGGCCTCTGGAGCCGTTTATAGACCCGCTGCTGCCGCTGCAATTCCTGCCTATGCACTGAGGCCTTGCTGGGTCTCTGGAGCATTTTATAGCCCCGCTGCTGCTGCTGAAATTCCGGCCGACACGCTGAGGCCTAGCTGGGTCTCTGGAGCCTCATATAGCCCCGCTGCTGCCGCTGAAATTCCAACCGACGCACTGAGGCCTACCTGGGTCTCTGGAGCCTTACATAGCCCGGCTGCTGCCGCTGAAATTCCCACCAATGCACTGAGGCCTACCTGTGTCTCTGGAGCGTTTTATAGCCGCGCTGCCGCTGAAATTCCCACTGACACACTGAGGACTACCTGGGACTCTGGCGCCTTTTATAGCCCCGCTGCTGCCGCTGAAATTCCCGCCATTGCACTGAGGCCTACCTGGCTCTCTGGAGCATTTTCTAGCCCCACTATGAGCTGCTAGGGGACAAACTACAAAGCAGAACTACAAGGGTAATAATCTCTGGATTACTACCTGAGCCACTAGCAAATTTGGCGAGGGTAAATAAAATCAGAGTGTTAAATGCGTGGCTGAAAGTCTGGTGTGGGATAAATGGGTTTTGCTTCTTGGGACACTGGCACCAGTACTGGGACAGGAGAGAGCTGTTCCGTTGGGATGGACTTCACTTGTCCAGTGCTGGGATTAGTATCCTGGCAAATCGAATAACTAGGGCTGTAGAGAGGGCTTTAAACTAATTAGTGGGGGGGAGGTTTCAAAAGACCGAAAAATAAAAAGGTCAGCAGACCAGGCAAAGGAGCAAGGTAGCAGTGGGGGAATTAAAAACCAGAGCGTGTCAGGAAGGGACAGGATGTAGAAAGATAAAGGTAAACTAGGAAAGGGGGTATAAGCAGGAATAAAATGTCACAAAACATATTTAAAAGTTCTTTAGCTGAAGGCACGCAGCATTCCTAATAAAATAGATGAGTTGATGGTACAAATAACTACACATGAGTATGATCTGATGGCCATTACAGAAACATGGCTGCAAGCTAACGATGACTAGGAACTAAACATACAGGGACATTTGACAATTAGGAAGGACAGACAGGAAGGAAAGGGAGGTGGGGTGGCTATGTTAATAAAGGATGGAATCACTGCAATAGTGAGTAATGATATTGGGTCAAAGGATCAGGAGAGTGAAACAGTTTGGGTGGAAATAATAAATAATAAGTGGAAAAAGTCACTGGTGGGCTTGGTCTATAGGCCTCCTAACAGTTGCAACTCTGTTGGTCGAAGTATAAATCAGGAAATGGTTGGGGTTTGGAATAAGGGAACAGCTATAATCATGGGCGATATTATATTTCATATTGACTGGACAAATCAAATTGGGCAGGCAGCCTTGAGGTACTCTTCATAGTGTGCTTTAGGGACGGGTTCCTTGAGCAGTATGTAACTGAACCAACCAGGGGGCAGGCAATCTTAGATCTGGTCCTGTGTAATGAGACAGGATTAATAAAAAATGTCCTAGTAAGGGATTCCCTTGGAATGAGTGACCATAACATAGTTGAATTCCGAATTCAGTTGGAGCGTGAGAGAGTTGGATCTCAAACCAGCGTACTAAGCTTAAATAAAGGAGACTATGAAGGCATAAGAGCAGAGTTGACTAAAGTGGACTGGGAAAATAGATTAAAGTGTATGACAGTACATGAGCAGTGGTGTACATTCAAGGAGATATTTCACAACTTTCAAGAAAGATATATTCCAGTTTGGAAAAAGCGGCGTAAAAGAGAAGACAGCCATCTGTGGCTAAATAAAGTAATAAAGGATAGTATCTGACTGAAAACGAGGGCATAAAAATTGCCAAAAATAGTGGAAGGATAGAAGATTGGGCAGCACTTAAAAGCCAGCAAAGAATAACTAAAAGATTAATTAAGAAAGGGAAGATAGATAATGAAAGTAAACTAGCAAAAAAAATAAAAACAGATAGCAAGAGTTTCTACAGTTATATAAAAAGTAGAAGTGTGGCTAAAGTGAATATTGGTCCCTTAGAGGACGAGACTGGGAAATTAGTGGTGTGGAACATGGAGATGGCAAAAATGCAGAACAAGTATTTTGTATCAGTCTTTAAAGTAGAGCACATTAAAAATATCCCAACACTGGACAAACAGTGGGCTATAGGGGGGGAGGAGCTAAACACGATTAAAATCTCGGTACTCGGTAAGATAATGGGACTAAAGTCGGATAAATCCCCTGGACCTGATGGCTTACATCCTAGGGCCTTGAGAGAAGTAGCGGTAGGGATTGTGGATGCATTGGAGTTAATTTTCCAAAACTCCCTGGATTTAGGAAAGGTTCCAGCAGATTGGAAAACTGCTAATGTAACGCCCTTATTTAAAAAGGGAGGCAGACAAAAGGGTGGAAACTATAGGCCAGTTAGCCTAACATCTGTGGTTGGTAAAATGTTGGAGTCCATTATTAAGGAAGCAGTAACAGGACATTTGGATAAGCATAATTTAATCGGACAGAGTCAGCAAAGTTTGACAAATTTGCTCGAATTCTTTGCGGATATAACAAACAGAATGGATAAAGGGGAACCAGTGGATCTGGTGTATTTGCGCTTCCAATAGGCATTTGACAAGGAGCCACACAAAAGATTACTGCACAAGATAAAAAAATCACGGGATTGGGGGCAATGCACTGGCATGGGTGGAAGATTGGCTATCCAACAGAAAACAGAGAGTTGGGATAAATGGTTCATTCTCGGGTTGGCAATCAGTAACAAGTGGTGTTCCACAGGGGTCAGTGTTGGGACTCCATCTCTTAACAATCTATATTAACGATTTGGAGGAATGGACCGAGTGCAACCTATCCAAATATGCCGATGATACAAAGATGGGAGGGAAAGCAGTGAGTGAGGACGACATAAAAAACCTGCAAAAGGACATAGACAGGCTAAGTGAGTGGTCAAAAATTTGGCAGATGGAATATAATGTTGGAAAGTGTGAGCTTAAGCATTTTGGCAGAAAAAAATCAAAGACCAAGTTACTATCTAAATGGAGAGAAACTGCAAAGTGCTACAGTACAAAGGGATCTGAGGGTCCTGGTGCATGAAACACAAATGCGTAGTATGCAGGTACAGCAGGTGATCAGGAAGGCCAATGGAATCTTGGCTTTAATTGCAAGGGGGATGGAGTATAAAAGCAGGGAAGTCATGCTGCCGTTATACAGGGTACTGGTGAGGCCACCCCTGGATTACTGCATACAATTTTGTTTTCCATATTTAAGAAAATATATATTTGCTCTTGAGGCCGTTCAGCGAAGGTTCACTCGGTTGTATTCGGAGAGGAGGGGGATGACATGTGAGGAAAGTTTGATCAGGTTGGGCCTCTACTCATGAGAGGTGACCTTATCGAGACATATATGATTGTGAAGGGCTTGATCGGGTGGATGCGGTGAGGATGTTTCCACTGATGGCTGAGACTAGAACTAGGGGGCATACTATTAGAATAAGGGGCTGCTCTTTCAAAACTGAGATGAGGAGAAACTTCTTCACTCAGAGGGTAGTAAATCTATGGAATTTGCTACGTCAGAGAGTTGTGGAAGATGCGACATAAAATAAATTGAATACGGAGATAGACAGTTTCCTAGCTGATAATGGAATAAGGCGTAATGGGGAGAGGGCAGGGAAGTGGACGTGAGTCTAAGTTCGGATCAGCCATGATCCTATTGAATGGTGGAGCAGGCCTGAGGGGCCATATGGCCTACTCCTGCTCCTATTTCTTATGTTATTTTCTTGTGTTACGTTCCCATTATGCTCTCTCCCCCCTCGCTCACTCTCCCGCCTCCCTCTCTCTCACTCCCCCACTAACTCCCTCCCCTCCCTCACATTCTCCCCCCTCCCAAACTCTTGCTGCCCCTCCCTCACTCGCCCTCCTCCCTCCCTCACTCTCTCTCCCCCATCTCTCTTTACTTGTCCTGACTATGATGTTGGTTCCAACAGGGAGGGAGAGAGAGTGAAGTGGGGGGGAGAGAGATTGAGGGAGGGAGAGAGAGTGATGGAGGGGGGAGATAGAGTTGAGGGGAGAGAGAGTGAGGGGGGGAGAGAGAGTTCTGGCGAGAGAGATTGGGGGAGAGAGAGTGGGGGGGAGTCAGAGTGAGGGGGGAGGGATAGACAGTGGGGTGGAGGGAGAGAGGGAGAGGGGGAGGGAGAGAGTGAGGGCGGAGGGAGAGAGAGGGGGAGAGAGAGAGTGGGGAGAGAGAGTGAGTTGGGGAGAGAGCGGGGGGAGATAGAGTGAGGGGGAGAGAGAGTGAGGGGGAGAATGAGGGAGAGAGTGAGGGAGGGGAGAGTGAGGGAGGGGTGAGGGAGGGTGAGAGTGAGGAAGAGAGGGAGTGAGGAGAGGGGGAGAGTGAGGGGGAGGAGAGCGAGAGGGGGTGTGAGTGAGGGGGGAGAGAGAGTGCGGGAGGAGAGAGAGAGAGAGGGAGAGAGAGGGGGAGAGAGAGTGGGGGAAAGCGAGAGTGAGGGAGTGGAAACAGTGAGGGAGGGGGAAGAAGGAGTGAGGAGGAGCGAGAGGAAGAGATAGGAAGGAGAGAGAGAGGGGGGAAAGAGAGAGGGAGGGAGGAGAGAGAGAGGGAGGAATGAGAGAGTGGGATGGAGGAGAGAGAGTGAGGGAGGAAGGGGAGAGAGGAATGAGAGAGAGTGTGGAAGGAGGGAATGAGAGAGGTGGAGGATTGAGTGGGAGAGAGGGAGGAGAGAGAGAGGGAGGAGAGAGAGAAAGAGAGAGGGAGGAGAGAGAGTGGGGAGAGAGAGAGAGTGGGAGGAGAGAGAGTGGGAGGAATGAGAGAGTGGGATGGAGGAGAAAGAGTGAGGGAGGAAGAGAGAGAGGGAGAGAGGAAGGAGAGAAAGGGTGGAAGGAGGGAGTGAGAGAGGTGGAGGATTGAGAGAGAGGGAGGAGAGAGAGAAAGAGAGCGGGGGGAGTGAGAGTGAGGGGGGGAGGGATAGACAGTGGGGTGGAGGGAGAGAGGGAGAGGGGGAGGGAGAGAATGAGAGGGGAGGGAGAGAGAGGGGGAGAGAGAGAGTGGGGAGAGAGAGTGAGTTGGGGAGAGAGCGGGGGGAGATAGAGTGAGGGGGAGAGAGAGTGAGGGGGAGACTGAGGGAGAGAGTGAGGGAGGGGAGAGTGAGGGAGGGGTGGAGGGAGGGTGAGAGTGAGGAAGAGAGGGAGTGAGGAGAGGGGGAGGGTGAGGGGGAGGAGAGCGAGGAGAGAGAGAAAGAGAGAGGGAGGAAAGAGAGAAAGAGAGAGGGAGGAGAGAGAGTGGGGAGAGAGAGAGAGAGCGATGGAGAAGGGGAGGGGGAGAGGATCGGAGCAGAGAGAGAGGATAGAGAGATGGGGAGAGGAGAGAAAAAGGGAGAAAGTGAGGAATGGGGAGAGAGAGTCAGGGATGGAGGGATGGAATCCGAGGGGGAGGGAGGGATGGAGTCAGAGGGGGAAACAGGGAGTGCAGAGCAGTGGTAGTGGGGAGAGTGGGAGAGCAAGAGCGGGAGGAGAGAGAGTGGAGAGTTAAAGGGGGGAGAGAGAAAAAGTGAGAGGCAGAGAGAGAGCAGGACTATAGCCGGAGAATGGTGTGAGGGAGAGGGGGGAGAGTGAGCAGAGGGAGAGTCAGAGAATGATGAGAGGGAGAGGGCAGAGAGTAAGAGAGACGAGAGAGAGAGAGTTAGAGAGGGGGAGGGAGAGAGGGAGAGAGAGGGATAGGGAGAGAGCGTTGGAGATAGAGGGAAAGAGAGATGGGTAGGGAGAGGGGGAAGAGAGGTGAAGGGTGGGAGAAAAATAGAGATGCAGAGAGAGACAGACGGGGAAAGGGGAGAGAGCAGTAAATGGAGAGCGAGAGGGAGAGGGGAGAGGGAGACGGAGGGGTTGTAAGAGAGAGGGAGAGGGAGAGAAGGGGGAGTGAGAGATGAGGAGAGAGACAGGGACAGATGAGACAGAGAGAGGCAGCATTAGAGCGAGAGGATGAGAGGCTAGGTGGCGTGAGAAAGGGCGGGGAGATAGAGAGAGAGGGAGGGGCAGAGAGTTGGGTAGAGAGGGGAGAGATCGAGGGAGGGGAGAGAGAAAGGGATTATGAGAGGGAGGGAGAGTGTGAGTGGAGAGACAGTGAGTGAGGGAGAGAGTGAGGGGGATAGATAGAGAGAGAGAAAGGGGGAGAGAGAGAGAGAGGGAGGGAGAGAGGGTGAGGGAGGGGGATAGAGAGAGAGGGGGGAGGGAGAGAGAGAGGGAGGGAGGGGAGATAGAGAGAGAGAGGGAGGAGAGAGTGAGGGAGGGGAGGGAAAGAGTGAGTGATAGAGAGAGGGATAGAGAGAGGGAGGGAGGGAGGGGAGAGGGAGAGATAGAGGAGGGAGAGTGAGCGAGTGAGCGGATAGAGAGAGCGAGTGAGTGGGCAGAGTTAGGGCAGAGTAACTGGGAGGGGGAGAGAGAGAGAGGGCGGGAGAGAGGGAGGGGGAGAGTGAGAGGGAGGGTGGGAGAGAGGGATAGAAAGAGGGGCAGGGAGAGAGAGGGAGAGAGGGGGGAGGGGAGAGAATGTGGGAGTGCGAGAGAGGGGAGGATGAGAGTGAGGGAGAGAGGGGGGAGTGAGAGATAGAGAGAATGGGAGGGAGAGAGAGGGAGAGGGATAAGAGGAGGACGGAGGGAGGGGGAGGGGTAGGAGAGAAGGAGGGGGAGAGAGAATGAGGGAAGGGGAATGAGAGGGAGGGAGGGGAAGGTAGGGGAGAGGGATAGAGAGAGGGGGGAGAGAGAGTGAGGGAGGGAGAGTGGGGAGGGGGAGAGAAAGTATGATGGAGAGGGTGGGGAGATAGAGTAATTGGGAGAGGGGAGTGGGATAGAGATAGAGGAGGGGAGAGAGAGTGAATGTGCGAGGGTGATGGAGAGGGAGAGTGAGGATGAGGTGGATAGAGAGCGGGAGAGAGAGTGAGGGGGATAGAGAGAGGGATATAGAGAGCAGAGGAGAGAGAGGGGGAATGAGTGAGGGGGATAGAGAGATAGTGAGGGAGAGGGGATAGAGAAAGAAGGGAGAAGAGACAGGTGGATAAGGAAGGAGAGGGGCAGGGAGGGAGGTGAGCGGGGTGAGAGATGTTGGAAGAGAGGAGGAGAGAGTGCGAGAGAATGGGAGTAATAGAGGGGGAGGGAGGGAGAATGAGAGTAGGGGAAGGAAAGTGGAGGGGAGAGGGGGAGGGAAGAGGAGGGGAGAGTGAGGAGAGAAAGGTGGTGAGAGAGCAGGAGAGAGAGCCAAAGAGAGCGCGATGGAGAGGGAGTGGGGAGAGATGGAGGGAGTGGGTTGAGAGGGGAGTGAGTGGGGAGAGAGCGAGGGTGTGGGGAGAGAGGGAGGGAGTGGGGAGAGAGAAAGGGAGGGGAGAGCGAGGGAGAGGTGGAGAGAGACAGGGATTGACAGATGGAGGGAGAGGGGGATAGAGAGGGATGGGGAGAGAGAGAGAATGGGGAGAGATGGTGAGAGGGATGGAGTCGGGGGAGAGAGGGGAAGGGAAGAGGAGAGGGAGAGAGAGTGATGGGGAGAGAGATGGGGTAGCGGGTGGGGAGAGAGCCTGAGGGGGGAGACAACGGGTAGAGAGGGTAGAGATAGAGAGAGGGGAAGAGAGAGGGAGAGGCAGAGAGAGAGAGAAGGAGGAGCTAAGGGGAGAGAGTGGTGGGAGAGAGAGTGAAAGAGACATGGAGAGAGACAGATGGGAGACAGACAGAGGGGTTGTGAGAGAAAGAGAGGGGGAGAGCGAGGAGAGAGATGGAGAGGGAGAGACGGAGAGCGAGGGGGGGTAGAGAGAGAGGTAGAGGTGGGGAGGTGGGGGTGACAGAGGGAAGATTGAAGAGGAGAGAGAGATAGAAGAGAGGAGCTAGGGAGAGAGAGAGAGCGAGAGGAAGAGTGATGGGGAGGGATTGAGAGTCATGGGGAGAGGGTGAGAGGGATGGAAAAAGAGCGGGAGAGGGAGGGGAGCGAGGTGTAGAGGGAGGGAAAGGGATAGGGAGAGAGAAGGGGAAAGTGAAAGAGGGAGGCAGAGAGAGAGAGCAGGGGGACTGGTGGAGAGTGGTGAGAGAGAGGCAGACAGAGACTCAGGAGTTGTGAAGGACGGAGGGAGAGAGAGAGATAGAGTGAGAGACGGGCAGCGAGAGAGAGAAGGTAGAGGGGGAGAGGGAGGGAGAGAGAGGGATTGGAAGAGATTGATGGAGATAGAGGGAAAGAGAGGGGGAGAGAGGGATTGGGAGAGAGATGGAGAGAGAGAGTTAGAGAGATTGAGAGAGAGCAAGGTGGAGAAAGTGATGGGGGGAATGAGATGTGGGGAGAGAGACGGACAGAGAGGGAGGGATTGATAGTGAGTGAGAGAGTGGCCTAGATAGAGAGGGTGGGGGGCCAGAGAGAGGGCATAGACAGGAGTGGGGAGGGAGGGGGAGAGAGAGAGAGAGGGGCAGGGAGATGGGGCAGAGAGGGGAGAGCGCGTAAGGGGGAGAGAGAGAGGGCGGGGATAGAGAAAGGAAATGTGAGAGAGAGGGGGAGAGACAGTGGGGAGAGGGGGGAGAGAGAGAGTGGTGTAGAGACAGAGAGGGAGAGAGTGATAGAGAGGCAGCGTGAGGGAGGGGGGGAGGGAGAAGGCGGGAGAGCGAGTGAGGGAAGAGGGAAAGGGGAGAGAGGTGGAGATAGAGGCGGCAGAGGGAGAGAGGTGCAGATAGAGACAGGTGAGAGAGGGGGAGGAGAATGTGGGAGAGGGTAAAGAGAGGGAGAGCGGGAAGAGAGAAAGAGCTGGAGAGAGAGGGGAGAGAGAGTGCGACAGACGGGGGAGCGAGAGGTGGGGAAAGAGAGAGCGAGTTGAGAGAGAGGGGCGGGGAGAGGGAAGAGAGAGACGGGGGTGAGAGCGAGTAAGGGAGAGAGCAAGAGAGAGGGAGAGGTGGGTAAATGGGGGTGAGAGAGGAGCAAGGGGGAGAGAGAGATAGAAGAGAGAAGCAAGGGGGAGAGAGGGGAGATAGGTTGACTGATGGGGGGATGAGAGAATGAGAGTGATAGATAAAGGGTGAGGGTGGGAGGGAGGCAGAAAGAGGTACGAGGAAGAGGTGGAGAGGGAGAGAGAGAGGGAGGAGGGGTGAGTTGGAGATGGAGAAAGGGAGGGGGGGAGAGAGAAGGGCTG